>NC_069382.1:178575451-179262118 GCF_027475565.1 Acinonyx jubatus | reverse complement strand
TAAGTATACAGCGGCTAAGGAAAAGAAATTAAAGTAGATGGCATGTATTCAAGGGAGTTTACGGCGTTTACCCGGTTTTCCCTCACGGCTAGAACCTTCTTTTTAGGTCAGATGAATTTCATTATATACTTATGTGATGTTAAACAGACCTGGGTTTGAAGCCCAACTCTAATATTTCTTTTTGTATGACTTTAGGGAAGTAATTTATCTGAACTTCAATTTTTCAATCTGTAAAGCAGGCATTAAAAACCCTTGTAGGTTCAATTTGAAGCATTGCAAAGATAACAAAAGAGGATCCAGGCAGAATGTCTGGTACCTAAACTGACAGCATATAATAAATGACTAACTACTAATGAGAGCCTGCTGTGGGACTCTATATACATGAATTTAATCCTTGTGTTAAATTACTACACTGGTTCTGTATGGGCGAAAACTGACCCTTTGTCCATTATTTTCCCGGCACACAATACAAAATAATTTGAATATGTGTTTGAAATGAACAAGCCCATGAAGGAGTCATTGTTCAGTGCTGTACGGATGAACAAACCAAGCACAGTGAGGGTGAATCAGGTCACTCAGCCAGTGAGTGACGGAGCAAGAATCTGAAAACAGACTTACTGTCTGAAAACACCAGCATCCGTGATGCTCACCACCATGCTAAAAACTTTGTGATTAATAGCTTAATAGGAGTTGGGGCACCTGGGTGGCTCAGTTGGTTAAGTGTCCGACTCTTGATTTCATCTCCGGTCATGATCTAACGGTTCATGAGTTTGAGCCCAATGTTGGGCTCTGCACTGTCAGTGCTTGGGATTCTCTCTCCCTCTCTCTGCTCTTCCCGGCTGTCTGTCTCTGTCTCTGTCTCTGTTTCTGTCTCTGTCTCTCTCGAAATAAACAAAAACTGAAAAAAATAGATTAATAGGACTTATGGTTATCTTTTAAAGAAATTACTTGAAAGTATCTCTACTGAAACAATGAAAAAGACAAGCAGAGTTCTTTGGAAATAAGAGCTTCCATGCATGCTCAATGTCCTTATGTAAATAAATAACGAGTTAAAGCTCTCAAACGCATTTCCAGACTGTGATTATCCCTTTATTTATTTATTTATTTATTTATTTATTTATCTATTTATTTATTTATTGCAGGGGACTGACGTGGGCAGGAGTTGGAAGACTGGGAGAGATTGGTAAGATTGGTGTTGAATGGCTGAAAGATTTTCTGTCCCCAATTTAGACACTTAGGAGTGTAATTTTTTTTTTCCCTGTGACATTTTTGAATTGTACTACAAATTGTGTCCTGTCCAGGGACAGTCAGAAAATATGTTTAGAGATACAGAAAAGAATGTTAAGTTAGCTTAGTTTTGAGTAATGGGAATAGAAGTGCTTACTCTGAGAACCTTGTCTTTATTTCAGTTACCTGATTACCATACTGTTTGTAAATTATATGCAGGTAGGAACTCGAAGTCCCAGGGCCATATTTCCACTTACCCAGCGCCCCCTACAATCCACTTCCGAAATCTCTGCAAGAAGATGAGAGGCGGTGTGGTATAACGAAAAGCACATAAGCTGTAGAATTAAACAGATGGAGACGCCACATTTATTATGGGAATAATAATAATATTATGCTTCACAATGGGAAGCAAGTTTTAAAGTCCATGAGAGATATTCTTATATTCAATACACATCCAACCACAAAAATAGAAAACCTGAAATCATCTGTTTGGCCATCTATTTATCCATCTATTTGGCCGTTGGAAGGGAGAAATTTAGAGTATACTAGAATTTGGCATCCCCAAATATTTGTTTCCTATGCTCTTAAGAGAAATTGCAAGGCCAAGGTCATAGAGAAGATGCACTATGATTACATATAATTGGCCATCTACCAGTAATGCCATTCCCTAGATCAGATAAAATTATTTCTGTTATTCTTAGAAGACATTTATAAGTATTTTATTTAGATGCAACCCTGTCAGATAGTAGGCATGGTTATTTCACACACAACCATGTGCACACACACGCACGCACACACAAGTCAAGAGAAGACAATTATTGAGGTTGTTTAACCAATGGAGTTAAAAATCAGTGGGTTACTAATTCAGTTATTTGGCTGAGTTTAACTAGTTATCTGCAAAGTATACACTTAAAAGTTAATCCCCATTTTTTTATGCTGATTTGTGCGTGTGGTTGCAAAATCAGAATACAAAATTCATAATACAACTTGACCAAACTGGCTACTTGATTACGTGGCTCTGTGACTTTGGACCATCTTTAACCTTCCTAATAATTAATGTATTTAAATATCGTGACAAAGTGGTTAGTAACAGAGTCATTTTGTCAGGGGGAATGGGTCAATAAATCAACTAATAACGGGTCCTTTGTGACTGAATGGCTTAAAATTAACACTGCATGAGACATCACTGTTTTATTTAAATTCTCCACACAGATCACGAGAGAAGAAAACGGGGCTGATTTTGGTCTAATTTTTTAACTAATTGTGTGATCTTGTACTAGGCATTAATCTTTGCACTGTCTCAGTTTTATCAGTAAATATCAACCTATGACAAGACATAGTGTTTTAAGTGTTCTAATATCTTTTCCATGTATATAATTCTATCCATATAATTATGATTCTATGCACATAATTATGATTATGAGAATGATAATAATAGCAACGAATGCATACAGAGTGTTTACTATGTGCCGGTATTATAATAAATCTTATACATGTGTTATATCTGCACAAACATCTCAAGAAGTAAGAATTGTTAGTTTTCTCCTAGTATAGATAAGGAAACTAAATTTGAAAAGCCATTAATGATTTAACAGGTGTTCACAGGTAATAAATGCCAAAAAGGGCTCAAATCAATTTCTGCTCATATGAATTCCGTGTTTCTCTCCCTCTCTTCTGCAGTCACTGCTCACAGATGCCATGCACTGCATTTTCTCTTGTTACAGGCATCAATAAAACATAGATCATGGTCTCCAAACTTAGCAAGGAAAGGTAAGTCCACCCTGACTCCATTTACCTGACCATGGGAATTGGTGACTTTAGAGTCCGAGTAGAGAAACCCTCACAAGTGAGGTAGAAATTGCCTGTGGGCTCAGCTTTTACTCACCGGGCATTATTCAAAAAAAAAAAAAAAAGACAACTTCCTAGACAATTGGTACAGGCTTACAAAAAGTTAGAAACCCAGACACAACTGCAGGAATAAAACTCATTAAACTTAACTACTTCAACCAAGTGGTTGGACAGCAGCTCCTTCTTGAAACTCAGAATAATTAGGCAGGACATGAGACTTCTTTATAAAGAAGCCTTTCTTGGCTGTTTGCCGCTGACCTAGAATTTGAAAATGCTTCCACACATATTGGCTCTTCAGAGCAAACTCAGTTCTACTGATGTATTCCCCCCCCCCCCCCGCCCCTTTGCACAGGGGAGATCAGCATAAAACCCAGCACTTTTGCTAATTCCCAATGGAGCACAGACACCTGGAAGAAAGAAATAATTTTTACCACCTACGGTTTCTGCTGGGAAGCGGGGGGGGGGGGGGGGGGGGGGGGGGTGGGGGGGGGTGGGGGTGGGGGAAGGAATGGAAAGAGAACCACTGAGACCGAGTGGAAGAAAAGATTAATAAGGGTTGCCGTTATTGCAGGGAAAAAGATTTTTCAAAACAACAACAATAAAAAGTGCCTCTAGGACAGCTATGCAATATTCTTTTCTTCTACTAAAATGGAAAAACATGACAAAACAGAGAGGCAGAAGAGGACTGAAAAAGGAGATAAGTGGATTAAGAAGCCAAGCTCCTGGAATTGTATGTTTCTTTTTTTAAAGTGAAATGAGAATGCAGTTTCTTATCTTTTCGCGTATTAGATATGTGCAGGTTTTTGTGACTGTAGTCATATGGATGTCATGTATCTGCGTAGAAAATAGCTCTGGTTATAAATATAGACTCTGCACATAGGAGTTTATTTACTCCAAGTAATTTGTGTACTACGGCTGTCAAGACAGCCAGCCTCCTTACAATAGAGATTCTGAAGCGGGACTACAAAGAAAACAGTAACCAAGTAATTGATTTGGAAAAAGAAACACAATGTGGTCCTTTCTAACTGCTCTCTACTAATAATCCATCATTTATATGTTCTTTCCTGGCAGTTTTTGTTTTTGTTTTCCCCCTCAAAATATGGTTCTCTCACTCTCTCTCTCTGTTATAGTTTTAAAATTGAGTGTGATTTATTCTACCTATTTTTCTGAAGGATTCTGTGTGTAAATGACTTAGTCTGATAATTGTAAAATTCATTTTAATATGAACAATTACTGGAGTGTGTTTCATGTGTGTGTGTGTGTGTATGTGTATATATATACATATATTTTTTGTATATATATAGTAAAATATGTATGTATTTTATGTGTATATATATGTACATGTGTGTATATATATGTATATTTGTATATACATATATATACATATATACATATCTATCAATCTATCTATATAAAATGATATCCTGAAACTGTCATTAGAGATTTTGTGTATACCTCTTAGGATCTAGCTTTCTAGAAATACACACTCACATGGATATACTTAAAATGAAGTAAGATTTCCATATTTAATTTAATATTGCCAACTTCTTTTTCTGTCATCCACCCCCAGTTACAGTATCTTTGTTAATGAAAACTAGGTTACCTGTCTCTGAGACCAGTCTAAAAATTAGAGAATTATTCCAGGTTAGGTTCATATAGCCCATATACATAATAACTACATTTTTTCATCCATAATGACTACTTGATGATATATTTCATGTATTAAGAAAAATAGGACGTGGCTTAAAGGAGTCCATGGATGTTGCAAATAACGATCTTGGAAGGGAAAAACAAAAATTAAGCTACTTGAAGCCTCGGAACAGATTTTTCTTGTTAGTCTGCCCTCAGAAACGGTGCTGCAGAGAAAGAAAAGTGACACTCCGGTGATTTAATTATTGTTCCACACATCATTACACATGTGGCTTAATATAGAATAGGGAACTGCAGAGATGACAGTTGAGATAGCCATCTTCCTCCTGTTGAAATCTACAGCATACTCACACTCATATATAAAGCTCTCAATTTATTGTTGCTGCAGAAATGCCTACGTTTCCCTGGAAGGAGAAAGCGATCCTCAGATACTATGTTGCCAGTTCTAGTAACATGTGGAATACAGAGGGAATGCCCACATGCTTCAGTTACATTTGAAGTATTTGCATGGGTCAAAATATAGTCAGATTGAGTATGTCCTTAAGATATCAAAGCACTCTGAAGTTATATATTTGCAAAGGACATGAGGATATTATCAAATCTCATCTAGTTTTGCATTATTGAATGAAGAGGATTGTGAATATACCTTCAGGAATTGGTACCAGGTGCTAAATATTCTTGATTGTAAGTGAACTTTCTTACGGTGTTGCTTAAAACTTAGTTCTTGACTTCTCATGTTTGCAAATGATTTCCTGGTCTGTCCCAGATTCCTCTGCTAAATTTATCTTCCTAACAAGAAGTTCTTATAATACTATATTTTATCGAAAGAAAGAAAGAAAGAAAGAAAGAAAGAAAGAAAGAAAGAGAAGGAAAGAAAGAAAAGACAAGACTATGCTTTTTCAGTGCCTGCCAAATGGAAGTATAGACTCTTTGGGTTCTGCTTTGACAACAGTTGACTCTGTATTCTCTCTTCCTATTCTTGTGCTCTGACATGTATCAAATGGCCTTTTACTGTCTTTTATGCTCACCAGACATTCTTCTCTCTGTTTTATGAGTATCATGCTATTTCATCAGTCTAGACTTTTCCACTGTTTCCTGCTTCCATTGACCTACATGTGAACAAATTCACACTTTCTTTCAAGAGTCTTCCAAAATTCAACAATATTAGATTATTTATTCTACCTATTAATTTGATCAAAATTCATAGGCATCTGTCCTGTGACAGACATAATAGGTAGAGTAATGAATCAGATGAAGTCAGCCCTGATTCCCATGGTGCTTACAGTCTGGGAATATTTCCTCCCCTAGCAGAGGTTTCTTCTTTCTTGGCATTCTTCTAGCACACTTCTAGCATACTTCTGTGACCCTTTCTTACTTTCTTTTATAGTCTATTTTGCTTTCTACCTCATTTGAGTATGTGTAATGCACACAACCACACACTTATGCGAAATTTGTTTTATATTTTAATGCGTATTTTTCACATTTATATTGCTATCTAAAAGATTACCCCAAAGTTAGGTATCTTAAAATTTTAACCATTTTCTATTTCATGAATCCATGAAACAGGAATTTGGTCAGGCCATAGCCTATGATGTCTGATGACTCAGCTGAACTAGCTTATATGCCCAATGGATGGAAAATCCAGGGATGAAACAAGTGTCTTTCTCTTTCTTCACATGACGTCTCCATGAGGAAACTATCTTGAGATTCCTCAGAGCATGATGGCCTCAGGAAAGTTGAAGTTCTTAAATAGCTGGCCATGGCTCCAAAGATGAAACTTCCAAAAAGCCCAAGTGGGAATAGAAGCTTTCTAAATACCTGACATCAAAAGCCACTCATTCCACATTCTATTGTTGAGATAAATCAAGAAGGTAAGTCCAGGGGCGCCTGGGTGGCTAGGTCGGTTGGGCGTCCAACTTCAGCTCAGGTCATGATCCCACAATCCGTGAGTTCAAGCCCCGCATCAGGCTCTGTGCTGTCAGTTCAGATTCTGGAGCCTGCTTCGGATTCTGTGTCTCCCTCTCTCTCTGCCCCTCCCCCACTTATGCTCTGTCTCTATCAAAAAACGAATAAATGTTAAAATTTTTCTTTTTTTAAAAGAAGGTAAGGTTAGATTTAGGGTGAGGTTGTAAAACATTAATCAAGGCTTCTGGCTTCCCATGGAAGTTTGGAAGTTACCACTCTGGCCTAACATGTGAAAAGCCTAACATGTAAAAAGAAGGCATATTTTCAAGCAAACAGCAACAAAATCAAAGATAAGAGTCCTGAAAGAACCCAAAAACAAACAAACAAACAGACAGACACCTTATTGATAGAGGAACAAAAATGAGAACTTTGTCCTGAAAAACCAGGAAAAGGGTATCAAAAGGAAAAGTGTAACAAACAGGAGAAAAGAGTACAGTGAAAGATTTCAAGTATTGAAGGAACAAAATTACCAACCTAGATTTATGTACCACGCAAAACTATGCTTCAAAGGTGATAGAGAAATAGACTTTGTCAAATAAAAATTGAGAGAAATTATTACTAGTGGACCTGCCTTGCAAACAACATTAAAAGAGGTTCTTTAGAGAGAAAGAAAGTAATATAGGTCAAAAACTCAGATCTATATAAGGTAATGTAGAAGAACAGAGGCGGAATAAGTGAAAGTAAAGTAAAAATTTTATTTTTCTTATTGAAGTAGAGTTAATACACTTTATAATAATTTCAGGTGTCCAGCATAGTGATTTGAGACCTCTATATGTTATGCTATGCTCATCACAAGTGAATTTGTCTTATTCTTAATTTATCTTAATTCTTAATAATAATCACGATTGGGGCTCCTGGGTGGCTCAGTCAGTTAAGCGTCCGACTTCGGCTCAGGTCATGATCTGGCGGTCTGTGAGTTCGGGCCCCACATCGGGCTCTGTGCTGACAGCTCAGAGCCTGGAGCCTGTTTCAGATTCTGTGTCTCCCTCTCTCTCTGCCCCTCCCCTGTTCATGCTCTGTCTCTCTCTGCCTCAAAAATAAATAAACGTTAAAAAAATAAAAATACAATACAATACAATACAATACAATACAATACAATAAAAAAAGAGACTGTCTAGCTTAAATGTGAAGGTCAGACATCAGTCCTTGCAATACTGATGACAGTATCCAACTGAAAAATTTCATTGGGACATTTTATTCAAATGTGATTTAGTATTATTTCTGGAAGCAACGAGATTTTCTAAATCTGACCACTCCTGAATTATCTATTTTTGTTTTATTTTAATTGAATTATAGTAAACATGGAGACAACTTCATAGAACACACGTGTTTACCTTGGTATATTTTTAGATGTTGACTATGTCTGTGTAACTGGTACCCACATCAAGAAACACCATATTATCCGTTTTCCCAAAAGCCCTCCTCAAGCCCTCTTCTGGGCATTATCCCACCCCACCCCCAGGTAATAATTTCATTTACATATAATACTATAGATTAGTATTGTTGAATTTTGAGCTTTATTCAAATGGAACCCAACTGTACATATTTTTTTGTGTCCGACTTTTTTGGTTCAACATTATGTTTGTGAAATTCACCTATATATTTTTTTTCACATGCTAGTTATGCATTACATATTATCCTGTATAATATTTCATTTTGTGACTATTGCACAATATATTTATCCATTCTACTGTTGATGGACATTTGGCTAGTTTCTAGTTTGGGCTATTATGAGGAGGGCTATTATGAACATTTATATACATGTATTTTGGTGAATATATATACATATTTCTATTTTTATACACTTAGGAGTAGAAATGCCGAGTCATACATATGCATATATTCAGTTTTATAAAATATGGGCAGTTTCTCAAGGTGGTTATGCTAAATTATACTCCTTCTAATAACATATGAGAGTTCTCTTTCCTTTAAAGCCCTGGATCTCTATTTTTAATGATCCCTTTATTTTCTTTTATTTCTCCTTGTACTCAAGACATTATTTCCTGATTTTATGTGTTTTCTTCAATATCTTATCATATGCAGACAAAACATTACAACATTCTGTTATTTGGCACCCTTCTCCTAGATCTGTTATCTCAGAAAGCTCATGGTTTGTCTCTTCGTTTAGACTAAGCAATGGGTTTTCTGAGTATTTGTTCACAGCTTAGTATAGACAGCCATTTTCTAGCTGCAAATAGCAGTTGCTTCATTGCAATGCTTGACCACTAAATCAACACTACCTATTTTTATTTTTTGTCTTTTTTGAAAGTAGACTCAACGCCCAACGTGGCACTTGAACTCACTACCCAGAGATCCAAGAGTCACATGCTCTACCCACTGAGCCAGCCAGGCATCTCGCATGTTTTCGTTTTTAAAGTAGCACCCAATTCAAGGATTCCGGTACTCAGCAGCAAACTGTCATTTGGTACTAGAATAAAAGAAACGTGAAATCTTCATGGATTAACATACCAGAGATTTACTTCTTGCTCACATCATAGTCTGTTGCAAAACATTTAGCTCTTTATCTTAGAGCCGTGAGACTTCTATGGTCACCACATCAAGGGAAGAGGGAACTCAAGGGTCTTGTGAGGTATTTTTGGATTCCTTATGAAATTGGATTCCATCACTTCCATCTAAATGGTATTTTGGGGTACCCAGTCCCACTAATTTCAACCTAAGTGCATGCTGAAAAGTTAGGGAACACAGGAAGATAATCCCTACACAAGGCAGCTTGTCAAAACTTCATAAGCATAAGCTGAATGAATGGACATGAAAATATAAATGTATCCTGAGTGCTCTATCTCAACCAAGTTGTGAGATATTAGAAGAAATTTCTCAAGCTTCTCACTCATTATTTTCCTCTTATAGTACACATTATATATATATATGACAGAAATATTGATCTATATCTACATATTTGCTGTATATATACATGTATTATATAAGTTGTATAAGTGTAAATAATAAAGCATATATATCTCAATATCGAATAGTCAACAACATGGCAGAAATATCAAAATTTTAAATGATGACATCATTTTGATGTCATTGTTTTTCCATAGAAGCATCCATTAATGTTCACAGTTCCCAGAGGTAAATAAATGAAATTAAGAAGTATTCTGGCTATTATGCACTCCTAAATCTCACTAAGAGGGGGTCAATGTGAACCTATTCCAAGTTAATAAGATACATTCTTCTGATATCGTGTTTCATGTGCTGTCTATAAGAATTAACCCATATTTTCCATCTCTGTACCTAATCAGTAGATTTAGCCAAAGTTAATGGGCCTCTGACAGCAATTTTATAATTTATCAATAGTGTTTTAAGTATTATTTGTTGATGCTCACACACTTTATTTAAAACAAGACATTTAAGGGGTGCCTGGGAGTCTCAGTTGGTTAAGCATCTGACTTCGACTCAGGTCATGATTTCATGGTTCCTAAGTTGGAGCCCCTGTCGGGCTCTGTGCTGACAGTTCAGAGCCTGAATGCTGCTTCAGATTTTGTATCTCCCTCTCTTTATGCCCCTCCCCTACTCACACTCTGTCTCTCTCTTTTAAAAATTAAAAAAATAATAATAATAAACATTAAAAAAAATTAAAAGAAAAACAAGACATTGAAAATAACTGCTTTTTATGATTTCCACTGGTTTCACGGGTGAGGTCTTTCGTACTGCTATATTTTAATTAGTTATTAATTAACTCAACTTCACCTTCTAAGAATTATTCCTTTCTGTAATGAGCTAATGCTTTTCTCTATTTCCTATAGTGTTAACCACAGTAGCTTATCCAATGGTCCTTCAATAAGTGTTGAATTGACAAGAATGTAAACTCAGGGTTTTTTTTTTTATGTGTCTACCAGTTTGTAATAGAATTGCATGATTTAAATTAAGTTCAGTTGCATATGGCCAAAAGCAAATAAAATTAACAGTGAACACACATTTTTGTTCTCTCGTCTAAAAGACGCTAGGGGTAGGCAGCCCAGTGTTGCTTTGACAGGGCTATATGTTTTTCCAGGTTTCAGGCCATTTCTTTCTGTCTACTCCAGTGTCCCTAAAATGTGGTTTAAGGTGGCTGGTAGAATGTAAACCATCATATCTGCATTCTAGGTACTGACATGGAGAAAGATGCAAAGGAGAAATAGACAAAGGATTAGTGCAAACTCTATTTTGAGGTTGTCCAGAAAAGGCCACATATAGTCTACTTACATCTTTCTGGAAAAAGCATATTTACAAGGTAACACCTAGTTCCAAAGGGAGTTGGGGATCTATAGTATTATTCCAGAAGGTCAGCACTTGGTAGAAATGCGGAGTTTCTAGTTGCAGAAGGTTTTGAACAGATGTAGGTCAAGGGAACCTTCATTCTTTGCTACAAGCAGAAAATCGTAATGTTCAGAATAACAGTTGTGATCATTGGCTTAGGAGTCTGGATGACCTAGGTTTGAAGTCAAGATTAGCTGTTTTTAGCTATGTGGAGTTGAATGATTAGCTCCTCCTTAAGCTTCAATTTTCATATGTATAATAAACATAAAATTCTTCTTTAATTTTTTGTGACGTTTTAATGAGGCTGTGCCATATAACAAATTCTAGTCACTCAAATAAATTTTCTTCTCAGTGTCATTATAGCTTAGTTATTTTTTCCAGTAATTGCTTTATTATAGGGAAAAAAGATGGACTTGTAGTTAGAAGACATAGTGAGGTTCCATCATATACCAAGTATGTAATATTCTTGAGGATCAGTGTTTTTATCTGTAAAATAGGTCTACCAATACTCTTTTGCACTGCTGTGTTAAGAATTAAATAGAATATTGTATTTAATATTTTCCTATGTTCAGGACACAGGGCTTAGTAAATATTGATTTATTATTTTGCACTCATTTGCACTCATTTGAAATCATATGCATTTTACTCCTGTATGCAAATAGATTTAAATAGATTTATTGAATCCTCAAATCTGAGAAATAGTTTTATTAAATCCCCAAACCCAAAATATGCCGAAATATTGGTGGTGGTTGGTGTGTAAATATTTGGAATATAGATTAGATTTACCCAAAATTTCCTGTTCTATTGAGGTTTTCCTCTGAAATTCAGTAGCATGAGACTTAGAATGGAGTATATGGGTGTCTTCTTATCTTGCCTTTAAAATAAATGCTTATTAGAGATCAAGAAATGACCTATAGTGTACTAAATTAATATAAATGTGAAAAAATATGAAGAGAAAAATGCCTGGTGTGTACATAGTAGGGTCTCAATAAATATTTAATAAGTGAATTAATTAATGAGAGGATGGATGAATTAATATATTTATGTTCTCTTCATGGCTTCATCCCATGGGTCTTTTCTACCAAGGAATCTTCAAGAACTGATGAGTTGGCCTCTGCATGGTTGCAGTTATGTTTCTTGTGTTTATTAGGTTCTAAGTCATACTGGCAGCTCTCTTCTTTACTGTTAGGTTTGGTGAATGTTACAGATTCGACTAAATGAACCATAGCAAATATAAAATAAATCCTTGTCAAGGGGACGGTATAAATTAGGACAATTACTTCTTAGTCACATAAGTTTCTCAGTAAAAGCCACATAGCACTGGTGAATAGTACAGCGGTAAAAAGTCTTGTTTTCCTGAAGGCTATCAAAATAACTTGATACACATTGGATTATTAGTTAAACCAACTTGAGGAATCTGTATTCTTTCTTTCAGTTCAATGGTTTGCTCATTATTTTTCTAATTAATCGCTTCGTGATGTTAAGCAGATAAATTAACGTCTTTTGTTCTAGTTTCTCATCTTTAAATGAGAGGAACACAAAGCTGTTCACATCCTTAACATTCTGTGATTCTAACAATTTTCTTGGGGAGCCCTATTAGTGGCCCCCAAAACCAATTTTCTATTTACTGCAACACTCTACCCCTTTTTAAAAAGTCTTTGCTGGAGGGTCACGTAGCTTTAGCTTAGAAGATCTCTTATTGTAGAATATATTTAGGTAAGACAGTGCTCCTGTCAGATTTTTCTAATTATGAGGCACTTCCTCATTTTGAGACACAGCCTGCTTCTAGGTAACTTCTAACCATTTGTTAAGTTCTACCTCCTTGAGGAAAAGCCTAATGCTTCTTGTACAGTCTATCAAACATCCACAGCTGTCATGTCTACCCTCGGCTTCTCTAGGCCAAGTTCATTCAATTCCTGTAGTCATAATGTTATATAACAAGATGCCCACTTCTCTACAATTTAAGTCTCTTCTAAATCTAAAATTGGGAGTAGCTCAGTTGGTTAAGTATGACTTCAACTCGGGTCATGATCTCACAGTTCATGAGTTCAAGCCCTACGTCAGTCTCTGTGCTGACAACTTAAAGCCTGGAGCCTACTTCAGATTCTGTGTCTCCCTGTCTCTCTCTGCCCCTCTCTTATTCATGCGCGTGCTCTCTCTCTCTCTCTCTCTTTCTCTCAAAAATAAAAATAAAGGTTAAAAAAAACTAAATCCAAAATTAATGAGCTTCAATAAATTTACGATAAATCTGTGCCCTGCCCCCAAACAAACAAAAAACACTAAAAACATGGCTCAATAACATGGGCAGTAAAGATGGGTTATTCATATACTCAGTCCTTTTATTTTGCCACAAGAATATGTTATGACTTTAAAGTTATGAAACCAGGGGTGCCTGGGTGGCTCAGTTGGTTAGGCGTCCGACTTCAGCTCAGGTCACGATCTCACGGTCCGTGAGTTCGAGCCCCGCGTCGGGCTCTGGGATGATGGCTCAGAGCCTGGAGCCTGCTTCCAGTTCTGTGTCTCCCTCTCTCTCTGCCCCTCCCCCTTTCATGCTCTGTCTCTCTCTGTCTCAAAAATAAATAAATGTTAAAAAAAATAAAATAAAGTTACGAAACTAGCTCTAGTTTTCACTTTATAAAACATTAGTTGTGACCTTTTCCAAGTCATTTAGTCTCAGGATACTTTCTCAGGCATAAGATCATTGTTACCATCATTTTCATCATCATCATAATGTGGATCATATATGTTTTTCTCATAAAATGTAAAATGCTTTGAAACTTTAAAGTTTTATACATCTGTAACTATATAGCTTTAATGACAATTTTTGTATTCGTGCATAACCTAATCACCACATAATTTTCTTTTAAAAACATATTTAAAAATAACAGAAATAATAATTTTCCATGACCTGATAATTTCTAAGAAGGGAGAGAGAGCATTCAAGCTGTAAATATATACACAGTGATACACACATATAGAATTTTAGTAAATATATTTATAATTATTTTCTTTATATATAATTGAGAATCATTTAAAATTAAACACCAAAACTACCAATGGTCATAAAAACTGCAATTAAAAAAAATTTAATGTTTACTTATTTTTGAGAGAGACAGAGAGAGAGAGAGCGCGTGCAGGAGGGGCAGAGAGAGAGGGAGACACAGAACCCGAAGCAGGCTCCAGGCTCTGAGCTATCAGCCCAGAGCCCGATGCGGGGCTCGAACCCACGAACCGTGAGATCGTGACCCGAGCCAAAGTTGGGCGCTTAACCAGCTGGGCCACCCAGGCGTCCTAAAACTGCACTGTTATATTTACTTTTGAAAATTATAATGATGACTACCTTGAAGCCATTAAAATACACTGGAATATAAGGTAAGTGATTTTGTTTCAAAAATGTGTAAGTTCAGAGTTATGCGGGTAGCATTTTAAATACTCTGAAGGAAAAGGTTGAAAAATCTTGTGTGTATGTATGTTCTCATAGTCTATATTCTGTGCATAAGCACCACTGAGAGGATTTTCCACTACTACCCAGGTCAAATTTGCTACAAATCTGTGTGTTCTTTATAAGAATTGGCAGCTCATAGCTCAGTGAGCGAATTAAAAAAAAATCTATTCCAAAGTCATCCCTAGTTGCTCTAATCAAATTACAGGTATGGTTTCTAAAGGAAGAAATTTGGTCCTTTGCAAAGCACATCTGCATAGAAAATAACGGACAATGTTAAGAATACTGTGATACACATAGTAAATACATTTACTGAGAATGCAAGTTTGACTGTAGAATCCTAAGTGGAATGCATTTTGTAATTTTTATCCTTTGTGTAATTGTTTTTGGTCTATAAATACCATTAAGTTACAAAAAAAAGTCACACACCCTGTTTAGTTTAGTTTTGTTTTGTTTTTTTCCTAATGGCACTGAAGCCATCAACTGGGCTTTAAACAAGCTGAACATTTTGTTTTAATGCCCAAAATAGCAAACACAGTGTTCATTTTAAAATTATTTATAGTACGTTAGAGTAGTTTGGCTATTTTGCAGTGTTGTCAGTATGACAGGGTGCTGTACTAATCTCTCTCTTCCGGACAGCAATGAGGCAGCTCCATGAGAAGGGTTGGGAAGAAACTCGGTGCATCAACTCATTCATGAGTTTGAATAGGTTTTCCTTCACAAACTGGAAACTGTCACCATTTTGAAGCATTCAACCCTTTCTAAAATGTCAGCAACTGATATTTAGTACACTGTGAACCCACGCTATTGCTCATCTTTTATCAAATGGCATCATCAAAGCAATCATCTTTCAGTAAACTGGTACCTAATATCATTTCATCTCTGGAGAAAGCCTCCCTTTTTCTTCTCCCAGGAGTCCACTTGTTTGGAGACGTCCTCTGCCTGATTTTCAGAGGCTTAATCATCCGAGTATCGTGTGGTTTTTCTCTTGGATGACTAGAGAAAATGTATGCCACAGGTCACCAATATTGATGTGTACAATCTTGCCAGGTCTAAAGTGGTAGGAAAGTGGGTCCATACGTTAGGATCCGCAGGTTGTATTGCACAATGCACCATCTAGGTGGTGCCAATTGGATACAATATTAGAATTACCTACTAAAGGCGCTGAAGCATGAGATCAGAGATGGTAGTCTGTGAATAGGATGTGTCATCCTCCTATTCACAAGGGAAAAGAGACTTCTACATATTCTGTGTTCCCAAGCAGAAGATATAAGTCCAAAAAGAGCTGGCTGGATCCAGGAGTAGCACCCCTTACCAATACTCCAATGGCATATTGGGGGTCTTTGTGCTTCCTGTCCCACAGTCTGGACTCTGCAGGGGATCTCTGTTGCCAGTTTCCACACAGGGATTCCATTGAACGACACGCTACTTACGCTCTTTGATTCTCAGTAAATAAGAAAATATTTTTTTTCTACATGAGCTTTTTGTGAGGACTGAGGTAGAACAAGGGTGTAAAAGATGTAAGATACAGGAGGTTGCTCAGTAAAGATTAATCTTCATGTTTTATTTGAAATGACATTGACTAAATATTTTGGAAATATAGAATCAAGTCCTTTTGATGTTATTCACCAAAGATCTATTATGTGGATTATAACCAAGAAGGATTTGCAAGACAGAATTTTTTTAAGTAGCTTTATTTATTTATTTATTTATTTATTTTTGAGAGAGAGAGCATGCACTAGCAGGGGAGGGGCAAAGAGAGGGGTAAAGAGAGAATTTCAAGCAAGCTCTGTGTTGTCAGTGTGGAGTTTGACACAGGGCTGGATCTTATGAACCGTGAGATCATGACCTGAGCTGAAATCTGGAGTCTGATGATTAACTGACTGAGCCACCCAGGTGCCCCTAGAAGAGAGAAATTTGAACTCATTCTTTTATTCTAATGTTTTACAATGACAACTTCAGTGAAGTCTACAATTTTGGAATTCGGTATTGACTTATCTAGTTCTGCTGTTAAAAAAATGGCTATTTTAGGGAGAAGGGGCCAGTAAGGTGGAGCAGCATGGAAGTTTTCTGCTTTTCTCATCCCTGAAATTCAACCAGATCAACACCAAAACATCTTACACACCTAGAAAATTGATCTGAGGATGAACACAACCATCTGTATAACTTGAGCCACAGAACTTGGCAGGTATGCAGTGTGGAGAGGTGAACTGGAGGAGAGAGAAGCCACTGAGGGTAGGGAGCTGGTTTTACTTGCAGAGAGAGGATGGAGATGGGGGGAGAGTACAGGATAAACACTCCCCAGAAAGCAGCTGGAGAGAAAGAGAAAGAGAGGAAATAGCCATTAAGGACTGAACAAGAAAGGAGAGAGGAGAAAGGAGAGGGTTTAAATAGCATTAGGATTCTATAAACAGGGAAGCACAGAGTGTGAAACTCCACATCTCAATACCTGGAAGAGCTCTGGTGGGAAGGTTGAATCCCCAGAACCAGACAGCAAGGTGTTAGGGGGTCCTCAGGCCACACAGGGAGAGGCTATTCCCCTGCTGAGAGGACATTTGGTAGAAGCTGTGTGGCCTCCCCACAGGCAAAGGTCTCAGCAGACTCTGGAGAAGAGCCACATTTGCTGGTGTTGGAACAAGATTGTTAGGGGGCAGTGAAGCCTGAAACCAGATGGATGTTGTGATTTACTATACTCCCCAAAAAGCTGTTGCTACATGATCCTGAAAACGTTTTCTGGGGCAGGCTGGCACCCAGCCATAGTCTCCAGGCATCTGCAGCAATGTGGTTGCATGAACTTTCCTGGGGGTGGGACAGCACTTGACTATTGCTCGGTGGGACCCTACCCTGAGGGTCTGAGAGGGTCAAAGCCACAGGGCCCTCAGAAGTGAGGGGTTTGGAAACATAGCCCCATTCGAGATAAAATTCGGGATGAAGTTGCCATCTGGCAGTCTGACAGCTTGGTTGCCAACAGTGTAGAAGTGGGGAATGGACAGAAGATGGAGACAAAGGAGGGGTGCTTGATTGCCAGTTGGCGAGAGCACAGAGTTCTGATCCTAGAGACTGGCTAGCTGGGAGACACCATTTTCACCTCTCCCGTGTCTGTGCATACACACATGCAAGCGCCACAACAATCCACTCCAATAAGCTAAGCAGCGCCATCTACTGGAGAATGCAGCCATTACGTAAAGCTCCATCCAACTGTGCCAACCGCACTCTAGAGGAACACCACAAGTCTCTCTGCCTGCTTAGTTATATGGACTATAAAGTGCTTCATAGTTTGACTTCTAGGGGGCACTTGATATAATTTCAATAGTATTTAATTCTGTTCCCTGGTCCATTTATTCAATTTTTTTCTTTTTCCTTTCTTTTCTTATTTTTGAATACAGAAAGAGAAAAAAATTCTTTTTATTTTCTGTTTTCACAAAAAATACTTTTGTTTAATTTTTTCTACCACATTATTTTTTGTAACATTTTTATTATATTTTACTTTCATCATTTTATTTTCTATTTTATTTTATTCATTTTTTTAAATTTTCATAGGTTTTCCTACATTTTTATTTTTTTGTTTTCTTTGATTTCCCTTTTTTCTCTATTCTACCAGGATTCTTTAAACAACCAGACCAAAACACACCTAGAATCTAGCATCCTTTATTTGATTTGAGTTTTTTTTAATTTTTTAATTTTTAATTTTTATTTTATTCTTTTTATGCCTCCAAAATGATGAAAGAATTCACCTCAAAAGAAAGAACAGGAAGAAATGACAACCAGGGACTTAGTCAATACAGATACAGCAAGATGTTTGAGCCAGAATTTAGAATCATGATAATAAGAATACTAGCTGGGGTTGAAAAAAGCATAGAATCCCTCTCTGTGGAGACAAAAGAAGTAAAATGTAGTCAAGATGAAATAAAAAATGCTATAATTGTGATCCAATCTCACATGGATGCCATGGCAGCAAGGATAGATGAAGCAGAGCAGTGGACCAGCGATATAGAAGATAAATTTATGGAGAATAATAAAACAGAAAATAAGAGGGAAACTAAGGCAAAAGAGCATGATATAAGAATTAGAGAACTCAGTGACTCATTAAAAAAGAATAACTTCTGAATCATAGAGTTTCCAGAAGATGAAGAGAGGGAAAAAGGGGTAGTAGGTTTATGTAAGCAAATCATAGCAGAAAACTTTTCTAACCTGGGGAAAGACACAGACATCAAAATCCAGGAAGCACAGAGAACTACCATTAGATTCAACAAAACCAACCAACAAAAACCAACCATCAACAAGGCATATCATAGTCAAGTTCACAAAATACACAGACAAGGAAAGAATCATGACAGCAGCAAGGGGAAAAAAGTCCTTAAACTACAAAGGAAGACAGATCAGGTTCACAGCAGAATAATCCACAGAAACTTGGCAGACCAGAAAGGAGTGGCAATATATATGCAATGTGCTGAATTGGAAAAAAATATGCACCCCAAAATTATTTATCCAGCAAGGCTGTCATTCAAAATAGAAGAAGAGATAAAAAGTTTCCCAGATAAACAAAAATTAAAGGAGTTTGTGACCACTAAACCAGCCCTGCAAGAAATTTTAAGGGGGACTTTCTGAGGGGAGAAAAGATGAAACAAAACAAAAAAGACCAAAAGCAACAAAGACTAGAAAGGATCAGAGAACACCACCAGAAACTCCAACTCTATAGGCAACACAATGGCAATAAATTCATATATTTCAGTACTCAATCTAAATGTCAATGAACTAAATGCTCAAATCAAAAAACATAGGGTATCAGAATGGATAAGAAAACAAAACCCTTCTATATGTTGTTTACAACAGACCCATTTTAGATGTTAAGTCACCTTCAGATTGAAAGTAAAGGGATGGAGAACTTCTATCATAATAACAGTTGCCAAAAGAAACCTGGAGTAGTCATACTTATATCAGACAATCTAGATTTTAAAATAAAGACTGTAACAAGAGATGAATAAGGGTGTTATATCATAATTAAGGGGTTATCCACCCAAGAAGACCTAACAATTGTAAACATCTATGCCCCAACATGGAACACTCGAATATATAAATCAATTAATCACAAACATACAGAAACTCATCAATAATAATACCATAATAGTAGGGGACTTCAACACCCCGCTTACAGCAATGGACAGATCATCTAAACAAAAAATCAACAAGGAAACAATAGCTTTTAATGACACACTGGACCAGATGAACTTAACAGATATATTCAGAACATTTCATCCTAGAGCAGCAGAATGCACATTCTTCTCAAGTGCACATGGAACATTCTCCAGAATAGATCACATACTAGGACACAAATCAGACTTTGACAAGTACAAAGAGATCGAGATGACACTGTGCATATTTTCAGACCACAATGCTATGAAACTTGAAATCAACCACAAGAAAAAATTTGGAAAGACAACAAATACTTGGAGACTAAAGAATGAACGGGCTAACCAAGAAGCTAAAGAGGAAGTTAAAAAGTACATGGAAGCCAATGAAAATGGTAAACGCTACAGCCCAAAACCTCTCGGACACAGAAAAGATGGTCATAAGAGGGAATTGTATAGTAATCCAGACCTTCCTAAAGAAGAAAGAAAGGTCTCAGATATACAACCTACCCTTACACCTTAAAGAACTGGAAACAACACAACAAATTAAACCCCAAACCATTAGAAGATGGTAATTAATAAAGATTCGAGCAGAAATCAATGCTATCAGAAAAAAAAAGAAAGAAAAAGAAAGAAAAAAACATTAGAACAGTTCAATGAAACCAGTAGCTGGTTCTTTGAAAGAATTAACAAAATTGATAACCCCCTAGCTAGTTTGATCAAAAGGAAAAAGCAAAGGAACCAAATAACATCAAGAATGAAAGAGGAGAGATCACAACCAACACAGCAGAAATACAAACAATAATAAGAGAATATTATGAACCATTATACGCCAATAAATTGGGCAATCTGGAAGAAATGGGCAAATTCCTAGAAACATATAAACTAGAGAGACTGAAACAGGAAGAAATAGAAAATTTGAACAGACCCATAACCAGTAAAGAAATCAAACTAGTAATCAGAAATATCCCAAAATAACAAGAGTCCAGGGCTGGATGGCATTTCAGGGGAATTCTATCAAACATTTAAAGAGTTAACACCTATTTTGAAACTGTTCCAAAAAATAGACATGG
This sequence comes from Acinonyx jubatus, assembly GCF_027475565.1. Lineage (NCBI taxonomy): Eukaryota > Metazoa > Chordata > Mammalia > Carnivora > Felidae > Acinonyx > Acinonyx jubatus. The sequence continues at coordinate 179,241,524 of NC_069382.1, read as the reverse complement.
AAGGAAAACTTTCTATCTCATTCTATGAAGCCGGCATTACCTTGATTCCAAAACCAAACACACCACTAAAAAGAAGAAATACAGGCCAATTTCCCTGATGAACATGGATGCAAAAATCCTCAACAAAATACTAGCCAACCAGATACAACAATACATTAAAATAATTGTTCACCAGGACCAAGTGGGAATTATACCTGGGATTCAGGGCTCGTTCAATATCTACAAAACAATCAATGTGATTGATCACATCAATAAAAGAAAGGACAATAACGACATGATCCTCTCAATAGATGCAGACAAAGCATTTGACAAATACAGCATCCTTTCTTGATAATACCCTCAAGAAAGTAAGGATAGAAGGATCATTCCTCAAAATCATAAAATCCATATATGAAAGACCCACTGCTAATATCATCCTCAATGGGGAAAACTGAGAGCTTTCTCCCTAAGGTGAGGAACATGGCAGGATGTCCAGTCTCACCACTGTTATTCAACATAGTATTGGAAGTCCTAGCCTCAGCAATCAGACAACACAAAGGAATAAATGGAATCCAAACTGGCAAGGAGGAAGTCAAACTTTCACTCTTTACAGATGACATGATACTCTACATGGATAACCCCAAGAGTCCACCAAAATACTGCTAGAACTGATACATGAATTCAGAAGTCACAGGATATAAAATCAATGCAAAGAAATTGGTTGCATTCCTATACACCAATAATGAAGCAACAGAAAGAGAAATCAAGGAATCAATCTCATTTACAATTGCACCAAAAACCATAAAATACCTAGAAGTAAACATAACCAAAGAAGTAAAAAATCTATACACTGAAAACTATAGAAAACTTATGAAAGAAATCGAAGCAGACACAAAAAAATGGAAAGATATTCCATGCTCTGGGTAGGAAGAACAAATATTGTTAAAATGTCGATATAACCCAAAAACAATCTACATATTCAATGCAATCCGTATCAAAATAACAACAGCATTGTTCACAGAGCTACAACAAATAATCCTAAAATTTGTATGGAACCAGAAAAGACCTAACATAGCCAAAGCAATCCTGAAAAAGAAAACCAAAGCTGGAGGCATCACAATCCAGGACCTCAAGATGTATTACAAAGCTGTAATCATCAAAACAGTATGGTACTGGCATAAAAACACTTATGAATAGAACAGAATAGAGAACCCAGAAATGAACCCACAAACATATGGCCACTAATCTTTGACAAAGCAAGAAAGAATATCCAGTGGAATAAAGACAGTCTCTTCAGCAAGTGGTGCTGGGAAAACTGGACAGCAACATGTGGAAAAATGAACCTGGCCCACTTTCTTACACCAGACACAAAAACAAACTCAAAATGGATGACAGACCTAAACAAAAGACAGGAAACCATCACAATCCTCGAGGAGAAAGCAGGCAAAAACCTCTTTGACCTTGGCCACAGCAACTTCCTACTCAACACATCTTTGGTGGAAAGGGAAATAAAGTCAAAAATAAACTATTTGAACCTCATCAAAATAAAAAGCTTTGGCACAGTGAAGGAAACCATCAACAAAATAAAGGCAAATGACAGAATGGGAGAAGATATTTGCAAATGACATATTAGATAAAGAGTTAGTATCCAAAATCTATACAGAACTTATAAAACTCAACAACAACAAAAACAAATAATCCAGTGAATAAATAGGCAAGAGACATGAATAGACACTTTTCCAAAGAAGACATTCAGATGTCTAATAGACCCATGAAAAAATGTTCAACATCACTCATCAACAGGGCAATAAAAATCAAAACCACAATGAGATACCACCTCACACCTGTCAGAATGGCTAACCGTAACAACTCAGGAACCAGCAGATGTTGGCAAGGATGTGGAGAAAGAGGATCTTTTTTGCACTGCTGATGGGAATGTAAACTGGTGCAGGCACTCTGGAAAACAGTATAGAGGTTCCTCAGAAAGTTAAAAATAGAACCATACTAGGACCCAGCAATTACACTATTAGGTATTTATCCAAGGGATGCAAACGTGCTGTTTCAAAGGGGCACATGCACCCCAATAGTTACAGCAGCGTTATTGACAATAGCCAAAGTATGGAAAGAGCCCAAATGTCCATGGACAGATGAGTGGATAAAGATGGTAAAGTATATATATATATATATATATATATATATATATATATATAAAGAATATATATATAAAGAATATATATATGTATATATATATATGAATATATATAAAAGAATATTACTCAGCAATCAAAAAGAATGAAATCTTGCCATTTACAACAATGTGGATGAAACTGGAGGTATTATGTTAAGTGAAATTAGTCAGAGAAAGACAAATGTGTAACTTTACTCATACGTGGAATTTTAAGATACAAAACAGATGAACATAAGGGAAGGGAAGTAAAAATAACATGAAAACAGGGAGTGGACAAAACATTAAAGACTGTTAAATATAGAGAACAAACTGAGGGTTGCTGGAAGGGGTGTGGGTGGGAAGATGGGCTACGTGGGTAAGGAACATTAAGGAAGACACTTGTTGAGGTGAGCCCTGGATGCTACACATAGAGGATGAGTCACTGGAATCTGCTCCTGAAATCATTATTGTTCTATATGCTAACTAACATGGATGCAAATTAAAAAATTAAAAAAAATTAAAGTTAAAAAAATTTATTTTATAAAGGAGATTCTTTTCATTTTACTGAAGACCATCAACAATCTGTGTTATTTGTAAAAAAAACTATATAACATTTGTATTCGACTGCAAAATACTACAGAGATATGTATGTATGCATATATGGGGCTGTGGTTGAGCTTAGAAAAACTGAATGAATATGTGATTGATAGGAAATACACTTTACTGTTTTATTTTATACTGTCCTTGGTTGTAATTATTAAAACAATAGCACAACAACAATTCTTCCCCCTTATTTCACTTGGGGAGAATCATTAAAGAAATACAGAGTAAGAGTGAAAGAGGACATTTAGTATTAGTATTAAATTTGTGTGACCTTAAGCACTTCTTCCTTTATTGGCCACACTATCTGTGGTCAACATCAGGTTTCATTCCATTTTCTTCAATAATGTATTTCGTTTGGACTCTCTTCACCTTCTCCATCTTCCCCCTTTCTTTACTATTTAGAAAACTGTAAACTGCAAATTTAGATGCCTCCAAGTCCAAAACACTGAAAGCTGCTGTATGAGATTATAAAGATGTACAGGTGATGAGCTTGACTTTTCAAAGTGTTTACAGTCTAGGCAATTGGTCACATGAATCTGTTGTGACAGTATTGTTTCAGGTGATTTAAGTGCAATTCATGAAAATGCTTATGTCATTTGAATATAAAGACTCTTCTCAATTGGAAAGAGGGGAAATGGGGAAAATGATTTTCTTTTGGAAAAGTCAGTGACCTTGGCTTTGCTTATGAGCATCTTTCTATTGCTGTAAGTTTTTCTCTTGTAACTTTCTCAGCACTGTCTCCACCCAGAACTTAGAAAAGGCTCTCCATGTTTCCTGAGCCTTCACCAGGGTTTCCTGAAATTGAGGACTCAGTTGCAGTTTGGCCTGGGAATGAATTGCAGTTCATTTTTTTTTCCTCCAACAAATCAATATTTTGATTTTAGTGGATACTAGAATGATACACTTTGGAATATGTGGTTGTAGGGTGTGAGAGCAATGCAATAATACAACACACACACACACACACACACACACACACACACACACACACAGGCCTGATTTTTCCCTTATCTTAAAGATACTGCATAACCATGCAGTATGCACTGCATGGGAACATTCTAGTAGCATGGGTCAAAACAATGCACTCAAATTGGTCTGCTTCGTGATTTGCAACTAAAATATCCTAACCATTAGTATATTTGCATGTATAAAAACAGTAGGATTTGTCTTCTTCATTGTTAAGTCTCTTTCTCATTCTAAAAGTATTCATTTTTCTTTTGTATAGTTGCATGTAGTACATAAAATAAATGGGAAGCTACTAATTTGTGTCATAAGCTCATTTCCTATGACCAAACTTATATTTTTTTCAAAGACCTTAAAGTTGAAGTAAGAAAACAAATCACAAAACATGAAACAATTTAAAAGAAAAATTACCAGGGACCATGCATATAGGCATGAAATGAATAGACAATGTGGATATTAAATAAGGCAAAATAGATTACAAGTTAAAGAAATTAAACACACACACATGCATCCACATACACATTTTAATTCACAGGTTATTTGCAACTAGCCTTTGAGAAATATTATCACTCAAGCCAGTAGGTAGTTATTGTGCTCTATGCAGTGTTTTAAAAAATAATTCATTTCTATGGCAAAGGAAATATGTAAATAAATGTTTTCTGAACTCAAGCTCCTTGGAGTCTAAAGGGGAAAATAAGACATAGAAACCTGCAAGTAATGTGACTTAATAGTTTTTGCCTATAGACATTGATATTACATGGCTTTGAGTCAAGTTTATTTGCCATTTAATCCTGGTTTCTGTATTCAGTGGGTATGTGTCATTATACCAGTTACTTAGGGCTCCTAAGCTTGTGCTTTCATTTGTAAAAACAGCAATACTATTTTTCCTTCTTTAAAGTATTGTTGTAAAGACAAAATAATATATGTAAAGTACTGCTTTCCTTTAGCTATTAGTACTCAAGCTGCTATGCATTCTATCTTGGAGTTATGTGAAAATTTAATAATAAAACAGGTCCACACATTGGTGCAAGACAACAGAGATCTTTAAGAATATCAGCAAATGAAAGTTTTAGCCAAGGCAAATAAACTCAACTTGTCTACGGAATAATATTTGAAAAATTAGGTAACCCTAATAATATAAATATGAACGATATGAATATCAATGGAGTACCTCAACTGCAATTTAACTAAATTAATTTAAATTAAGGGTATAATTGATATATATGTGTATATGAGCATATATATTATAGATATAATGATAAGGAAATTCAGGTTAGACATATATAAATTATATTGTAATTGAAATATTCTTTTTTGGTGGATTACTCATCTCTGTATCTGAACACCTGGCTCTCCATCAAATCTCCCAATCACAGACTACGTGAGGATTCTGTGTCAATGACCCTGCTTCCCACCTAAATATAGACCAGGAAATAAGAATATTTTCTCTAAAATTACCATTCTCCCCATGGGACAGGGAGGGGGTGATTGTTGGAGTGAAGAGAGCATAGTCATATATCCTGATAAATATTATCTAGAAAAGGCAGAACATTTTATAAGGCTTGTTAAAATAAGGGCCATCTATCTGTTCATGTTTCTGGTCTCTCAGTTATCACGTAGCTCTTGGGTTCAGTAGAGAGGAGCAGTTCTGAGCGCTTTCCTTTTAGTGTCTTAAAATGATAGTGTCGTTAGTTAGCCAAGTGTTGGTTTACAACCTTGGGAGTTTCCCTGTGGAAGGCAAAGAGAGACCAAGGAAAGAGGCAGACCACAGCAGACTGGCAGGTGACAGATCTAATAAGCAAGGGAACTTACATTTAAGCCTATGCGAGATGGCCACAAGACAAGTAGGTCTCTGTGCTCTCTGTCCAGAATCTTAAAACTTTACATGGAGGTGTTAATGGGGTTGTCACATCTACCATCTAGATGGTCTCAACAATGCATTGTTCCCTCAAAGCTGCAGTTTTCAAATGGCTCTGACTGGGAACAGTGGGAAGAATGTATTTTCCAAGAGCAGGGGAGAGGATGAGGCACCTCCAATTGCCTGGGTCCACCTCAAGTGTCAACGAGCAGTCATGTCCTCTCACTGATCTCCTCTAATGGATACTCCTCTACCTTGGGAGGTCATGGAAACAGTATTGCGTTAAATAACTCTGCAAGTAAGCAGGAGAATCTTGCTCAAAGCCCTAAAGTATTATACCAAGGAAACATTTATTTATATAAAGGTATTTATATAAGTATGTTAATAAATATATTTATTCATGGAATCCTTTGGAATTGCTTCACCAGGATTTTTTAGTTATGCTTTGAATTAGAGGTATGGATTTTCTCAGGTAGGTTCCAAAAGCGATATAAAGGCTATCACTTTCAGTTAGTTATTTCCCAACACACAGATTTAATTGCCAAACAAAAAGTCAAACTCTTTTAAAAATGTTCTCCCAGTGTGAATAGGAATAGTTTGTAAGGAGAGTCCCAAGAATTAACAAATAAATACAGTTCAATAACCAAATATTATTGAACTGTAACTATGTCTAGATGTTGCCTGAAGACTTTTAAAGAGTTTCAATTAATGATATATAGTAACACACTTCAAATCCTTTCCTCTCTTCCTTAATTCTCTCATGGCATAAAATTGTTCCAGGGTATCTCCTTTATTCATGAAGCATTTCAACTTCTCTTCCTCTGTTCAGATTTCCCATCTCCTTTACTCCAAGCTCTTTACTATGTATATAAATCTATTTTCTCCAGCTAAATATGTTCTCCCTTCCTTCATCTATTCTACCCTGTCTCTGTCTGGGTAAATAAAACTCTAATTTGATGGGATTGTGGGGAAGGGATCAGAGCAGGGAAAGAAAAAAGGCAATGGAGAGAAGTATTCAGACATTAATAAATTGTGTCCTGATCAGATGATGTTATATAGTTTTAAAAAAAAATTCAAAATGAATGGAAACAATGTCACAGAAGCTAAATAATTTCCCAATGTAATTGGTGTGTTTTACTTTTGATAACATGTTCTACACCATTAATGTGAATTCACTGGATTCAAAATGGAAATTGTCTTGGTTTTTTTTATTCTTTTTTTTTTTAAATCACCGCAAAGTGCCTACTATAGTTTTACTTTGAAAGTTCATAAATCAAACCGTAATGAGTGTCCGAATGAGAAGCATCTCTTTGAAGCACCATGCATCTTTTATTGTCTCTGTTACACTATTTTCCAGTGATAATCAGTATCTATACCAAGAAACGTATCTCAGTGCCTCAGCCTGGGGTCAGGTATGTCTCACCTCCTCAGCAGTGTATTGTTAAATTCAACTGGCAAGAGGGCAGAGTCTTAGACATAGTCCTTATGTGTTTTTCCCCTTTTCCTGTCAATTTGAGTTTATTTGAAATTAGTACTCTTTTTATCAGTAAGGAACTTTGTAATAAGGATGATACTAGCCTTGAAGGGAAAATAAAGACTGAAACATGACAATATTTATTATATGCTTTTATTTTTGAAGGCAATGCTTCCTGATTGCAGGAGTATAAAATAAATGATCTCTTCTCAGTAAGGAGAACTTCTTGAAAACATATTGTAAATTCCAAAGGACACAGGAAGAAGGCTAAAATATCACGTGAAGAGTTTGTGTTTTGGAGGCAAGAACACATTAACTTAGTTGGGATTACAACTCATATAATAATAACTATTGAGCAGTTGCTAGCTGCTACCATAGTTACAAACTACTTACTGGGTAAATGCAATGGTCACTAGAAAGTGCTTTTATGCTATAAGTAGAAAGTGCAATAGAAACCCACAGCATCCCTGCTTAATTCAGTATTGGAGGCACAGGACATTTCACAATCTCTTTGACTCAGCCTTGCTTTGTTTTCTTCAATTTTCGAAATGAGAAACAATATGATGATGATTACATATGGTACTAAGTCCTTCAGCTATATTAACTCATTTGATACATATATCAATCCTATGAATTTGCCATTATTCCACGTAGAAAAGTGGAGACTGAGTCTTAGAGAGGTAATGGTAAGTTACCCAAATATATGTAATGAATGAATGGAAAAGAAAGGGTTCAAACACAAATTATAAATCCAAAGCCCATGCATTTAATCACTAGAATATACTGCTGCTTCATTCTTGTGATTTACATATGAGCTAGGGGACACAGAATTCTCACTAGTTCACTTAAGCAAAAGAAGAATGGAATCAACTGTATTGGGAGGCTCACATAATCTTTAAGAGGCACAGAGAGTCACAGTTGGAGGCCACTCATCAAGAGGACACTAACCACAAGGTGGGGGATTAAGTGAGAACTCACCACAGCCTCTTTTGGGCACAGACACTGAGGGGCACAACACTCACCTCTTTACCGTGCTACTATTTCAAGGATGGTGCATTCTCTACCTGTTATTCCTTCACACGTTGTTCCGTTCTGATTAAATCTCCATTTGGGTTTCAGGGAGTCTAGCTGCAAAAGAGACTTGGAAAGTTTAGGAAACAGCCTCCCCATGTCTTCTCAAGAACATTTCTTTCTTGGGTCCCTGGGGTTCTTTGTACTTTGTGCTCAGAAAACTACTTTGTATTATACCCAACTTTGTGTGTATTCATGTTTCCCAGTATAAAATCTAAAATCTTTAGTCTAGGACTATATCTAATCATCTTTGCCTCTTCAAGAGTCCTAGCACAATACTTAACACATAATTTATTTCTCATTCCTTTTAGTGGATTGAACTGAAATGCCTTTATTGGAAGGAGGGTGAAAGAGAGAGAGCTACTGAAATAATTCCTGCCAAGGGAAACAGTGAGTCACAACTCTTGATTCCTGTTCCAAAACTCTTTTCTCGTGTAATACTAAATTATTCTATTTGAATAAAGACAGTTTGCTCTACCTTCCTATTCATAGGCAGAACTTTCCTCTTTGAGTTTTTAGTAGAATGCTTCCATTTATGTGGTTAGAGAAGTGGGCACATTGTCTTTATTCATGGCTATTGAAATTAGTGATAGAAGGGGCCCCTGGGTGGCTCAGCAGGTTGGACATCTGACTTCAGCTCAGGTCATGATCTCATAGCTCGTGGGTTCGAGCCCTGCGATGGGCTCTGTGCTGACAGCTCAGAGCCTGAAATGTGCTTTGGATTCTGTGTCTCCCTCTCTCTCTGACCTTATACCACTCACCCTCTCTCTCTCTCAAAAAATAAATAAACATTAAAAAAAGGAGAAAATAGTGATAGTAGAATCTCATTGGATATACTTTTTAGAAAAAAATAAAATTATAGACTATTCAGGCTAAAAGCTAAAAATCATTTATCATATTTTGTCTCACTTAGAAAATTGAAAAAAAGAAAGGCTGAATCAAAGAGATTATGAAATGTCCTGTCCCTCCAATACTGAATTAAGCAGGGATGCTGTGGGTTTCTAAGGACTGTCTGTTGCCCATTGCATTTATCTGGTTAGTAGTTTGTAACATGCACTAGACTCAGAATTTTTTGAGAGCAGGATTGTGTAATATTTGTGATTAGAGTTCCATCACCTAGGATCATTCTTGACTCACAGTAGGCACTTTGTAAATCAGTGTTAATTTTGGATGAAGGTAAAACCCTCTGATTATGAAGTTCCTATTGAGGCATAGGATAGATACGTGTCATCTGTCCCTAATTTATAAATAAATCAAATCTCACAGGGCACCAAAGTGCAGGAGATTTGATCTTTGAGAACATAGTATAGTCAGAGACATTCTTACTCTGAAGTGAAACTACTCAAGCTAAAAGATCTCTACCAAATCTTATAAGGTAGAAGAAGGAAGACATTTTTGGTTGCAGTGTTAAATATGAGGATGGTTTAAACCAGGCTAATTGCAGTGGCAATGGTGAGAAGTTTGGATTTTGAGATTAAAGCCAACTGCATTTCCTGATGAACTGTTGAAGATTATGAGAAAAGGAGAGGAGTCAAGGATAACTTCAAGGTTTTTGGTCTGAGTAATTAGAAACACAATGGGACTCTTCATTGAAATGGGGAAAACTGGAAGGAATAGGGTTTGAGGGGAAGATTGGGAGTTTATTCTCAAATATGCTAAGTTTTCAATGTCTTTTAGGATATTATGTTAGGTAGACATGTCTAGGAAGCTGTTGCATAATGAGTTGAGGGTTGAGAAGACAGATACAGGCTGCAGATGTTAATTACAGAGCCCACAGCAAATATTTAATCACTATGAAAATGTACACTATATGCATGGGATTGAGTACTGATAGAGACCATGGGAGGGTGATAGAATGATTCCCTGAGTACTCTGACACTGTAGAAAAGAGGAGAAACATGAAAGGAAGTGATATGATTCTTAGGAGGAAACTGATATTATCCAGAAATAGAAGTAAAGAAAGAGCTTCTAGGAGCAGAAGGGATCAGTTGTGTGAAATGCTACATACAAGTCATGTAATATGAGGGCAGCATATTGATCATTTGACTTTACAATGTAGAGGTCTTTAATGCTCTCCATAAGAGTAGTTTCAAGACAATGATAGGTCAAAATACCTTCTGGAGTGAATTTACAGAAGTGGTAGGAAAGGAAATACAATCGATGAGAATTGGTAATTCTTTTGGAAATGCTTTCATTGGAAGTGGAGGTGTAATGGGTGAAGCGAATTTGAATATATTTTTTAAAATATGCAATAAGGTGTAGCCAGTTCGTATAGTAATGGAATCAGTCAGAAGAGAAGGAATCACTGATGATACAAAAAAGCAGAGAGAATTCTGATGGTAAGAGGGGATGGCATATAGTGTATAAGAGCAGGGGCTAACTTTACATAAATTCAGGAATTACTCATCTATATTGGGAAGGAAGACAACAATAGGATTCAGGACATGCTACCCCAAAATATGGTATCTTGGCATATTGAAAATTTCAAGCAGATGCAAGAAGGTCACTCTGACCTCCCCACTTCGCCTTCCCTGAAACAGGCCATGAAACGCTCATCTGGGAGGTTCCCTTTCTAAACCCAGAGGAAAGGAATATCTTTATCTCTGAAGACAATTGGACATCGAGAAGGATCCTAACAAAAGGTCTTGCTAAGTTTCCCCCAGTTTATAGCAATTACCTCCTACTCCTAAACTTATCTCCACAACTGTTCACTCTTCATCAAGCCTAGCAAAGAAGTATATATGTCTATCTATCTAGTTTTGAGCCTTCATTTCCTTGAGAAAGCTTCCATGTTCCATGTCATATGGAATGTATATTAAATAAATGTGATTTGCTTTTTTTCTGTTAATCTGTCTCGGTCAGTTTAATTTTTTCGACCCAGCCAGGGACCCTAAGAAAGTGAGGGAGAATTTTTTCCTCCCCTACAATGCTGCTCACTCATGTAGACAGTGGTAGATAGTGGATGCAGACATTAACTTTGCTGTAACTTTTTATAAGGAATCTCTAGATTGAATGCTTAGTAGCCTTTCCAGACCAGAAGCCAAGCCAGGTACTTGCATCCAGACATGTCTGCAAAACCTGTTGATTTCGGTGAATTCCAACCCATAGGTAAGGACATCTCTATGCCTCTATTCAGCAGGAAGAAGTTACAGAAGAAAAGAATTTTCACCTTCAGCAACCTTAAAGATTTCAGGGTAAAAATTTTTCAGGGGTGAATGATACAGGAAATGAAATAAATTTAACTTTCCTGGAGGGCCTGGTGGGCTCAGTTGGCTAAACATCCAACTCTTGATTTTGGTTCAGATCATGATCTCATGACAGCCTCCTTGGGATTCTCACTCTCCCTCTCTCTCTGCCCCTTCCCTACTCACAGTCTCTCTCTCTCTCTGTCTCTAAAAGTTGCATTTGCAATAATGTGGATAGAACTAGAATATATTATGCTAAGCAAAATAAGTCAGTCAGAGAAAGATAAATATATGATTTCACTCATATGTGGACTTTAAGAAACAAAACAGATGGTCTTAGGAGAAGAGAATGAAAAATAAGATAAAGAGAGAGGGAAGCAAACCATAAGAGATTCTTAAATATAGAGAGCAAACTGAGGGTTGCTGGAGGGGTGTTGGGTGGGGGGATGGGCTACCTGGGTAAAGGGCATTAAGGAGGGCACCTTGTTGGGATGAGCACTGGGTGTTACATGTAAGTGATGAATCACTAAATTCTACTCCTGAAACCATTATTACACTATATGTTAACCTACTTGGATAAATAACAGTAAAAAATAAACAGTAAACACTAAAAAATAAACAGTAAAAAAATTAAATTTTCTTATAACTTAGAGCCCAATGACAAGTACTTGAGGCAGGCAGGAGTACAAACATTTCTCCAGAAACTCCCTACTGTCTTAATGTGAATGCTTTGCTAGAGGGAAAAAAAAAACAACAAACAACAACAACAACAACAACAACCTTAGCTTGACAATAGCTAGACCTCCCACATCCTGTGAGTCTTCTTTAGCATATGAAAATCACTTTGGAAGCTTCCCCTAGCCTTTACCTCCCCCAACTCCCAAGTATATGATCAGTCACTCTTCACAACCCAAAGGCAGCAACTTCTGCCCAAGGGTCCTCTCCCTGTGTTTTAATAAAATCACCTTTTTTCACCAAAAAAACCCAAAAAATCTTTGCAGGGAGGTAGGAAGTAAACTGAGAAAGATGATGGGAGAAGAGGTTTTGAATTTTGAGGAAAGAGTAAAATATAGGATCCAGTCATCTAGGAGAGGAGAAAGCATGGGTCAGGAAAACACAAGCAGATTATTGACTAGCATGGAAGGTCCACTTGAATTTATGGTTGAGAATTTAGTGAACTAGTCATAGTGCGTACACAGCCATGCTCAACAACAGTCAGCTTGGAGGTAGATAAGTAGATTTCACTGCAATATGAATTTTGCCAGATGAATAGAGTGAGCTCGAAGAGAGGCATAGTTTTGGACAGTTTTGGCAGGTGAGTAATTATATAATAGATATGGAATTACACTCATTAAAACGGGGAATTAAGGCATTAATGGGGGTGATATACACAATTACTTATGAGAACTATTCAGGTATAAAATCTGGTGTGATGGAATGCTTAGGGATTTTTGGTGTGAATTCAAAGGACTATAGAACAAGACAAACTTGCTACAAGTTTTTTTTTAAATTTTTTTTAACGTTTATTTTACTTTTGAGACAGAGACAGAGCATGAACGGGGGAGGGGCAGAGAGAGAGGGAGAGACAGAATCGGAAGCAGGTTCCAGGCTCTGAGCCATCAGCCCAGAGCCTGACGCGGGGCTCAAACTCACGAACCGTGAGATCGTGACCTGGGCTGAAGTCGGACGCTTAACCGACTGAGCCACCCAGGCGCCCCAACTACAACTTTTTAATACTAAGTTGGTCCAAAAACAAGCAACACACACACCTGTTCATGCTCGATCTCTCTCCCTCTTTTTCTCTCTCAATATTATTATAGCACCGTTTCTTCTTTTTTACTCTGTCTCAAAATATTTGTTTGGGCAGTTGAAACTGTGGATAGTCCTATTCACAGAGAATACCACACATCTCTTGGGGGGAGAAAGAATGATGAGATATACTCCCACCACCACGTGCAGATGAACTGTTTGAATGGTGGAATAGGATTTCCAACAAAGAAAGTGTACACACGAACAAATATGTCCTTGCACAAAAAAATAATAATGCAGAGACTCAAACACTCTGTGCTGTAGTTGTTACGTTCCTTTCATTTATCATTTCAGCTGCTTTACTTTGATGGCTTTTCAGCTGTGCAGCTACTGGTGCTGATGCAGAGATGAAATCCTGAAAGCCGGAAGCAACAGAAACATCTCTACCTGGTAATGGGCATCCTCCTTCAGTTTATTAACTCCAGCTATGCGGTTTGACTGTGTTTTGCAGAGGTGCTGCATGAGGTGAATATTGAACGGGAGATAAAGGATCCGATGTCAGAAGCAAGTGGACCACATACAACATGTGTGAACAGATATGCAGGTTGAGGACATTCCCCCCCACCCCAAAACAGCTCCCATGTTCATCAAGATAAAATGTGACCAATATACGTTCCTTTCGGTAAAGGTGGGTAAGCCCCAATGTTCACAACAGCATTTCATGTGAACTATTATGTGCTTATATGACCAGACAGTACTCTGAGCAAGATTTCCAAATGGCCAAGGTATCACAATGTGACTAAATATTTTCTCATGCCAGGATCTCCTGCCAGAATAAAATTTGAATAATTTCTTTTCAAGTAAGATTGAAAATATTTGCTACCTTACTCTTTACCTTTCTGTTTAAATTGATTCTTATATTCTGATACCATGGGTCATTTTAATTACATGAATGAATGAATGAATGAATGAATGAATGAATCAGGGAATTAGGAGTGTTACTCCCAAACTTACGATAAAATAGTTGAACAAAAAACAACTTCACAACTTTTCCTGACCTCTCAAAGAGCTGAAGTTGCAAGGCAACCAACTGACCCCAGATCTATGGAGAGTACAGAGCCTGCAGAAAGAGACAAGGCATGAACCCCGGCTTACCCGGCAAAACACATCCAGACACTGGTAAGAAGAGTCAGTTAGGGTAGTTGGTAACTGTGGTAACTGTGGGGAGGTTGGCCAAGTATTTGTTCTTGACAGAGGGTCCTGAGAAAATCTCCCTGATGGTGGAGACCTTGAGAAAGGGAGAAACAGCCGCTGTAGACAGGATTTAAAACTCCACGAGGACCCTCTTCCCTTAATCTGTGGGAGGAAAGCTATAAACACTGGAGAAGGGAGGCACTAGGAGAAGGGAGCAGTAAAAATAAATAACTCTGCTCCTGGGATAGAGTCATGAATGCATGCCAAGCTCAGGCCTGAGGTCTGAGGTGGGGAGGGTTGAGAGAACTAAGACCACATGTCTGAAACCAGTGACTTGGTGCCCACCTAAGACTTGAGACTTAATCAGGATAACTCTGCCTGCCCCCCAACCCCCATACTTCACATCTAATCCCTTGCCAGGCTATAAAGCATTGAGCCATTAGTAACTAGTAAGATAACTAGAAAGATGATCTAGCTCTGAAGTTTAGCTCAAAGGGAAAACCTAAAGCTGAAGGTGGGTCAGAAATAGAACACACCTATAAACATGCGCACACACACACACACACACACACACACACATGCACCACACTCACACAAAATTTAAATTTAAATTAAAAAAAAAACCTTGAGGGGCACCTTGGTGGCTCAGTAGGTTAAGCATCTGATTCTTGACTTTGGCTCAGGTCATGATCTCTCGGTTTGTGATTTCAAGCCCCACATCAGGCTCTGTGCTGACAGTACAGAGGCTGCTTGGGATTCTCTCTCTCCCTCTCTCTGACCCTCTCTCACTGGCATTCTCTCTCTCTCAAAATAAGTAAATAAACTCAAAAAAAGAAAACAAAACAAAACAAAAACCTTTAACACATCAGTCTCTTCTCTTCCAAAAAAGAAAAAATATTAAATATTAAAAAGAAAGTCTTTAGGCAAAAGGAATATACTACTATTCAGAAGCTTGAATCTATAAAGAAATGAAGAGAAAAGGTAATGGAATAAATGAAGGTAAAATTATTTTCATCTTAGCTTTCTATTGATGCATTACAAATGATCACAGATTTAGTCGTTTAAAATGTCGCCATTTTATAACCTCACGGTTTTGCAGGTCAGAAGACTGAGCACAGCATGACTGAGTTCTCTGCTCAGGATCGTACAAGGACAGGACTGAGATCTGAGATCTCATCTGAGGCTCAGGATCCTCTTCCAGTTTCTCCAGTGATTACAGTTAAGTCTCTGTTTTCTTGCTGGTTGTTGGCTAGGGTCTGCTGTCAGCTATTAGAGACCAATCCGTCCATATGTGGTTCACAACATACTATTTGCTTCTCCGAGGCTGGTTAGGAGGATGTCTCTGAAACTTTACTTGCCTGTGATGCCATAGCCAGATTAGGATAGGTATGTCCAGAATGATCTCCTTTCTGATCAACTCACAATAAGATGATTAAGGAACCTGATTATAACTGCAAAATCTTTTCTGCCATATAACACAACCATGGGAGTGATATCTCTTCATTTGCTAGTCTTTTCCAACTCAAGTGGCATGGATTATACAGGATGTAGACACCAGGGAATTATTAGAGGTCATTTTAGAATTCTTTCTACCATGGTTTTTATTCTACATTGAATTGTTCTAAAAGGTAACCAATAATCTAAAGCAAAAATGGTAATGTACATTGTCTGTTCATAGCATATAGAAAATAAAATGAATGACAATAGTAGTCCAATGGATAGAAGAGAGGAACTGGGTCTTTTATGTTTCTAATATTACACATGAAATAGCATAGTATTATTTGAATGTAAATATAAACATTGTAAATATTAGGGCACAACTATAAAAGTAAAAACAAAGTATAACTAAGATAGTAGAAGAAACAAAATAGAATCATAAAAAATGCTCAAGTAACCAAAGAAGCAGCAGGAAAAATTACCCAAAACTCATGGAAAATAGAAAACATCTAGCAAGTTGGTACATTTTAATCCAATGAGGTCAATAATTATATAAATAATTTGTAAACACCATAAAAGTATAAGATATGATTATGTGTTGTCTACAAGAAACCTACTTTACATTTGAAGACCAAGAAATGAATAAAGAATGGTGGCAGGTATAACTATGCAAACCCTAACCAAACTAGAGCTGGAGTAAAAATATGAGGTACTGTAGATTTCATTACAAGGATTATCACCAGGGATTAAAAAGACACATTACACAACAAGAAAAAGATTTTTTTCCCCTCCAAGTCAGAGCATCTTTAATGTATGTGTACCTAAGAAGATTTCTTTAATGTATAAATAGGAAAATGACAGAACTCAAGGAGACAGAGATTGGTGTCACTCATCCATAGCCAAAAGATTCTAAGGATTGCCAACAGACATCAGAAACCAGAAGAGGCAAAGGAAGCTACTTCCCTGTAACTTACAGGGGAAGGATGGCTTTGCCAACACATTGACTTTAGATTTCTAACCTCTAGAACTATAAGACAGCTTCTATTGTTTTAAGCCACCCAGTAGGTCAATTCATTTTTTATGACAGTTCGAGGAGCTAATACATAAATTATCAAAGTAGAATTTAATACTGGATTTTAATTTCAGGTCTAACACAACCAGGGCAAGATAGCAGGAAAAGTAATTAAATGGAATAAATACTGGGAAAAAAAGCACATAAAATTGTCTCTATTCCCATATAATATACTTTACATTTGGAAATATCAAAAAAAATTCCTACAACTGTTAAGTTTAGCAAGTTTGGAGAATAAAAGTCAATAATCCCTATGAAAATTCCATTGGCATTTTTCACAAAAATAGAAAAAAATCTTAGAATGCATATGGAACCACAAAAGACTTTGAATAGCTAATGCAATCTGGAGCAAGAAGAAGGATGGAGGCTCATACTTCCTGATTTCAAATTATGTTACAAAGCTATGGTAATCAAAACTACATGGTACTGGCATTAAAAACAGGCACACAGGCCCATGGAGCAGAGTATAGAGCTCAGAAATAAACCACACACACACATATATACACAAGCAAGTAATTTTCAACAAAGGACCTAGGAATACACATGGAGAAGTTATGATCTCAATAAATGGTGTTGGGAAAACTGGATATCCACATGCAAAGGAATGAGATTGGACTCTTGTCTTACATCATACAGAAAAATCAACTCAAAATGGATTAAAAGCTTAAATGTGAGACTTGAAACCCTAAACATCCTAGAAGCAAACGTAAGGGAAAAACTTCTTGGCATTGGTACTGGCGACAAAACCAAAAATAAATGGGACGACATCAAACTACTAAGTTTCTGCACAATAAAGTATATAACTAAACGAAAAGCCAAACAACAGAATGGAGGAAATATTTGCAAACCATATACCTAATATGGGATTCGTTTTAAAATATATAACTTCTACAATTCAAGAGCAAAAAAATAAATGTCAGATAATCTAATATTAAAAATGGGCAAAGAATCTTAATGGACATTTTTTCCCAAGAAGACATATACAGTCCAAGTATATAAAAATATGGTGCTCAACATCACTAATCATCAGGGAACTACAAGTGAAAACACAATGAGATCGTACCACTCACCTGTTAGGATGGCTATTATCAAAAATTCAAAAGATTATAAGTTTTGAGAAGAGTATGAAGAAAAGGGAACTCTTCTATACTGTTAGTAGGAATTTAAATTGTATGGGCAATGTGTAGGACATTATTGAGGTTCCTCAAAATATCAAAAGCAGAACTACCACATGACCCAGCAATTCTACTTCTGGATACATTTCCAAAGGAAATAAAATCAATACCCTGAAGAGGTATTTGCACTTCCATGGTCACTGCAGCATCATTCGCAATAGTCAAGATCCGGGGAAAAAGCTTATGTGTCCGTCAGCAGATGAATGCATAAAGAAAATGTAGTGTATCTACAGGATAGAATATTATTTAGTCTTTAAAAAAGGAAATCCTGCCATTTGTGTCAACATTGGTGAACTTGGAGGACATAAGCTAAGTGAAATAAGGCAGACGCAAAAAGACCAATATTCTATAATGTCACTTAAGCGTGAAATGTAAAAATGTCAAACTCATAACAAGAGAGAGCAGAATGGTGGTTACTAGGCGTGGGGGGGGGTCGGTGATGGAGGAAATGAGGTATTAGTGAACGGGTACAAACTTTCAGTTAAAAAATGAATAATGTACATCATGTCGACTATAATTAATAATATATACTTGAAATTTGCTAAGAAAGGAGGTCTTAAGTGTTCTCACCACAAACACACACACGTACACGCAGAGGTAACTAGTGATGGACACATTAATTAGCTTAACTGTAATTATTTCACAATATATGTATATGAAAACATCATGTTGCACACCTTAAATATATATGATTTCCATTTGTAAACCATATTTCAATAAAGGTGGACAAAATAAAAGTATAAGTCTTTTTTCTATATACTAGTAATGAAAAATTGAAAAAAGATATTCCGAATAAAACTAAAAAAGCGGGAGTGGGGGGAACCTGGGTGGCTTAGTTGGTTAAGCATCCAACTTCGGCTCAGGTCATGATCTCATAGTTCATGGGTTCAAGTCCTGCGTTGGGCTGTGTGCTGAGAGCACAGAGCCTGGAATCTGCTTCGAATTCTGTGTCTCCCTCCCTCTCTCTGCCCCTCCCCTGCTCATGCTGTCTCTCTCTCTCAAAAATAAATAAACATTAAAAATGTTTATTTAAAATGCTCCATTCTTTTAAAAAAACTAAAAAAAAGGAAACATTTAGCTATTTCCAGGATTTTCATCTGTATATTGAAAATTACTAAACATTGTTAAGTCAATAAAGACCTAAATAAATGGAGTAATATACCGAGTCTTTGGATTAAAAGACAATAAAATTAAGAAGTCAGTCTCCCCTATTTGATCTATAAATTCAGTGCAATCCCAGTAAAAAAAAATCCCAGCAATGCTTTTGCAGATATTGATAAGATGTTTCTCAAATTCACGTGAAAATGAAAAGGAACTAGAATAGACACAACAATTTTAAAAAAATAAAAATAAAGCTGGAAGATTAGCACTATCCAATTATCAATACTTGCTATAAAGCTACAGTAACCAAGATGGCTTTATATTTTTCATAGTACTCATTCATATAAGGATTACTTATAAACAGGCAATTTCAAATATATCCAGAATTTGAAGAAGGCAGTTGAATGGTCACTTGAGATGAATACAGAACCTAGCTAATACCAGTGAATAATAAGTCTGTCCCTATCAACCGCTTTGTAATGGAATTAGTCCAACTATGGAACTCCTCTGTACTCTGTGAATGGAAACACCTCCTTTATGTTCTCTAAAACATTACTTGAACAGGGGTCCTAAGGCTTCCTAAATCGCCTGCCTGCCATTGGAAATTCTCTGAAATGATTGATATATTTGATCACCACAGACATTTGGGAGGAAGCATGGGATATTTTCTGTGGGCTTTCAAGTCATGCCAACATATTTCTTCTGTCTTAGCCTTCTGTCTAGCTTTATAAGACTCATTTTAATGAGGGAAATGAATGCTACCTTGGGCTTGCAGATAGTATCCTTAGAAATATTTATAACTACAGCTGTGTGTTGTTGTTGTGTTTACCTTTACAAGTGTTACTTATCCAGGGTTGTTTTCTGAAATTGGAAGGTGAGAGGAGGGGCATATTTTAGTTTCCATTGCTATAAAGGGGCTTAATGATCCCATTTTCTTTTTTGTTTTCACCATGCTAAATCAGACATTATTTGCAACAACTGGAATGTTTTCTCTTCATTTTCAATATAGCCAATATTCCACACAAGTGTAATTTCCTCCACTAAAGCTTTTTTGGCTTCCTCAACGGTCGGTTCTATCTTTTAATAACATGCATTCTCTTCTTCTTTGTGTTTATATTTATATACAAATCCAGATTCCCTGTTAAATTATGGACCCCTTCGTTGTAGCTGTCCATAGTCTATCCCACATAGCATCATATATGATACTCTGAATATTGGAATAGGCCAGAAGATTTTTACTGAAAATAATGAAAGGAATGTGCTAGATAAAGACTTTTCTTAATACATATCCTTCAGTAAAGACAGCGCCTTTTTCTTTTTCTTTTGATAATAATGGCTGCAATCTTCCACTCCCTGATCTATATTCACATCCTTTGCAGTGTAGCCTTTCAGCTCCTCCCATGAAGAGGTAGACTATATTTTTCCCACTCTTTGAATCAGAACTGATCTTGTGATCTGCCTTTAAACACAAAATACATTGGAAATAACAATGTTCCAGCGTCTAGGCTTTCAGAGGACTTATATTTTCCCACTCTCTTTCTCTCAGAACTGTTCCACTGTCTTGATAACAACCCCTAGCCAGCCTGATGGAGGGCAAGATACCAAAGCATCAGAGAAAAGCCAAACCAGCTGAGGCAATCCTAGACTAGCCCACCCTCACTGACCCCCTGATTGGCTATAGTTGCATGAAAGAATCAGCCAAATCAGCCAACCGCAGCCTAGATAACCTGATCTTCCCAAATGGCCAATTGATGTGGAACAAAAATAAGTATTGTTGTACATCACTGAGGTTTTCTGGGTTTTGGTGGTTATATAGCACTATTTTGGCAGTGGCTAACAAATGCAGATCTAGAAGCGGTTAGTGATTTTAAATTAAATACTGTATTTCATATTATACACGCTAATTAGTGGCTTTAATTAACCGTTGAATTCTTTCCCGAACTCCCTTCTTATAATTCTCCAGTCATGAATCACCACTGATACACTAGAGCTATAATTAACACCTTATCCAAAACATAAAGCAAATATTTTTGTTTTTCAAAACATTATGATTTGGCACCAAAGTTCGCATGTATTACATTCAATTCTCAGAATCCCCTTGTCCCCCCTCATCCCGCCCCCCATTCACCTCCATTTTACTCTATTTTCTCCAGGGTCTTTAACTAAATTGTGTTATCCCGTGTGTTCCTTGCATACCATGGACTGAAAGATGATGATGACACAAATGTAAACTTCTTTACACAAAGGTCATACCAAAAGTCATCGTAATTGATTAGATGGCATCTGCTGGCTCAGTGGTACAAGATTGCTTTCATTCATACCCTGCAGGTTTATGTCCCCAGCTTTCCCAGCAAGGCACTTCATCGGCTGACCTCCTGTCTGAAAATTCATTTGAAATTCTTCACCTGACTACAGCCTGTCAAATGCAGTCAGATAACCCTAGCCTAGTTTTAGAAAAGAAAAAAAAAAATATCTGACAGAGATGAGGACGCAGGGGAAACAGCTCGAAAGAAACCTTCAGAAAGTATTGCCCATTGTGCCACTTAGAAGAGACTACATTCAGTTGGAGAGCAAAGCTATTAGGTGTAGATGTACAATATTGAAGGTGATTTAATAAGGTAAATGACAGTTTGCCTTCTGTCCTTTCCCTGTGTGACGGTCAGGATTCTGATAGTGCTATCTCATCTTGTTTTGTCAAGTATCCAGATGATTTAGTGAGATTAGGTCATTAATGACCCCAGCCCTAGAACGATGAAAGAATATTACTCACTACTCCATCTGTACCAATATGTGGCATATATAAAGTATGTGAACAACGTAGACTATCAGAGGTTACAAAGACCTGGCCGTTGGTGTAATTTTTTAAATAGCTGGCATCGGACTAACATTTTATAGTTCTCAATTATTCTTCCAGTGTTATTATCTTTGGTTCACATGGAAATCTGATGTGAGATTCGTGATCGGGGAGTAAGGTGAGGGACTTAAGGAGATGTGGTTACATCTGTGTTAGAATGGCTTCACTCTGCATACCTGGGTTCCCCAGCGTGAGGGTCTGATCAGTGTGACTTGCCTGGCCCACCTAGAGACGGAGGTAAAATAGAGCTAGTCCATCAAAACCTGATCTGTTTTCCAGGCATTGAAGTTTTAGTAAGAGACTAGTATGCAGCAGATAATATAGTGAGTATTTTCATAGCCCATCTTGACAATGACTGTGAATTTGGTCATCATCAGTATATGAGATGAGTAAACAGACAGAAGGTAAAACCTTTTAAAACAAATGCCGAGCAACAGATGAATAATTTCACAAATTTACTTTGCCTATTTAACTCATGAAGATGTTACGCGCACCATGTATTAAATAATTTGGCCACAGTTAAATTAACTGATTTTAGCCAGTTAACAGGCCAGACTCTTTTAGGTTACATATTGTCTCCCCTTGGAACTAGATTGTCTCTAAAAGGGCCTTTAATATACAGTGATTGAGATATGGGATATATTGTCATTTACCCCTTTCTGCATAATGCTTTGGTGTCTATTTTAAATTAAAACCGAAAGAAAGAAACGTATTTGGGTACTTTATACGCACAAAGTTTTACCCTTAAGGGAAGCAAGCTCTCCGACCATAGCTCTGTAATTGAAAATATGCAGTAGATGGAGGGCACTGAATGCCATCAGACATATCTAAATGCCATCCATCTTTGCTCTGATGTGATGTCCAACAGTCACCATCCTCCAATTTCTATTTCCCTACCTGAATTCATCTGTACAGGGTCCTTATTCTCAGTTTTCCATATATTACTATTTTAGCATATCTCTGAGTACACCAGCTGTTGCCAGCAGCCTGTTCTCCACATTCTGCTAGTACTTTCTCTTGCTTTCATGATACCCAGCCATATGCTACCCGGTGCCATTTTTTATGTTGTGTCTCATCCATGTCAACATGTGGGTTCCTAACAATAGCAATAATAACAATATTGATGATGAGGACAATGATGGTGGTGATGAGAGAATTCCTATTCAGTGAGTTTGGGGCGTATAATCTACAAATAGTATTTTCTTACTATTGCTACTATTTTACTATTGCTATATTTTTACTATTGCTAACTATTGCTAACTACTATCGCTAACTTCATATTGCTGTGAATGTTATTTAATTCAATTCCAGAACAATTAGATTATTTCTAAATGGAAGATGAGAAAACAGAATATGAGAAAGATTACATAAGTTACTCAAGATCAAGTTCACATTAAAAATCAAATTTATTTAATTTTAAAACTCTTTAACTTGTGCTTCCCCAAATGCAGGGACAGTGCCTTATTATTATTATTATTATTATTATTATTATTATTATTTTGGGGGTACTACTTACTGGCTGGCATAGTAATTCCCGTTTAGTCAATACTCAATAATTATAGCTAAACAATTTAAATAAGTATTTCTTTATTCTACTGACAAAAAAGTTTTACTATGTTTAATATCTTATTTTCTCAGTGCCTATATATTTAAGAAAGCAGCATGCTATACTAGAAAAAAAATGAATGAATAGTTATCTAACTATACATAGGAATTTCTCATTTGGTAATTTGTTCCAAGAAACTATTCCTAATTAAAAAAGAATGTAATGGGCGAGCCTCGGTGGCTCAGTCTGTTAAGTGGCTGACTTTGGCTCAGTTCATGATCTCATGGCTTGTGAGTCTGAGCTCAGCATCGGGCTCTGGGCTGACAGCTCAAAGCCTGGAGCCTGCTTCAGGTTCTGTGTCTCCCTCTCTCTCTGCCCCTTACCTGCTCACGCTTTATCTCTTTTGGTCTCTCAAAAATAAGTAAACATTAAAAACTTTTTTTAATATAATGGGAAAAATAGTGTTTATGTAGCAATATTTAATCTTAAAATTTGGAAATATCTTCTGTAATAGAATAGTTTCTAACGATTAAAATGCCATTTACAAAGTGGAGGAAAATAGGATAATTCTGGTGCCCTAACCACTGAGAAAATATATTTTTCCTTTTATTTCTTTGTATTTTTTTAAAGTTTATTTATTTGTTTATTTTGAGAGAGAGACAGAGAAAGCAAATGGGGGAGAGGCAGAGAGAGAGGGAACAGAGGATGCAAAGCAGACTCTGTGCTGACATCAGAGAACCCCTTGTGGGGTTCAAACTCACAAACTGTTAGATCATGACCTGAGCTGAAGTCAGACACTTAACCGACTGAGCCACCCAGGCATCCTGAGAAAAAACATTTTAGAGATTCAGTAATAAGTTAAAATCTAAGGCCTTCCAAGCCTGTCACCAGCTTCCAATGCAAATGTTTTGTCATATGCCCCAGTAATATTATCACATGCCTCAACTTTTAGGTTCTCCAACCACCAAGGACCCAATTCCAGGGCTTTCTTAGTCATTATTATTATTTATTTAATTTTTTTAACATTTCTTTATTTTTGAAAGACAGAAAGAGACATAGCATGAGCAAGGGCAGAGAGAGAGGGAGACACAGAATCTAAAGCAGGCTCCAGGTTCTGAGCTGTCAGCACAGAGCCCGATGCAGGGCTTGAACCCATGAACCATGAGATTATGACCTGAGCTGAAGTCAGACGCTTACCTGACTGAGCCACCCAGACTCCCCTCCCTACTTTAGACTGTGTGCATTAACAATCAATTCCCTGCTTTAGGCATTAAGAGCTAAGCTGTGCTTCTCACTTTGGAAATGTCATTTATTTGGCAGCGTGCCATATATTATCTCATTACTCCTTCCCAATGACCCTGGCAGGTATCCGTGAAACACTTCCATTTCCTTCTGAACATACAGGAAATCTGCATTTCTAAGCCTCCTCTGCAATTAGGTGGAAACAGTGTGGTTGAGTTTCAGCCAGTGGAAAGTCGCGAGAACATGATGTATGTCACTTCGTAACCTGGCCATGAAACATTGAATCTTTTATGTGCTCTCTCCTCCAACCATGGGGGCTGAAAGCAAAGGACCATAAGACAGCACAGTCACAAGAAGGAGGAAGAAGGATACCTGACTGCATCAGTAAGAGGAGAGCTACCTCAGAGAGCTGTCCAACAAAGAAGAAATGAGTCAGATTTTGTGTAAAATGAACTAAACAAAGCATTGAGATTCCCAGGTTTACTTCTACCATATTAGAGTCTAGCCCCGTACTTAATGCATTATCATTATCTATGTGCTTCCTATGAGGATACTGTGGTGTAGAAATATGACTCAGGCAAGTGGACACTGAAATGATAAAATTAGAATAAGAACAAAATCAATCTCATTCAGAGCTTGTAACTCTTCCATTACAAAAATCAGTACTCTGGGGCGCCTGGGTGGCTCAGTCGGTTGGGCGGCCGACTTCGGCTCAGGTCATGATCTCACGGTCCATGAGTTCGAGCCCCGTGTCGGGCTCTGTGCTGACAGCTCAGAGCCTGGAGCCTGTTTCTGATTCTGTGTCTCCCTCTCTCTGACCCTCCCCTGTTCATGCTCTGTCTCTCTCTGTCTCAAAAATAAATAAAGGTTAAAAAAAAATTAAAAAAAATCAGTACTCTAACTTTAAGTACAAAAAGGACCTGTTATTATTTATGTTAAAACTCGTTCCAAATTCAGAGTTCAATTAATAGTGGAATGGGGAATATATTTTGTTCTAACTAAAATATGACAATGATGGGAAACCAGGAACATTAGGTTTCGAAGAATATTTTACAAAAATAACGTTCACAAAACCAGAAAACAAAGTTATGTATATCTTTATATGCATGTGTGTTCTGAGTCCAATTTCGAATATATATGATAGAGAAAAAAGCTCGACATCAAATCTATTAAAGCCTTTGCAGTGGGTTTTTCTAAAGTAGCAGTAAGGAGCAATTTTATTTTTTTCTTTCATTTATTGTTTATTGTGCATTTTTAAATATGAAGCAATTCTATATTACTTTTTCATTATTCACTATATATGTATTTCATTTTTCACTATATAGTATATATATATAAGATGGAAGACATCAACAATTTTATACCCCTTTTGACTTCAAGGCCACCCCAGACCAAGGGTACGTTCCTAATCCTGTGTGTTTCAGAAGCATCTAAGTGTGAGAATGGCTGCTGTCCACAGCGGTCATATTTGCAGCTGGTGATATTTTTCTATAAAGAATTCATAACTTTTCTTCTGTGTTGACACACCTTTCTAAATGGTTCATGATGTGTGTCATGAATATCTTTTATTGCTGTTCCTTCATTGAACCAAAATGGATTGCTATTAGTTTAATGTAGTCCGTATGTGCATTTTTCCCCCAAATGATTGTGACTTGATCAGCATACATATTATTTGGATATTTTTAATTTTCAATACTGTTTGAAATGTTATACAAGCCTTCTGCAAACTCCTGGGATGATTTAATTCCTATATAAAACATTGTAGGCAACTTTAGCACATATAAACTATCCCAGCCAAAAGCTCGATAGAAAATCAGTCAAAATGAATCTGGGGTTCATTAATCACTCAATATGCAGAACAAGCATTCTTGTTCCTGCATTCTACAGAAGATGGTTAAGACGACATTTCTGCTCTTCTCAGCACCAGATCCTAAGACTAAGGAAGAATACAATATTTTCCCAGTTTGTAGGCAAAAGATGAAACAGTAAAAATGTTATTGAGGAAAGATTATTCTATTTTCTTTTACCCGTGTTAATATTCTAATGATCTAAGTAAGTTTCTTTTAATAATACGGATATTTGTTTTTATTTTATCATCTCCAGAAAATTTGCTTTTAAAACCGGGGTCAGCCGTAAATGTCAAATATGTAAGTTTATCCTCAAAAGTTCTCTCTGAGGCTTGGGGGTATTTATGAATTAAATTCAACCCAGAGTAATGCCAGGAGTTTTTAAATTTTTTTTAATGTTTTTATTTTATCTTTGAGACAGAGAGAGACAGAGCATGAGCACGGGAGGAGCAGAGAGAGAGGGAGACACAGAATCCCAGGCAGGCTCCAGGTTCTGAGCTGTCAGCACAGAGCCTGATGTGGGGCTTGAACTCACGAGCTGTGAGATCATGACCTGAGCTGAAGTGGACGCCCAACTAACTGAGCCACCCAGGCGCCCCACCGTAGGAGTTTTTAAAGACAGCTCTTTAATCATTTGAGTGAAATGCTGAACACGTAGCAGAAGAAAGAGAGTCTTGAATGGAAAGCAAAGGACCACCCTTCTGCTATTTCTTTTCTTTTTTTAAAATGTGTCTTTGTTTTCAGAGAGACAGGGAGAGAGAGAGTGGGGGGGAGAGAGAGAATCCCAAGAAGGCTCCACACTGTCAGCAAACAGCCCGACGTGGGGCTCGATGTCACCAACTGTGAGATCGTGACCTGAGCCAAAACCAAGAGTCGGACACTTGACAGCTTAACCGGCTGAGCCACCCGGGCACCCGATAGCATTATCTATTAATTTATTTAGTCTTTATGTCTGGCATTTGGTGCTTTAAGCAGAAATTATTTCTTCAAGTGATATATTTGTTGTCAGATTAATATCGTAATTTTTTGAGGTTACTCTTCAAACACATTATGGTCATCTCAACGAGAGTTTTGGGAAAGTATCAAGTTTTAAATTTATTGACTGAATCAGAAATAGATAGTGTAGGAGAGACAGAACTTTTCCTCTACTCTCTCAGAGATTTAGTCTGGGTCTGAGGATGAAATTGACATATGACATGTTAGCAAGAGAAAACCATACTCATTTATTTAGTATGTGCTTTACAAGACATGGAGCTTTCATAAAGAAATGAGGATCCAAAAGGAAGCAAAATTTAGATGTGCTTATATGATTCTGAAAAAGAGGGACAATTGTGGAAAAGTAACTAAAGTATATTAGGAGGCTAAATGATAAGAGTTATTTTTTAACTAAGTCTGTTTGTGCAGAATTCTCCTGGCCTTACCTCTCTGTCTGTGTGATATTCCAGATGTTTCTTTACTCCTGGTATAGGGAGGACATCATGGGAGTTTTATCTTCTGCTTTCAGGAAGTACAGGGGAGGTCAGAATGTCCTTGCACCTGCTGTTTTCAAGCGCTGCTAGCTCAAAATAATCCTTATGCCGAAGTAGGATATTTTAGGGTGACACGTTCTGCTACCCTTCAGTAGTGATCCCGATGCTTTGATTCTTTGAGGTTGTCTTTTTTTCCCTCTTCTTTTCTCCCTTCATATCTTTACTAGGTTTGCCTTTATTCATAAACTTCTGTGCCTTCAGTCAATTGCTTCTTGACTTTTTACAAGCAGATTTCTTTCCTGTCCGTATGCTAAACTCATGTGCATGGGGACAGATTTTGGTTCCTTCAATAAGAAGCCAGACTTGTTTTGACTAGTGGAAGACTATTCTTAAAATGATAACCAGCCGTGGAACACAGGGGTGCAGGCTTTAGAATATGAAAAACCATGCTTGCGATTTGCCCACAGCATGTTATAGCAAAGTGAGATCTATCTAGTGGCTATTTAACTTCTTTGAGCATCAGTTTCTTTATTTATAAACTGGAAATTATAAAAATGCCCATACCAAGGGGCACCTGGGTGGCTCAGTTGGTTAAGAGTCTGACTCCTGATTTTGGCTTAGGTCATGATCTCACAGTTCGTGAGTTTGAGACTCACGTTGGGCTCTGCACTGTCTGTGTAAAGCCTGTTTGGAATTCTCTCTCTCTCTTTCTCTCTCTGCCCCTCGCCCACTTGCATGCACATGTGCTTGCTCTCTCTCTCTCTCTCTCTCAGAATAAATAAAAACTTTAAAAAATGCCCATGTTATGACCCAGAAATATTTTATGTCTTACTGACATAAGACATAAAATAACACATATAAAGTGCTTTGCCAGATATAGCTATTATAATATACACAAATTAAGTTTTCAGTGTTTTCTTCTGTGAGCATGTCCCTCTATTCACTATGACAAAAAGGCTTCTCCTCTGAATACTGCATTTTTTGAGTATAAGCGGTAAAACTGTTACAAATGAATTGATGTAACTACTTAGCCATTCTTGTTTAGGCTGCTCATGCATTCAGTACGTCCTTTCAAATAAATACATTAAAAAGAAATGAATTGTTAATAATACATACAGTTTTGAGAAGTGAGGTCTTGCAGAGGTACCACGAATGTGCACAGTGAATTTGGCAACATGATAATTCAGAGAGATTTGGGATTGATGAATTTCACACATTGACTGGATTCTGCTGCACCAATAATCCTACTAAATTCCATTCTTGAGACCAAGTATGCAGCCCAGAATATATTGTTTCAGACAAAGCATGAGGGGGATTAAATTCAGTTAAAAACTTTACCACATGACATCTTAGGTGAGGAAAAGAGCTCACCTATCTTTTCTCTGTATTAATTAATCTCTTCCACGTTTCAAGAAATGGGCATACCAAGGTGACCTTGCATTAGCAATGAAGAAAGTATGTTCCAATGAACACTAATTCTTAAGGATAAGTATTTCACCAAATAGAATTCAGTTAAAAAGTAAGGATGGGGACTTCCGGTTTAAAAAAAAAAAAGTTGAACAGAGTTTACTCTAGGACTATTCAATATCTGTAATTTATTAAATTGAGCTGTGGCTTGAGTTATGAGTTTTTTATTCACCTTTTACAAAATTCTACTTTATACGATCTGGGAATAGTGTCGGTGGGAAACACTTTGCAATATCTGGGTACATTCAATCAATGAAAATGTGTATTTAAGTCTTTCTATGTGGAATAGGCTGTTTTCAGTGCTGTGATTTCAATAATGAGCAGAAACGGAAATTTCTGCTTGCAAAAACTTATAAACTAGTGAGGGAGCAAGGCAATTAACATGTATTACAACAAATGAACAAGTCGGTGAATAATGCTGAGTGCTGGGAAGTGGCTGTGATGGCAAAATGGAATATAAAGTGAATTGAGGTGATAGAAGTCAGGCACCCTTGCATTCGTTGATTAGAGAAGAAGATAATATTTTGGGCTGAACCTAAGTGGGAAAAATAAGTCTATGATGTTATGGTCTATTTGCAAAGTATTCTAGGCAGAAAAATACAGCAAATTCGAAGCCCCGATTCTCTGGAAGTTTATTATAAGAATATACACAATAGCTAGAGAGTGTGGGGATTCTGTTGCCAGAAACACAGCCACTCTGGGCCTATAGTTAAAATATTTATCTTTGAAACTGTTCTTCCCGGATAGCCCCTATAAAATTAGACACCTTGAGAACAATTTTTGTACTCTTTGGTCTTAGTTGACTGTACATGTCATAAACACCTGGCCATAATGGACTTTGTAAGTATAGAGTTTACATTTTATTTCAGTTGGGAGACCAAGGAACTCTAGGTAGATGTTGGTAGCTCTGTGAACTAAAGGGCAAAGTATAGACAACACACACACACACACACACACACACACACACACACACACAGAGTGCCATCTGCATTCCAGATGGTAATCAGCAATTCTTTCCATTCTTTATGAAGCTTACTGAATAGCTAAGGCCTAAAGCAATGATACTCTTATTTAAGGTTCTTAAACTTTTTAATTGCAATAGCTAATTGAAACCAATTTAAGTAAAGGGAAGTCAAAATATGTACATAATAAGTATTGGTAGAGACATCCAAAACTAGAAACTGAACTTCAACAGTAGTGAAATTCAACATCAAAAGCTGCTTCAATCTTTCACAAACCCACAGAGAATTTTTTCAGCGAATCCTATATTCTCTAGGAAACATGTATTGTCCTGGTGATCTTGATCAAATTTTCCAGCACCTAGAATAGGGATCCATTATTCCCAGCTGATCTTTGCAATATTCTCTTTATGCACGTGATTTTTAAAATATTGTATAAAAAAAACCACTTACCATGACGTCTACCCTTTCAATGCATTTTAAAGTGTACAAAATATTATCATTGACTATCGGCACAACCATCATTCTACTCTTTGATTCAAATTCCTAGAATCAAAGAGTGAAATTGTGCCTTCACATGAATTTTATACTCTAATATAAAAGGTAGCTATTGTGTGATACCTTACGCCAAATTACATGGATATGGCTTCCCTTATGACTGTCTTATCCTTATTTGCTTTGGCTCATGTGCCCATTCCTGTGGCAAGAGCTTTGACTAACCTGTCAAGGTCATTGGGAACAAGGCAAGGAATTTTAGGAAGAACGCTGATGCTTCCTTTCCAAAAAAGAATGTGAGTTTGATAGGCCCTCAATGTCATGGGTACATCATTATTGCATACCTCCATATTGCAATTGGGAAATGTCCAGACAGTAAAACTAGATATCCAGACAGTAAAAAACAAAACTAATTTTTATTAATCATACAACTTAGACTAAATAGTGCTTTTCCAATTTGGAGTATCTAATAAACTAAGTCAGTTCTTTACTTTGAGGTGTATATATAACTCATTCATCCAATAACTTTTCTCTAAACTTTGAATAAGAACTTTATTCACTCTCAGAATATTTTAAAAAATAATTAGATGACAAGATATAAAAAATATGTACTTCTCTTTCCTATTTGGATAAGTTCTTACATTTTCAAACATAGAGGCATATCTCATTTTGCTGAATAGATATGTTTCTGAATATTGCCTATAAATCAAATTCCTATGTATTAAAATTTATTTCCCTATTGGTTTTTATTATAAACTTAGATATGCCTGGAGATATACTCCTCTAAAGAATTAAAAATAAACTGGCCCTAAAATGTAATAGAATGACATTTAAAATGACTGCAAAAATGTAAAGACTCAGACAATTAAAGAAACAATATTACTTTTTAATTTAATATTATTTAAAATAATAAAATAAATATAACTTTTAGTTAGAGCACAATTTGTGATCTTTTATATCTTAAAAGTTGTAAACTAAAAGCAAGATAAGCTACTTTGAAAAAAATATGAAAAAAAAAAATCTCTTCCATCTTTTGCCAGCCTCCTTCTTCTCTGTTCTATAATCAAAAAAGAAAATGGAACTGATTTGTTTCCAAAGACTCCAAACAAACTAGCAAAATATGCTGCACTGGAATAAGTGGAGACTCAGAAAGAATCCATTTAAAATGTAGACGTAAGTGAATGTTAGGAGCACGTTCTGGATGATATGTGAAAACTGTCAAATGGTGTGTGACAGCTTGTGCCTTGGGGACAGTGAAGAACCCATCACTTGCAAGCAGTTCCTAATTCTGGGTAAATCAAAGGGCTTCATTGGGTCTCAGTTATTTTGTCATTGAAGACAGTGTTTTGGGATATGGGCTGGGAAAAAGGTATAGGAAGAAGAAAGGGTAACATTTATTGGTTATCCATGTGAAGAAAAATGCTAGAAACTTTACATGTGCCACTTTTTTCTCACTACAGGCCTGTATTTTTCCAACAGGTAAAAATAATATACTTACCCTACCAGAAGAGAACAGAAAAAAGTTACAAATATTGATTCTTTATTGGAAAAGAGAGATTAGACGCAGTGAGTGAGAGGCAAAGACCAAAGAAAATTTGCTTGTCTTCACTTAAAAGATTGACTTCGCTTCTGACATTTTTGTGTGATTGTTAGACTATCTTAGTATACATATCTTATTTCTTTCACGGAAAAATGGAGTCATTGTGGAATTAAATCACATGGGACAGGTGCATGAGAAGACCAAAGCAACTGAAAATAAAATAAACGAAACCAAACAAAAAACCTTCAATAGTCCTACTAAGTAACCTGATCCTTCGTCCCCTAGACTTTGGCGTCTCATCTGTTATTTCTTAATTTACCTTCCATTTCTGTCCTCCTTTTGGGGGAGAAACTAACACTGTAGACATTATACATTTTAAAAATCTTGAGAACTAGGTAATGTGACATCATCTTAGACTTACTCTCCTTGTTCTCATAATATACTTATTAGAAAATGAGAAGTGTAACACTTGAATTTCATATTATTTCCAGAATATTTTCTTATTTCAGTAGTAATAATGTAGAATTTTATAATTTCAAAATAACACAATTAGCTGGGGCGCCTTAATGATGAAAGCAAAAATGCATGTGTGCCGAGAATAAACAGTCGTTACATTGGCTAAAACGTCACAGAGAACATATTGCCCTATATTTTGTGATAGCGTGCATGGTAGGGAAACTAAAAGTCCCACCAAACCAAACGAGCTATTATTCTGCGTCATTAGGAAAGTAATAATAATGCCTCCCTGAGCCAGCATGAAATTCAAAATCAAAGAAAAGGCGAAACTAGACATGTTTTGAGTTAGCTAGTGCCAAAGATGACTTTACCGCTGAAAATATCTGCCACATCTTGAGTCAGAGAATGTGTGCACTAAATTGAGGATTTGTAGGTAAGAGACAGTATCTTAGAGTATCTACAGTGTGGAGCATTCTGTAGAAAATTTGGAGGCTCCAGTGGCAATGTAAGGGGTGATGTCGAAATAAATCCTTGTGAGAAATATGCAACACTCAGACTTTCCTATCTCGGCTGGCACTTGAGGAGGAGGAGAAGTTATATATGTACACTGAGAATTCATACCCATGGGTGTCCCATACCTTTGCAATGAAATCCAAACTTCTTCTATTCTCACAAAAACCTCAAAATGATATTTTAATTTAAAACAGTACCACGTTGGTGGAGCCCCCTCTCAACGGGCAGAAGCAAATAAACATTGCTCTCAAAAAGTTCATTGTCAGTCATACTTCTCTACTTTCTTATGTTTGCTGTAGACCGTTTTTCTCTCTAGAAGTTAATCAGTTATTATTTTTTCTCTTATTTAAATTATTACCCTAAAGCTTTACTATGTAGTATGATAGCCACTAGCTACATGGGTCGGGTTAAAATTATTTTTTTTAATTGAATAAAATTTAAAATTGGGGCACAAGCCACATTTCAAGTGTTCTTTGTGGTTAGGCAATAGTACTGAAGAGTGCAAATATATAACATTTGTATCGTCACAAAATGTCATATTGTGGAGCACCACCAAAGAGCTTTGGACATGTGTCATTATCATATTAAGGTCTAATACAAATTATTTCTCTTGGCCTTCCTCTGATAATGACAGAGAATTAGATGTATTAATTCCATTCATATTTTCCATACCCTTCACTATTGTTTTCATGCTAAATTCTTTAAAATTTTTTTTAATGTTTATTTATTTTTTGGGAGAGAGAGACACACACACACAGGGGTGACTGAGGGAGGGGCAGAGAGAGAGAGAGGGAGACACAAAATCTGAAGCAGGCTCCAGGCTCTGAGCTGTCAGCAACAGAGCCTGTCGCGGGGCTTGAACCCACGAACTGCAAGATCATAACCAGAGCTGAAGTCGGGTGCTTAACCGACTGAGCCACCCAGGTGCCCCAAATTCTCTTTAAGTTCTGTATACACTTTAAACTCATAAGTCAATACTAGTCACAGTTTTTATACCAGATATTATTTTCTATTTACTCTTTCTCAAGCTCCTCTTTCTTTCCTTTATTTCTTTGGTTGTATCTGGGATAATTTTCATTCTGCCTTTGGTTTTATTTAAGGGTAGGCATGTTGGTGATGAATAATATGTTTCTGTTTAGATTATTATTGAATGATCTAGTCCCTGATAAAAATTAAAAAACAAAACAAAACAAAACTTGACAAGGAAAATGTTAAAGCAAAGAAAATTGGAGGGGCTGCATTAATATACAAAAAAGACATTAAAGCAACTATTAGAAAAGATAAAATATAACTCAGGACTTATCATTCTAGTCCTAAGTATCTAAAACATTCCCTTTAAGCATTATTCATAGCAGTACAACTATGTAAAAAAAATACTCATGTTTATTTACTATATATAATGTATTAAAAACATCGAAGTTTATTAATATAGTGGAATACTGTGCAATATTAAAAATGGATTAGCTATAGCTGCCACATCAAGTTGTATGCATTAAAGCATATTTAAATATAATTATGAGGAAAATAACAACAATGCAGGAAAGTACACACAGTGAGATTTAACTAATACGTTGTTTATCATGGGTGAACGTAGTATTATGTATTTTAGGAAGGTGATATAATCACTAGAGTTTTTCCACAGAAACCATTCAAGTTACTAGGAAATTTCTCTTTTCTTATTTAGGTGACTTTCCTATTTGATTGTTCATTTTATTACTAATCTGATTTTCTGCATCCACGAGAGGTGTCTCTGTCTATTCATTTTAAGATATATTTCTACTTAAAATAGAAACTATATCAGTTCATACATCTGCTTTTTCCTTGCAAAGGACAAGCATGAATGTTATCTTTTCGTCTAATGAAACGGCATGAAAGTTTCCCTGAACAATACATCAGTGTAATATTTTCCAGTATGGATTATCCCCCCTTATAGCATTTTCTGCTCAATAGGAACTGTGCAGTAATTGTGTCCTGTAATGCCGCTTTAAAAGTCATATCAATAGTTCTGACTTAATTAAAATCAAACGTGTGGATGAAATTATCTCTGGAGTTTAGGCTTCAATAGGTGCTCAAGCGTGTTTTTTTTTTTTATTAGATATTGCATTTCCTAATTGATAACTAGTAATCGTCTCCTTTTCCAATTCTCTACACAATTTTATTTAACCTCATAATAGCACACTTTGGAAACTTTTATAGGCTTTATTCTCAAATAAATTACTCTCAAAATACTGCTTTGAAGTCTTCAGGCTCTGCAATATGATTAAGTCTCATGTTGTTATGTACAGTTATGAATGGTTTCTTTAAAAATTAGACTAACAGCCAGCAGGTTAACTGTGGGACCTATTAAGTTTGTATTACATGAACTTAAAATTCTGTTAATTAGCAGTAGAAAAATCAAAATAAAAAAAATTTTATATGCCAGACATTTTCTGACTAAAATTTAAGCACCCAGAAATCCAGAGCAAACTTGTGCCTGTCTCTCTGATTCATTGCCGTATTTATGGAATATACTAACCATTTTTAGGTGGTTATAACCATATATGATATGGTTACATATAATCACATTGTATAGTAATGACAAATAGATCATTAATTGAGTGGATAATACATTCAACCAATTTAATTTTTTTTAAGTTTATTTTGAGTGAGAGAGAGAGAGAGAACATGTGGGGGAGGGACAGAGAGAGAGAGGGAGAGAGAGAATCCCAAGCAGGCTCTGCACTGCCAGCACAGAGCCTGATGGAAGGCTGGAACTCACAAACTGTGAGATCGTGACCTGAGCTGAAATCAAAAGGGTTGGATGCTTAACTGACTGAGCCACCCAGGTGCCCCACAACCAATTTGAAATTTAAACAGAAAAAGAAACACATAGAAAAATCTTATTATTCTCTGCCTCCATTTGCCCAATTTTTATCCATTCCCAATGGATCTTTTTTTTCTTTTCTTCTTTTCTTAAATTGACAATATTTCCTGGAAAAAAACTATATGTATATATATATATATATATATATATATATATATATATATATATATATATACTCTCTATATAGTAGTTCTTGCCATTATTTTTCACATCTGCATTGAATTTCATTGCGTGGATATATCACTTTATTTAGTCGCTTTACTTACAGATGGACACTTGAGTTCTTTCTTATCTTCTTTATTGTCGGCTCCACTTTAGTGGGTAGGACTCCGCCCACAACACTTTGTATGTATGCAAGAAGACCAATAAGATAGAGTCCCAGGAATGGAATTGTTGGACTAAAAATAAATTTATTTGTAATCATAATATATGTTAGTTGCTAAATAAATTACCCTTCTTAGCATTTATACCATTTTTTCACTCTCAGAAGCAAGGTAGAAGAGAACTTATTGTCTAATAGCCTTAGTGAGGGAGCCTGCAGTTAATTTTAAATTTTGGCCCACCTGAGTTCATAAAAAGTATCGCAAAGCCCTTGGAATTTGTGTGACCTCTTGTTATCAATGACACTAAACACTGTTGTATGCTTAACGATTTTAGCTCTTATGTTTAGGAATGTTTGTATTTTTGGAACAGCGGTGACCTTTATACATATACTTCTGTAGGATACACTCAATGTTCATTTTCAGACAAATTTGAATGGCCTTTGATATGAGCAAGAAGCAAAACAACAAATTAGCTCGTAGCACCTAAATTTGCTCAATAGGCTTAACTCTCTTAAAATTTACCATTTTATTTTTAAATATGATTAAACAGCTTGTCCTTATTTTCCTTAGTACTTTTGTCTAATGTCTAAGATTGCATTAACAACTTTTGTCATCTGGAGATGGCATTTCTCTTTGCATTTTTATGTTTCAGTTAAGATTTACTGCTATTTTTCACATATTTCTTATGGAGTATTTGAATCGATGTTGTGTTTATTCCTTATGAAAAAAAGATTCATACTGTATTTTATTGAATTTTCTCGGATAGGCTTCTAGCAAGAGGGATCTTTAGAAAAGGGGAGAGAAGCGAGGATAGCTCCCCAAGGTTCTTTACAAGTTTTATTCAGCTTCTGTTAATACAGTGAAAGACTGTTTCTGTAAAACAAACAAAAACAACAATCAAACACATCTCAGTAGCTATGTTTTGCTCCTCAGAATATGGCGCAAGAACACTCTTGCCACCAACATAAATATTCCCTGATTTCTGCACTCAATGCTACCAATGGGCTCAGCCTCTTATTCCATCATGGGTGATTGTCGCTTTATGAAAAACCCTGATATCTGAGTTCTCTCATCCCCTGTCTTTTTTATCCAGCTTGCTGACTGTTTACATCTATCTTATCTCAGGCCTATTTATGTTTCCACTTAGAGAAATGATATTTGGAAAATGGCAGACATTTCTGCCCAATTACCAAAAATCTGTATTTTCCTCTTCTTCCTGAGTACAAAGCTACACTAAATTCTCCATGCCATTCTCCATTTATACGTGCTCAGCTGACTTATTTTTAGCTAGAGGAATGTGAGTGGCAGTGATGGACAGCACTCCCAGATCTAGCACGGAGACATTCAAAACCGTCCTCTCTATAACCTCCCCTCCATGAGCTGGATCCCATGTTGGTATGAGGTCAACTTTAGAGGCCGCATATAGAAGATGGCAGAGATCCTGCCAGCTGGGAGCTGAATGAATACATGGAGGAGGGCTGCCATGTTGAGTTACCTGTTCATGGCTCTTGTGAGCAAGAAATAAACTTTGTTGTGACTGTGATTGCATATCGGGGGCTGGGGAGCCTATTAGTTATAGCAGTGAGCCTACTTTAACTAATAAGTGAGATATTTCATTTCACACATTTTATTCTAAGTTATAGGGAGCAAAACACAACAAAAGAAAGCAAAACCAAGGGAAAATCCAAAGAGTCTAAGGAGAGATAAAAGTGGGTTTAGCAATGAAATAGCAACGGGTATGCAAAGAAGATGAGGAAGTCTATGTAGAAGTTATAGGACTTATTTTCTTATATTTCAATATTTTAGGTTCAAATATTCCAACTTTTGTTATCTATTTACTACTGATTCTAAAGGCAATTATTTTAGGGCAGCAGGTGAGATAAGTAGGCACAGGGAAGACCTGTTCACCTCTCCAAGTACATTAACTGGGTTCTCCTCTTGTATGCAACTCAGTGAAAACTATCTTCATTGTGTTAGTCTAATGGCAATTTTATTTATAATCTCACCTGAATAATGCATCACCGTGATACCTATTTTGACACTTTACTTTCCCCCCCTCCCTTTTTAGCTAATGACTCTTACCATGCAAAGTGATTGTTGAATGAGGTATTAAAGCAAAGATTAAGAAAATACTTGATTCCATATAGTACTTTAGAGAGTCATTGTTAGGCTGTTTAGAGGGAAATGCTCCAAGTTTTATTTGGAGGAATCACTTTACAAAATAGACCGGCATTGTTGTATCCTAGTAGTTTATTTCTTCCCCAGATAGTAGTTTGCTTTGGTAGACCAGTGGTTCCTAAACCTTAGAATCACC
Source organism: Acinonyx jubatus (assembly GCF_027475565.1). Lineage (NCBI taxonomy): Eukaryota > Metazoa > Chordata > Mammalia > Carnivora > Felidae > Acinonyx > Acinonyx jubatus. The sequence goes on along the minus strand of NC_069382.1, from coordinate 179,202,608 downwards.
CAGGGAGATTTTATAAATATCTCTGCTGGGGTACTATCCCCAAAGGTATTCTCTGAATTGGACTTGGGTGGGTCTTAGGAAAGGAAATTTAGAACATCTCTACAAGTGGTTCTAATTTTAATACAGGTATGAGAATCAAGGTATAAACTTCTACATATGGAAATTAGATAACATTTCTAGTAAATATCTTTATGATGGTATGCCAATGATTAGTGTAAACAGCTTTAAAACAACTTTTCTTACAAAACTGGTCCTAATAAGAAATCAAGTAATTTGTGAGGTTTCATAATTGTTTTATTTTTAAAAGATAGTTTATATTATAAAACCCACGTTTAACAGGAGTGTGGGCTTTGTGCGTCATCATTTGCTTTGTGTAATTAGATTGCTTAATATAGGTGACCCTTAAACAACATGGATTTGAACCGTGTGGGTCCACTTATATGGGGATTTTTTTTCTTTTTTAATAAATACAGTCCAGTGTTATAAATGTATTTTCTCTTCCATACAATTTTCTTAATAACATTTTCTTTTATTTAGCTTACTTTATTGTAATAATACATTATGTAATACATATAACACACAAAATATGTATTAATCAGCTGTTTATGTTACTGATAAGGCTTCTGGTCAACAGTAGTCTATTAGTAGTTATGTTTTTGGAGAGCCAAAATTATATGCACATTTTTGACTGTACAGGAGTTGGTGCTCATAACCCCAGCATTATTCAAGGGTCAATTGTATTATTTTGGTCACTGGAATTATTTGAAATCTACTTGAAATCAGATGGCCTTTAATTTGATGTGTTTCAAGTCTTTTGACAGGTGAGTTAATAAAAACTGCCAAGTTTTTCACTTAAATAACTCAGTACTTTTGAAGTTCTAAAAATAGATTAAGACATTTACTAATAAAATGTAGTTTGTTATTTGAAAGGAAATAATCATAAATAGACTGTGACTTAATGAAAGAAGCAGGTTGAGAACATAACTGGTATAATTTTAATATTGCTGAAACGCATCTGTTCCTACGATTGAATGTTAAAGCAAATGTGTTGAAACCTAAGGAAATATTGATAAAATTAACCTACATTCATTAAGCAAAATATAAAAGTAAGGAGCATAATATGCTTAGGAATGGCTTCTATAGTACATGTCATAAATAAGAACTCAATCAATGTTTGTTATTGTGATTAGATCTGTCTTTCAACCCTTGTTCCTTCTGAAATTTCTTTTCTCTAACTTGTGCAAATCATATACCCCAAGGAAATTACACCCATGCTTTGGTTTCATTAATCTTTCAGAACTTATTGTTATTTGAATCTTTGAGTCTGGAAATGAGTATTTGGGGAGGTGTAGTTGAATGATAGGTGATTGAAGTGGTCCTGTTCATTGGTTGCAATATGGACGCATACAAAGGACAGGATTTGTATATGTATGTTGTGAAATATGTATTCTTCCAAGATCGTGGCGCCAATAGTAGGATAACATAAGCAAATACGTATATAATCACATTGAAATAAAGGATAATGCTTAATATAATAGAATATTTGAACATGCTGAGTCAGAGAATAATATATATATAATATATAAAATATATATATTATATATATAATATATATAATATATATATAACATATATACCTCAAACACATTTTCTAACACTTTGAAAATATTAGGTAAACTAGCTCTAACTAGATACTTCTTAGGGAAAGAATTCTGTTCTAGGCTATTGTATGATATATTCTCTCAGGCTTAAGCCTGACAGAAAGGTCATTTTCAGGTACATGTTTTAGGTAATCAAATATTGGCAAAAAAAAGGAATTTTTATGAAGCATAATACTTTGTTTGGTGAGTAAACTTTTTACTTACAGCATGCGTCATAAACCTGAAAGAAGTTTCTTCACGTTAGAAAGAGGTCAACGGATAAGAAAACAGAAGCAAACCTAGGGAACATCAAATATTAGATTTACGAAAAAAAATATCATTGGAAGAAATTAAGCTATATTAGTTCCAAGGCAGAACTAAATCCCACTGAACTTTATTTTTTATTATTAATTATAAAGGATAAATCCATTATTGGGTAATACAAATATCATTAAAACCATATAACAGAAATTCATTACTTCTGTCTTCAAATATTCCAGTGTTAATATGGCATTTCCTCTAAGCATTTCATTTTTCTTCCCCAAATCACAATACATTTTAAAATTGTCTTTCACATTTTAGAGTGACTCAAATCCATAATTTATTATCATAATGAATACTTTAGTTTAACTTTGAGTAAATTTAATTTTGAATAAACTCAACATATGGGTATTTTCATTCGGATACAGGGCACATATTCACCCCCATTTCTAGCCTTTCTGCTCTTGCAGAACATTGTTCTCACATACATTTCACATCAGTTTATCACTGCGTTAGAGAGCTAAGAGACTTTCTATCTGGCCAGCTCAAATGCAGGCCCTAAAAGCTTATTCCCCAAAGGGAGTGTTTAGCCTATATCTCATCTACTTATATAAATTAGACAGAGGTGCTGAAGTGGTTTCACAAACAGTTAAAATTCAAAGCAAAGAGATTTTTTGGCTAAAAACATAGGTGTGCGTTGGACTATAATACTAGACCATTGAATTAGATGTTGTAACTTATTTTAAATTAACCATAACATTGGTAAGTAGATTCTAAGATGAGTTGATACACAAAAGCATTTAGTTTGTCTTCATTTTGTCAGCAATCATAAAAATATTTTTTTTCTTAGTGCCATACAGTAGAAGCCCTCCTAATCTACTCCATCTGGACTAGAGATAGTTAAATAGAAAACAGTAGCTAAAGAAATAAATCATAAAAAAATAATGTGTATCCTAAATATTTTTTACTTGAAACATATTGACCTAGAATGGAATTAGTATTACATGAAAAAAAATAGAAATAAATACCTTAAATATTTTAACTTAAAGTATTATGATTTAAAGTTCAACTTAAAGTGTCATTATGAGCAGAATCTGTCTTAATTGGTGTAATAATTTATTCACTGATATTCTAAGACCTTCCTCTAAACCATGAGGATACACTCAGAATGATGAATCATTCTGGCTAAGGAAGATACTCTTGTACTGTTCATGTACTTCTGTCCCCATCAGGCAAATCGAGTACTTAGCAAGAGTCACTTGTGTTTGTTTTATATCTATTTTTGAACACCTGAACTTAATATTGTAACTAGGTAATAAAACTAACTCAAGACCGCCATCTTGCAATACTCCAGAGACATATTTACACTGTAATGAAGTCCTGAATAGATATAAAATATGAGAGAAGCAGAGATAATGTACTTTGAAAATACCTGATAATGTCAGGTTCCTTAAAAAACATTACCAAATTAAGTATAGGTGAAAAAATTATAAAAGTTCAGAAACTATTTAGAAGGTAGTATTCTTTTTCCACCTGAACGAAGCTAAAATTCTAGTCCATTATGAATGAGAATTTTCCAAAAGAATTGACTTCTAACTGATCATGAAAAATACATTTTTATTTCTTCAAAAATAAATGGCAAGTGGAATTATTTTGTAGTTAAAAGGCATGATGTATTCAACTGACTCTCAAAAGTTCCAAAAAATGTGTGTAGGTGGGTGGGTGGGTGGAAATGCATATCATATAACAATTGGGACAAAAGGTAAAAATGTATTCATGCTACGTGCTCTCCCTTGACATTTATTCTCTTTGCCTTGCTAACTCTTATGTATTCTGCCGGTTCAAGATTAAAGGGTAGCTTCTATGTTCCTCTGATCTAGATGAATACCTTATTATGTATTCTCCCAACACACACCATATTTCACCTATGTGGCTCTTGGAATTGTAAGTGAATTGATATTGACACAACTATTTGTCTATTATCTTTCCCTCTGCTAGATAGTAAACTCTGTGAAACTAAGGTCCATGACTCTTAATGATATCTCTATCCTCAATATCTAACACGTTGGCAATACCGGTAAACTCTTAACAAATTGGAGTAAATAAATAAATGAAGATGACCCATAGCTCTTTCTCATTCTTGGTAATATGTCAGGCTCAAGAATATGACAGGATAGGGGATGAAATGCATTCCTCACCCCTCTGATTGCCTCCATTTCAAAAAACATATAGTCCTCCTTCTACCACTAACATTACAAAAAGTGTCACTAACACAAGGCAAAACTGATGGCCAATCCATATTTTTTGGTGTATACCATGAGCGAAGGTACACGACCAGGAATGAACATACCTTCTATCTGTGGCATTTACTGGATGACACATCTAGAGATGAGGATTTTATTGGTAGAGGATGGGTAACAGGGAACCAGATGATGTTGATGAAAGAATGGGAAGATTGAGAAGAAGAAAAAGACAGAAGGCAATACATAATATCCTGCTATGATATGGGACAGAAGTTGAAAATTGTTGGACTATATAACTGATTTATTTGAGTTGCTTAGTGATTTAGAAATAATTAGGTGCATTGTCTACATTTTTTAGGCAAGAAGGTTAAGACAAAAAACTCAATCTTTCCTTTCCTTGAAAAAGTAATCTAAAATATTAGATTTATGGGGGCGCCTGGGTGGCTCAGTCGGTTAAGCATCTGACTTCTGCTCAGGTCATGATCTCACAGCTTGTTGAGTGTGAGCCCCGCATTTGGGCTGTGTGCTGACAGCTCGGAGCCTGGACCCTGCCTCTGCTTCTGTGTCTCCCTCTCTCTCTCTGCCCCTCCCCCACTCACACTCTGTCTCTATCTCAAAAAAAAAAATAAGCATTAAAAAAATGTATAAATAAATAAATAAATAAATAAATAAATAAATAAATAAATAAAATATTAGATTTATGTTTGTTCTCATCAACAATTAGAGGAGCTAAAAACCTGCCACTCACTTTTCTTTCTTTCTTTCTTTCTTTCTTTCTTTCTTTCTTTCTTTCTTTCTTTCTTTCTTTCTTTTCTTTAAATTTACATCCAAGTTAGTTAGCATACAGTGCAGCAATGATTTCAGGAGTAGATTCCTTAAATCTCTTTAGCCATTTAGTCCATCCCCCCTCCCACAACCCCTCCACTAACCCTCTGTTTGTTCTCCATATTTAAGAATCTCTTATGTTTTGTCCCCTCCCTATTTTTATATTATTGTTGCTTCCCTTCCCTTATGTCTATATGTTTTGTATCTTAAAGTCCTCATATGAGTGAAGCCATGTGATATGACTTCATATGATATTGTCTTTCTCCAACTAATTTCACTTAGCATAATACCCTCTAGTTCCATCCACATAGTTGCAAATGGCAAAATTTCATTCTTTTTCATTGCAGATTAATATTCCATTGTATATATCTATATCTATATCTATATCTATATCTCACATCTTCTTTATCCATTCATGGACTATATCCATGGACTATATCCATTCATGTCCATCGATGGACATTTGGGCTCTTTCCATACTTTAGCTATTGTTGATAGCATGGCTATAAATATTGGGGTGCATGTATCCCTTCAAAACAGTATACCTGTATCCCTTGGATAAATACCTAGTAATGCAATTGCTGGGTCATAGGGTAGTTCCATTTTTAATTTTTTGATAAGGCTCCATACTGTTTTCCAGAGTGGCTGCACCAGTTTGCATTCCCACCAGCAGTGCAAATGTGATCCTCTTTCTCCACATCCTCGCCAACATCTGTTGTTCCCTGAGTTGTCAATTTTAGCCATTCTGACAGGTGTGAGGTGGTATCTCATTGTGGTTTTGATTTGTATTTCCCTGATGATCAGTGATGTTGAGCATTTTTTCATGTGTTGGTTGGCCATCTGGATGTCTTTTTTGGAGACGTGTCTATTCATGTTTTTTGCCCATTTCTTCACTGGATTTTTTTTTGAGTGTTGAATTTGATAAGTTCTTTATAGATTTTGGATACTAACCCTTTATCTGATATGTCATTTGCAAATATCTTCTCCCATTCCATCAGTTGCTTTTTAGTTTTGCTGACTATTTCCTTCGCTGTGAAGAAGCTTTTTAGTTTTTTTAAAGGCACATACTCTCCAGTTTGCCAGGTTCCCCACCCTGCTGATTTTACTCATTTATTTTACCTATATAGCCCCTGTGGATATTTGAGTTTGTAAATCCTACTATGTAGCAATTTTAAAGAATCATAAAAAATCAGAATATTTTATGAGGTTAAACTTAGGTTGATCAACTCATCATTTCACCATGATTAATTGTACATTTTTATTCTACATATATTCTGCATTCTTTTTGTTTGTTTGTTTGTTTGTTTGTTTTGAGAGACAGAGAGAGAGACAACAGGGGACAAGAGGGGAAGAGGGGAGGGAGAGAGAGAATCTTAAGCAGGCTTCATGCCCAGCACAGAGTCCAATGCAGTGTTTGATCTCACGACTATGTGATCATGACCTGAGCTGAAATCAAGCGTCAGATGCTCAAACAGGTGCCCCCATATATTCTACATTTAAAAAAAAATAATGTTTATTTTTGAGAGAGAGAGAGAGAGAGAGAGAAATTGGGAGTAGAGCAGAGGCATAGAGCATCCAAAGCAGGCTCCAGGCTCCACACTGTCAGCACAGAACCTGACACAGGGCTCAAACTCATATACCATGAGATCATGACCTGAGTGAGTCAAAGTCAGATGCGTAACCGACTAAGCCATCCAGGTGCCCCTGCATATTCTATATTCTTAAACAACAATCTGTATTTACTGATCAAATATAAGTGGAATTAGAAATATCTCTATTCTTTTATTTTATTTTTTATTGTATATGGGCTTTACGTCTGTCTCCAACTTGAAACCTACATAAATGCATACATTTCACCCTGATACAGTATCCTAGGATTTCTAATGTTCAAATTTATTCACTGTGCTAAAACTGAACTATTGATTATAGAGTATTTCTACAGTTCACTTTGTGTTGTTTGGGGACCTAGGGAAGTTTTATATCACCTTGAGAAAAGATGTAATTAAAATTTGGTTACTGACTGTTTTATTAAACAAATCATGGCTTCTTTGGGAAGCCAAATTCTGGAACTATATCAGAAACAGAGATATCCGTGGGGAAATAGAAATTTAAACATTTAAATAACATCATCTTTGGTCTCAATTTAGGTTAATTAATAATCCCGTACATGTTGATCAAAGTTTATATTTTTCAAAGTGCTTTGAGGCTTATGATAACATTTGATCTCTTTAACAATTTATGTGTCTAAGAAAAAAAAAATTATTATCAATTAAAAGTGGAGAAAGAAGCCCAGGAAAGTTAAATAATATGTCCCAGAATGCATGATAATATATTTATGGAGCCAAGAATAGAATCCAGCTATGTCTAATACCTTTTTTAATGACGATGGATTGTCTGCTATTTTTAGAAAATCAAGGTTTAAAATATCCTGTAAGAATTATATATAAGCCATAAATAAGAAAAAAACATTATAAATTTAATATAACGTGGCACTTAAAAATTAAGTAACTACTAGCAAGAGAAAAATAAATGTAATAGACATTGGAATGTTTTGATGGTTACAAGTGAAAAATGTTATTTGGTTTTGAGGTTCCTAACAACCAAAGGGAGAAAAAAGAAAAATGCAGATTATATATTTCTTATTTTCATTTAAAGGAAAGCATATAACATTACCCAGAGAGACAATAATTTTGCGGGAATTCAACACTAAAGGGAATTAATGTTTGGATGGTCTATATACTCTACATTTCATATAAGACATCATTTCACAAAACATATAACTGGCTATTTACTTTAAAAATATATTCTTCAGCATGGTAAAGAAGTTATATTTCTATTTATAAATGCTCCTTAAAATGTTGTCTTATTTTTTAAGCATCAAATTAAATTATACCTCAGTTTCTAATAACTGTTGACATTTATTGAATATTTGCTATACAGTATGCTGTTCTAAGTGCTCTGTGTGTAGTGCTTCACTGAATCCTCACTACAATCTGTGACATAGGTACTATATTTTAGCTTTTAGAGAAGAGGAAACTAAAGCGTAAATGTTAAGTAGCGTTCCCAGGATCACGGAGCTAGTGTGTCGGTTGGCTTTGCACAGTGCAGTATAACAAACTAAACATAAATGTATCAGCGAGTGATTTCACGCTCAGGGCTTTGCACATTGGCTGTGGTTCATCAGATGTGCACTGGGATAAACTGAGCCAGCTGGACACTAAGTTCGGGATTTAGGTCAGATCTACATCACACGTTTCTCATTTTAGGACCCAGCCAAATGAGGCACTGGTTTCAGCACGCTGTTCTCATGGTGGAGGGTTGGCTCCCTCCGGAGTGATGGGGCCAACCTGTAATGACTCTAAAAGCCTACATGGCACCCACATTCCATGAACAAAGTAAACTACTGACTAAGCTCAGTGTCGGATGGAGGTGAGTATACACTCCTACAGTAAGAGCATGACCAGATTGGAGAGGGAAAGCGAATTTTTAACAAAAAGACACAGCAAGGGTCCGAATCCCAGGAATCTAATACCAAAGCCAAAACACTTTCCCCTGCGTTCAGCTGTTTTCCCATTGCATTATATTAATATTAATAATATATTTACTTACATTGAACAATCCCTATATTTCTGAGTTAAACACTAAATAGTGTTTTATATTGCACGTTACATGCTGACCTCTATGCTAATTCTTTCATACGTCCATATCTATTTTCATAAGTGAGACTGGCCTATGGTTTTGTTTTCTGTTTTCCAAATTAGATTTTAGTATCATCAGGGTCATGTTTGCTGTGTGGCATGAGTTTGATAGCTTCACATCTTTTTATACCATTTTGGACAAACAAAATGATATGATTGCTTAAGAGACAAAATGTGTGCGGAAGCGTTAGGTAAATTGTGCATGGCAATGCAAACATAAGTAGCATCATTAAAAATAACATTTAACGTGTAAGCAGTCTAGGATTGTGTTAAGTATGAAATATAGTCTCATTCTTTTCTTCTTTCTAATTTAAATAATCCTTCTCTTTCAATTATCTTTCTTCTTCAATTAATTTATGACCTTATTCTTATAAATTACTTTCATGTGCTAATCCCTGATCTGTTCTCTTAAGACATCTATAATTATCTTTTACTTGTCTTCCATTTCTGTGTCTATAAAATTGGGAATTTGAGTGATTAAGAATGGCGCATCCTTACAGCCAAGGCATGTACGTGTTTTTTTTAACTTCGGGACTTTTGTATTATGACCAGTCTTTTCAAATATTAATACACACCTAGGGTTAGTCAAAACTAGAATATTTTCCTCAAGGGTCTGGGGGGAAAGTGCTAAAGGAAAAATGAACAAGTTTACCTAATTGTTTTCACTTTTTTTAATAAAGGCAGGATTGGTGTTCTGGAGGTGGGTTATATCAGCCCATGAGACGCTTTCTTTACACGTGTTTTCTTCACACTGCAGCTCGTGAGATCACGTTAGTAGCTTGAAATTGGTGGGAGTATTTCCACCATGAAAATAGCATACACTGTAAGTAGTGATATCTCCCTGGCCCTCTTTGAGCTATAGCCTTCTGTGTCCGCGTGTATATTAATGTATCTGTCCATTGTGTAGTATTTTCCTACCTCTGTGTGGTATTCCCAGATTAGATTATATAGTTACATGATCTCTTAAAGGCGTGCCATTCTGACTGGCTTAAGCGACAAATAAATGCTCATAGTAATTGAATATTACTAAAATTCCCCCTAATGAGAGAATGAAACTTCTATACTTTTTTGCTGTTAAAAAAGAGCATTCTATCAGAAATGAATTCAAATCTTTTAAGAATTCACCCTCACGTAATTTAGGGAAGAAGATTTTTGAAAATACTGCTGGCTTATGAAAACAGCGGTCCTCTGACTTATCAACATCAAGTAAAAAATAATCATATATTTTTGTCTGCTTGGCTATGTTCTTCCTAAACGTATGCAGCCTTACTCTTTGAGCAAGCCAGCATTGCATCTACTAGGTATTTAAGATTTGGAAAAATGTGAATTTATGCCTGACCAATTTAAAGCATTATTCGGAAAACTTTATTTCAGCAATTATATATTTTAGTATGTTAACGTGATAGTGTCCAAGCTTTTTAGGTAACTTAACATCTCAAACTTAAGCTAAATCAAGTAAATTAATGGATATTCGTTAGATGCCTAGATCATTTATAAGAGAGAACGTTTAAATATTAAACAGTAAGCAGAATTTTGAGTTTACATACTTATTTGTGTATTTTACAGACAGAAACATTATACAAATTTGGATCTATTAGTAAATGTGCTCATTTTTGCCACCTTGAGAAGTTTCACGATAAGGGAGAGTATATGGGTGTAAAACATTCTGAGATTCAAGTTTGTGAGTTGTGCTGGTCTATCGCAATATCTGCTGCCTGATAGCTAATCACCATCTACCTCTTAGTTTTCTCTGTGAAATAAAAGTTGCTGTCATTAAAAGTTATAATTCATATATATATGAATCGGTGTGAAGTAGAAAAACTTCGCATGACAAGTGTAAAAAGTGTATTAACGAAAAAGAGAGTAGGATTGTCCTAAAGAAAAATTACCAGTTGTAGAATGACAAAAAAACTAAGTGTGAGATAAAACCTGAATGCATATAGAACGCTGTAGAAAGCTTGGGGAAAAGGAATTTTATGTTTCATTGCCAATGCTGGCTATGGTCTGATGGGTTTAGCTTTGGTAATCAAATATACTGATACGAAAGTAAGTTTAGGTTTGTCTCTGTTAAAATGCCAAAATGGTCTTGGCTATTTTGGGCCTGCTTTTAACGACAGATGGTAAAAGATTTTTACCTTCTGAGTTACCTGCCTATAAGACAAAGATACTCTGTTTTATCAAAGCAATTTCAGATGAGAGAAAATATTTTTCTCATTTTAGAAAGAGTGAAGTGTCTTTACAAATGTGGTACCCCACAGTTTGTTTCTAAAATATTTTGCTGCCACTTCGATTAAACAGGTAGCTAGGTAGTGTGTGTGTGTGTGTGTGTGTGTGTGTGTGTGTGTGTGTTTCAGTAACCCATGAGTTATTAAATAAAATGTTCAAACTTCCTGAAAACTTTTGTTATTTTACCATCTCCAAATCAACTCCTAAATAAGGAGAGGGCTCCTAGAAAATCACAAACGATTTGTAGTTTCACCTTAGGAAAAGAAACGTGCTAAAATTAATTTTTTGTGTATGTTACTATTGATGAGTTAATTGGAGGCATTGCCAAATCAGGAAAAAAAAAAAAAAGATTAGCCTTCCCTTGGTTAAATTCATGTAAGTAACTGTTGCTTACATAAATATTTCAGGGTGCCTGGGTGGCTCGGTCGGTTAAGCGCCAGCTTCGGCTCAGGTCGTGATCTCGCAGTTTGTGGGTTTGAGCCCCACATCAGGCTCTGTGCTGACAGCTCAGAGCAGAAGCCTGCTTCAGATTCTGTATGTCGCTCTCTCTCTGCTCCTCCCTTGCTCATGCTCTCTCTGTCTCTCTGTCTCTCTCTCTCAAAAATGAATAAACATTAAAAACATTTAAATATTTCATAAATGGTATAACATTTTTAGGGAACTGTCATTGCCCTTGTTGTCAACAATGTCTTTCTGTTTATCATGGTCTTAATGATGCTTCGTGTGAAACTGGACAACCGTATAGTATATTGTTATTTAGTAGTATATTATCCTAATTTCAGTTATTTTATTTTAAATGTTAACTTGACCGCAGGTTTGCTTCTTTAATTTGAATCTAGTATGATGTTTTCTAGTGATTTTTGACTAAAGATTCATATTACTTGCCTATGGAGTTGCATTAATTAATTAGTTAAGGTGTTTAGGACTTATTCATAATATTTCTACTTGATAATCTTGATATATTCTTAGAACATGCTAACTATATGCTGGGTATATTCATAGGACTTTGCATCCCAAGTCAGACAAGGACCAAAGCCAGATCCCTTTCTCCATTAGCAAATATTTTCATTCGACTCTCCAAATCTTGTGGGTCTGGATTTGTTCTGACCACAGTCTGTGTATTTTTAGGATGATTAGTAGGTTTCCCTGGAAAATAGGCTATTGCCACCACTATAGCTAAAAATTACCACTTGAGGGTTCTTTTTTTTTTTTTTCCTTCTCTCATGATAGAGGGATTCACTTCACTATAAGGTTATTTGGGATATTCAGCAAGTATTTCCATATTCACAAAAACTGTTTTACCACAATCAAGTCTATGGAAAAACAGCATGGGCCAATAGCACTCTTAAAATCACACGATCCAAAGACTTCGAGGAATTTAACTTGTGTTGACCTGAAGTCTTGCCTCTGGGTCTGATTATCTTTTGACTCCCTCCCTCTGATCTACATAGATTATCCCCTGTAAAATGTTATTCTCCTAGACTTTAGGAGATTCTAATTTGACTCAATTAGAGATCCTTAAATACTGCAAGATTTTATTAACTATACTCATATTTAACACAGGATGTCAGTTACACCTTACCTCCATACATCCTACCACAGCTCTGCATGATCTTAAGTGGAGACCTAGTCTTCTGGAAAAGACACCAGAGAAAAACGAATCTTAAATCTTGCTGCCTCCTAACGACCAAAACCTCTGCAAAACTACAGGACTGCAACTTTGGGTCGGTGATTCACATTCAAAAACATACAAATTTAATAGCGAATGCAAATCTACCATGGGAAGCTTGAAGGTTCTTTTCAGTGCCCTCAGAAGCAAACAACAGCATGAAATTGACTGCTTTCCCCAAACTCACAAAATAAGCAGATGGCATCATGAAGTAACCAGCTTCTACCCAAGAAGTTCGAACAAGCTCCTCCTGGGCTCCCCTACTTAAATCTCTGCCATCTTGCTTTTTTATCTACTATTTGTCTTATTCCTTCTTTCTCGTCAAACTTTTAATCCAACCCTCCCCTTGTTACTTAATATCCCAAGATGACTTTTCCCCTCCTTCTCCTCTGTCCTCTGCCTCCTCTACTTCCCCAGCCAACAGGGAACAAAAGTCCCTTATAAAATTTTCTCAAACTGTTTCCATCACTCTCAGTCTCACAGATAATGTGACCCCCCCACCTGTCTCTAGGAACAGCATTTAGTTGCCCTCTCTCTCAGCACACACCAGGGAGACTTTCTTCTTGGCGGTCCATTTTAGTGGACCTGTTCGTAAACCATCTCCACACCTTCTACACCAACCTCTTGCCAGGTAATGCTTCTCTTGAAATTGCCATACCCTGTGATTCTTCTTTCCAGAATCAGGTATTGGAAAACAAACAAACAAACAAACAATAGAGCTTCTTTCATTCCTAATAACCATCACTTTTGTTTTTCTTCACCGTGTTTAAATCAGCCTTACGGCCTATACCTGCCTTTCCCACATCCCATACCATTCTTTCCTGTGTCTTTGGAATCCTTATCCAGTATTTCCAAATATTCAACCATCCTCCTAATGACCATGTACCCCTCTGGAGACTAAAATAATCACTCCAGAGAGAAGCAACAGTAGGGTGATAGGGAGAAATCCATGGGTAGAGTCACTGACTCTCTGTATGCACTTTGAGAATCATTATACCCATAATGGAACGTATACAATAAGAAAATGGGGTTAAACCCTTTTTCTGTTCCGTGTGTCTTTGACACTATCAAAAATGGTGATACTTGTCTTTCTGTTCATGAAGTGAACCTGATTCTGGAATGTAGCTCTTATCATAATACTCTGTTGGCAAATTAAGTAGGAGCAAACACTTCACTCACATCAAATCAATTTACTCAGCATAGTAGTCGGGAGCAATATTTATTGACAAAGACAGAACATCTATTTTTTTTTTTTAATTTGGACAAATAAGTATGACCTTCTAAGAGCAGTTTTCCGGCTACTTAGGATTCCTTTTATTATTAATATTGAGTTGTGCTAAACTAGAACAGTCTGAATGTAAAGCTTATCTCTAAAGCTTTATCATTGTCATCAGATACTGTTTTCTTTCTTTTTTTTTCCAGAAGTGATATTAGGATGCCACAAAAAGCTTGCTGACCTAAGATGAAAACTATTCATGAAAACCTTTCTTAAATGTTATTAAGCAAATATCCATCTGATAAAGGGTGAAGAGTATTTCTTTATTTTTGTTGTATGGCAACAAAATTAATTGTATGGCAATTGCATATTAAAATTATGTTTATAAATATAACAACAGAGGACATCTTTAGCAAGTAATAAAACCTACTTGAGAAACAGCATCAGGGTTGAGGACTTTAGTCACAGCCGGCCACACTGGATCTTGTGACCTGTTTTTCATTTTTGAGAGTTTAATTGCTTACAGTTCAGCAAAGGGCAGAGCATTTCCTTTTTGCCTTTTTCCCCCTTTTGGGAGGGGTATTTTCTGTATGCTGTGGAACGTTAACCCATTTAACTTTTAATGTAGTTGTTTGTAAAACTTTCAGGCAGAACTGAAAGACCCCTAACCTTTCAACTTCTTTCCTCAAGGATGTAAGGACGGTGGTAATTCAAGGGAAAGTAGTTTTGTTGTAAAACACAATTGAGTGCTTGCAATTAGCAACATTTGTAAATTGAAACTAAGTCCTCAAAGATACTTTTATCAAGCACCCTTGCAAATCCTATACATCTCGTCCCTCTCTAAGGGTTTTTCACACTGAGAACATTTGAAGCTTTGCAAGAGTGAACACCCCCTCCTCTTCATCTTCCTTCTCACCTTTTTTTTTTCATCATCACCTGGTCATTCTCATTCCCTCTGCCACACGCCCACGCACTTATACATTTCTTTTTCTTCCTTTCTCTTCTTTCTTTTTTGCCTTCTTTCCTTTTTACAGTTTTCCACTCAAGTTTTTTTTTTGTTGTTGTTGTTTTTTAATAAATAGAGTAAGATAAAATATCCTTGTAGGCAAAGAAAAACATTCAAAATATAATTGTGATTTATGAAGCAATGTGACATTAACAAATTAAAAACAAAGCGAAAGAACTTATTTTTACCAGTTTCAACTTTCAGGGTTCCACCTTCCACAGCCATCTGCTCGGAAATCTATTCGCTAAGGACAGTATGTTTGGGGTCCATGTATCTACCCATCAGCTTCGGGTATAAATTCAAGTTCCTTTCAATTTCTTGATACCCAAAGAACAACTAGCCCGAGGGAAGGTCTATAACTGGCCCATGTGGAGGAAAGGGAAAATTCCTGTACGTAACATATCGCTCCCTTGAAATTACTCGGTATTTTATTAGGGACTTCATAAGACAGAAAGTCAGGCGCTAGAAATCAGGCGCAGACACTATTTCTAGGCTGAGGGAAAGTGAGCATGGAAGGCACTTAGAAACTTAGAAGAGAGCCAGCCAGCCCTGCAAACTGATATTCAGACTTTTGAGAAGGTGAGTGGCTGCCACAGAAACATGTAACCTTCCGGTGGAAAAGAAAATTGCTGAGGGCTCAGACTTGGATTGTCAGGGTGTGAGCTGTCACTGAAATCCGGGAGCAGCTGGTTGCTCAGCAGGAGGAGGAAAGGGCTGGCCCCGGACACCGCCATGGCCTTGAGACACTTTGCAGATGGGAGGCACCATGGCCACGCGCGCGCGCGTGCGCACACGCACGCACACACACACACACACACACACACACAGGCATTCTTAAGTTGCTGCATCAAAACACACGCCGGGAGAAGGAAGGAAAAGCCCTTTCCCTGTTCAGGCCTGGGCACCCTTCTGTACTCCTCTGCACTCTGTGAACACGTAGTTGTCACACAAGAATAAGACAACTGTCCATGTGCACTTAGAAGAGAACGCTCTCTTTCATACTTGTGAAGTACTCACCCTCTCCGATACGCGTGTGATTCAGTGTCCTCTGTACCCATTGCTCATTATGTTCGTTGCTCTTGTAATTGAGTCACCTTCTCCCTCCATTGTTTAAAGATTAAATTAGACGGGCCCCTGGGTGGCTCCGTCGGTTAAGCGCGCACGTCTTGATTTCAGATCAGGTCGTGATCTAGCAGTTGTGAGATACAGCCCTCCTCTGAGCGCGGAGCCTGCTTCAGATTCTCTCTCTCCCTCTTCCTCTGCTCCTCCTTCGCACCCGAGCACGCCCTCTCTCCCTCAAAAAATCAATCAGTCAATGTTAAATTATGAACTCAACATCAAACGTTCTTGCCCCCATCACCTGGAGCACGGGTGCCAAGAAGGAGATCGCTAGCTTATAACTTCTTAGTGCTTCACAGATAATGCTCAGGTGTTGTAGAAAGTAATCTAACCAACTTTTACGCTTAGCAATATCATCACTTATATTTGGATACCCCGGCATTAATTATAATAAAATCCATTATACATCAATTTATGTACACACAAATTGCAATTTTGTACAATGTGTTTTCACTTCGGATGTCCACAGCTATAGGGCTACACATTGTTTCAGGTATTTGTGCTGCATTGTTTCCTATTATTTGAAATGACTATTCATTTCCTTTGCTCTTTAAAAAGTGTTTTTTCTTATCGATTTGTAGAAATCCTTCATATATTTTGACAGTTTATTCCTTACTGGCTCTATGTCACAGGTGGTTCCATTTGGGCTTATCCTTCTGCTTTTGTTTTTATGCCTTTTGATAACATTTTGGTAGTCCTTAATCTTAATGTACGTGATCTATCTTTACGGATTAGATATTTGTGTCTGTTTAAATAAATGTTTTCCTACATTGAGTTTTAAAAATTCTGTATGTTTTCTTCTAAAAGAGAATAACTGTGTGTATACTCTTTGGTATTCAATCTACCCATGCTAAATATAACCACAAGTGCATGCTCAATAAAACATAACTTTTAAAAATGTTCATACAGTTGATAAATCGTTTTCTCTTTCTCTTTTAACTATCCGGATTTTTATTGTTTATTTCCCTGCACTTATTTCTTATGTTTGTACTCACGCAAGAATCCATTTATGGACTTTCTCTGTTTCTTTTTAAAATTAGATTGCCTAGAGGCACCTAGGTGGCTCAGTTGGTTAAATGTCTGACTCGTGGCTTAGGCTCAGGTCATGATCTCAAGGTTTGTGAGTTTGAACCCCACATCTGGCACTGTGCTGGTGGTGTGGAGCCTGCTTGGGATTCTGTCTCCCTCTTTCTCTGTCCCTCCCCTGCTTGCTCTCTCTTTCTCACAACTAAATAAAAATAAACCTTAAAAAATCAGATTGTCTAACAGTGTGTGAACTTGCATGCATTTATCCCAAAGAATCAGCTTGTTTATAAATCTTTTTTCTACCTTTATTATCACATTCTTTCATTTTCCTTAAATATTTTCTTCATTTTTTTGCCACCATTTTCTTTATATTGATTCTCAAGCTTTTTGTCTTAATTTTTTTATTTATTTTCTTCTTTTACTGATTTAAATATTCAGTACCATGAACTTTCTTCTGAGCCTCTTTCCAGAAATTTCCTTGTTGCTGCAAATTATCCAGGGTCACAGTTGCCTTATCTTAGACATCCACAGTGCCTTTTTATATTTTTCCTGGGAACCAAAAGTTGTTTAATAAGAAATGTCTTATCTTTCAAATAGAAAGTCCTTAATTGTTTACTAGTTGATTGCATTGTGTTTAGAGAATATGGAATGTTATTATTTCTATTTTCAAAAACTAATTGTCTTTATTTTCCTGACCCAGCATACCTGCTTGGCCAATTTTGGTAAATATTCCAAGGGCTCTTGAAAAGAAGCTGTTTTCCCTATTATCAGTGCACAGTAAATAATATATAACAGGGCTTCAGGATGTGTGAGTGTGTGGATATATGTATATATTTATTACATTTACCTTATTGATTGTGTTAGTTAGGTTCTCTTTAATTCTCTTTAATCTATTTGAATTGTCTACGACTGATTACTATTGGCGTGTATCTTTGTGCCTGTTTTTCTGTTACTACCTATAGTTTCTGCTGCATGAAATTTGCAGCTGAGTATTTTTAAAAAAATCTATTCTGCCATTGTGATCCTGGTTGGAGATACTTTTATATTGATTTTGTGTTTGGTAGGAAGGAGTGTACATCTAAAACTTTTTTCCAGATTTATAACCAGGCATTTTCACCTCCATTTTACTGAAAATGCTTTCCCTTTCTACGGTGATCTAAAATATCTTCTCTCATATGTTAAAAGTCCATGTATGTATGGGTAAGCTTTAGGCTCTCTTTTCTACTTAACTGTTCAATGTATTTGTTCTTCTGCCAAAATTCATAGTAGTAAATCTCATAGCTTTTCAAACAAATTCTTTGCTGGTTTATTATCAACATCTTCTCTGGCCATGTTTACTTTTTCTACAGTAGCATTTTATGAACCTTCAACAGATAGAGCCTAGTTCTCCACCTCTTAAATCTGGATTGGCTTTAGTTTGTTTTGGCCAAAATAACATGGTGGGATAAACGTTGTGCCAGTTGAAACATCAAGTCCATGTCTCAAGAGGGCTTATCTGTTCTCTCTCAGAACCCTGCCACTGAAATGTGGGCACATTCATAGTCATCTGTGGGATGAAGAGAAATAACAGTGGTCTGTCCATATCATTGCCCTCAGAGTCATCAGCCAACTATGCACTGATCTATCAGTTGACCCCAATGTATGTGTAAGCTCAACTCAGATCAACTGAGCATCTCCAGAGCAGCTAAACTTCTTAGTTGACCCATATTCTCATGATGAACAATACATATTTATTGTTTCAAGCCACCAGGTGCTGGGGTAGGTTTAATTCAGCAATAGATGATTGACATAAAAGGTTAAAATTTAAAATGGTAGTATTCATGAGTATTTGGGTGTGTGCTTCGCACAGTTTGTTTACTTTTAAAAAGTACTATCTACATAAAATGCTGCACATATTCTCTCATGCTTTGTAAAAGTTTTGACACATGCCCTTCTCATTTAAAGTTGAAATAAATTGAAATTTACTTTTTAAAAAAATTTTTTAATGTTTATTTTTATTTTTGAGAGAGAGAGAGAGAGATTCAGAGAAAGGAGATACAGAATCCGAAGCAGGATCCAGTCTCTGAGCTGTCAGCACAGAGCCCGACATGGGGCTCAAACCCACGAACCATGAGATCATGACCTGAGCTGAAGTCGGACACTTAACTGACTGAGCCACCAAGATGCCCCGGAATTTACTTTTCATGTAAGAATGAGGTGGGTACCAATTTAATTTGTTCCTAATATGGAGAGTTAATTGTCCCAGCAAAGTTTATTGAAAATTTCTTCACTTATATATAATGCTGCATCTTTTATATGTATTAAATCTCTATATAAGATTTGGGCTCTTTGGCCTCTCCATTATGTTCTATTCATTCTTTATTTTCCTGACCCTATGTCAATAACATCATCCACCACCACCCCATTATTCTTCTTTGAGTATATTACCTGTTTTAAGCCATTTTAATTTATATGTGAAACATATAATTAGTTTATTAAATTCCTCAAAAAATCCTATTGTCATTTTGATTGGAATTGCTTTGAATATGAAGATATTGACATTGTTCCAATTACTTTTAGTATCTAGTAGCACAATATAGGTTTGGTATTTGTTTTCTGGTCAATTTTTACAGACATATACATTTCATGGGTGTTAAAGTTATATTGGAAAACACTTTTCACTTATCATTCACCTTACTAATTCTAACTGTTCCTCCAAAAGGCTATTTATCACATATTTCAAGAAGCATTTTTGGTCACTTCTCTATTATTTAATGCTCCTGACACTAATAATTTTCCTGTTTCTTTTTGTATTTATTCTCTATTTCTCCTTGCCTCCAATCTTCATTTTAGAGACTCATATTTCAAAGGACAAATTAACAATTGACTTCCAAGTAGGTCCAGTCAATGGGAAGAGAAAGATACAGGACATATATTTCTCTTATTCCGACTTATCCAGTAATTCAGATGTGGGCTCTGCCATTTGCTTCTGTAGCCAGTTATCTCTAGACGGCCCCAGATCCCATCAGGCCACTCCTCCGACTCCCAATGTGTGGTCCTAGATCTCTCTGGTTGGCCCTTATTTCTAGGGTCTAGTAACCCCATCCTCTGCCATTATCCTTCCAGCCCTGTTATAGACCTGCCTTCCTGATACTTCTGATGGCAAGGTTATCTCACTAAACTCTTAGTTAATCAATACAGTAACCGATTGACTACAGTCTACTCTCTTAAAGTATCCTTGAAGGGGATTTCCACTTTGAAGACTTAAAGTGATTTCTGATTTTTCTGTCTTCTTTCATCATACTTCAGGTATACCTCTTACATCTTCTCTAACAATTGGCTCACTTGCTTTCCTCTCACTGGACCATCAACTGCTTGATAGAAAGAAAATCATCTTGGTATTTTGTTAAAAAAATACCTAGCAAAAATAGTTTGCTGTTTGAAATTATATGAGTAATTAAAATAATGTGCTCAATGATTTACCAAGTCAAATAAATTTTATTTAAAGGGTATCATCCATTAACTTTTGAGGCTCTATCACTAACCTCCTTTAGGCTCACACAAAATTTATGCTCCTGCTTGGTTGGTCACATTCTCTCTGTCATTCTGAATCACTCTCTAGGCTCTGGTTTTTCTGCCTCTCCTCCTGTTTTTCCTTCTGATCAGACTCTCTTTCTTTATCTACTGATTACGTGTTATCCTTAAATAGAGAAACACTGTATCTTTAATTAGTCTTCTTACCTGGGAATCCAGGTTAATAATTATATAGCCAATCCAATGTTCTTTTTATTAATACTTGTCAAGAAATTATGTTTCTCTTCCACTTTCTTCTCTTCTGTACTAATACCTTAATTTTCCTTTTGAAAATAACATTTGTCTGGATTTTGTTAAATTGTAATAATATGCAGTCTTACTACTCACTTTTTGCTATTTACCTTGTATTTTCTTTCCTCTTTTATGATTTTTACTGGATTAATCGAGGTGTCTTCATTCTCTAATCACTATAAAACTATGCATTTTATTTTTATTATTTGAGAACTTTTTATTAAATATTTAACCCACACACCTGACCTAATGATTCCAGTTAATTTTCTCTCTTTTTACACTTGAAGCCTGCATATGCATATATGCTGTTGAATCACTTTCTTTGCAAACACACGCCTAATATTCAGAATGGCAAGTAGGTGTTAATATAAAACCAATGCCTGAAAATATCTGACATGTAAAGAATTAAAACTTGATTTTGATGTATTATAGTTGTCAATAATTTGCATAAAATTTTATCTAATATACTACTAAGTTTTTTTTTTCTCTTCTTCAAGGGTCTAATTCTTTAGATACCATGAGTTCCATTATTTTTATGCACAGATATTTGTTGCACAACGTTTGTAGCTTTCTGGATGAGCCATGCCTTGTTACAGGTTGGAAAAAAAAAAGGAAAACAGTATAATGCAGAGCAATTAAGAACAACTGATAGTTAATGCTATTTTCTCTGAAACTAAGAATACATTGTTTTGAAGACAGGGTTTAAACAAAAGGGCTTAAAAGATTTGAAATTTAAGTAATAGTAAAAGTAAAATAGTAAAAGTAATAGTGAAATTTAAGTAAGCTTTTGTAAAAGTACTACGTTTTGATCCTTTATCACAAATGTTGATGATTTGTTGGCTGGATGCACCATTCAGATAATTGTAACAATCTGAAGAATCATTTAGTCTTTCATTATCCGAGAGTAAACTCATGAGAACCTCCCCATCCAGCATAAGACCTTGCAATATCACACTCATCAACTATTTTTCCCTAGCAAACAAAGCCTTTGAATTCATTGTAAGGAGAGCCTGTTCTGTCTCCTTTCTATCGTATAGCACCTTGATTTCAACTAAGATTGTAATGTGTCAGGAGCTAGGTAATTATGTAGACACCACACTAGAAACTGGAATATTAACTGGCAAAACTCAAGGTAGACAATAGTAAATTATTTGTGAATACTACAATGAGGCCCTCTGTGCAGAGCACTTTGTTCAGAAGTGTGAGAGTAAAATATCAATGACTGAATCTTACTATCTTAGTGGACTTGTGTCCCTGGGATTGCCTTTCACAAGTGTTCTTAGCTGCTGCTTTCTAAGCGAAAGGGAAACTGGTTAGGACTAGAGCTGGGGAAATGCCTTTCCCCTAGGCTGGGCAAAG
The DNA here is from genome assembly GCF_027475565.1 of Acinonyx jubatus. Lineage (NCBI taxonomy): Eukaryota > Metazoa > Chordata > Mammalia > Carnivora > Felidae > Acinonyx > Acinonyx jubatus. The sequence goes on along the minus strand of NC_069382.1, from coordinate 179,180,516 downwards.
CTTTGGTGAAGTCTTTTTCCCTGGAGAGTAGGCTTTTGTTACAGAGAACACTGGCCATATTTCACATTAGTTACTCTTCTCCTTCCTCTGTTGGTGACTGGACATATTTGTTTGCTCTTTACTGTGAGAAACTAGTGATTCTTTTCTTAAAGGTAAAACCCACAAATTGTTGGTCCTCCCGCTAAGACTCTGGCTTCCAAGAGTTCCTCACAATTCTCACCCAAGTTCATACTCAGCTTTTAGGAATTCTTCGAAGTTGATATTTATCTCTTCTTGCCACTTGATGGCTCCAGTGGATTCTGCTCCAGGTAAGGATATTTCAGCTGAGACTCAGAGCCTGCCTTTCTCACCAGGTTTCAGTTTGTCCAGTGACCTTGATTATCTGATGGGTCTAAGAAAAGTTGTTGAGTTTTTAGCTGATCCAGACTTTTTCTTGTAAGCACGGCAGTGATGGCTTTCAAGATGTTTATATTTTGGAGCTCTAAAACTTAAAAAAAAATTTTTTAACCTTTATTTTTGAGAGAGAGACATAGACAGAGAGGGCACAAGTAGGGGAGGAACAGAGATAGAGGGAGACACAGAATCCAAAGCACATTCCAGCTGTCGGCACAGAGCCAGACGCGGGGCTCGAATTCATGAACCGGGACCTGACCTGAAGTCAGATGCCTAACCAACTGAGCCACCCAGGTGCCCCTAAAGCTTTTTTGATAGTTTATGTTCACCTCTCACAAATTAGATATGTTGCTGCTATATCACTTGGTGGAATGGAGAATATTTTATACCAATGAGTGTTCATGCAAGAACATTACTTACCCTTATATGAAAGCAACTCTTTAAAATGGAATCTTATCAAGCTAACAACACAGCTATATCTGTGTTATTCACTCCCCAGAAAGTCTCTGTAGTGTGTTATTAAGTTGGTCATCATATCCAAATCCTTTGAAGAAGGCTTATGGACTTACTTCTATCACTGGTATTGCAGAAGTAGATAGCACTAAGGGTTAAATTATGCGATTCATCATAATAAGAGCAATGGGCTCGTGCCCAGGAACCTCAAAATTTAAGGTAAGACTTATTCTAAGTGTTATAGTGTGTGTGACACAGAAATTATGGGATCAGAGATTATAAACTGCACCTTTACAGTCTAGTTCCACCACCTACTAGCTGGAATCTTATTAAACATGTAGGTGTCCTGCCTGATGTAGTGTTGATTTCCTTTTCTCAGCTCTGTTAACCTGTCTGCAACATTTACTTCCTTCTTTTAAAAGACTTCCTTCTTGGTTTTGCATAACCTGTTTGTATCAACCACAGTCCAATGATGAACACAAAAACCACTTAGTATTTGGAAGAGGAGACTTTTCCTGCAGGAAATGGGTTAAAATGTTGATAGAAAAGCCAAAACCCGACAGGGGATGGAGAGGGTTTGTTCATCCAGAGCTTAACAAAAGCCAGAAGCAACCACCACCATCAAGATAAAGGAAGAGAAGGTTTTGTGATGGTTGGGAAGTTTGAAATATAGCAGGTAGTGTAGGCAGCTGGAACCCTGCAGGGAGGTGGCATGAATGCAGTTGGAAGAGGACATGCTCCCTGAGGCATAAGAGGCTGGGAAGTCATCTTGGAGAAGGTCAGACTACCTGTGGAGGCAACACCAAACTGGGGAATATAAGTAATTGACTTGAAGGTAAAGGTGGCCAAGAAGAGCACACTGTCCGCTCTGACTTTATTGTGTCTTGGGTTGGTTCTCCTTTCATTTACCTTTTAACCTTAATTTCATAAACTTTTGATGTCAGCCACCTTTTTGTTTTCCTCTACACGCCATGTTGATTATATTGACATCTCACCTGCCCCCACTGGTGTAACTACTTCTAGTCCCCAGATTGTGCCTTTGCTGAATATCTCATTGCCGAATCCCAGACATCTTCCGTGGACCTCAAATTTAGTTAGTTCAAAACAAAGTTTCTAATTTTGTCGTCTTCAACCTGATGTCTCTTCCACAGTCAATTAAATACCTGTTCTGTAGGTCCATTCTCTTTTCTCAATGCCTTTGCTCCATTTCAAGACACATTATTTTCCCTTTGGGTCAATCTTCTAGTCCCTTAACCTCCATTCTCTTGACCTTGAGATCTATCTTCCATTATGTTTGATTAATCTTTCTAAATTACGAATTTATCACTACTCTCTGAGATACAATGTTTTTATGACTCTCCATTCATCCAATATGGCTACAGCCTTACCCCAGTGATCTGTCTTTAGTTAGATTTTTGTAAATGCTCTTACTACCAACTATACTGAAATACTTAAATTTCTCTCGAAACATTATTTTTATAAGTCCCATAGTTTTATACATGTTGTTCCCTCATTGTTCAAATTCTTTTTCCTTATTCATTCACCTAATTCCAACTTGTCCAGAAAGGTACATTTTAGTCACATTTTTCCAGAAGCATTTTTGATTATTATTTGAATATTATTATTATTTACCTATCTCCTACTTCACACCCCCAGTGCTACTCATTTTTATGTAAAGTTTCATATATGTTTTCTATTTTTCCTTGGTTCTGATTAACATTAATATACTAGAAAACCACCTCTCTCTCTCTCTCTCTGCCTCTCCCTCTATCTCATTTATCATCAAGAGATATCTCTGGTGTTGACTTTTTTTTGTAGTCCTAGTTCCAGCTGGGTAATTCTACCTCCAGTGGTTTCAAATCCCATAATGCCACCTCACACTGTGGTGTTGACCCTCACCAGATGGTCCTGAATTCTGAGCTCTGGTATCACCATGGCTTCCCCTTTCCCATTCAGACCTATTTTGGTAGAGGCTTCCTGCTGCTTTACTATCCATTTAGCTTTTTAATTCTTTAATCATTGCCAATCACCAATATTAAATATCCTCTATTTGAAAGACCTAAAATGTTTTCTGTTTCTCTGATTCCTCGCATAACCTTTTAGGCAAATCTGTCACATTCTGTACTACAGGAGCTTATCACGAGTTTGTCTTCCTGTCTAGACCATCAGCTCCATGATGTATTATTATTCATTTCTGTATCACAAATCTTGTTCATGTTTGTATCCACTATGCCTAGGAGAACATTTGGTTTAAAAATCGTATAGGTATTGTCTAAGTTTTTATTCATGGACAACGTTTAAATGCTTTAATTATTTTCTTCAAAATATAGCACCAGTCACCTTTGTAAATCCTATTCCATATGTCTCCACCACCCCCAGATCCTGACTTTCCATAAAAGTTTATGGCTCAGGCATGCCACCTTTTTCCCTGTTATTCAAATTCACCTTTTCTATATCTCTGAACTTTTTTTCGTGATACTATTTCTAGACTTTCTTTCTTCCTTTGTGTGCTGATGAAATTCCCTTCCATTTATCCAGATCATATGTCACATTTTCTCTAAAGCTCCCCAGGAAAAAATTTGTCCTATCTTCTATGTTGAGGTATCATTTTACAGTTGTAGCACCAATTAAAAAATTTAATCTGCCATGTATCTATATCACTAAACAACGTCAGAGAGGATACTTACTCCTTTGTTTATTCATGAGACAGTAATTTTCAAAATTATAATGTAAGTTGGCTTTGTTATTTCATGGTCTATCACTAGATTTTAATTTTTTTTAAAGTAATGATCTCTGAGAAACTTAACAAAGACCATGTGGAGGGGAAGGAAAAAAAAAGTTAGAGAGGGAGGTAGCCAAACCATAAGAGACTCTTAAAAACTGAGAATAAACAGGGTTGATGGGGGGGTGAGAGAGAGGGGAAAGCTGTGATGGGCATTGAGGAGGGCACCTGATGGGATGAGCACTGGGTGTTGTATGGAAACCAATTTGGCAATAAATTTCATATTAAAAAAAAAGTAAAGATCTCTGATAGTCTTCTGTTAGATTCCTCCATAGGGTCAGCAGTATTTGTTATGCTTTCTATTTCACAAATATTTATTGAAATATTTGACCACCTTTTGGATAAATGCACTGGGCTAAATACAGGTCATAATGTTAGATGGTAAATAAGCCTGATCATATATCTGGCAAGGTAATATTTTATATTATCATAACAGTACATTATAAGAATGATACATTCTTATAAATGCAACATGTTCTGCAAATGTAACTGACAATTTAGAATAAGGAATTTACATGTGAAGGAGACTATGATGACTATAATGTTCCTTCTGTGTGAAGGAGTGATGTGCAGCATTGATGTTGATGACAACAACCTCAAGATAGGAGGGAGAAGGAAAGAGAGAGTTTTTTGAATCATTTGCTCATCTATTTACTCATTTAACAACACTAAGAAACCATTGTTTGTCAGGTATATATATAGGCAATTACAGTAGTAAAGCAAGAAGTGAAGAAAAATTAAGAATGACCCTTAAGTAATTGTTATGCTTTCAGGTTAAATTGTGTTTAAAGTACGATCAGGGTGGCATATATAAAGCATGTCTAAATACAACTCATGCTTATAAACAAGAAAGATAAACAGTTTTGTTTCTTTCAGTACTGTTTTTGGCTAGTTTTCCTTTTTTTTTTAAAGTATTTATGCTACTGTTCCCTTTATGCCATGCATTTTGTCAGAAATGTTCATCCTATTATTAAGAGACCGATTTCAGCAGTGCTGGTCATTTTAAAAACACTAGGCCACTCCAGGCCATGTTTTGTGCTTTATTACTGTTCCTTGGAGAGCTATAGAAAGCCCTCTGACTTCAACCTTAGTGAGACTGAGACCATTATTTTACAATGAAGGGCATTTTATTACCATTAAGTCTTGACCTTCTTTAGCATATAGCATAGGCTGGCATATGAATATGAGTGAACCAAGAAGCTTACCACAGAAACTTAAAGTTTGTGTTCTAAGTAGTGTGCATTTGACTGCAAAGCTATACATTAAAGCACTGGAACTGTATTCAATTTATATTTCTGCCATTTTAACCTAATTATCCAACCATTTGCCAGTCAGGTAATATTTTCGATTGATTGTAGTTAAAAATTAAACAGTCTTAAAGTGACTGTATGATCTGAAGGAAACAAGAATTTCTTGCTGTCAAAAGGTGTTATGGCTAAATTATGTATCTGATTTTGGATCTTTTAATGTAACTTCTAAAAAGCTAAGTAGCATCAGGGCAAGTATATTGAACCAAGAGGAGAGAAATTGTAGAGTGGCTTTTGGAGAGATACCTTAGGGTAGATATACAAAATAATATTCCAAAAGAGCTTCAATAAATAAAGCAGATTGATACAGTATTCTGATGTTGCTCAGTTAGTTTGACATTTTTCTCTAGTCAAAGAAAGTCCATCACATTTAAAATTTACTTACAACCTCTTTCCTTTCTTCCTTCCTTTCTTCTTTCTCTCTTCCACTTACTGAAAGATAATTTATTAAAACATTAAACATATAAATTACAATAAAATTATTTTCATTGATAAGCCCACAGTCTAGGGGAGGATACATGCATGAAAGAATAAGCATAACTGTAGAAATATGCACAGGAAGTGATGAAGCTCGCTACCTGATACAAACCCTGAAATGTCAAATACTTTCCCAACCTTCTGTGATTCTATGGAATAAGCATATAAACCACCCCTGATCAATGACCGTGGGTGAAATGACAACCAGGGGATTGACTAGTGAAAATATTTTTCTCTCTAACTAAAACGAAAACTAGTAGTAAATGCTCCTCATTTTTGCCTAGATGATGCGGAACCTACATAAGACACCAGGAGCTAGAACAGCCATCGTATATCCTGATGGAATATATCCAAGTACACTTGAACCAACGCAGGCACACTTGTGCCAGAGTTCTTCTCATCTATAAAAAGCATTTTAGCCATTTTCAAGTCTGCTTTAGCTAGGTTTTTGATTATCATAGCCAAAAACATTTTCCATGTCTTCATAAAATTCGAAATTACTGTCACCTATGGCATGTTTCCCCTTAAAATTTAATTATTTATAAAAGGGGCCTTAAAATACAAATTACAATGGAAATTATCATTTTCTTATCTGTAATACAATTATTTAAAAATTTTACACATTGAAATGTTTCCATTCTATTTACATACAAGAATACCCTTTTACGACGCCCTGTGAAAATCATGTGCTTTCATGTTATAGATATTAACTTGAAATTTAATTTTCACTAATAGGCCTGAAGTAGATAAAACACAAAAATAAGTTCTTGATTTCACTTTGGATTCTATAGCTCATTGAATATTACAGTAAGTGCTATGTTATTTATTGCATTAGATGGAAATGATTCTTATTCCTAGGAAATGAAACACATGGAGTTCTGGTTCCAATTTTTATTTTTAATTATCCCCTTATTTATAATGATAAATTTCAAGAAGTCTGTGCTTTAAGTCCTAGTTAATCATATATATATATATATATATATATGTATATATATGTATATATATACATATATATTAATATTATACTTCTTTTAATTGGTGTGGATGACAACCTATTAGCCTGATTTATCTGAATTTTAATCACAGGCTTCATATTAATTTTATGTGTGGCTCTGGGTAAGCTCCTAGGTGCCTGCCTTTTTATTTGTAAATTCAAACAATAAAAGCACCTGCAGAGAACCAAGTACTTATTATCCGAGATATTTGGCTTACAAAATTGCAAAAGAGAGTCCCTTCCCTCACATAATTTACCATGTTGGATATAGATAATTAAGGAACCAAAATGTGATGAACTACAATATAATGTGACAAGTCAACTTGATGAAACACATGAGAGAGAAGCAAAATTATTCCTTTAGAGCAGTTGAAGGGTTAAAAGGTAATATAGGTGCTCCTAGGTGGCTCAGTTGGTTAAGCATCTGACTTTGGCTTAGGTCATGATCTCCCAGTTCATGGGTTTGAGCCCCATGTCGGGCTCTGTGCTGACAGCTCAGAGCCTAGAGCCTGCTTCGGATTCTTTGTCTCCCTCTCTCTCTGCCCCTCCCGTGCTTGCACTGTGTCTCTTTCTCTCTCTCTCAAAAATAAATAAACATTAATTTTTTAAAACATAATATATATTGAGTCTTAGAGGTAAATGAGATTTCACTAGATAGAACAGTTGAAGCTAGGAAAATGGTATATATGGAAACATACAAGTGACAAGAATGAACATTTTAGGAAAAAATATTATTTTATTTTGATAGAGTATAGCATGCTTGAGAAAATATTGGAAAGATAATTCAGGACATATTATGAAGGACTTTGTGTGCCCTGTCAACAAGATTGATCTTTATTCTGGAAGAAATGGGGACCACATAGAAAGATGATTTTTTTAGGGCTGGGGTAGAGGGTGTTAATGATGATTATATTTATATAATAATATAGTATATATTTAGAAACAAGTTAGGCAAAATATCCAAATGTGATCCATTGACATATTTCAGGAAGAAGAAAATAAAGGATTTAATTGTAGCAAGGTTATATCATTAAATGAAGCCAGAAATTAGAATTAGATTATAATAATGAACTTAGGAAAGAAACAGAAAGAAAGAAAGAAAGAAAGATCGAATCCAAATTAACTCTGGGGCTGGAATGAGCAAGATTTATTAAAGAAAACTATATTGTATTTTTAGGCAAAGTCTGAGCTGCTGAAACAAAGATAATCCAAAATACAGAGGCTTAAATAAGTTTGTTTCTCAAATATGTTAATATTCAGATGAGTCCAGGTTTGCAGAGTGGCTCTGTTCCATGAAGTCTTTCAGGGACCCAGGTTTCTTCCATCTTGTTATTCGCTAACAGGTAGGGCTCATTATCTGCATGTTTGATGAGGGGTTGCTCACATGTCTGCACTCTAGCCTGCAAAGAAGAGACAAGAAAGAAAATGCAAACAAACCCAAAGAATATGGGAACAAACCCAAACTTTATGCAGGTGGAGCATATATCACTGTATCTATCACTGATATTGCACATATCACTTCTCAAATTCTAATGATGAGAAGTTGGTTACCCGAGGGATGGTTACTGCCAAAGAATGCTGAGATATACAATCTCTAGTTGGGTGGCCAGATTTTTAGCTATAACTGCATTACCGTGAAAGGATAAACTAATGGATTTTAAGGGCAACTATCTTCTCTCACATATGAATCAGGTATGTATTCTAGGTGTATGATCTGAGAAGCCAAAGGGATGGCAATGACATTCCTCAAGACTGAAATATTTTAGAGACAGCACATACGGCAATCGTGGGACAGTGTGAAAGTTAAAGATGAACAGTAACGTTTTGAATTCATGAATTAAAAAGAATCTGTGGGGTCACCAAGTTCAAATAGCAAGAAGAGAGAAGTTCTTCCCCCTCCCTCCACCCCCCTCAGCTGCATGTGTGTATCTATATGGATATAGATATGAAATTTGAATTACCTGTGGAGCTAGGAGAGTCAAAGCCATGGGAACAGAAGGGCCCATTGTAGGAAAATGGATGAGGTTGGAGAGAAAAGGATGGAGTAAGCAATTCCGGCTGTCTGTGATGGAGGAACAGTGTCCAAAAGATTAAAGTGACTGCAGGAGAAGCAAAGACGATTGCTGTAGTAGGATGGCATGAGCTTCGTAGGACATGGGATTATATACAAGCTGGATGGGTCCTGGTCTTCATGAAGCACCAGGGAATTAGGGAGAATGTCAACTGTGTCTTCCGGTTCTCTTATTAAAGAGTATTATCAATTGCTATATCTCTAGCTGGGAAGGGTGCAAGAAAAGAGTGCCTTCCAATGCGAGCTATTCTGTTTAGTTAAAGCAAGCAATTTGTGTGTTTGTGAAAGAATTGAGTGGGTTGGAAGTATGTCTTTTAGCAGATACATTGGAAAGGAAAAGGAAAGTTGCAAGCTGAGTGTTGGGTCGACAAGAAATTCCCAGGAGTATGTGAAAAGGAATGTAGGAGATGAAAAGTAACTGGAGGGAATTATATTTTGTGTGTAAAAACCTGGGTGAAGGTATGGTATAATAGGAATATCATTCCTCTGCAGGTGAAGATATACTTTAAAATATTTTATGAGATTTGCTTAAAGTCAAAAAGTTACTGGGGCACCTGGGTGACTCACTTGGTTGAGCATCCAACTCTTGATTATGGCTCAGGCCATGATCCCAGGGTCGTGGGATCAAGATCCACATTGGGCTTTCTCTCTAAAATAACAACAACAACAACAAAAAGTCACAAAGTTACTTCATATCAGTTCTAGAACTAACATCCATGTCTTCTGGCTCTACATTTAGAAACTTTTATAGATTTATACCTTTAAATAACAAAAACATGTGTAGGCTCTGGATAAGTTGTCCCCATCAGAACCAGATCTGCACATCCAGACACAATACTGCCTCATAGCTTGGAGTGGTTTGAGCACCTTGGATTACACTTGTCTCAGTTCTGAGCTGCCTGTCACTGCAGATGTGATTGTATGATCATAGGATCATATCCCTGAAGGATGTAAAAGATATATCCATGAAGGTTATGAAGGATGCAAAGGATCACTGATCTCTGGTTAGTTCCAAACCATAATTATTTTCCTTTCTCCTCCTGTCTGGGTATTTTCAAAGTTAATTTTTCCCTTGGGTTTTTGTTATTCTTGTTGTGATTGATATTGTTTGTAAGCAGACAGTTTTGGCCACATGCACATTAGGAAAGGAATATATGTAGTAAGACTGGGAGGCCAGAGAACAGGTTGTTGCAGGAAGGGACATCTTTGCAAAGGGAGGAGGAAAGTGACTAAGCTTTAGATTTTTTTATATTAAATATGGTGCTTATATTAAATATGGACATATAATAAATAATCCCACATTCAGGATTTTAAAAATGATATATTGTAATGGATTAAATAGAATTTAAAAATTCCATAGACACACTCAGTTTTTCATTGGATATTTACACTAGAAAAGGCCCTTTTCTCATAGACGTTTTCGTCAAACCATTAATCGTGAACAATGTAGCTTTCGATTCCTTGGAGATAACACTCTTTGGATGCCATCACTGACTTTTTCCATTTCCAAAATGTGGGACCTTTTCTATTCCTTCCCACTGTCTCCACTCTGTGTGACATCATTTTATTCCTCCATTTTTATAATTAAATTCAGCAACTCCAAGTGATTAGCCTCCACCCCTCTCCTTAACCCATCTTTATCTCTTCATGAGATGTCACTCAATCATTTGTTTGTGTTTACACAGGTTACAGGTTCTAGTTCTCTTTGTAGAGCAACAGAAACATTTTAGAATGTAGACCAATTTGTTGTAAATACAGTGATCTGACTTCAAGTATACAGTCATCTATTTATTTTGATCTCTATTTGTTCCAATCCTACTGACGTGATCGTTTTCTCTAGCTAAGAGACATTAACTATAGGCAATGAATGGCAGGCATCTGACGAGCATTCTAGATCTTCCCATTCCAGAACTTAAGCAGTCATAGCAAATTTCTCATTGCCCTACTTTCCTTGGGGTTGTATGGATAGCCTAAGAATGAGTTTTAGTACAGCTCCCATGGAAAAATTGATTGAGATTGTTGGTGAGATGCAACCTCTTTGACACCTTTCTTCTGTATCTAAATTCTGCTTCTAAACAACAGTTGCCACCCAACTATTTCATGGCTTGTCTGTTTTAAACCAAATAATTGTCTCTGTATTGAAATATAACCTCCCAACCTCCATCTTTCTATTCCAATGTCCTAAAACTTTTTTATGAGCCATATATTTGGGCAAAAATAATAAATCCATTCACGGTGGTTTGGTAGGGTTTTGTTAGCATTTAATCTGAGACTGAAAGTTCATCTGGCATCTTTCCTAACTTTTATGGTACACACTAGTGTTTTTTTATGACTGTGAACATATACCTTTCATGTTCTGACATATTCAAGTTCCTTCAACAGTGTTAGTGCAGAATTCAGCTTGTAGAAAGGTCTTTCGGGATTCGCAAGCATGCACAATCTTGACATCAAAAATTATTTTTTAATTACAATTGGTTTCAAACCTTCCTTGATCTTCTGTTGGAATAAGTCTTGTTTCTTTCTCTGGAGGTAGAGAATTGGGAACAATCTACATTATTGAACTAATGAAAGAGTTGCAATATATTTTTATTAAACCTGTTTATAGAAGCATGAATGAGAAAGAAATATGAGGTCTTAATTAGAGAAATACTGATTACTGATAAATTCAGGCACAAGACAACTCCTCTTAGTGCCAATATTCCTGTGCTGATAAGGATATTGAGAAGCATAACAAGCCATAGATAAACTATAAATAATGCTGCATTTTCTACTCAATACATGCCTATTCTACTCAACCAACACCTTAAAATAATTCTTCACATTGTACACCCACTCACACACCCATAATGGTACCTAATGACGAATCATTTGATAAAATCGGTACCCCAGTGATCATATTATAAGCTTAGCTTTAATAAAATATTATTTATTTTCCTAGAGCCACCTGGATGACAGAATCTCTTCCAGATTAACAATCTTCCTGGGGTTGCATACTGTAATCCCAAAAGAAACGCTATTTAGAATGTTTTCAAACATAAATGTTATGAGCAATGTTAGGCACCAATTTATGGTAAGAAATAAAGGATTTACAATGCATATGTCTTCCTACTGCACATCTTTTAGGATGTCTGTCATCAAAACAATGGAATGTAACAAGTGTTGGTGAGGATGTGGAGAAACTGAAGACTTGGGGCATCGTAAGGGGATGTAGACTCATACAGCTGCTAACGAGAACAAATGGTTCCTCAGAAAGTTACCATATGACCCGGTAATTCCATTTTTCTGTGGGTGCCCCAAAGAACTGAAAGGAGAGACTCAAACAGAGTCTTTTGCACCCGTCTTCACAGCAGCATTATTCGCGGTAGTCAACACACAGAAGTAGCTCAAATGTCCATCAACAGATGAATGGGTCAACAGAACGTGGTGTATATGAACAAGGGTCTATTATTCAGTCTTATAAAAGCAATGGCATTCTGGCACATGCTACAACATGCAGGAACCTTGAAAACTTTCTGGGTTAAGTGAAATAAACCAGTCAGAAAAGGACAAATATGATCCCCTTTTTATGGAGTACCTAGAATGCAAATTCTAGAGACAGAAAGTATAATAGAGATTACTGGGGACTGGAGGCATAAGGGATGTGGAGTTATTGGTAAATAGATATAGAGTTTCTATTTGAGATGATGAAATAGTTCATGAAATAGTTCTATAATAAAGTTCTGAAGACAGATAGTGATGTTGGTTATACAACATTGTAAAAACGTATAACACTACTGAATTATACACTTAAAAATTCTATATATATATATATATATAGCATTTTATTTATATATATAAATATATATTTTCATTTTATATAAATATATAAAATATGTAAATATAAATAATATATATTTACACATATAAATGTATATTTATAAATATACACATTTATTATTATTTATAAAATAAATAATATTTTTATTTATTTTATAAACAAATATATATAATATATAAAATATATATATTTATATGTTATATATAATATATAAAATATATATATTTATATGTTATATATATAAATATATATAGAGAGAGAGAGAAATAGAGAGAGAAGAAAGATGTCACATATATATGGCTTTATAGATATAGATATCTATCTCTCTCTATATATTCTATCACAATCAAAAAGGAAAAAGTACATATATCTCTTAAAATATTTACTATATGATAAAAATAAAAAATATAATTATCTATAATCATTTTGGATCAGTTTAAAAACCTGAGTGGTCCCTATTGTATAATGTTTGTTAAAATTCTCTTTAGTGATAAAAATGCATTGCATACATTTTATTTATATTTTCTTACAGTAAAAAAATAGTTGAATTTAAATTTTGACCTATTTCCTTTAGAATTATCAAAAGATAAATTATAAAATTTACCTGTGGTATTTTTTTGTGAGATCCTTATTGATGTTGATGAGGTGAATATGACTTCAAGATATTCTAATATAAAATATATCCTGTAGTATTTTCTTCTCAGCATTAATTATTTTAGTCTAATGAGATGTTGGCAATATTAACACCATTAAATAACTTCCAGTAGAACCCTTTTGATATACTTTAGATTTGCAGCCCTCTGTCCATTCTGGGCCACATTACCAACTGGCCCCTGAGGACCTGGAAAAATACACCATCGCCATAACTCTATTGCCTGAATGGTCCGGGTGATCGCTGTTCCAGGTAAACCATGTTTCTACTTTTTTTTTTTTTTTTTTTTTTTTTGGATGTCTGTTTTCTTTATTGGTAGTTCAGAATTGTGCTGATTACAGTGGACTCTCAGGACTATACAAGCAGTAAATAGCAGCCAGCTAGGATTTATACCATGGTTTCACACAAAGCAGATAAAGAAATAGCAGAGTGCTTAAATTTCTATTTTAAAAAATTCCTAAGGGCATATGGCAGAAGAATGCTGGGGGGAAAAAAAAAATCACTGTGGGAAGGATATCATGTTTCTACTTTTGAGTGCTGTCCTCAAAGGGTTATACCCACAGAGAGAAGACAAACATATGATAAAGTTGTCTAACTTCCAAAGAGAGCCATGAGGTGGTCAGGATCAGTTAGAGTAATAAGTGACACACCAAATTAAGGCAGAAAAATTATCGGCCAGGAAGTATCTTGAGACAGAAAGACTTACCAACCAGAGCAGCCAACTCAAAGTCTGTAGCAAGGGAAGAGACAGACCTGTCAGAAGTGGGCATCGATCGATTGTCAGTACCAATTTAGTAGCAGCGATAGTGGTGTGAGATAGATCAAGTGATGGCTTAAGTTTCTTCTCAAGATCAGGGCAGCGGAAGATTCTTTTACGACCTATTAAGTTAGGTCACTGTGCTGGTGGCAGAGCCAGATCCCCCGCTACAATGTAGAAAGCAACATGAAACAGGATGGCTACCTTAGCAAGAGTGAGACATTAGGTCTACGAATACTGTGCTAAGGAATTTATTGTGGGGAAATACTTTGAGACAAGCAAAATCAAACATTGGTTTCGAATTCCATTTATGTCAGTATTATTAAAATTTTTTTTAACATTGATTTATTTTTGAGACAGGGAGAGACAGAGCATGAATGGGGGAGGGTCAGAGGGAGGGAGACACAGAATCTGAAACAGGCTCCAGGCTCTTAGTCATCAGCACAGAGCCCGACGCGGGGCTCGAACTCACGGACCGCGAGATCATGACCTGAGCCGAAGTCAGCTGCTTAACCGACTGAGCCACCCAGGCGCCCCTATGTCAGTATTATTAACGAGGGAAAGAAAATGGGCAACAGGAAAATATTTCAGTGAAGTTTGGATCCTCAGCGAAATCAGGGTATTAGCAAATGAGAGTACCATCGTGAAAACAATATAGAAACGTGTAAAAGGTTTGACACTACCTGAAGTGAATAAAAGTTTGTGAAAACGACATTTTTTGGAGCATTTCTGTCATTTAACACATATGTTGATGTGTTGCCAAGAACTGGATGTCAGTAGATGATACTAAAAATTAATGGGGTGCCTGGGTGGCTCAGTCAGTTAAGCGGCCGACTTCAGCTCAGGTCATGATCTCGAGGTCTGTGAGTTCGAGCCCCGCGTCGGGCTCTGCTGACAGCTCGGAGCCTGGAGCCTGTTTCGGATTCTGTGTTTCCCTCTCTCTGACCCTCCCCCGTTCATGCTCTGTCTCTCTCTGTCTCAAAAATAAATAAACATTAAAAAATAAATAAATAAATAAATTACAATTAAAATTAAAAATCTGTGTTTGAGTAGTGGGGTAGCTTTACAAATGTCTTTCATGTTGCTATGAAGATATGTGTATGCATATATATATATATGTATACATATACATATATATATATATATAATCACAATTATTTTCATAACAAATTTCCCAGAAGTACAATGGATCATTTGTTTTATATGACTTAGTATCAGGACCCCTCACTTTCACATTTCCCACACCGATAAGAAACGACTAACTTAATTAGTTGCGATGAAAAGGAACTTCTTAAAAAAAAAATAGATGGGTAGTTCTCAGCACCGAATGGTGAAATGGAACAAATGGAACAGACCATATTATGACCTTGAGCCCAATACTAAGGGAATCGTTTCCACGGCTCAATGGCCAGGCCCTATCCAATCTGTTTTAGACAAATTTTCCTCACCAAGGACGGGTGAGAGCATCTGAGGAACAAAGACATCTCCAGTCTTCCATGATCAGTCTTCCAAGGAGTTCTCGAATTAAAAAAAAAAAAAAAAAAAAAAAAAAAAAAAGGAAAGTGTGCAACTAAATTGCTAACATCACCAGAAAATGTCACTTTTAATTGGATAGGAATTATGCAGTCAGGTGTGACAAGGAGGAAGGGGTTATCATGAGCTAATAATTTGACAGAAATGCATCCGCATACTTCTAATCCCTCCAGAGTGTTATCTCATGATTACCAAACACCCTGCTTAGATATGCCTTATTAGTTTCTCTTTTGGATATCTTCATTCTTAGGAAAGCCATACTTCTGTGTGCTGGAATATGATGATGTTAGCGGTTTAAAACACGAGCGGCTACTTCAGCCGAGCCGGTAGTTTGCAAAAATTAATCTACCCTTTACATTAATCTGTGCACCAATCAGAACATTTCTTTAATCCAAGGGGTTTTATAATGAGGCCTAAATCACTGTGGTCCAGGTGCCTTGGGCCGCTAAAAGAGGAAGTAAGGAGAAAATTTAATCTGAAGAGTATTAAGTATTTTAGGCGAGGGCCGGCTGGTATCACCTAGAAACTCTAGCACCTACTGAACACATCAACCAAATAGCAACTCAGCCTTCCTGTCATCAAAGATCGACTAATTAGGAAAGAGTAAAAATGCTGGCTGAGAGCTGTGAGGAAGACAATGATAAGACCGGAGAATGTTAAGAAGACAAAAAGGGGTTTGAGATAACAGTTGGTGGATCCTGTCCTCATTAGGATGATTATTAGCTGAAAATCATCCATGAAGCGGTTCATAAAATGACGTGGAGGTCTTAACAGGTGCACAGTTACAGACACTGAAGAATTGCTACATAGGCCAGAAACCAACAAATTCAGTTAAATAATCTACTGCCAAGGATTTATGACTGGTCAGGTTTACGGAGAAAAGAGCAAACGGCTTAAAATCTCACCGACAGCTGATAAGTTACAGGCCGACACATCTTACTTCCATACGACATGTGAGATGGTTGTTTGCGCTAGGTCAGATTTCCGGGCTGATAGAAATGTTCCCTTCGTAAGGTGAGTAGAGGAAAAGAGTGATCTGGAAAGAAAGAAACTACCCCGGATACCCAGAACCAATCCTCCAATACAATTCTCTGTTGTAAGTGTTAGAAGAAAAATAAGAGTTTATCTTTCAAATTAAAAAATGAATCCTCTGCTTCCGGCCATAGAGGTGTAACTGGTGAACAGACTTGCCCTCCCGCTTGTAAATTCCTTAAAATTGAGAAAACCTATGTCAGGCAGTAATGTTGAGGATGGAACAGTAGGCGGGGCAGACTGTGATCCCCCGGCAAATGGGACCCACAAAGAGCGAGCTCCGTAATCACCTCCACCGTATGTAGAAATTTCCGTCTTGGAGCACCAGACATGTTCAAAATATTACCTATACTTAAAATGAAAACAACCTAAGACATCCTGATATTATGATGTCCAAGATTTTATGATTAGCAGAAATACATTTTAAAGCAGATATTATAAATATGTTGTAGGACTTAAGGGAAAATATGACCAAAATGGATGAAAACATAGGAAATTTCAAATAAATAAATTTCAACTCAGGAGGGGGAAATGGGAATTTATTTGCCAGTACTTAAATCCAACATGACTACATGGAGTATGACATTTTTATTTCTGTCTGCTTTCATTACCTTTTCCCTAATTTTGATTTTCAGTAGTTTGACAGTGATATGCCAGCCATAGTTCGCATTCTTAGTCATTCTTAGTTCTTGACCTTGTACTTGTAGTCTGATTTTAATTTGTTTTTCTTTCTTTGTCCCCCTCCACCCCGCCTTGGTCTCTGAACAGTCTTAGGCTCTTCTCTTCCCCCCACCCCCCACTATTCTAAAATTTCATGATAATATGTCCTGGCATGGCTTTTTTTAGCTATAGTCCTGGCACTTATATGGCCATTTTAATCTATACCTGCATGGATTCCGGTTCTGAGAAAATATGTTGGATTATTTATTCCTCCCTCATTTTTTTTCTTTTCTCATTGTTTAGTTCCCTATTATTCAAATTCTGTACCATCTGGGCAGATTCTATACTTTCATTTTCAACTAATTCAAAATTTTTTTCAACTAATTTTTTACGTACACCTTTTGGTGTTTTTGATCTACTTTCTGAGAGAACCCTACAGCTTAAATTCCCAACACTGGGCTGGTTTTAACTTTATGATAACATATGGAAATTTCAAAGCACTTTTTTTTTCTTCTCTGAATATTTATTTTTAGGTATCACTTTTTGTTTTATGGCTGTCACTTATTGATGGGCTTGACTATGAGTTAAAATGACTATATCGTACATTGCAGAATCCTCAATTATCTTTCATATTTCTCTTGGAGCTGGTTTTTTATTGATCGGATAAAATTCCTTCAATATCTTTCCTGGAGGGTAAACCAGGCTCCGAGCTTGCTGAAACCAAGTAGCAGAAGTGGAGTGGGTAAAAGCTCTCACCATTTTCTTTTTCAGAAAATTACCAGTGCTTTCAGCCGACCCTAGAATTCTCCAGTCCAGGTTCCTGCTGACCTATCCCCTCAGGGTCGTGATCTCCAGGGTTTTTTCCAGGTAGTAGAAAACCATCACCAGGTTGTACGGGATGGCGGGACACAACTTGGGGTCTGTCTCTTGCATTGACTGTCAGACGATGCTCCTAAGTGCTTTCAAGTGCACACCAAATTTAGTTACCGGTCATTGCCAATTCCTGAACCTTCCTGCCACTGTCAGGTCTAAATCAGGCTGTTCCTGAGGTTCTTCCATTGTGAGCTTGGGTGGATTTTCAGCAGGAGACCACAGACTATAGCTTGCCTGCTAGCCACTATTTTGATAAATAGTGATTTATTAGAACATAGCTGTACCCATTCATTTCGGTATTGTCTGTGGCTGCGTTCACCCAGCAATGGCAGAGTTGAGTAATTATAGCAGAGACTGTGTGTTGCACAGACCAAATATATTTACTATTTGACTCTGTAGAGAATATTTGCTATTTGACTCTGTAGAGAATATTTGCCAGTCCCTGGTCTAGAGTGTTATTTACTACTTACGCATCTATTTTACAACTTTCAAAATTTTTGTTTATATTGTTTCCTTTTCTCTGCTCTTTTTGTCTTTATGGATATATTTTATTTTATTTTATTTATTTTATTATATTATTATTATTATTATTATTTTAGAGAGAGAAAGCATGAGCAAGGGAAGAGGGGAAAAGGGAGGGAGAGAGAATTTTAAGCAGGTTCCATGCTCAGCTCCGAGCCCAATGCACAACCCTGGGATCATGACCTGAGCTGAAATCAAGAGTTGGACACTCAGCCAAGTGAGTACCTCACCACTGAGGTGCCACATTATAGATATATTTTAGTTAATCCTTTAATGTAATTTGTTCAGATTTCTATCTGAAATAAAGTTAAACGTGGGGCTTCACCCACCAATCGTAAGTGGAAGCTCCAACCACTCGTCCTTGTCATCACCACCTAAACTGCTTGACTGGGACATGTTAGTGCATCCAGAGGACAGCAGGTCTGTTCCAAGGTAAAGCCACGGCAGACTCCCGTTACCTTTTGTATCTTTCTGTCTCTATAACTGAATAGTAAATATTTATTAATCTCTTTGGCCCTCCTGTTTCTCATGCTACCCTACATTTTCCCAGTTATAAAACAAAGCAGCGTGAACCCTTATAAGCAGATGCTGGTATAATTTTATATACATTTATGCAGAAAACAAGTGTAGATGCAGGTGGCATCATATTCAATGCTTAGCGGTAGCAACAACCATACTAATAAAAATTTTAAAGAGACATGGGGCACCTGGGTGGGTCAGTCGGTTAAGCACCTGACTTTGGCTCAGGTCATGATCCCATAGATCGTGAGCTGGAGCTCTGCATTGGGCTCTCTGCTGTCAGCACAGAGCCCGCTTCAGACCCTCTTCCCCTCTCTCTCTGCCCCTCCCTTGCCTGCACTCTCTTTCTGTCTCTCTCAAAATAAATAAACAAACTTTAAGCAAATAAAAATGAAAAGATTGAAAAAAGACATATTCACTGTCCTTGTAAAAGTAACCTAGTAAAGGATATGGAAATTAAAAACAAAACAAAACAACTATTTCAAATCAATATAACACAAGCTATTATAGAGTAAAAACAAGCTGATATAGGAGTTAAAGTTGCCTGGGAGAATCATAGAAAGTTTCATATCGAGGGCTAAATAGAATTTTGACAATCAGGAAGGGTACTCCTGCCAAAAATAAATACACATATAGTCTTAACTGTTTGGAACATAAAATTCTACCACTATTCAGCTGGGCAACCTCTGGTAAGTTTCTTAACTTCCTCGGGCTTTAGTTTTCTCATCTGTAAGATGGTAATATTAATACTTTGCTCATAGTTTTGCTCCAAGAATTATGTGAAGAATTGCACTTGACAGATTTAACAGATATAATGCTTAGCAAAAAAAAAATATTTCATGCTATTATTATATTTATTTCCTTTTTAAAGACAGGGTAGTATTTTAGCCAAATGAATAAATCTATGATAAGATTTCGAGCACAGTGGTAGTTTTCAATAGAGGTATTTTGGAAGGGAGTAACTTCCAAATCATCCTTTAAATTAAAGAATATAGATGGCTAATTACTTTTTCTCAACAGCATTGAATGGGCCTGTTAAGGGATGATACACAATTGGATGTCTCAGGGTTAGAACCGAGATTAATTGAATTTATGTTCATCTAAATTATTTTCACAACTTTTCTTTAAGATCAATAATCCACCTACTTATAATTTATATCTGTTTCTCCTGGGCAGATCTTATCCAGCAACTTGGGTAGCACTACTTGAAGGAAATATATCAATATATTTTCCCCAGATGTTACTACAACTTATGTTACCTTTAATTTTGTTTAGTTTTTATTTGAGAAGAAAACCTAAGCAAAATCATATGAAATTGGTTGTTTAGAAAAAAAAGCAGCATGTCAAGATTTATTGATCTACAAATAAATTTAGATAAAAAAACAATATGTGATGTAATTTGGTACACTGTTGCCTTAAAATATTTTTCATATTCTTTCTCATTACCCTTTTATAAAAATAAACATTATGACTGGGGATCTGGCATATTTTTAGTGGTTAGTTTACTATGATGTTTAGAACTATGATATCCCAAGTTAAATACAGTAAGTGAGTGGTTCTATTTGGGTCTCTTAAATATTCTACTGGAAACATAACACAAGTGCTTTTTCAGGACCCACAGAAGCAATCAGCAGGCTCATTTGATTAGAATGTTTCTATTCTTACACATTAGGTGTCTATTTCTTATATGAGGGCAAATTATACACTGTAGTACAACGCTTGACCTAAACATTTGTAGAAATGCTTAAGAGTCTCTCTGTAAGGTATTAGAATCACACATTTTGATAATTTCCTTTGCACAATTCATGTGACAAGTTTCTTTTTAAGCTTCTCAATCTGTCTGAATGTGGCATAGCATGTTACCCATATTTAAGATGAAATCACTTTCTGTTTTGTATAAAAAAAGTTTTAAGCCAAACTTAGCACATAACTAAAGGGCCTTAGTGTCATTGGAATGTAAACCGCTGAAGGGAAATGTTCTTTCAGCTTTAGTAAATGTCACATTGGGAGCAGACTCTGGGGCAAAGCATGCAGAAGCTATATAGCAGCACCAGCCTTTGAGGATAAAAGGGGACCAGGAATGCACAAGACTGGGGCTGGAGAAACAGACTTGGTTTCAGACGCTGGTGCTTGTGAGAGCAGCTTAGAAGCCTAAAGCAGGGGGTTGATGAGTCCTAAGCTCTTGCTCAGCAATGTACTCAAGAGAAAGAGGTCATGTCCATTCAGCACTTACAACAGAGCCTGAAGGCAGTCCCTATGGTGATTTAAACAGTATAAAGTCATGGATTTATTTGTTCAAAATATTCACTTTCTTTAGAACTGACGTTATCTCAGGATGTCCTGTTTCTGCTTCGTGTTGAAAAAAAATTGATCTTGTGAATTCAAGGTAGTCTAGTTCCATTCAGCAATTTTTTTCCCTTCAGATCGAGTCCTTGCACAATTTAAATTTTCATCATCAAGCCTCCTCCACCCTTGGTTGGACTCTATTGCAACGATAAAAAAGCTTGGCAAGCTGATGTTTAGCAGCATACTCAAGGGAAAGAGGTCATGTCCATTTAGCATTTATGACACAAAGACTGCTAACTCCTGGATTTCTGGATGGGTCAGATATAGGGGATGCTTCAGACCTTTTTCCTTCCCAGACTACTTCAAACCTCCAGACCATGTCCCTGCTCACCCAACCACCCTCATGGTTATTGGGCATGGGCGTTGCAGGGACCAGAAACGTTTCCGGTCCATGCTCTGTATTTCATCTCCTCTCTAGAGAGATTCATAACATATGTGCTATTTTTCCTTTTGTATTCCCATTCCTTTTGTAGGACACCTGCTGTAGCACATTTGGATTGCAAGACAAGATTTAGCATCGTTTTTCTGGCTCTCCTTATGAGGGTGGTCACTGGGAAAATAAAATTACAGTTAACCCCTGATGTGATGTCTTCTTCATGTATTTAACATTTCGTTTGTCACAATTAGCCCTCTGCCTGCTCTAAATGAAATGAGAAGGATTGCCTACAGGGAGCTCTGTTTGGATTTCACTTGCTTAGGGACCGCAATGGCTTCTTTTGGGGAATGAGAGAAGATTCCAAAGAGACAGTAGGAAATTGGCAAGATGGCAGGATACCAGATTAGTGGGCTGGGATTCAGGTTTGACTCTGAATCTTTTTGGGCACAGGAAAGCTCTGATGGAACCCCTTGATGTAAAAGACGGAATGAGCATGTAGGGAATGGGGTCTCTAGGAATGCCCCAGATTCATGCGTAGTAAACTTAATGTCAGATGTGTGGGGAACAACTTCAAGGTGCCCCACTGGACAGAGCTGCAACTCCTGATACTCTCCCCCTGAGGAGGAAGCTACTTCAGGAAATGAAGTGAGCTCTGGCTTCAGGACTGTTTCCAACAGGTAGGAAGCAAACAAGTTGAGAAACGGGACAAGGCTGGTCCCTTCCCACCGGCCTTGTATGGTTGGTTTGGTGAGGAAGCCATGCTATCTGCAGAAAATTGGCCTTGGAACAAAGAACTTGGGTCTCTGAAGATTTCTGTTGGCTATGAGTTGGCTATCTGGATGTAGACACATAAGTTTGTTTATAAATTTGTCAATCAACAATAATGAATACTGAATGCTGAAAAGTACTGCTGTTTGTTTTTCAGTTTGAATCTCACTAAAATTACTATTTGTATTTTATTCTCCTAATCTTTTACAACTACCGAGGTATTGAATTTCTCCTCTTAACTTTCTACATTTAGCTGTATTCATACTTTTACTTTTCTTTTTCCATTACTTCTCACATTTTGAAACATTGGTCATCCAAATTCTTCTTATTGTGCTCCAAAAGTAGTTCTGACTTACCTGGTATCCCACTTCTATCTGAGTCTTCAGCTAAAAACTGAGGTAAACACCTTCCCCCAATACCACTGAAAATATATAAAGGGGGTGCCTAGTTGGCTCAGTTGGTTAAGTGTCTGACATTCAGTTCAGGTCATGATCTTATGGTGGTGACATCTAGCCCCATGTTGGGCTCCATGCTGAGTGTGGAGACTACTTGGAATTCTCTCTCTCCCTTTCTCTCTGTCCCTCCCCCGGCTTGTGCTGTCTCTGCCTCTCTGTCTCTCAAAATAAATAAATAAATAAAATTAAATTAATAGATAAACATTCAAAAAATAGTTAAAAAAATGTCAGCCCATTTACAAACATTGTCTCATTGTCTCAAGCAATGTTAAATATGCAAAGTACACCTACGAGGAAATTTACTGCCCATGATAGTAACTAATAAGCCAGTTATTACAGAACTGTTTCATGCTGTATCCAGGATTAGAACTCCAAGCCTTAACACTCCACTACATTGCTCAGAGCATCCTTTTGTATTTTTTTTTTTCAAATGACACTTAGGTAACTCACTATCGATTTGTCGATGCAAGTCTCTCCAGAAGCCACTGAATAATGACTCATAAAATCCCTAGACCTCTCCTGCTATCAGATATGTGGGCTGCAAGATTCACAGGCTGACTTTCAAGGGGGTAACCTTATAATACACCTAGTTCACAGCCCCCACCTGGGTAAGAATGTAACAAATGCCACTTTCGAAGAGAAAGAAATGTAAGATCATTGAACATGTATAACATTTCTCACGAATGATTTAAAAAAAAAAAAACGCTTCAGTTTGTATTGCTACTAAACTTTTCATTTAGGATAAAGGGAGAGGGATACTGTATGATGTAAGAAAATTGCTGCTTGATGGACCATGAGAAAAGACATGGGAAATATCACTTCTAATTCTCTCCCATCCTGTGATATCAGTCTCCGTCAAACGCAGCTCATGCCCTTCCTGTGCTATAATACCTTCTGTGACATTATCAGACCCAAGCGGTTACTTTTAAATATAATGGGAGGATTACTTACACCACACAATCAGACACATTATAAATGCTGGGGGGATCAGCAAAGCTTTGCAGGCATATGTGAGCTGTAGTGTTTTGATGATATCTGCTTGTGGTAGACTATTGATTTCTACGAAAAAGTATAATTTCTAAAAAGAGAGAAGTATGTGAACAAATCCTTTCAAATGAAAGCAAGTCCAGTGATGAGAAGGCATTTGATGAAGTGAATTTCTCCCTTGACCTGGGCTTTTCTAAGAGATCCAACCTGCTAATACAAATAATGGTATTGATACAAATGTTAACTTCTGAAACTATATTTTTTCAGATTTATATGTCAATGTGCTCAGTGCTTTACGTGTATTATCATATGTATTCTAACAATTTTAAGATGCAGATATCATTAAGTTTCTCATTTTCACATAAGAAAATATTGTTTTCAGATTTATCTATCAATGTGCTCAGTGCTTTACATGTATTATCATATTTCTTCTAACAATTTTAAGATGCAGGTATCATTAAGTTTCTCATTTTACACATAACGAACATGTGGTTCAGAGTGGTTTACCAAGTGCCAAATTTTACAATAGTATTCAGTTCACCTCCCAAAATTTAAAATCACATCCTCCTGATCCCAGAGACTACCTCTTAAGCAGTGTTTCTGCACTACAAATGGCGAACAGGCACAAGTTTCACTCTGGGCAATGGCTCTTACTGACTCTGAATGTATTTGGATTCTGCCCACACCACTCCTTTTCCATTACTCTTTTCTATTGTCTCTGTTGGTTTTCTAACATCCCCGTGAATGATGGTCAATTTTATTGCCAACATGACAGAGCCACAAGGTGCTCAGATATTTGATGAAACACTATTCTGGGTGTGTCCGTGCAGATGCTTTAGATAAAATTAACAGTAGATTGAGTAAAGCAGATTGCCATCCATTAGGTGGGCGGGGCTCATCCAATCAGTAGAAATAAAACAAGAAGGGTGACTTTCCCTTGAGTAAGAGACTTCTTGCCTACTTGCTTTTGAGTTGGAACTTTAAAATGGCTTTTTTTTTCCTGCCATTGGATTCGAATTCAAGGACATGGACTCTTCCTGAGTTTCAAGCTTGCTGTCTTTTGGACTGGAACTATACCAACAGCTCTCGAGTTACTCCTGTCTTCAAACTCAGCTTAGAACCAAATCGTCGGTCCCACCTTGTTGACTCATCTTGTAAACCTTGAGAGTTACAAGTTTCTGTAGTTGTGTTAGCCAATTACTTATAATAAATCTCTCTTAATCTCTCTTTCATAGGCACACACACACACACACACACACAGTGTTATGTTCAGAAACTGAGGCAGTCACAGAACCCAAGACCACAATAACCGAATAAAGCACCATAAGAATATGTGCAAGATTAATCCATGGCAAAATATTAAAATCAGGTATCTTCTTTTCTCAATCATAAACTTCTTATCATTTTATTCCTTAGTTCAATCTGTATAACCATACAAGAAGATTGTATTAATACCAAAGAGCTGGGAATTCCTAGTCCAATGTTTCAGAGATATCTCCAGGACATATTAATTATATTTCCATGAGACCTTGATTCTCAACTTTCTATTTTATTGCCCAATTCCCATGTTTCAGTTTGCTTAAACTCTTTTAATTAATACATTTTATAAATTTGTTCAATCTTCCGTTTCAGGTTCTCTTGTTATAAACAATGCATCCCTTATAATTTTTTCTATATTCGTATTTGGTTCGGACTCCCCGATCTATAGTCAGAGTACCAAGTGCACTTGTCTAGAACAAGGGCTCAGACCACACTTTCTTCAAGACTTTCACCTTGATTCTACCTTTAAATTTGTTAAACTACAACCAAAAAAGAACAGCAAAGGCTTAAGTGTATACCTATGAAATCTGTCAGTTTAGGGGCACCTGGGTGGCTCAGTTGGCTGAGCATCTGACTTGGGCTCAGGTCATGATCTCGCAGCTCGTGAGTTCAAGCCCCACGACGGGCTATGTGCTGACAGCTCAGAGCCTGAAGCCTGTTTCAGATTCTGTGTCTCCCTCTCTCTCTGCCCCAAGCCACTCGCATTCTGTCTCTGTCTCTCTCAAAAGTAAATAAACATTTACAAAAATAAAAAAAAATATATCTCTCAGTTTAACTTTGCATATGCCAATAGAAGAAGAGGTAGGAGATCGCCAGTGAGTATTTAGAAGATTTGAACTCAAAAGATAATGTGGGAAAACCATTGTATGCGCAATCACGGGACTTCTAGACCATCATAAATATTAATTCCATTTCCTGGCTCCACTAACTGGAGATATGTTATCACTCAGAAATCTAAACGCCCCAATAGTCTCTCCCACAAATGATTAATTCAGTTCCAGTACACAAAGGTATCTTTTAGCACACTTATTTTTTAATTAATTAATTAATTAATTAATTAATTTTTAATTTACATCCAAGTTAGTTAGCATATAGTGAAATACTGATTTCAGAAGTAGAATCCAGTGATTCATCCCTTACATATAACACCCAGAGCTCATCCCAACAAGTCTCTTCCTTAATGCCCTTTGCCCATTCAGCCCATCTCCCCTCCCACAACCCCTCCAGTAACCCTCTGTTGGTTCTCTGTATTTAAGAGTCTCTTCTGTTTTGGCCCCCTCCCTGTTTTTATATTCTTTTTGCTTCCCTTCCCTTATGCTCATCTGTTTTGTATCTTTTTTATTATTTTTTTTATTGTTTACTATTTTTGAGAGAGAGAGAGAGAAACTGAGAGCAAGCAGGGAAGGGGCAGAGAGAGAGAGGGAGACACCGAATCGGAAGCACACTCCAAGCTCTGAGAGCTTAGGACAGAGCCCGAAGTGGGGCTCAATCTCACAGACCGCAAGATCATGACCCGAGCTGTAGTCGGCTGTCCAACCGACTGAGCCACCCAGGTGCCCCTGTTTTGTATCTTAAATTCCACATATGAGTGAAGTCATATGATATTTGTCTTTCTCTGACTAATTTCGCTTAGCATAATACACTCTAGTTCCAGATGTGTTATCTTACAGTCTGGAGCTCAGAATTCCATGTGAGTCTTGCTGGGCTAAAATCCAAACCCTCCTCTTTCTGGAAACTCTAGGGGAGAATCTGCTTCCTTGCTTTATTCAGCTTGCAGGGGTTTCTGGAGGCCTCACTTCTAGAGCCTGTCTGCATTGCTAGACTTTTCTTTTTCCCTTTTCATTTCCCAACTCAGCAATGGAATACCAAGTCTTGCCAAACTCCACCTCTCGGACACTGACTCTTCTGCCTTTTGCTTCTACTTTTAAAGACCTCTGTGATTATATTGGGCCTACCTGAATAACACAGAATAAATTTCCTATTTTCAGGTCAGCTGGTTAGCAATCTTAATTCCCCTGCGTCCCATAAGGTAACACATTTACAGTGTAAGGGATTAAGGCAGACATCCTGGGGCCATTATGTTGCCTGCCGCAAGCTTATGAAATAATTTTTTGAAATTTTGAAATTTGAAATGTAAACTTTTCAAATCCTAAATCTCCCTAGTGTTCAGCCCCTTCCCAACTCTCTGTATCTGTTTCAGACAGCATTTCTTTTGCTCACTGGGCTGTGGTCTCACTGGCCTTTAGTGGACCTCTGCTCTAACAAGATGTCACCAGCCTCAGGATCTTTGTACTTACCATTCCTTTGTGTGGAAGGGTCTGTCCCCACATGTTCATCTGGCTCCTTCTTGCCATTTAGTCCATTTTCTCAGAGAGATTTTTCTAGCTGTTCCAGGTAAAACCGTTCCAAATGTTACACTCTTTTAATTTATGCCTTTCCTGGAACTTACTACCGGCCGAAATCGCCTTATCCATTTTCTCGTTTCATGTCTTTTTGTTAACCCTCTAGAAAGAAAGATACATGCGAATAAGCTCTTTTTTTTATTGTTTTAATAACTTCGCCTTCGGAGTTTACACCAGCACCTCGCTTGTACATTCTCAGTATATATTTATTGAATAAGTGATTGAGTACTTATATGAGTACATGTTAAATGAATGTCACCAAACCAATCTTGCACTTACATTTCTTTTCTTCCAGCAGGGGAAAAAAAAAAAAAAAAAGGATCTGTCAGTCTATTTTCCATCTCCATAAAGCTAGCCATTATTTCAAAAGGAAGAAACCTTCAATTCTTTGCTCCCTCTAGGGTACCGTGAACATTCCTCTGAGGGCATTTTTAGCTCACAACAAAGTTGTCTTTATTCTGCAGTTCCTTAATCCCTTTTTCATCTGATGCTCTGGAAAACAAAAAAGTAGCTGCTCTCAGAGGGATGGACAAGAGAATTACATTAATTTAGAAAACAAGAGAGTTTACCAAGAGGTTCTGTGATCTAAATAGGATGTGAAGGTCACTCTGTGCCTCTGAAAATTGCATAACGTGTTTCCCCCATTCTAACTTGCATTTCATGCAGATTGTCACTATGGTCACTAGCTACGAATTTGGAAATGTAGCCAATCAGTTTCTGCTCCAGATAAATCTGAGGCAAAAGCTATTGCATTAGCTCTAGCAGAGCACCTTTGCAAGCAAACCTAAACCATTTTAGGATCTATTCTGATGACATTTTTTTATTTATTTAAAAAAATTGAATGTTTCCTTATTTTAGAGACAGAGAGACAGAGCACAAGCAGGGGAGGGGCAGAGGGAGGGGGAGGTACAGAATCCGAAGCAGGCTCCAGGCTCTGAGCTGTCAGCACAGAGCCCGACGCGGGGCTTGAACTCACAAGCTGTGAGATCATGACCTGAGCCGAAGTCGGACACTGAACCAACTGAGCCACCCAGACACCCCTCTGATGGCATTTTAAATCCTTTTATGTCTCTAGTTGTGCATCTCTGTTGTTTCGTGAGCCTTCAAGGCTGGAAGAACCGGTTTATTCCCTCCAAGATTTTGGTGGACTCATTCCTAACCTATGTACACCCTTTGAGGTGCTCAGAGTATAAGAAAAGAAAAAAAGGAAATAATCTCGCTTCCCATTTGACTGCCTATGTTATGTAATTGAAGAATTCAGTGTGGACAGAGGTCATCCATTTCTTATTTAGCAGTGCATACCTAGTAAATAGCAGGTACTTGTGCTTCATTAATATTAGCTTAATTAATGAATTGATGTCTTTAATACTCAGCATCCTGTGAAACTTCAGCAATGCTAAAATGATTAGTTTTTATTTTAAAAGGAGACAGTCCACTCAAACTGATTACCAATCACATAAGTTGCTCCAAACTGTACATAAAAATACATTTTAATTTTGCTCATACTATTAAAAATAGATATCCTAGCTGCCTAATGCCATAGGACAAATTTACCACAGGCACTTCTATCCACTTGTACTTGTAAAAAGAGTGTGGATATGAAAGCCATGTTTCATCAGTACAGGTAGAACTTGGCATGACATGCTACAAACTTTCCAATAGCACTTGTTTTCCATTAATCTCAATTTCACTGAGACAGATTCCATTATATGGGTAACTCCCTGAAGAATTTGAAGTCTAGAGCAATTCTCTTCTATATACTTGAGTGCAGTATATGATATTTATATAGTCCTACCTTCCAAAGAGCCCAAAGCACTTGATAAATATCATCTCATTGATCCTATCCACTTTTCTGAACAGTAAATGGCAAGAATTGGTATTACCATTTAGCAGTGAGAGAAGACTCCGGGAAGTGAAATGCAAAATGATTCAAAAGACCAGGAAGAAGAACAAAAAATATGTTGGTCACAGAGTTTGAGTAAAAGCTCTCCTGAGTCTACAAAATGTAGCTTTCCTCTCAGCTGTATTATTTCTTTAGCTCAGATCCTTAAAGACACAGTTCTTTTTATCTTCTCTGCTTTGATTTAAATACATGCATACTTATATGTGAACTTGTGTATATTCATATTCATGTATGTGTGAATTTTAAGTCATCTTATTGATTACTAGTCTGGAATTATAGAATTATTTCCCTTGCTACACAATTTGTTTCTGAAATCCACTTAATTCTTCCCTTCTTGCTTATGTTCAACTAAAAATCACAGTGAAGCAACTAGAAATAACTTGAGAAGTAATTGCCTCAACTCCTAATGTTTCCAAAAGAAAAGTCTTGAGTAAGAAGCAGATATGCCTGTAGTCACATTATTTGATAAGAGAAGATACTGGAATCAAGGGTTTCTGGCTTGAGTGATTTTTGTTATTGCTATACAAGAGTTCAGAGACAGAAAGGAATTATATTTAAAGCCTATGAGTGTAACAATATGGCAGGGGAAACATTTCAGACTTCTTATTTTGGGTAAGTTCCATCAGCATTATCGTTGTTCTCTTTTTCTACCATTGTATCCTTATTACTTAGCATAAATCCTAGATAAATAAATGGTACATTGTTCTTATGGCAATGGATTCTGACAGATATATTGATATCTTTGAATGCTTTTGTCATCCTAACAGTGGACACTATACCCCGCGGTTTAGATTTGCTAGAACCATTTCAGTTTTGATGATGACTTTTGTTGAGATGTGCTCATAGTCCCTTGACTTCTCAAGATTATCTCAAGCAATCATGAGACATTCCAAGTAGGAACTAGGGAAATAAATACTTAGGACACTTGAGAAGGGCAAATAATGATTCCACTGTCTCATCAAAATGTTTCAAAATAGATGAAAGCAAATTAAAGAATAAATCTACAGCATCTTTGAAAAATTAGAAAAAACAACAAAAACAAAAAAAAGCAGAGACCAGCAAGTGTCCACCATTATAGTAAAGTAGGTCCTTTGCTTTTAATTCCTACCTGAAGGACAGATGATTCAGAGTCCACTTTTCCTGTGTGCTGTTATGGGAACCAACAGTAAAGACCATTCTTGTGATTGGCTCCCTGACCATAAACATTGCCAAATTCCTGATGGTGGATGGGATCTGAGGCTAAAACAATGGCATGAACTGTCTCCACTAGAAGGTAAGCTTCATGAGGGAGGTTTTTTGTTTCTCTCTTTGTGAAAATCATTTATCAGTGTATTACCAGCTACTAGAATAAGAACACTCTAATCAGAACCCTCATGATGCCTACTCTATTGATATTTCTCCTTCCTGTTTGTCCAGGAACCATCCAGAACACAGTCCCATAGCTCACCTGCCCTCTGCAGGACACTCGTGGCTATAAGGCTTTGCTTTCCTAAAAAGCATAGGAAATCCTAGGGGGTAAAACTGTATTTTGTGAATTTTATCATATTACCTGACTCAGGTCTTAATTAATATTATGTTCTTAATTTTTTTTTTTAACATTTATTTATTTTTGAGACAGAGAGAGACAGAGCATGAACGGGGGAGGGTCAGAGAGAGAGGGAGACACAGCATCTGAAACAAGCTCCAGGCTCTGAGCGGTCAGCCCAGAGCCCGACGCGGGGCTCGAACTCACAGACCGCGAGATCGTGAGATCGCGAGATCGTGACCTGAGCCGAAGTCCGACGCTTAACCGACTGAGCCACCCAGGCGCCCTATTATGTTCTTAAAAAATATTATGTGTGTTTATTTCCCCCAATTTTTTTTCTTTTTCAAACTATTTCATTTCCAGTCTGTGTCAACCATTGTCCTGTTTGAAGATGGCCACTGCCATCGTCTGACTCTATATCATTACATTTTCATACAGCATTGTGGCCCCAGGCACAAGATGTTCTTCCCCATCCAACTCTGTCCATTTTCCTAACGTTTTTGAAATCTACTTGCACGCTGCATCCGAGAATCTGGTGCCACGTGTACCTCACTTTTCTAATCTTGAGATTTTTATTTTCAGGTATCACTCTGTGCTTTGCCATCACCCAGAATTTCTCCACTGCTGAAAAGCTCAATGAAAATACGTGACTACAAATCCCCATCCTGCCAGTCCCTCATTTCTTTATGCTTTTCCCCCATTATTTCTTTTACTTCGTTGAAGCTTCTAGTCCTTTCCCCACTTGTTTATCTCAAAGCTTGGACCTCTCTCTGTGTTTGTTCTTCACCCAGAAACACCCCCAGGATCCTTGTATCTTTCTCTTTTTATATTCATTTGTTTACTTTGTGGAATGAGAGAGGATCTATTCTAAAATTCACCAAACCTTTGAGCTTAACATTATAGAAAATAATAAAAGAAGCATAGGCATTCATGGTAATGAAATCCAAGTAGGTAACAAGTGTATTTGTGGAGCCATATCCAAAGAGTTATCAAATCTAAAAATTTCACCTTCACCTTATTTTCTAGCCTGCTACTTAAGCCATTATCTCTAGGTTCAACTTTTGGAATAGACTTCTAATGTTTATTTGTGCTTATGTTCCCTCCTTTCTTCAGGCAAGTCTCC
Source organism: Acinonyx jubatus (assembly GCF_027475565.1). NCBI lineage: Eukaryota > Metazoa > Chordata > Mammalia > Carnivora > Felidae > Acinonyx > Acinonyx jubatus. Next base: position 179,148,469 of record NC_069382.1, on the reverse strand, counting down.
ATACAGCAGCTAAATAATTTCTCTCAAATGTAAATATAAACACGTCTGTTCCATGCTGAAAATATTCAGTAGTCTTCTTTTGCTACATAGTTCATTCTTAACATCCACATAGAATAAGATTACTCCTCCCATCATATGCAGTTTGAATTCATCCCAACTGCGTTTTTGTAACATGAAATTGCATCCTTATCCGTCCACATCCTCACACTCAACTTCACCTTCTACCATTGTACTTTATATACTATTTTTTCCAGAAATAACATCTTTACCGTTCTCTTAAAAAAATCACGTTCATAATTCTGCACCTATTCACCTACCTAAAATGCTCTTTCCAATAGCGTCTGGTGGATACATTGTTACCCAATTTCCCCTGTGGGACTGCTTTCCTTATTGATTCCATCTCTGGCCCTTCCTCTTTTTCATGTCTGCTCAATGACATCTCTTAAAGCTACACTTTCTGGGACCCTTGGAGATTAACACACATACCTTAGAAATGACCGCCAAGGCTGGTATGCAGGGAGGTCTGCTTTGGTCTCCCGTGAATCTGTTAGGGATAACATAGTCTTTCCTCTTCCTTGATGCACAGATTGCACCGGGAGAGATCTGTTAAATGTTAGCTGTCAGATAGATGCATGCAAACCCTTTGAAGTGCTTGTAAATCTTCTGATCTCACTGGAGTGCCCTCCTGTGCATCCCTTTGCTCTATAAAATCTGTAGACTAGGGTCTAAGCTTTGTAGAGAATAACTGCACAGTGCAGATTGTCATCTGCCCCTCCTCCCCATCAGCAAGTTACCCTGAATAAAACTCCGTGTAAACCACATGGAGTTGCCTGCCTCCTTTTTCAGTCCCTAAGCCTTCTCTGTTGGCAGGATATTTTCACTTTCCACCTTCTACCAACTCCTCAAATATTGTGACTTAGTGAGCCCCTTATCTACCTCTGAGACTTCAATCCTTCTTTCATATACGATGAAAACATTTTAAAACTTGTCCCTGTTTATTTAATCAGAATTCATGCAGGGCTTATTATGTACATTGATTGTTACACTAGCACACTTTGCTGTAGTTTATATATATATATATGTAACATTCACCCTTATGAGCATGTGTGTTTCCGGAACATGGAGACTGTCTCTTATTGACCTTCTGAAATCCTAGGACATAACTCAGTACTTGGCAGATAGCAGGAGCCTAGGCAGTGGTTACTGAATAAACCAAATTACGTACCGAATTAGTACGTATGTGACAGGAATTTCATGGACATGGTAGTTTCAAGACATTTCTAGACATGATAATACAAATTTAATTCCATTTTGTTATTAAATCTAAACAAATGCAAAGTTCATAATTCACAGTGAATGCAAAATGCCTTCACTGCGGGGTTCCTACTGCTTCTGCTTCTGAGTGATCCTTTACCATTGATGGATTATGCACATTTCAAATGAGGCTTTGCCCTGGGTCCTAGAGGAATTAGATATTTTGTACAGTACGCTGTAAAGGCCTAACTGCAATTTATGTTTCCAAAATGTATCAGTGTAAAACCTGCTGGTTAGTTGCCCTTAGGAAAAGAAAATCTTTCCAACTGGATTGTATTCAAACATGATAGGTGGAAAAACCAACTTTCTCTTATTACTATTTTTTGTCGGTATCAATAGGTTTTCTAACTGCTGTTGCACGTTCTAATTTAAAACCACGTGTTCCCTCCAAAACGAGAACTAAGAATGGAAGGCAAGCTTTAAATGCAGAGTGCTTTACTCTTAGAATTACTGCTGAGCACAGAGAAAACGAAAATGCTGCTTAAAAGTTCAGGAAGTGTCTGATAAGAAATAAAGAGGTCAGAAAAATAGTTTCTCCTGATAAGCCTGCATTTTAAATATATTTCATAGGGCAGTAAATTGCCTGGATATTAAAAAAAACAGTAAGCAAAATGCATTACTGAAAATTTGTTTCCCATAATTGTTGGCCTTGCAAAATGTAACTGACAGATAATCCCTCTTTCTGAATAAAATTAGCAAATCCCTGAAATGAAGAAAGCAAAAAAGAAAGAAAGAAAGAAAAATAATGGTCTTTCCTTCAACTTTCTTTCTCTGTGTGTATGTGTGTGTTGTGTGTGTGTGTGTTGTGTGTGTGTGTGTGTGTGTGTGTATCAATATCTTTAAAAACAAAATGGGATGGAATAGAAGGCAGGTTGCAAAAGGCAGGCTGTTCTAGTTTTGTTTTTGCTTCAGTTTGGGAAAGTAGCAGGGTATGTTTACATGCTTGCAAGGAATTTGGGGTTTGGCAATTCATGTCTTTTTCAAGTTTAGGGTAACTTAACTGGGAAGGAATCCAAGATGTCTGGCTAAGAGATCCTATCCTATAAACGAGACAGCCATGAAAGCATGATTAACAAGGAATGGCATGGTCATATCAGGCTTACGTGTTGGTAATATCATTCAGAGAGCCATATGGAGACTACACTTAGCAGAGAAAACCAGAGTTAGGAAAGCTGATTTGGAAGCTATAGCACTGGTTGTGGCAGGAGAATATGAGGATGGGGAGTAAAAGAGGAAAAGTGACGATGGAGAATAGGGAGACTTGTCACATGTGTCGGAATTACTGTACATAGAACTTGATGTGTGTATGCATGAGGTGAGCGAAGAGAAAAAAGTGGCAGATCTATTTTTCTTGGTATGTGGCTTTAGTGAGTGGGTAAAAGATGGGGCATTTTTAGTGAGTTTCAGAGAATTATCAATACTTTCAGTATTTTCATGCGAGGGTCTACAGAACGGGTATTCAGGTTAGAGTGCTGTCTTTGCTACATATTTAGAAGGTATTAGTGTATTCATTAAAACCTCAGAGATGCTTAAAATATCCCAGATGAGGGCTTAGAGCATGGTTTATTAATTTTTGATTGTTACAGATGACAGCTTTGAGGATTAGAACAAATCTATGACTCCTACTTCAAAATTTTACATTCCGTACCAGGGGATTCATGTTCCTATAAGAGTACTCATTGGCCCCAGGTAAAGAACCTCTTGAGTTACATGAAGTATTGGAAGAGGAATAGTAATAAAACCCTCAGGGGAACTAGTCAGTAAACCATTAAAAAATTGACTTCAGTATTGGCTCAAAATGCTCTCTGTGATGAGCTCATCTCTGTTGGATGTTTCCCTTAAAGAATAAATCAACCGTTGACTCCGCAGATCAATGAAATAGTTCATATATCATGATCTTGCAACGTAGAAAAGGTAAGTTTAAAGTGAAAACAGTGAAATTTATTTTCTCAGCTGGGAGACTATTTTTATTTTGTCATAAACTGTAACGTCTCAAGGAAATTCATAGTATTACTTCCTTGAAGGCCAAACTACATTTTTAAAAGCTTATATGAACAGCATCGTTCTTTGATGCTTAATTAAGACTCTTGGCATGACAACCACACCAAGCTCCTTGCCAATATTAAACAATTTACTCCATAGCTAAAAATAGCTCTGTTGAAATTGAAATTGACAGACAATGAAGGAGTAGTCGGGAAAGTTTATTGAATACCATGCCCCAATTTTGTTAATGAAGGTATACATCATGCTCCAGTTGGTCCATTATTTGTGAAGCCAGGAATGGTTCCAATTCCTATAGCTGGTGCCAGGATCTATAATTTAGCCAGTAAAGAGAGGCATGGGCTGCAGACATGAGCCATCATAGCAGCGGGGAATCCTGAGCCCTGGGATAGCGCTGTTCCACAATGAATGTCTGCCAGGATTTTTAGGTCTGCTCACTTGACCTCGCCCTCCCCACGAATTCTAACTTTCTTAACTAAAATAACTTTCCCCAAATACCATATGTCAGGCACAATGCTGAGGGAGGCAGAAGGTAGGAAACTGGGAGTAGCCATCTCTAGGTGACATTCTCTCAACTGTTTGGTTCGTTAAAAACAGAGAGGTGTCTCTTTCCAGAGCTACATTATTGCTGTTTCCGACTTGGAGATTCTAACATTTCAGTCCTTTTTTGTTTGTTTGTTTGTTTGTTTGTTTTTTGTATACTATTTCTACCAATTGAAATACAAATACAAAGATCAGAGAGGAAGAGAAAAAGTAAAAACAAACAACAAGAAAAAGTACTTTTAATTTTACTCATTACAGGTCCCAAGGAAGGTGCTTTCCAACATAATTCAAGAGCTCAAAGAGATCGCCAGTCTGAGTTTGTTTGTTTTTTTTCTTTTCACATTATTGCACTACGATATTCATTTATGTTGACTTCCCTTCCTTACAAGTGTTTATCCCTGATCATAGGATAACTGTCCAAGCCAGGAGACAGCAGCACTTGTCTCAACATCTACATATCCATCGTATGAATAAAAAAATCTCACTTTGCACTGATTTTAATTAAATTTAGATTTAATGTATATACTTAACCTCATTTACAGTATTTATTGCTCTGCTAACTTTTTAAAATTTATTTATTTATTTTGACAGAGACAGAGGCAGCAGAAGCAGGGGAGGGCCAGAGAGAGAGAGAGAGAGGGAGAGAGAGAGAATCCCAAACAGGCCCTGTGCTTCCAGCACAGAGCCCAGCACAGGGCTTGAACTCATGAACAGTAAGATCCTGACCTGAGCCAAAACCAAGAGTGAGAGACTTAACTGACAGAGCCACCCGGGTGCCTTGGCTGTGATAAATTTTAAGCTGATTCAAACATCTAGTTATGCAATACAGTATGCGGTGAAGCAATTGTTGATAAGTCTATATTATTTTTCTTAATTGGGGAGCAGTCATTGAACAGAGAGAGAATATTCACTTTTATAGGCAAGAAAATCTTATTTCTCTTTGAGAGCAACCAAACAGTATATGTTAATTCACGCTAACAAGCAGCATGACCTATAACTTCATAGTACATACTTACTCTGAAAATAAACTACTGTATACTTAAGAAAGATTGCTTAGCTTTTACTTCTCAGGTTTTAGTGAGAACATTTATATTTGTCTGCCATTTGCGTCCAGGGACCTTTATGGGTATTTTGCATTATGCTCAGCCATAATATTATATCACTTTATCATCACTATGAATATTCATTTATTGCTTGTAATAAAAAAAAATAACACAGTAAAATTTGAATGAAAAATTCCATACGTACTACCAAACCTCCAATTCCCAGCAGGGTTTATCGAGTCTATCTAATCGTCGTTACCGTGAACATGGAGGGTGACTCTCACATCATACAATGGCACAAGAAAGAATAAGTCTTGTCGGTCAATCTGTAGGGAGAGAAGAGGGGCTGATGTAAATGTTGTGCTGCTGAGGAATGATCCAATACAGCCTGTCTAACCCAGAAGAGAGCAGTGACCATGAATTTAAATTCTAGAATCAAATGCCTCTGAACCGTATTAGCTATTTGAACTTGACCAAGTTACTTCATTCTTTTCTGCACCACGTCTTCTTCTGTAGGTACTTGGGAGTGAATCTTCATTACTCCTTTCATAGGAATTCAAGGAGTTAATAAAGAAAATATGCTTAGCACGGAAGACAGCACTGGGCAAGTCCACGGTAATTCTTAGCCATTCCCCATTAGCTCAATAACTGTATCATTTAGTCACTGGTAGTAAAGAGACCTTGGCCTTGTGCATTTTTTTTTTTAATTCTAGTGTAAGTGTAAAGATGTATAAAAAGTAAATAATAATTCCTACTTTTTCCACCTCCATGGGTTTGCCCTGGAAAACAACTATAATAAGGGATGTTGGAGGCAGTTCGGTGTAGTGAAAAGAGCCCAGCTTTAGAGCAAGACAGACCTGTTCTCAATCCTTGTTCCTACATTATTTCCCTATGGAGTAGTTTGAAGAAGACTGTTAAAACACAAATCTGACCTTACCATTTTGTCCACTAAAACTTTCAATTATCTTTCTGTCGTCCTTCGAATGCAATCAATAATCCTCGGATAGTAGGGGAGGCTCTGTAGGAAGTGACTCCCTCCTAGAGCTTCAGTTCCATCTCATAGCATTTTTTCATTGCCAGACCCCAGCACCACTGCCTTTCCTGATTTCCTTGTTTTTGTCAGAAATGTCCCTACCTTGAGGATTTTAAATTAGCTAGTTTTTACTGTCTGCATTATTCCCCCCACCCACATCCAGTTCACCTTTCTGACTTTTCTTTTGAAAAGGATCTTTTTGCAACTGTCAATTTTTCATATATACCTCCTCTGATCCCCTAAATTGAACACTGTTTTGATTTCTCATGCAACCATTTACTTTGCTTTGTAATGTGTTGTAACATGGAACTAACTATATATGGTTTGAATGGATATTTGGCTCTCCTGCTCATCCATGAAGACACAGGTTATGACTGTTTAGATCACAGTTGTATCTGCACATTCTAGCATGTAATAGATTTGCAATATATAACGTAGAAAACCTAATGTATATATAGCATAGAAAGAAGTAACATAACTCCTTGAACTTTAGAGTCCTTACTGGAAAAGATGGATGTTAATAACACTTACCTTGGAAGACTGTGTTTTAGATTGGAGGCTATGTATGTACAACACTTTTCCTATAGTAGCTCTCAAAAAAATGTGACTATTATTAATAGTAAGTAACAGTATAAAGTATAGTCCATTTTATTTTTTAAAATTTTTTAACATTTTAATTTATTTTTGAGAGCTAGAGACAGAGCATGAATGGAGGAGGGGCAGCGAGAGAGAGGGAGACACAGAATCCGAAGCAGGCTCCAGGTTCTGAGCTGTCAGCACAGAACCCGACACGGGGCACGAACCCACAAACTGTGAAATCATGACCAGAGCCCAAGTTGGACACTCAACCGACTGAGCCACGCAGGCACCCCAAGCACTGTGCGTTTTAAAATAGTGAGTTATTTTTGTTCTGTTGAAATGGGTAGAGTCCTAGAAAGGGAACGCAAATATAGAAATGACTGGCTTCCCGTGGTGCAACTTTAAAAATATACTTCGTTGGAGGAAAATCTGTAACGATAGACATAGCAGAATGCACGTGGTCCCCCAAGCTGTTGTTGTCCCAAAGAAGAGTGCCCAGGCTGGGAGGAAATACCATGGAGAAGGTGCTAATGGAGAAACTCTGTACTCTATCCCATGACTGTGGGATAGAAGTGTGGTCAGAGATAATCTAGACAACTATGCAACCATGGAAGCTCCTGGGTGAAGAAAGCAGCCTTATTCGAAATGGAGAGTCTTCAGAGCCCAGTCATTGGATCTTTCCTTCTACCAAATTAACCTAATCCTGTTTGGCCTCTTTGCTAAGTTACCAAAGATGAAGAGAAAATTAGTCATCAGTGCCACGCCAATGTATCTATTATTTCAGAATTTTCCACGTGTAAGGTTTTGCGTTATCACTTATAGCTCACTGCCTTTATTTATTTGGACATCTGGAGTTTTTATTCCTATTCGGATATCTGAAGTTTTCTTCACATTACTGTGTCATGTATTTGTTTTTAAATCCCTGAGCCCAAATGCCACACTTAACTTCACAGAGATGCTTAATGCGTGTTTACTGAATGAAATAAGCGTGGATCATTCAGGGGGACAGTGAAGTGTAACAGTCGCACTCTGGAGTGGGACAAGTCAGAACTCAAACACCACCTCTGTGTTTTCCAGCTGCTTGACATAGAATATTGACCTCCAGTTGCAATGATGATGATAATATCGAGTTCTCAGGATTACAGGAGAATTAGAAAGATAGATGTTAAAAAAATCCTTCACAATAAAAATGCCATGTAATAAGTAAAAATAAAGAGAAGTACTCGCTATTAGGATTCACTGTGCTCTTATAATTGCTGGATCTGAGTTATAACTCAGGGATTCTGAGTGTAGGATTTGGAAAATGAGAAAGACGAAATGTAGCCAAATACTACATGGGAATCTCAGTGGAGACGGGGAGCATATTGGAAAGGAAAAGTGAAGAGAGCCCAGACACAGAAGTAGCAAGAACAGGAGGTTTGGAATTGACCTAGTAATTGGGACATAGTATGGAGCACTGGACTCTAAAAATACAAAGCTTAACAGATGTGCTGTGTCTTTAATTAGCCAGAAACGTCTTCTCAGCTACTAATGCCAAGTTACCCTGTGGAAAGATTGCGAAATTCAATGGTGACCTTTACTTCGGATTTTATTTAACTTAATACAGAAATCCTAATTATATGTATCGGATTATTTTACTGTATTTTTCTTTCCTGGATGTGTGCATATTTATTACATATGTTGTTTATTACATTTATTACATATTTATTACGTATGTTGTTTATTAAAAAAAAAAGACAGCCACTTTTATTTGTTCCCATAGCACTAATTTATACTATGAGTGAGGCAATTTAAACAGATACTATGTTTTCTAGCTTCATGGGCTTTTCTTTCTTTCTTTCTTTCTTTCTTTCTTTCTTTCTTTCTTTCTTTCTTCTTTCTTACCTTCAACAGCTAACACATCAGAATAATACCGAATTCTACAGACGTCGCTAATCAGCATACTGCACAAGGATCTCTTTGTCGGTATTCTTTTTTTGTACTATGGTGCTTAAAAATATCATTTCTAGAGTCAATCAATCTCCCTATTAGTCATTTTTCCAAGTTCATGATCTGTCTAAACATCACTTCACTCATTAGCAAATAAGAATCATGAAAGCATTATTGTGTGGATTTGCACTGACAGTCAAATTAAGCAATGTATGTAAAGTGCTGGCATTCAGTATGTAAATAATTTTTGCTCGTGTGACATACAAAATTCTTTCACATTGATCATGTAGTTGTTTAGGATAATCCTTTTTAATTCTTTAAAATTAATTAATGAACTAATTCATTAACTTTGAGAGATGTAGAGAGAGAGCAGGGGAAGGGCAGAGAGAGAGGAGAGAGAGAATCAATCCTAAGCAGGACCCGTGCTGCCAGCACAGAGTCGAACTTGGGTCTTGAACTCACAAACCGTGCAATCGTAACCTGAGCCGAAACCAAAAGTTGTCTGCCTTACTGGCTGAGCCACCCAGGTGCCTTGGTAATCCTTTTAAATAAATACATCCTTATTTATAGAAAAGGCAGTCGGGAGTTAGAAAGTTTGTCATATTCTTGGCCTTATGTATTTTGCTCTCTTCGTGTATATAAAGCAGTGAATCAGAAATTGTCCCGTCTGTTACTGGGGAGAGTAAAGGAGGGTATTAGATTCAGTTCAGTTTATTTAGTTCACTTTTACTGAGTATCTAGTATAAGTAATTGAGTAAATACCTGAATTACATAAAACCTTTGACCAAAAACACTCTCCTAGTCTATTGCAAAAAATTGATATTTACAACATAGAATGATAAGCAAATATGTGTCCAGTAGACAACTGGCAAACAGAAGCAGGGTGTTCACTCTGTTAGGGACGGGATATCGGTAGGAAGGAGCATGCAGTATCTTATGAGTCATAGAGCAGATGATGCTAAAGCACTGTTTTAAAACATAAGCAGAGTTTCTTGCTGAAGGCTCATCCTAGAGAGTGAGAAAAATTGCAAACAAATACGGGAACATTGTTGTTTTGAAAATACTAAGAAGCTTAGTATCACAGGAACTGAAACCTCAAAATCTGGCAATGGTTGTAAAACGGAAGTCAGACTAGTCAGACAAGCAGGGACCAAAACACAAAAGGCCTTTTACGGAAATACAAGATCCACTGAGAGATGGTGGATAAGCCCAGTGGAGAATAGGGTAAATTCTCTTCTCCTTGCCCCAGACATTTCCAAGCAAGGAAGACATCCTAATCATGGTCTTCCGTTACTCTGCTGCTGATGTTGGGAGGTTCCAGGAGTGCAAGGGTAGAGATCACTGTGCCTCGTGATCAGAAAGTCTGTCGCTTTGATTTACTGACAATGATCTACCTTGTTTTACCTCTTGAACGTCATTTGGTGAATTAATGGTGCAGTGCCAGGCATATGGAGGCTGATGATAGAGAAATACCCAACCTGTGAGTGAGTTCTCACTAGATAGAGTTAAATGGAATTTTTATGGTCTCATTTCTAACTAGCACAATCTTGGGAGGTTGTGAAATCCCTTTTAGAGCACCAATTTAATAGAAGTCATCTAATTAAAAACCCACTAAATAATACTTGTTTTAGCTATTTCTTTAGCTTAATTGAATGCATGCCATTTACTTTTCAAGGACTTTTAACTACTGTCCCAGTTGAGACTTTAAAAAACAGCTGTTATTGTGACACAATCTGGTAAGAGATCAAGCATATTTCAGTTTATTGAGTAAATTAAACATGTAGGCCATTTAAAAATAAAAGCTCATAACTGTACCGAAACTAATTATCATGCAGTATTTCGAGGCAGCACTTGAAACTAAAGAGAGTCGAGACTCAGAGACTATGTCTCTGGGGATTTTGAATCTGATGGAGTCCCATTTGGGTCATAAAGATGCCAGTTCTGAATCTCCAAGGGCTTAGGCAAACATGTGCTCCTTCACACTGCTGAACGAATGTACCTGATTTAATCAGTACGTGCCTTGGAGACAAAGCTTTCCTTGCCCAAAAAACAGAGCTGCGTTACATGCATTAATATAATTCTTTATTTTTATACGGGGATTTCTGGCATGATAATAGGCTCATTATTTTCAGAATTGTGTGGGGAGAGAGTTAAATTTGAACGTCTCCATAACAAAGAAACCCATGCATTCTCTTTGAATGTCATGAACCAACAGAAACTGAAGATCAAACAGGTCCATCCTTCATGAAGCAACAAATCTGGGATCTGATTCCAATTGATAGAGTATCATCCACAAGGAAGAATAACCATATCTAAGCTAAAAATTCTAACTAAACTGGGGCGCCCGGGTGGCTCAGTTGGTTAAGCATCCGACTTTGGCTCAGGTCATGATCTTGTGGTCCGTGAGTTCGAGCCCCGCGTCAGGCTCTGTGCTGACAGCTCAGAGCCTGGATCCTGTTTCAGATTCTGTGTCTCCCTCTCTCTCTGACCCTCCCCCGTTCATGCTGTCTCTCCCTGTCTCTTACTGTCTCTCCCTGTCTCAAAAATAAATAAACGTTAAAAAAAATTTAAAAAAAAAGTTCTAACTAAATTAACTTGCTCTCAATTTCTTTCATCATATTAAATACATAAAATTATTCAGTCATACAGCATGAAACTGTATTAACGAAGAACTGGAAATGCTCTTGGGTTATTTTTGTTTCATGTCAAAGTCCTAGGAAAACGGTTGAGACTAAAATCATGCTGTCAATTTGATTGAAATGAAAAATTTCCCTGAACATAACAGGTCATGTAAGGAAAATAGTTATGCACCCACAAGAACATATTTTACAAGTTTTACCTCTCATGCTCCTTGGTTATTTTCTTGGCACATCTTCAAACCACTCTTGTATTAGACTGAACTGTTAGGCATAAGCTCTATTGGTGGTCAATTTGTACATTATGGAAACACAATAGATGTAACCACTGTTTTTGAAGGCTAATAATCTGAGAGGTATAATACCATTGGTTAATGCATTACACAAATTTTGTCTCTGGTCCCAGTTTCCAGGATCTGTCCCCAGATCTCTATTTGCCCAGCTTATCTCTCTGGATTCCTGCTCGAGTCTGGGGGTTCTGAAATTTTCTTTCTCACTTTCCTCCCTCTTTTACTCACTCACTCTATTCATGTTTTTTTTTTTTTTATGTACCATAAATATGTCTAGCACCCTGAAGTGTTTTGCAGTTTATTTTGTAGTCATAAAATTTGCATAGGGTAGCAGTCTCCATGTTTTGAGTGCTCACCTACTTTTAGCATGTGAGTGAATTTTTAGGGCTCAAAACATAATAAGAAACTATGTTCCATTGCAGAATAGCTTTCCGACATATACATTCAAATACAATGAACAAATATATAAGTTGCTATTTTAAAAAGTAAGCACCATATAGCACTAAAATCATTATAGCATTGTCATACAAATTTATATTGCTTTCATCTGACCTACTGAATTTTTAATTGTTATAAGAAATTTTCTTGGGGTGCCTGGGTGGCTCAGTCGGTTGAGCAACCAACTTCAGCTCAGGTCATGATCTCACAATTCAGGAGTTCGAGCCCCACATCCGGCTCTGTGATGACAGCTCAGAGCCTGGAGCCTGCTTCATTCAGATTCTGTGTGTCTCTCTCTTTGCCTCTTCCCCTGCTCACATTCTGTCTATCTGTCTCTCTCTGTCTCTCAAAAATAAATAACCATTCAAAAAAGAAAGAAAGAAAACTTTCTTATGCAGATGAATATATCTTAAAAAAAAAAAACAAAAAAAACTAAAACCAAACTCATAGTTAATTTTGAAATGCTGGAAGGTTTTCCTTTAATTCCCCAAGAAGAAAAAGTTGTCCATTATCTCAATTTATGTTTATCTTGATACTGGAAACCTGACCTCTCATTAAGGCAACAAAAGTAAATTTAAAAAAAAAATGTAAAGATTGATCAAGAACAATTAAATTTATTTTAGTTTTCAGATGATAGTGTATGTAGAAAATTAAAAAAAATACAGATAATACTAATGTGAGAATTTTTCAATCTTGCCAAACACACAATAATATAGATTAATCAAGTGAATTTGTATATGCCAATGCCAGCCAAAGAAACCAAGTAAAAATTAAACAAAAATAGTTTGCATATCACAAACCATAAAGCATATATAAGAATAAATGTATGATAGGCAAGACCTCTTACAAGATTGTTAAATTAAAGGAGATCCTTTGGTGAATTAGCTAAATGTATTGATATACCACATATGAATAAGGAGACAGTATTATAAATATGTCATGTCTCTTGAAATTGATTTATAGTTTTAATGTGATCCCAAGCCAATTGCAGCACATATTTTAGGAGAAAGCTAATTTTCAAATTTACATGAAATCAATTGCAAAGGGTCAATAATTGCCGAGATAGTCTTGAAGGGGAAGAATATGAATGGAGGACTTGCTCTACAAATTATCATGTATATTATAAAGCTATATAAATTCTGACAGAGCAGTATGGGTGCAGGGATACACAACAGAGTGTAGAAATAGATCACACATATGTTAATGTTTGGTAAATAGTGAGTCACTGAGGAGCAGCTGAGAAAACAGGGTCTTTTCAATAATTGATGCTGCAGTAATGGGGCATCCAAAGGCAAAACTCAAGGAATTTTATTCCCATTCAAATTCATTTCATGTAGATTACCTAAAACATCCAAAACAAGAAGGGGGGAGGGGTAGAAGATAAATATGAGAGCCTTGGTGCCATCTCAAGTTGGGGAGAGTTTTCTTAAAACACAAAACATGCAGTCAGTGAAGGAAAATATTAATAAACTACATTTAAAATTTGAGAATATTTGTTTATTAAAAGACTCCATACGTTTATTTGTGAAAGGGAATCACCTTGGAAACCATATGGATGAAACATATAAGATGAAAAGATATCAAAAATTAATAGGGAACATCCAGAAAGCCCAAACAAAATATTGGGCAAACTAAATAGTTGCCTCACATAGATATCCAACTGATCGATATATGCATGCAAAGATATTGAACTCATTAGTAATTGGGGAAATGCACATTAAAATGACCACATGTATGCTGCTTTCAACATTCAACAGATTGCCAAAAATAAAATACTGTACTTGAAAATAGTATTATGGTTGGCAAATGTGGAGATATGTAGACCCTGTGCTTTCCCATCCTTCACTGATGAGAACTAAATTAATTCAAGAACTTTAAGAAAGAGATAAGCATCATCTAGTAAAATTGAAGACATGTATACTCTATTAACTACCCATTAGAGTCCTGGGTACACACTCTAGAAAAAACTGTATGCGTGTAAAAGAATGGTACATGGTAACCATTTTAATAAAGTTTTAAAAAGGAAACAAATATCATTTGATAGGGAAATAGAAAAATAAATGTTATAATACAAACACACAATTGAATGCTATCCACCATTGAGAATGAATGAACCATATTTACCAGCACAAATCAACATTAATTGAGCAAAATGTTACTCACAGAAGAATGCATGAACTTAGAGTACATTTGTTTTTTTTATTTGAGACAGAGAAAGAGAGAGAGAGAGAGCACATGAGCTGGAAAGAGGGGGAGAGGGAGAGAGAGAGAGAATCCCAAACAGTCTCCACACTCAGCATGAAACCCGACTTGGGGCTCCATCTCACGAATTCACAAACCTTGATATCATGACCTGAGCTGAACTCAAGAGTCAGACGCCCAATGGACTGAGACACCCAGGTACCTCAAGAGTCCATTTTTATGCAGTTTAGAAACATAACTTATGAAAGACTTTATTTTTATGGATGCATATTTTTTGATAAAAATTAAAAAGAAGGAAGTGAAATATAGATATTAAAGTTAAGATAATCAACTCTGGAGGAAGGGAAGATTCTAAGACTTCTGAGATCTGCAAGATGTTTCAAATACTGATAACATTTCTTTTTTGTGAAGCTTTATGTGAATATTTGAGTTTTTAAAAATCTTATTGATATGTTATACTATATATTTATTTTATGATAGAAAACTTAAAATTTTTTTTTTAATTTTTTTAACGTTTATTTATTTTTGAGATAGAGAGAGACAGAGTATGAACAGGGGAGGGGCAGAGAGAGAGGGAGACACAGAATCTGAAACAGGCTCCAGGCTCTGAGCTGTCAGCACACAGCCCGACGCGGGGCTCGAACCCATGGACCGTGAGATCATGATCTGAGCTGAAGTCGGACGCTTAACCGACCAAGCCACCCAGGCGCCCCAAAAATATTTTTTTAAAAAACATACCACAAAAAAAAATTCAGGTCACAAAAATGGTATTAGGTTCAGTGGGAACATGATAGTTGTTATTATATTCTCCCCAAATTAGTATCTCAGTAACATATCTGAGAAAATGTGCTTTAGTTGTTTTAAAAACATGGCATCTGAAGCTGTTGTCTGGTTATTGTAGTTGTATTTTGGTTTCCTTTGCCTATTTTTTTTTTAAGTTTATTTATTTTTGAGAGAGAGAGAGAGAGAGACAGCACAAGTGGGAGAGGGGCAAAGAGAGTGGGGGAGAGAGAGAGAATCCCAAGCAGTCTCAGCACCAACAGTACAGAGCCTGATGTGGGGCTTGAACTCACAAACCTTGAGGTCATGACCCGAGCTAAAATCAAGAATCAGATGCTTAAATGACTGAGCCACCCCCTGCTCCCCTCTCTGCTGATTTTCAAAAAAAAAACCACATTTGGACCACACTCCTCCCCTGGTTTTTGTTTGTTTGCGTATTTTATCACTCTGTCATAACGTTCCCCTCTGGTTTGTTTCAGAGTAGTTTTATGTTTCCTGAAGCAATTTTCCACCATGACTTCAAAAGAAGTCATCACTGAATGGCCATTAGAAGCATTTTTCTTGCCTTTCCCTTTGTGAATGACCACACCACACTCCTATTATTTCATCAACACATAAAGCCTTTTTGGTTAGAAGCTAATACCTCAACAAAACTGTTCAACTCATCTTCTTTTGATTATGTGTGCAATACTCAGGATGTAGTTGCTGCAACCTAGCAATTAAGATTTATCTTTCCATACTTAATTCAACTAAAAATGTCTCTAAAAATACTTCTGGTGCTTAAAAAAAAATCTCTCCATATTTTTTGTTCATCTTCTTAATGTTTTTGTTAAAAAAAAAATGCTGGAACAGAGGTAGGCCTTGATGACCCTAAACCGGTCAAGTTCAGTCTGCTTTTATCTTTCTGACCACTTTTTTTTTTTTTTCCCCTGGGAAAAGTGGTTAGAGCATGATTTTGCAACCCTTCATTTTCTGTCCTTTTAATCTCCTTCAGTAACTGGGTTGTTGTTAGATAACCAGAGGTGGAATTCTTTTGATAAATAGGCTTTTTTTTTTTCTATTAATGCTAACTTTATTTTTAACTGCAAATTCTGAAGAGAATTACTGGTGCCAGCATGTTCTGGTCACTTGTTCAAGATGGGCATTTTGAAGAGTTATTTTGTTACTACACATCAGAGGTTCGTAAGATTCACAAATGCAGTTCTTAGAAACATGTTGCCCCCTGAAGACAAACAAGAATGGCGGCCAAGAGATCGTGCAGACAAGTTTGTGTCTTTTCATTCTTCTAATCCAGAGGCTTGTTCTGGAATGTGGTCTTTATATAGATGGAAGGGACTAAATCTAATCTTTTGGTGTTTAGAGAAAGAAATCTATATCAGTTGACCTAAAACTAGGGTCAGAGAGTCCTGGATATCTCTGAGATACTCTCAAGCAGTCTGTAAGGTCAAATCCATTTTCATAATAATAGTATGATTATTCCCATTCTTTCTGAAGTGGAACATAGAATTTCTCAAAGGCCAAATGGCATATAATAGAAGAACAGACTGCATACAGATATAGTATGAGAATCAACTGTCCTCTATGAAATCAGACATTAAAGACATTTTTTAAAAACAGAAAGCAATACTACTCTTTTTATTGTTTTGGTTTTGAAAAATATTTTTAGAAAAGTAGAATCAATATGGTAAGTAATAGCTATTTTGTTTACTCATTTTAAACGAATTAATAGATGATGAATCACAAAATTCTACTCCTGAAATCAGTATTACACTATATATTAGCTAACTGGAATTTAAATAAGTTCTTGAAATAAACAAACAAACAAAATAGATACACTAACTTTTCTCATTTTTTATTTTACATAGAGTACAGAAAACTCTATAACTCAAGCTCTTTGGGTCCATAGGAAAGTTTTAGAGGGTAAACAGTTGCTGAAACTAAAAAGGTTGAGAACTACTCATTTTCAGCTACTTTGAGGTTTTATTTCTTAAGGTTATCTTGTTTTAGATTATCTACAATTTTTATATTGTTATAGGAGAATGCATCTTGTGCTTTTTCTAACGTTGTATAAACTTCCTTATTTCCTAGTTACCCTGAGAACACAAAGAGTTAAGAGAAATGGTAAGAGATTTTTAGAGATTCAAACACAATAGAAGAGGACTGCCTGGGTGGCTCAGTTGGTTAAGCTTCTGACTCTTGATTTCAGCTCAGGTCATGATTTCACAGTTTGTGTTCAAGCCCCACAGGGGGCTGTGTGCCCACAGCATGCACCCGGCTTGGGATTCTCTCTCTTCCTCTCTCTCTGCCCTTCCCCTGCTCTCTCTCTCTCTCAAAATAAATAAACCAAATAGAATAGTTACTTTTATTCATAGTATCTATCATCTCATTGATTTGTTGTATATGATACAATTTAATGTTCTGGTCCCAGAAAGAACTTGAATTTGGAAGTTGATTTTAATATTTTTAGTTTTTACAGTTTTATTTAAATGTTAATTAAGATGGAAATTTATGTTTAACATGACATACAAATTTGTGTTTTTTAATTGGAAGATTTATATCTGTAAGAATATAGACAAACCTGAACCAACAGTAATATTTTCTTTTAAATCATACAGACATTGTCTCTATCAAAATATTTGTATTTGTGCTAAAGCAAAAAAAAAAAAAAAAGTCCCACTAAATGTATAAAGTCTCAATAAATGTGTTTATAGCCATGTAACCAGCACCTGCATCAAGATATTCAATATTTACAAGCATATCCTATTTGATCACTCTTAGGCGATACAGCTTCCCAGAGGTGACTTTTACCGTCAAATTATAGGTAAGTTTTGCCTGTTCTTAAATTTGAGGCATCAGAACCCAGTATATATGCTCTTTTAAGACTGATTTTGCTCAGTATTCTGTCAGCGAGAGTCATCCACATTGTCGAGTGTGGTGCTCATTCTCTTTTTATGGTGACATATTTTTACAATGCTTGAGTGTCGTATACTGTAGTTACCCATTCCAGGATTGGACTTTGGGTCATGTCAAATTGTGAGCTTTTATGAATCAAGCTGCTATGAAACCCTGTATCATTTGGTCGACAAATGAACCCTTTTCTCTTTAATATAAAACTTGGATGTGTATTTCCTTGGTCATTTCATAGTTTTAATAGACACTGGCAAACTGTCTTCCAAAGTTATTTAACCAATTTATTTTTCCATCGGCAATCCAGTTGTCTTACATCATTGGCAACCCTTGAGATTGTTAGGTTTTGAATTGTACCGATTCTATTGTGTGTGTGTCACGGCATCCCGAAGACATTTTAATTTGCATATTTGCAATGACAAATGCTCTTCATCACCTTTCCATATGATTACTGACCGTTTGAATATCTGTTTTGTAAAATACTCCTAATTATACTGTCTATATTATGTGTAGAAGTTATTGGTAGTCTGTGTATATTACAAGTATCCCTTTCTAGTTGCTGGGTTCCCTTATTACTGTCTTAATATTTCCTTTCTTTCTTATTATTTTTTTAATGTTTAGTTATTTTTGAGACAGAGAGTCTCAGAGCATGAGCAGGGGAGAGGCAGAGAGGGAGACACAGAATCCGAAGCAGACTTTAGGCTCTGAGATATCATCACAGAGCCCGATGTGGGGCTCAAATCCATAAACAGCAAGATCATGACTTGAGCCAAAGTCGGTCGCTTAACCGACTGAGCCACTCAGGTGCCCCTTAATATTTCCTTTCTTAAACAGAATTTTTTCATATCATTATCCCTAAACTATTAATGTTAATTTTGATTATTGGTGATGTTTGTGTCCTTTAGGAAACCCTTGATACTCAAATAAAATAAGTATATTTTACAATGTTTTTCTATTGAAACATCACTGCTTTTTCACTCTACATTAGTTCTGTGATCAATCTTAAAGAAATTATTTTGTATTTTGTGAGGAAGAAAATGTTAGTCATTTATAGTTTTTTTATGTGGATATTCCACCGACATGCCATCGCTTATTTTAAAGACCATTCTTTCCAGAGCAACATCTTTAGGTAAATCAGGTAGTCATAAAGCATGGTTTTGTTTTTGAACTCTATTCTCCTTTGATACTTCTTGTTCTTATTTTTAAAAAAAATTTATTTTAAAAAAAATTCTCAGAAATTCTGCTTTTGGATTGCAGTCTTAAAACTATCTAATGTATATATTGGGTGCATTCTAATAATGTATCTAATGTATATATTGTGTATATTCTAATGTATGCATTGGTCTATATATATTGTATATATACTATATATGTATATATGTATATATTGTATACATGTATATACATCTATTGTATATACATATATATTAGATGTATATACATCTAATGTATATACATATATATTAGATGTATATACATCTAATGTATATACATATATATTAGATGTATATACATCTAATGTATATATTGAATGTATCAATTGGGTTTCAATCTACCATTTTCTTATTTGATTTTTCTCTGCCTTCCTCCCTTCCATATTTTCAAAGTCTTTTGTATTGAGTATTTTTTAGTGTTTAAATACATATCAACTATTGGCTTATTAGATCCCCTTTTTATAATTGGTTGCCCTAGGGCTTACAGTGTGCATATTTAATTGATCACAGTCACTTTCAAACAATATCATTTCACATTTAATATAGGAATCTTATAGGGGCTCCTGGGTGTCTCAGTTGGTTAAGCGTCCCGCTCTTGATTTCAGCTCGGGTCATGATCTTGCAATGCCTGGGTTGGAGCGCCTCATTGGCTCTACACCCACAGAGCCAGAGCCTGCCTGAGATTCTCTCTCTCTCTCTCTCTCTCTCTCTCTCTCTCTCTCTGCCCCTCCTCATTGTATGTGCTTTCACAGACACTCTCTTTCTCAAAAATAAATAAGTAAATACTATTTTTTAAAATAATCTTACAATATCCCGTCTTTGTTATTTTTGTCACATATTTTGGTTCTAAATAATTATATTTAAACAAAATTTTAAAACAAGGTAAACCGATGTATGTATTTAGTTGCATATTGTCTACTTATGGCACTCTTTATTCTTTTGGAAAAACCTAAATTTCTGTCAGCCTGAAGAATTTTTTCTATGTTTTTATAAGGAAGATACGTTGGCATCAGATTGTGTTAGATTTTTATTTTTATTTTTATGCCAGAGACTTTATTTTGCCTTAATTTTCTTGAAGCACATTTTCTTTGGATATGAAAATCTGAATTATCCATATTCCTACAAGATCATTTACCCCATTTCATTTTCTTTTTTGTCTTCTCTCTACTTAGCAAATATTGAGTAGTCCTTGATTACTCAAGGACTTCATATTTAAGTATATTTAAGTACATTTAAGTATAAGTATATAAGTATATACTTATATTTAATATATAATATTAAATAATATATATATTATATATATTATATATTATATATATACTTATATTTAAGTATAAGACTCTTATGTATAAATATATATAATATGCCATGTTTAGCTAAGAATCTCAGTAATATCATGTATAATCTTTATTAATTTTCCACAGACATATAATTATATCATGTTTTGATTTGTGTTTTGATAATTGAAGGAAACATTTAATATGTTATTAAAGTGTTATTTTTTACGAAAACAGGACATAGTTTATTTTTGAAATTTAGCTATAAAAATCATTATTGATCATGAGTATACTTAATATAATCTAACAGGTACTCTCAAAATCATCAAAGAAAAGTTTTATAGACTACCATGTATAATGTTAGGAAATATGTAATTTTCAATTACTCTATGTGGTTAGTTCCAAAGAATATTGTATGTTGTTAAATATCCCAAGGAATGAAGCCAGATAGTTTATTGTTTGTGTACTAATGCCATCAGCCAACACATTCAATAAAGAGTGGAGCTCTGTGGAAAATAAATCAACTCAATGAATATTAATACATACCATTATTAAATATTGAAAGGCATTTTATTCAAATTATTCATATGTGGAGTATACATATAACCCTTATTAAAGTCAGGAAAATTTATATGCCCTGGAAACATATATCCATAAATTAAAAACATTCAAAATATGAATTAAAAAATACCCTCTATGATTTTTTTTTCCATTTACCAGAGTACATATTTGAAATCATATCACTTGAGGGGATAAATACTCGCCAAAAATCTTTATAATTGTTATAAAGTTAAAAATAGTGAAGAATAAATGGTCAACTTTTGCTATTTAGGATTTTTTTATCAAGTTCATAATTGTTAAGACTCCTTGTGAACTGATGTTCGCATATCAAAATTTATTATCCACATTTCCTCTTGCTAATTGAGTTTTAATATTATATTTGCGATATGATGGAAAATGTTGCTATGTGAATAATAGTGATGAAGAGTGACTTTTAGTGACTACCTATTAAAAATAAGTTTAAATAATAAATGCATATAGCTATGCATAATAATTCCCTGCTAAAAAATGACTTAAAATATTTACAGGGATGCCTGGGTGGCTCAATGAATGTCCGACTCTTGATTTCAGCTCAGGTCAGGATACCAGGGTCAAGGGACAGAGACCTGAAGGCATCAGGCTCCCTGCTGAGCATGGAGCCTGCTTGGGTTTCTCCCTCTCTCTCTCACTCTCTCTCCCTCTGCTTCTCTCTACTTGTCACTCTCTCTCAAAATAATTAAAACAAAAAAAAAAAACAAAAAAAAAACAAAAAACTGTTTATGTATTTGAGAACAAAGTGTTCTCCTTGAAGCCCCTAATAGTATCCTTGGAGACAGTATTTGCACTCTGGTGTTTTCCCCATTAGAAAATTTAAGTATTTTAAATATAAAATTGATGGGAGAAGATAAGATTCAGTAGGCAGAGAGGGAAAAATAAGGCCTGAGGTCTCTGGGTGGGAGAGAACATCTATTTTGGAACCATGCTGGGAGTGCCTGACCACAGGAAGCCCCCTCCGGCATCAGGTTCCTCTTAAGAATGTAACAGACCCCACCTACTCGCCCTCAACTTTCCCTGAGGAATTTGACAAAAGACCTAAGTATGGCCGGAGGCCACCCATCATATTATGGAAACGAGCCAATCAGGATAGCTGATTGAGCTGTGTGGCGTCTAGAGCTAACCAGCCAAGGAGGGTAGAACCTGAGCAGGAACCAAGGGGAAGGGATGAGGGAGGGTAGACCAGAATCATATAAAACAAGGACCCTTGCTTGTAGTGCACAGACATTCCCTTTCGAATGTCCCCCCCTATGTAAAGAGAACTTTCTTACTATTCTTCTTTTCCAATCTTATGTCCCAATAAACTTTTGCCTGCTGTTCATTTTATTTTGTGTCCACCTCTTCATTCTTCGACGCCACTAGACAATGAATCCCAGGTATTGTGGTTACAAATCTGGCAACAGAATCAGAACAAAACAAACAAGTGAAATAAAATTACCAGTCAAGGGACAGAGCTGTTGTCACCCTTTAAATAACAAAAATTCTATATAATGTTCAAGTTTAAATATCAGGATTCAATTGGATGATCCGCATGGTACGTTCCAAATCTCACTCTCCTGAATTCCAGTTCATAAGAACAAGACTTACAAGTGGGTATGCGCTGTCACCAGGGGGCACCACTGCTCTCCTGGCTTTCGAGGGCTTTAACCAATCTTCCAGAGCTGTTCTCATTGCAGCTACTGCTAAATCAAAATGCCATTTCTGTGCCCTATATGGCTTACTGAAGGGTATTGGGTGACCACGAGATGCAAATATTCTCCTGAGTAAAACGTTTAAGTATTTGTGTGCCATATAATTCTTTCCTCCCTGTATTTATATTTTATGCTCTCATATAAACTTACATGCTGTGCAGTTGTTTACAGAGATATTAGTAGCAACAGTCAAATTGCGGTTTGAATATGTCGATAGATGTAGATGTCAAAAAAATAGGGGAAAATCCACCTAGAAGTTAAATGTAGAAAAAAAATCTTTGTTTATATTTTCCTTGAGCCAACGTATCCCCTTATTTCCAGTTAGGATGGTTCTTTCCTAAGCACCTTATCTCCTAGATCACACACAATTGTACATGGATGGAAACTGTCTACCTTATTTTTATTACTGGAATGGATAGGGAAGTGTAAGGCAAATCTTTGTTTAAAAGCATGCACATTCTGATGCTTTGCCCCAACATCTGTATACACTAAACTGCAATGAAAACGAAAAAGGTCTTTTGATCAGAAATGTTCAAAATATACAAAAATACGAGGATTGAATAAAGACATCAATTCTTTTATGCACAATAAAACAGTAAGCATGGAAACAATATAAAAGTCTAAAATATGACATTTTTATAATATTGAATAAAATAAATGAACTGCAAAACAGTATGCTGTATGATTTTTAGTAGATAAATATGTGCATATTTTAATAAGATTTAATACATTTTAATTAATAAAAGAAGACAGAAAAATTACAGCAATTGATTCTTAAAAGGATAGAATTGTGGGTGGAACATTTCTTTGTGTTTAAATTTATTGTGATGTAGTCATAAATAAAAATTGTAAACTATTTAGGCACCAAAGTAGGAAAAAATATTTTTATGAAAAAATTAAGACAGTCTAACAATTCTCCTAAGACTATACATCCAGGAGAGTTTCAGAGATATAATTCAAAATTAATTTTTTCTAATCTCATATGTATGTGCACTGTTATGTTAAAATACTCTTCATTATTTGCATTTCCTCTATAGCAATGATAAGAGAGTTAAAATAGCATACATGCTGATGCCATGTTCGAATTATTAATGTTGGTTTCACATTTTAATATGTGCAGCTTCTTTTGATTATGAATAATTGGCATTATGATTATTAATATCAATTGTTATATTTTATTCCAGAATTATCATAAAATCCATCTAAATGCTACAAAGACAGAGACGTCACATTACCACATAATAAAATATTATACATTTGGAAGATATATAAATTAGGAAAATATAAAGTTGGAATTTAAAATTTTCTAGTTAGGCAGAAGCTTTAGATAGTTTACAACAGTACCATTCAGTGGAAATAATTATAAAGCTACATATTTATTTGGAAGAAGGAATATTCCTGAAACACAAGTATAACCACCTAGGTTTACAGGTGAAAAATATTCCAAATTGTTATGCAGACATTAAGATATATGGTGAACCGATACAGTTTGAGTAAAACTGCTTTCACTAGTACATGATTCCCCAATGAGATTTGGGGAATCTTACCTGCCAGCTCCCACCTGCCCAGCTCAGGTGTTGGAGGGCTATGTCCGAAGCACTAAGAATTCATGTCTTCCTTGTTGAGAACAATTTAATATCCTTACTGAGCCATTGTTCTTGACAAGAGCAAGTGATATCCCTCAACCTGACGGCAACAAAATAAAAGGCAACAAAAAATAGAATACTTTGTTTAGAATATGTTTCCTACATTACAGAGTATAGTTACTATATTTGGATAATCTGTAGAGTATTTATTACCTGAATCTCACCCTGATGCAAATTCATAAGATGCATTTTCACATCAAAGATAAGACAAAACAATCAGAGGTTGATAAGCAATGCCATGAAACTTTTCTTTGAAAAATAGTGGAGAACATTGGACCCCTTAGCTTGCAAACCATAGGAAAGGCGAATTCAAGTGTGCAATATTATAACTTGGAAGAGAAGATTGATTTATTCTTTGCCTCTGCAGAAAAAAAAGTAAAACTAGGCAAAAGTTCCCTCCACAGAATTTTCCCTCCAACAGAATTTTATAATATAGTTAAAAATCAAGTGGCAAGTCTTCAAAAGTATCAATTCTCTACTAGTGGGTGAATTGTCGTGGAATTTTCCTGGTCACCTGTCAGGAAATGTGTGATTCCTAAGAATCTCAGATATTTTCTACCTGAGCTTTTCAAAACTCTCTGAACCATCAGGAAACACCTACACAACTACACATATCAGGGTAGACCTGGGGTGGTCCAGCTTTGAAAATACACAAAGAGCAATGAGCTGGGCTTGTTTGAAAGTTGTTTTACTTTTTGCAAATAAGTAGTAAAAAGACTCTAAAAAGATAATGATGCTTGTAGGGGAGCACGATTCCCACTTTCAGTCTTGTATCTCTTGGAGACAATCCTGATGTTTCGAGATTCGGAGTACTCTCAAATGGAGTTAGATGCCCACTAGGTTAGCGGAGACCTAAGTAAGGTTGTTCAGCTTTTTATATCACTGGTCAAATCACGACTAAGAGGAAAACAAATGTGAACCAAACTAAATTAAACTAATCCCAGCTTAAAAATCAACGATTGTAAGCTAATAATTATGCCATATGGCTGAGTTCTGAGTTTTGAAATGTTTGCTTCTCTTGTACTAAGATCAGAAATCTGCTAACTCCAGGGCGCCTGGGTGGCTCAGTCAGTTGGGCGTCTGACTTTGGCTCAGGTCACGATCTCGCACCCCGTGAGTTTGTGCCCCGCATCAGGCTCTGTGCTGACAGCTCAGAGCCTGGAGCCTGTTTCAGATTCTGTGTCTCCCTCTCTCTCTGACCCTCCCCCGTTAATGCTCTGTCTCTCTCTGTCTCAAAAATAAAAAAAATAAAAAAAAAATTAAAAAAGAAAGAAATCTGCTAACTCCAATTCCAAGAAATTTTGCATTTTTGTTTACTTAACATCCTACCACTAAAAGTGTTTGTGCGAATACATGCATTTTCCTAAAGACAGAATTATAAAGGGATCTATAATCCAAAAATGTAAACCACAACAGGCAAACATTCACACACAAGTTCTCAAGAAGACACTTGGTCAGTTGAATAATAGGTTAATAATTATTTTATAAACGTGTCTTAATCAGTTCATTCTGTTATACAATAGATTGCCATAGAATGCGGGACTGAAACAAGAAATAGTATTCACAATTCTAGAGTCTGGGAAGGCCAAGATCAATGTGCCGGCAGATTCAGTGTCTACTGAGAGCCCATTTCCTGGTTTGCAGATGGCTTTCTTCTCATTGTATCCTCACGCGGATAAGAAACAAGCTCTGAAGTGTCTCTTCTTATTAGGCACTCATCCTATCCTCAGGGCTTTACCCTCATAACTGTCAAATTGGAGCGAGGGTTCCAACATATGAATTGGGGAGGACAAATATTCATTTAGCAGCAAAGTGTTTATCTGTTAAGTAATCCTTATATTAAAGACTAAGGATTTTCACATAAAGCATTTCAGAAAGACTCACACGTTTTAGTTCCCTTGTCTTAAAGAAATACTAATGCCAAATTAGTCGATAGTTGTGAAAATTAAGTTATTTACTCAAATTTACAAGAGCAGAAGGTGGCAAAATTAAGACTTAATTGCGTATCGTCTGAATACAAATATCATCAATGTCTTTTGGAACCTGGACAAGTCCTTTTAAAAGTAGGAAATTGTGAAGGAAGCGATGTGTGTAGATATGGTATCTTAAGGGATAAGGATTTGGAGTGATGGGGGTCCAGAACTGACAACCAAGAAACCATCCTTGAGAGGTCTTTGGTGCAAAAAGGTGGTTTTATTAAAGCGAGGGGACAGGACCATGGACAGAAAGAGCTGTATTGGGGTTGTGAGGAGTGACTGGTTATATGCTGCGGAGTCTGGTGAGGTAAAGGCAAAAGGGAATTTTCCAAAAGGACTTTCACTGCTAAAGGGGACTCATAAGATACTGGAGGCCTTCTTGTTGTTGAGCTAGTTATTTTCCCTCTACTAAGGCATTAACACTTACACAGTAGGGAGTTCATGGAGAAGTGTTATATTCTGTATTTGCCTCAAGTATTTGTCAAGGGGCTGCGGGTTATAAAGTAATTTAATGTTATTTACATTTTCTTCTTGCCTTTGTTCCCCATATTACTGTGGATGGGAGGGTAATATTAGGGTTCCAGAATATTGAGTCTTTGGGTTTCCAAGGATGAGGCCATAGCTAAGATTGCCTTTTTCTTGCAATCTTTACTCTTTGCAAACTAATGGAGACTCATGTCCTGCATAACTGTGATCTCCATCAGTTAACCATTTATATTCCCCTGCCTTTGTTCTTGGGCAGCTAGGAGTTTCTGAGGAATGTCACACATATTCCACCTGGGGGTGGGAGGGTGGGGGGATGGTGGGGTGGGGTTTGTGGGATGTCAGTTTGCTTTATGCCCCCTTATCGTTAAGGATGGAGATACTTACAGGACCCTCTAGGAGTAAAGATCGAAAGCATTCAGAAAGTTTCTAAAAGCTGTTACTATTTTAACAGCATATTTTCAGAGATATATCCTGTACTTTTGGTCATAGTGAATCAGTTTTGCATGATAGATTTATTTTTAGGTACAGAAGGATAGAAAATAGGCAGAACATAGCAGAGAATCGATCCACTGGGCAAGGCAGACAGTAGAAGAATTAATAAGCTGGAGATAATGTCAGAAAAAGGTTCAGTTTGGAGTGCTAATAAGCTATTGCATTAATACATTCTTATCATCGGGGAAACAGTGAACAACTCAATGTCCAAGGTTAAATGTGTAGAAGCTGTAGCAAGTTGGCCAAACAAAATATGAGAGAAGCCTTGCACAATCTGCACAGGGCCTGCTTGGTACCAACCCTTCAATTGGACCCATTAAAAGTGAAACAAAAGCTCCACCCACTCCCCACCCACTATCCAAAATTAGTTGGTATTCAAATGAAGTCTTTTTGTCTTAGAGCAGGTTGGAATGCTTGTCAGAGTCCTGCGCAGAATTTTTAAGTACAAATTAAGACAAAAACGTTGGATGGGGAGGGGGTGAGCTGTTGAAAGTATAGCAGAATTTAATGGGACCATCCCAAAGTCCATAGGCCCCTGAAAGTTACTAGTGGCCAATTAGGAGTTTTCTGGAGTGATTCACAGTTCTGATGTCCTGGTTAGTCCTCTAGCTGAGGACCTCTGAGTTGAGACTGGGGAGCTTAAGCTATGGCAATACCTGAATTTAGAACTGAAGTAATTGCACTAAGACTATCAATAAAGAGCCTAAGTGTCTAACTTTGAGGAACTCGTGTTGCAGGATCTTTTACCTCAATACCCGGGGTTCCTTGCCTCGCTGCTTCAGAGAATGGAAAGGTGGACACAAAATAAAATGAGTAGCAGGCAAAAGTTTATTAGAGTACAGTTGAGAAAGTTAAGAATAGTACGAAAGCTCTTTTTACAGAGGGGGTACATTCAAAAGTGAATGCCCAAGGACTACAGGGAGGGGTCCTTGTTTTATAAGGTTCTGGTCACCTCTCCCTCTCCTTCCCCCTTGTTCCTCCTCAGGTCCTACACTTATTGGCTATCAAGGTGCTGGGTTGTCCGTTCCTGATTGGCTCCTTTCCATCCTATAAGGGGTGGTCTATCGCCATATCATTCCTTCTGGGTTACACAGTTTATGATCGACCACTTATTTCTAGTTAGGTCTTTTGTCAAATTCCTGAGGGAAACTGAGGTGGAGTAGGTAGGGTCTGTTACACTCTTAAGAGGAAGTTTCTCCTGAGCCTGAGGGGGTTTGCCCTAGTCAGACACTCCTAGCATTGTTCCAAAATATGTGCTTTCCCCCACCCAGGGACCTCAGGTCCTAATCTTTCCCTCTCTGCCTATTTTATCCAATCTTTTTTCCTATCATACTACGTATGGTCTTGGCAAAAAATAAAATAAAATAATAAAATGAAATAAAAGCAAAGGACACGGATTTAAAGTTTCTATCTAACTCTAATATGCTATGCCTTCTTGACTTCGATCTATCTGCCACATCACGTATCTGTAAATTTTCTTACAGGCTGAATATTAAATGTACACGGAAAAATCAATCTTTATTTTATTTTCACTTTTTTGATTCATATTTCAAAACTTTTAAGTACCATTGATTTTTAATGCAAATTGATGTGAACAATTTGGGGATTCAGAGCTGACGGCCAGGAAAGAATTCTTGAGACATCTCAGTTGCAAAAAG
This sequence comes from Acinonyx jubatus, assembly GCF_027475565.1. Taxonomy (NCBI): domain Eukaryota; kingdom Metazoa; phylum Chordata; class Mammalia; order Carnivora; family Felidae; genus Acinonyx; species Acinonyx jubatus. The sequence continues at coordinate 179,119,740 of NC_069382.1, read as the reverse complement.
GTGGTTTTGTTAAAACATGGGACAGGACCCAGGGGCAGAAAGAGCGGCCCTGGGATTGTGAGGAGTGACTGATTATATACTTGGGTGTTGGAGGAGGTAAAAGCCAAGGGAAGCTTCCAAAAGGATTTTCATATGGTAAAGAAGACTCCCCGGTACTGGAGGCCTAGTATTGTCAAGCCAAGGTTGTTTTTCCCTCTGGCAAAGCATTAGCATTAAGACCCTTGGGGGAGTTCCTGGAGAAATGTTCTACTCTGCCTGCCTCAAGTGTTTGTTAATGGGCTGCAGGTTATAAGGAAAATTTAATTTTATCTGCCATTTCCTTCTGCCTTTGTTTCCCACATCACAAATGCACTGTATTGCAGGTGTATTTCGGGCTCCTCTGGGAGCTTAACTACCAATAACATCGCTATTTATCTGATAATGTTTATTCAAAATTTCAAATGGGCAACTCAAAAGCTACCTTGGAGGCACAACTTTTCTACTTTTTGTCTTATTTGTGGGTCCCCTGCAAGTAGTATTACACCCTTCAGAACTATACTCTAAATCGTTGCTAAGATATTGCCCCTAGCGTTCTGTATGTGTCAGAGGACATTGGAGGAAATCTTAGAAAAAGCAAGACAAGAGTAGAATAAGGTAGTAGCTGGACATGTTAGCTGAGAGCGGTGTCATAAAAATGAAATGGCATAAATCAGATTTCATGAAAGCTGGCAGTTTTGCGGGGATTGTCTGTCTCTTCCCTTACCGTGCTGGGCTCTTTCCCTTAAACCGAATATGATAGCACACTGTCAAGACACAGTCAAGTGGATTAAAAATAGTTTGGACTAGGCCGAGATTGTGAGTGGAGAATTCATAGTCAAGTGATCTTTAAGAATGACAGAAGAGGGGCACCTGGGTGGCTCCATTGGCTAAGCATCCGACTTCGGTTCAGGTCATGATCTGGCGGTTCCTGAGTTCAAGCCCCATGTTGAGCTCTGTGCTGACAGCTCAGAGCCCGGAGCCTACTTTGGATTCTGTGTCTCCTTCTCTCTCCGCCCCTCCTTGACTCATGCTTTGTCTCTCAAAAATTAAATAAACATTAAAAAAAAATGACAGAATAAAGTTAGTCGTTGGGAGCAAAAGTGAAGAAAAATGAACTAGCTACCTTTACATTTGTCAGTTTTGTACTTTCTTACATTTTCCTCTTAAGATTGCTGAGTCAAGAGGCTCTCTCTCTCTCTCTGTCTCTCTCTCTCTTTTCTAAAATACAAGATATTATATCAGGAAGTGTTGAAATAAGTTTAAATCAACAAGGTTTTAAAAATCAAATTGACTCATTTTTAAAGTGAGTTAAAATCAAAATGAGTTATCAGAGGGAGGCTGAATTGGGTCATGTTAATAAAATGGAAAAAGCGTGAACAACTTGATGAAGCTTGGCAGTTTCATCATCACAAACACTCCCTGCTGAGATAATGAACTTGACAATAGCTCTTCTTATTCTTAAGATGTGATCGCACAAAGTCATTGTACAAAAATCTCAGAGTGAGGGCAATTCGTGCTGAGTACAGAATCATCCCATAGTGACTAAGAGAACCTATGATTGATGCATTATTCTAAAGTAAGCTCCTTCATTTTCATAGAAGAAGGACAAGAATCAGAATGGCATGATTCTTATAATATCTGGGTGATGCAGCCAGAGATTTCCAGTAATGGTGGGTGATTTGCAGGAGCTGATTATTTGAATTAATTTACCCAAGTGTTGAAAATGACAGTGAAAACCTCAGTAGGAAAGATTTGTTTCAAAATGACTAATTCAGGAAGATTTCATCTATTGAACTCCCTCCCAAGCAGCGCACCTGTTATGGGAGTGTTCTTGATGCATAAGTTACTTTGTATCACCTTCCTTCCCATCACCTCCACCTCTTGCCACCAGCCCAAGAGGACTTCTCATAAACAGATAAACATTGTTGATGGAATCCTGTGTGTTTATACCCTCAGCCATTACTTCATCTGCTTTTTTATGGTAAGGAAAGGCTTAAGTCTATCTGGAATGTCTATATTTTGAACACATAAAATAATCATGATAATCTCAAAGAAAGTTAAGCCCATGTGAGGCCCCTCATCTGCTCCTGTGCTGGGTATGAAGCCTACTTAAAAGAAAAAAAAGAAAAGAAAAGAAATATTAATTATCATTGGTTAAATATCTTGGTTGTCAGAGAACTAACTGACAAACTTTATTAAACCCAAATATTTAGAGTTGTTTGGGAACTTTGTGGGGGACCACAGGATCCCCAAGGACCTGTCTAGCTGTGAAAATAAGTAGCAGGGTCAGAGAGTCATGACTAATGACCCCAGTTAGATGGTTATGCTCATCAGTGATCTTGTGCAGTGACAAGAGGTTGATTGAAAGGGATGGAAAGTCCATATAAATATGCTTGCTTGCCCTGGTACATGACTGTGGTTGAGGGCTAGTTATGTTACACCCCTTGCTCAACCAGGGTGAGAACAAGACAAAAACTGACAACTTTTTCCAGCCATGCCCCTTGAGGGGGTGGTGCTTTAATATAATGTTGCTTCCAGGTTCTAGGTACCCCACACTAGTTTAGGAGACTACTACATTCTCCCCAGGGACGCACTGTAATATCTATGCGTATTTCCCAAGCTGAAGGAAAGCAGGAGTTAGAAGTCTTTCGAGGGGTGCTGTGCCAAATTGCTAAATGGATATGAAAGAAACAATGTCTGTATTCTCACCACTTTACTGATCTCTCCCTTTCCCTTCCCCCAAGTTTCTACCCTCCTTCCACCATGCCTTCTGTTATCTCAGAACATTGTTAGTAAGCAAGTCTCTGCGGAAGACCATCAGTTGAAAGGGGAAGCGGGATTACCAAATCCATCTGTTGTTTGATTTCCCAAACCATACCACTTAACACAGTGTCCTCTAGGGGAAGGCCACTATTTTCTGCTCCACAAAGAGTATTATAGGCAAGGAAAGGCCCTACCAGTGGATGCAAGTTTTTATTGTTCCCTGAACAGTGAGAAATGGATCCTCTGGGAAAAGTTTCTTCAATACATAGGGTGCAGTGCAGGCTGCCAATCTTTGGACCCCACAGTCTCCTGGGCACCAGCGTTGGGCCTAGGATCCAAAGTGACCCTAATGTGGTACTCTGTTCTCTCAGCCATGTATGCTCCAGAAAAGTTACGGGATCTGAGTGAGAATGACCTTAGTCTTCCCCAGTACTTTTAAAAATTTCCATTGGATGACATGATCCTTAAGTGAATTCAGAATCGGTGCTGGTTATCCCTACCCAACTATGGACTCCATCATCTTCTCAACCGTGCATTTGGAGACATGATTCCACCGCATATGTAGGCACTGGTATATCATATTTAGAAGTATGGGCACAGACATTTTGAAAGTCTGCATTTAAATACTAGCAACATCCTTGTTCCAGAATTAGTTACCTTTGGTGAGATATCCAATTCGCTAGTCCATGATTCCTGATATGCATGAAGATAATAATTTCTTCATCAGAGGTATGCTGCATTGTTGTGATTATACCATCCCTTGCCTACAGTAAGTATTCAATACATATTACCAATTTTTCTTCATTATTTATGACTTTGTGAGGCTTTATAAGTGCTTTTTTTTTTTCAACGTTTATTTATTTTCGGGACAGAGAGAGACAGAGCATGAACGGGGGAGGGGCAGAGAGAGAGGGAGACACAGAATCAGAAACAGGCTCCAGGCTCTGAGCCATCAGCCCAGAGCCTGACGCGGGGCTTGAACTCACGGACCGCGAGATCGTGACCTGGCTGAAGTCGGTCGCTTAACCGACTGCGCCACCCAGGCGCCCCTATAAGTGCTTATTTTAGCTGAAGGACACAATTCCTCTTTGACCTTCCTTTTTTGAACTCTGGTTCAAGATACGCATTATTGTTAATGTCATTTTATTGGTTTCATCTTGCTCGAACAGATAAGTTTTTAACATCAAAATTACTGGTATAATGTAGACATTTAAAAATAGTGTTAATAAAGTAATTCTGGGGCACCTGGGTGGCTCAGTCGGTTGGGCGTCCAACTTCAGCTCAGGTCATGATCTCATGGTTTCTGAGTTTGAGCCCCACATAAGACTGGCTGCTGTCAGTACAGAGCCTGTTTGGGATCCTCTGTCCCCTTCTCTCTGCACCTTCCCAGTTCAAAGTCTGTCTCTCAAAAACAAATAAAACATTTTTAAAAAATTAAAAAAATAAGAAAGTAATTCCCTAGCATTACTAAAAGCTACCTTCAGTTTTCTATGTGATTTATAAACAGTATACCATTGGATGGTTACCAAAAAGCTCTGCCATGTGTGTTTTATTGTCTGTACAGAAAGGCTAAATAAATTGTCCAAAGTAACACAGTTTGTGCTAGATGAAGCACTTTAACTCAAGTGTTCTACATCGAGAAGCCTTGTTCTCTACCACCATGGTCTATTGGTTATTATCACCAGTATTTATATATTGCCTGAATTAAATCCCCCTCTTCTGCATCAACCTTATTCTCTCAGTTAAACTAAAGCGCTTTCCGAGTTATTTATGCACAGTTCCATTATGGTAAAAAAAAAAATTAAGTATATTATTATCATTCAGATTTATGTTTTGGATGACATAATTAGATCTTCCGGAAGTGGGTAGAATTTTCCCAGGATGGATGGAACACTGTAAAGGAACTCTCAATTTGGATTTAAGCCCAAATGCAAACACTAGTTTAAACAGACATTAAATATTAGTGTTAAACATTAGAAACACACTGAGACCAGCAATAAATTCTCACAGGAAACCTGACTTTTGAGTTATAATCAGATACAAACTCCTCAAGTACATAATTAAAAGTGTGATAGATTGTGTGTGTTTTGTTGTTGTTAATTAAGGCTATTGCAGACAAGTACATTAGCTTACTGTGGTCATTGTAGTGATGTCATAGAGGGGCACCTGTCATGGGTGGCTATGTCGGTTAAGCATCGGACTTCGGCTTAGGCAATGGTCTCATGGTTTGTAGGTTCAAGCCCTGTGTGTGGCTCTGTGCTGACAGCTCGGAGCCTGGAACCTGCTTCAGATTCTGTGTCTCCCTCTCTCTGTGCCCTTCTCCTGCTCAACTCTGTCTCTCTCTTTCTCAGAAATAAACATTAAATTTTTTTTTAAAGTAATGGTATACACACTCTATTTCCTAAACTATTTTAAATATGATTACATATTATAATCACAGATACTTAAGAAAACAACAATAAGCAAGTCAGTTGGCTTAAGCCAAACATTCTTTAAAAACATAGCTACTCAAACCTATTTGGCTCCTTTTTTATCTTTCAAGAGGTCTTTTTAAATCTTTAAAAAAAATGTTACATTTAAATTTTTTTATTATTGAAATATATTTGACATACAATACTCTATAAGTTTCGAGTGTGCAAAATAGTGATTCAACAATTCTATGCATTAGTCAATGCTTACGACAGTAAGTATAGTCACCATGTGATCTAGGCATTGTGAAATCATAAGAAATCTCTTGCTGCTTAAAATCAACTCAAATCTAGGGGCGCCTGGGTTGCTCAGTTGGTTGGGCGTCCGACTTCGGCTCAGGTCATGATCTCATGTCAGGAGTTCAAGCCCCTCGTGGGGCTCTGTGCTGACAGGTCATAGCCTGGAGCCTGCTTTGGATTCTGTGTCTCCCTTTCTCTCTGCCCCTCCTCCACTCATGCTCTGTCACTCTCTCTTGAAAATGAATAAACATTAAAAAAATTTAAAAAAAAATCAACTCAAATCTCTTGATCTTGAGGTTTTCGTTTCCAGAGTATTCTGAAAGCTTGTCATATGTGAGAACTCTAAGTGGCTGTCAGCTTTCAAGAGTGGGGACTGATGTACCACCCATGTTCTGAAAGACTGTTTTGTTTGTTTGTTTGTTTGTTTGTTTAAAAGAGGGCACTAGCTTTTTGTTTATTTTTTTGGTTTTAAATGCAAATTGGTTGGGGTATCTGTGTGGCTCAGTAGGTTAATTGTGCAACTCATGATTTCAGCTCAGGTCATGATCTCACTGTTCCTGAGTTCAAGCCCTACGTGGGGTTCTGCGGATGACAGCATAGACTCTGCTTCGTTTTCTCACTCCCTATCTCCCTGCCTCTTTCCCCCTTGCACTCTCCCTCTTCTCAAAATAAATAAATAAATGCTTAAAATAAATAAATGCAAGTTGGTAAAACTTGTATCTTTCCGAAGCAGAATAAATACATCAACTACTAATGTGATCATTCCGATAAATTATAAAAAGAAACAATGTTCATGGGAGCCATCAAAAATTCACGAACAAGCAGAATTGTTGTTCTTCTTCTTTAGTACAGTTGTTCATCCATTAGCTCAGAAAATGTTTTTATATAACATGAGATATTAGTATGTGCTGTCATCATTTTGCTGTATTGCATAACATGTCCATTATTATTTCCTTATATTTTTTCTTGAATGAACTCAACTTTTGTATTTTGTTAAATAAAAGTATTTAAAAAGGTAACTTGCTGATAAGAAGGGGTAGAAAAGATGTTTGTTAAGGGAAGGGAAAAAAAGTACATGTCTTCAAACAGAAAGAGCCACAGTGAGATTTAGAAGACAAGGTTTAAAAATGCCAGGCACAGCTATAGAGAGAGGAGTCTCACTATGATAGAGGCCCAGGGAACCCAGAGGAGGACCTTACAGGTAGATAAAGGGAGCAGATAAGGGGCAATTAGTATTGAGATATCTGGTAGACATAGAAGAAAGAAAAGAGTACAGTCATGGAGAGAAAATTTGGAATAAGAATAGAAATAAATAGGGCAGGGATCTTCAGATATTGGGTTGCAAGGACAATGGGGCAAAAGCTTACTTAAGGGAGTAGTAGGGAAACCATTGTTCTCCATAAGAATACTTTCTAAAAGTGAACTTTTTTTTTTTTTGGTTTGGAGTTAATATTTGAGCATGGCCGTTGTTAAACTATAAAGAAAGATATTAAAAGAAGCAGTGTGAAGATAGGAATCTAAGATAGACCCATTTTGCTTCCATTCTAAGGATAGTGCTTTTAAAATCTGTTTGATCCTTCATCAGCCTAAGTCATGGGCTTTATCCTACATTCTTCTACATGACTTTAGAATCTGGCTCAATGTCTGGTGTTGTGTTAATGATACCAAGAAAAGAAAGCATTGCTGGTTGAGAGGTGGATGCAATCAGAGAAACAGGTGCACGGCTGAGAGCTGATGTGTGGAAACGATTTTAGGAGGGATAGCAGGGGGACAGAGATCAAGGTCAAGAGGCCGTTTATGGAAGAGGCCTAAGCGGTTGAGTGGGTGCTCATGAACCTGGGAGCTAGGAGCAGCCACTCAGAAGATTCAGGGACAATGAGATAAAAGGAATCCAGATATGAAAAGTGGGAAATCAATGGAAAGCTCAATAATTGGTGCCATGGGAAAGGTGGGGACTCAGGAACATACATTTGGGGATGAAATCTGGGAAATGGGTGCAACTAAGGTGAGACCACCTTGAGATGAATAGGTAATCGGAGAAAAGTAGACAAGGTAGCCCTACTTCATCAGGCCACATGGATTGTCCTTCTGGATGGGAGGCTTCTCACATGCTAGGTAAAAATATATGAAAAATACTATGTTAAAATCTTCAGTTGGACACATAATAGTCCACTGTCACTCTTCTAAGAAGTAAAGAAACCTTGACAAAAATATATGAAAAATACTAGGTTAAAATCTTCAGTTGGACACATAACAGTCCACTGTCACCCTTCTAAGAAGTAAAGAAACCTTGACTTTATAACAGGATGGCTAAAGAAATGTGTAACTAATTTTCCAAGAACATTTGGACTGATGGTTTGGTTAGCATACAGTCAGAAAAAAAAAAAAAAAGGAAGGAAGGAAAGGAAAATCACTTGTTATTTTAGCAGAGATAATTGAATAAAGGAACTTGGATGAATGAGTAGAGGAGAAATTAAAATTCAAAAGGGAAACCAAGGTATGGCAGTCCTGGGGGTATTGGCAGGAAGCAGCTGACGTTTCTGGGAGTGAAAATAAAAGGAGCATTTCAGGTTGGTAGAAGCTAGAGGCTTGGAGAAGAGGCCTTGTGGAATAAGGCACGAAGTCTTTGAGGGAATGATGGCTCAACACAGGTGTTGATGTGTCAGCAGCATGAAGGAAGGACTTTGCAGAGCTAGAACTCAAACCTCTGAGGTGGAAGTGAGATGCCTGATCCTAGGGTCTTTGAGGAGACTTATGGAGGCCAGTCCCGAGAGTGTTGAAAGATGCTTCCTGGTTTCAACTGGACTTAACTGCTGCTGGAATAGACTGCTTCTCATAGAACTCAAGCAAATAGAAACAAGTCAGGGGTTTCTCATCTCCTTTGGACTGCCGGCTTTCTTTAGCTCTTTCTATTGACAAGACTAGCATCACATCCACTGGCAAGAGAGAAGGATAATTTCCTGAGTCTCAGTTCCAGCTACACACACACACACACACACACACACACACACACACACACTCTAGAAGGATGGATTTGGAGCTGAGAATGAAACCTTAATAACTTATACAAATATCGACTGTGAGACACTTCACAATTGCTTTCTCGAGATTCATCTGTTCTCGGTCCGTTCCTCTTCAAAATTTTCATAAATAATTTAAACGAGGACAGGGTTGACATTAAAACTCTATATGACTCAAATATGGAAGTCTTTCTTGTCATGATAGATAACAGAAAGGATCCATAAGCATTCTCAATGGGGCTAAATAGCTTAAAGTTTTATTCATGAAGGCTTGAAGAGCACATATAAAATTCAAAACTGCTCTGAAGTTGGGAAGGACTTGTGATTGTTAATTGAATGAAAGTCAGTACAGTAAAGTCACAAAGCTTATACAACGGTACATCTTACTTACATGTCCCTTAGTGGTATCATTATGGAAGCTAATGCATATTCAGTACGTTCTATGTGTCAAGCCATTTCAGGGGCCTTACAGGCCTTACTTTATTAAAAACATACACATAGGGGGTGCCTGGGTGGCTCAGTCAGCTGAGCGTACAACTTCAGCTCAGGTCATGATCTCACCATGAATTTTGAGCCCCACATCAGGCTCCACATTGACAATGTGAGGTCTACTTGAGTTTCTCTTTCTTCCTTTACCTCTACCCCTCCCCCACTCGCTCTCTCTGTCTCTCTCAAAACAAATTAAAAAAAATAAAAAAATAAAACATACGCACAGACTCTCTGAAGTAGATGCCATTATTACCTTCATTTCATCTATGTGGGAATGGAGCTTTAGAATGGATAAGTATTTGCCTAAGCTTACACAATAAGGGGAAAGGATTCAAATCTAAGCTTTATGCGAAATTCTTACATCGTATGTTTTGTACCTGTGAGAGACAAAATAACGGCCCTCCCAATATGTTCGTGTCCTAATTCTTAGAACCTGTGAATATGTTGCCTTACATGGCAATAGGGGTTTTGAAGCATATGATTAAGGATCTTGAGATGAGGTAATTGACCGGGATCATCTGAATGGACACAGTGTAATTACAGGGGTCCTTAAAAATGAAATGGAGGCAGAAAAATCAGCATCGGAGAAAAAGATGTGAAGACAGAAGCAGAGTCAAAGTGATGTGAGGTAAGAAAGAAAGACTCAACTGGCCGTTGTTGGCTTAGAAGATTGAAGGGACCACTAGCTAAGGCAGGTGGGCAGCCTCTAGAAGTTGGGAAAGGCAAGAAACAGATTCATTCCTACAATCTTTAGCAAAAAAAAAAAAAAATACAGAAATACAAACCTGACCCCTTGATTTTGGTCCAGCAAGATCCATTTATGACTTCTGATTTTCAGAACTATAACATCATATAGTTGTGATTTTTAAGCTACTGAGTTTGTGGTAATTTGTTATAGCTGCAATAGGAAACTGAATGGTACCTTTTTACTACAGGACAGATGACCATCTCATTCTCTTGTTTCCAGTAGATGAGACATGACATTCTTTAATCTGAATGTCTCTCTTTAAAAAAAAAAAAAATCAAACACCCAGAGGACACACAAAATAAACTGTTGCTGGTTCCTTTAGGCAACTTGATTCCTCTAAAATTCCACATATGTTAACAAATCCTGCCAGTTCTGTTTTTCAAATATATCTGAGATCTACTTCTCATTACTTATCCTTGATCCGCCTACCCCTACCACCATTTTGCCATTGGATTATCATGATAGCTTACCAAATGTGCGTTCTCAATTCTGCTCCTTGTCTCAATTCAGTAGCCAAAATTATCTTATTGAAAGTAAAATCATGGACTCTCTTTCCATGTTTTCAAGTTCACCTTAATGTCTTTCATGACTGTTAATTTATATGAGTCCTATATTTTTGTAGATTTATTTATTCAATTGTCTTTTTACTAAAATTACTAGAGTTTTCATGTTGATTATTTTGGGTTTCCAGAAATTTAATCATATCAATTTCAAACAGAGATAGTTCATCTTTCACTTCCAATTCTTATGCTTCTGAATGTTTGACCTTGTCTGATTTCAATGGCTAATAATAACACCAATACATTGTTAAAGAGTCGTGCAGAGTTGACTGATTTCTGACATCTGTGAGAAGCCTCATATTTTCCCCATTAATGAAGATACTGGTATTGGGCCAAAGGAAATCATTCAATCCAAATGCCAACCTGTATTCAGTATGTTTATATGAACACATGTACATGATCATGTTAACAAAGTACTCATAAATTCCTCTTTTATTGAGCACTTTAAATCTGCACAGGTGCTGACATGGTGACATGTATTCTTAGTATCTATTGAGATGCAAATTTATAATTTTTCTCTTTACTCCTATTCATATGGTTATACAGTGATATTATTGGAGTTCCTACTTAATAACCTTTGCATTTCTGAAATAAATCGCATTTATTCATGATATACTTTCAATGCACTTTTGGATTCTATTAGCTAAAATTTCAATTAATATGTTTGCATTAATATTCAAAATTCAGATTGGTCTGCAAATGACTATTTGTTGTATACTCATTTCATAAAAGGAAGCTAGAAGTTTATCTTTATTATGCTTTAGAAAAGCTTAAATATCACTGGGACTGTTCTAAAGTTTGGATTTACTATCTTTCTCGTGTAAGGTTCCTAATTTCTCTTTTTCCCTTTATGACATTTAGTCAGTTAGGCTCTGTATCCATTCTGGTCAATTTTGATTAATTATAATTTTTTAGAAAATTATTCATTTCATCTATTGTTGGAAAAATACAGTACTCTATTTAATTGAGTTTTTTTTCAAAAATGGCTTTTAATTGCTGCTTTTTAAACATCAGTATGTAATTTCTTTCTCCATCAATTTTCCTTTAGTTTTTATTTTAAATTATTTCTGCTTTTTTCAAGCAAGTGTATAATTTATTTTGATTTTTATTGTTACTACTATTGTTATTATTATTTTAAAAGTCTGCAATTTTCCTTTGACCCATGAGTTGTTTTGAGCATTCCCTCCACCCACCCAAGGTGCAAAAGCTATTTTGTGTTTTGTTTCTGTGTTAATATCTCACTTTATTGCAATAAAATGTGGTCAGGAAGGGCTGTTTTTCTTATTTGTCTTCTCTAGTATTTTTTGAAATTAACTATGAGGCTAAATTAACTATGAGGCTAAAATATGGTCAGATTTTATAAATATTCCATATGCATTTCTTACCTGTTTTCAAGTGTTCGTCTTCTAAACACAAATGTTTGAGTTATGAAAGGGAAATAGATTCATGTACAGATAAAAGAAGAAGGGCTCAAGCATTTTCATTCATCATTTTGCCCTAAGTTCAATGAGTAAAGATAGACAGTTGTCTTAAATTTTGTGATATTTTATTCCTTCATTCATTACATAATTTTTTTTTTTAATATTTATTTTTGAGACAGAGAGAGACAGAGCATGAACAGGGGAGGGCCAGAGAGAGAGGGAGACACAGAATCCGCAACAGGCTCCAGGCTCTGAGCTGTCAGCAGAGAGCCCGACGCGGGGCTCGAACCCACAGACCGCCAGATCATGACGTGAGCCGAAGTCGGACGCTTAACCGACTGAGCCACCCAGGCGCCCCTATTACATAAATTTATTAGACTAAATATTTCATTTCAATGACTGTGAAGAATGCAAAAGTGAAAACTCCAAAGTTAACTAAAGGTGATGTTTGGAAGGTAACTTTTTACATGTTTATTGTTTATGCACATTTGTATGTATTTCTTTATTGACCACGTTGGGTACCAGATTCATGGCTTACCTGTTTTATTAAATTTCTGTCTTTCTTTTTTTTATTCAAAATATATAAAATTATGTTGCAGAGACCTTTTTTAATAATAGTGAGGTTTATCCTCATTTTTATTAAAATTTTTATTTAAGTTACAAAATACACAGATTTTTAAATATAATAATCCTAAGACTTGTGAAGTCTAATAATAGCCTCTTGTTCTGTCCCTTAACATTCATCTTGTTCTGCAAAAGCATCCATTTGAAATCTTCAGTTTTTTCTCTTACTCTTTACTTATGTATTTTAATGGTACATTTATGTTACTATGTTATGCGTTTCAGATCAAAGGCATTAGTTATAGACTTCCTGCTATTAAAGATGAAGACTTGTCTCATTTAACTGAGACATGGGAAGGCACACACCAGAGCACCCATGCGCAAACACAAACACACACGCACACATGCAGGCACAAATACACATTTTTTTCTATCTTCATCTGCCACTGATGGTAAAAGATTCCATATTTTCCTTACTGTTACCTTAATATGATTTATCATTTATACCAAAGCCTTTAAATATACTATAATTTTATTTATTTTCTTACATTTTATTTTGTTTTCTAATGAGGTAATAATTGTCTTGCTTTTACCTTGTTAATTTTTTATACAACTGCTAATTAACCTTCTTTTACATTCAGAACTATAAATAACTTCTTACTATATAAAAACATAGCAGGTAGCTTTTTAATTTTAATTTTTTAAAGATATTCCAACAAAAACACTCTCTTGCTGCAATTTGGACTTTTTGTTTTGTTTTGGTTTGGTTTTGCCTGCAACTTGGCTGTCCTGGGATCTCTCTTCAATATTTCCCAGCACTTCCCTTTGCCTCTCTCTTTGTACTGGATTTGTGTTTCCTTTTCCTTTTCCTCTTCCTTGATTTGTGTTTCCCCCTTTTCAGTTAAGTCCTATTTTAAGAGAAGCAAGTCTTCCTAAAACTTTCTCAGAAAGGGTTCAGCGAAAGCGAAATGTTTTTGAGACCTTGTGTGTTTAAAAGATTTTACTCCTTCCTCATGTTTGAAGGATGTTTAAGGATAGGTGCTTTCATGAATAAAGTTTTATATAGTGCAGAAAAATATCAGTGTTGGTTATAGTTTTTAACATGTGAATTTAAGATATTTGTATGTATATGTTAAAAAAACATCAGTAAGGAAACAGAACTAGTAACATTGTTTGTCTCCAGGAATAGAAGGAAGTTTGGGGCACTTTTCAGTGTTTTTTTTTTTTTTTTTTTTTTTGTATATTTAAATTTTAAACCAGTGTTTTTTAATTGTTTCTTTTAAAAATACTTACAAAGTAGGCTTTATGAACTTAATAAATTAATATTTGTATATACTATGAGGTGTTTAGAAGTCTGGAGCTTGATACTGAAGTTCTCCGTGAGATCAGTTATATATACATTTGCTGGCTTGCACATATACAATCATAAAGCATTTAAGTTTTTGTCTTCTACAGGGAGCCTGGGTGGCTTAGTCAGTTGGGCATCCAGCTTCGGCTCAGGTCATGATCTCGTGGTTCATAAGTTTGAGCCCCATGTCAGGCTCTGTGCTGACAGCTCAGAGCCTGGAGCCTACTTTGGAGTCTCTGTCTCTCTCTCTCTCTGCCTCTCCCCGGCACGTGCTCTGTCTCTCTGTCTCTGTCTCTCTCTCTGTCTCAAAAATAAATACATGTTGCAAAAATAAATTAAAGTCTTTGCCTTCTTTAAATTCCTAAAATAGCGCCTTATTGATAAAATATTTAACCTGGGGAGTGACATGAGCAAGATGGGAGAAGAAGCAATCCCAGACCTCCCATCTCCCATGGAGACAGAGACTCAAAACAACATATGGACAAATTCTCTTCATGAGAAATACAGAAACCTGTTAAGAGGCTCTTGCATTTCTAAGTTGAGTGTGAAACCTGACGCATGGAATTAGGTAGAAAAAATTGTGGCACTCACTCACCATGTTCCCTCTCCTGGCACAGCTCCTGACTTCTTCCTGGGGAGGGATGGGGGAGATGAGGACATATATCCAATACGCAGACTTTTCAGGGACTGCCTTAGGACTGGTTTCTGTTTTGATTGAATGTATGCACCGACAGGAAAGGGCATTAAGTTGAGGGTTGCTGAAAACAAAGTGATGGTTTAGACTCGCTTATACGCACATACTATAATCCCAACTCCGTGCTGAGCATAGAACGAGTGAGAATAAAACCCAACAAATTAACAAAACACTAGCATACTACATGTAACCAAGCAATTAAGGATCACACACACTAGGACAAAATGAGATTTGTCCCTGATATTCAAAGATGGTTCCACACATAAGCCATCCTCTATCATCAATCAATATGATACATCACATGAACAGAACAAAGGATAAAAATCACCTGATCACTTGGGTAGATGCAGAAAAAGCACTTAACAAAATTCAACTTCTTTTCATGATAAAAACACTCGGAAGAATATCGCTCCAATATAATAAAGGTCATGTATGCACTTACGAAAAGCTCACAGCTAACATTATACTCAACTGTGGAAACCTGAAAGTTTTCCCTTAAGATTCGTTGTTAGGCAAGGAAGCCACTCTTGCCACTTCTATTTAACATAGTACTAGAAGTCCTAGCTAGAGCAATTAGACAAGAAAAAGAAACAAAATGTATCTAAATTGGAAAGGAAGATAGAATATAATCGCTTTTATAAAACAGATATTTTATAGAATAGATATTACTTATAGAATAATATCTATAATATTACAAATGGAATGACCTTGTATGCAGGAAACCATAAAGATTACCTCCCCTAAACAGAACGTGAATTCAGCAACATTGCAGGAGACAAAATCAACATATAAAAAATCAATAGCTTTCCTATATGCTATCAACAAATGATCTGAAAAAAATTAAGAAAATAATCATAGCATCAAAAAGAATAATATACTCAGGAATAAACTTAACTAATGAGGCAAAAGAAGTGTATGTTGAAAACTATAAAATATTGCTGAAAGAAATCAAAAAGGTATTGAGAGTGGAATGGGAGTGGTCAGGGGTTGTGGTGACCATGAAATGGGGAGCTTGTGTTCAATGGGTGTAGAGTTTAAGTCATTCAAGTTGAAAAAGTTCTAGAGATCTATTGTACAACAATATACACATAGCTAGCAATACTGTACTGCGTTCTTAAGAGGGCAAATTTGGGGATGCCTGGGTGGCTCAGTCAGTTCAGCCTCTATCTGTTGATTTTGGTTCAGGTTATGATCTTGTGGTTTGTGGTTTGGTTCATGGGTTTGATTGGGCTCCATGCTGCAGTGCACAGCCTGCTTGGGATTTTCTGTCTCTACCTCTCTGTCTCCCTCCTGCACTCATGCTCTCTCTCTCTCTCTCTCAAAATGAATAAATAAACTTTAAAAAAATTATAAAAATAAAAAAGGGCAGATTTTAGGTTTTTGTAAACATAAGAGCAATGTTTTAAGAAACCCCTGAAAGCCATTGTTCTCTAAAAGACAAGTTTGAAACAAATCACAGACTAGGAGAAAATATTTGTATATCTTATGTCTGCAAAAAAAAAAAATATTTATTCAGAAAATGTAAAGAACTCGCAAAACTAATGATATGAAAACAAACTGTCCAATTAAAAAGAAAAAAACAACTTGCAAAATATCTGAACAAACAAGATATACAAATTGCAAATACATACATTAAAAGATGCTAGATATCATTAGTCATTAGAGAAACATAAATTAAAATCAAAATTTGATTCCAACATATACCAATTAGAATGGCTAAAATAAAATAAAAAGAAACTCAGCAATGGCAAGTAATGGCACGGACACAGGGCACTGTTGGTGACAATGTAAAGTGTCCCAGACTCTTTGGAAAACACTCGGACAGTTTCTTATAAACATACACTTACCATATGCCCTAGCAATCTCACTTCTGTGTGTTTACCTAAGAGAAACAACAATGTTTTTTTTCCACTCAAAAACCTGTGCATGAATATTTGTAACAACTTTATTCATAATTGCCCCCCACTGGAAATGCAAATATGAAACTATTTTCTTTTACTTGTTGATAATATGTGTAATGAATTATTTCATGTGTTATCTCAGCCAAAGCCTTCCACCTTCCAGGCCAGGTGAGATGCCTCTTTTGTAAGCTTTTGAAAAGCTTGATGCCTTTCCATTGTTCATTTCAATGAACTGAAATTGTTTACTTTTGGGAACATTCACCAAAGGAAGCCGATCTATTTAATGTCCGTGCCTTTCTCAATGTGTATAAGAGAAAAGGCATTTGAGAAGAAAACTTTAAATAACTAATAATAAATAATGAAAGTCATTATTTGGCATCAGATACTTATCAGAAACAAAACAAAACAAAGCAAAAACCTCTTTTTTTGCCACTTTCATCTAAGAAAACTTACATAGTATAGTCACACCTTACATGGGAACACTACAATTCTCATTTCTAGGGTCTGTGCCTCTGAAATGCATGTTTTCCTACTTTTTTCTCTAAGGCAGAGATCGGGAGAGTGTATTATCTATTTTAAGATAAATAGATTATTTTTTGTAGCTTTGGAAATGTCTAATTCAGAGATACACTTCTAAATCCAATCTAAACTTTAACTCAATGAAATACTTTTGAGGGTTTTTTTTTTTTTTTTTTTTTTTTTGGAATTTTACCACACAATAAGGCTAGCACACAAATAACTACTCCTGCAACTTTAAATTACTTTATATATTTATTGAAAAACTTGGCAGGGTTCATAGATAAATTTTCAATCTTCATTTTATATATCTGACAATGCTCCCAGACTATGGAATTTCCAGCTGAAGATATTAGGTCTCCACATATCTTGGTTGGAAGTGATGTTACTTAATCACTTCTACTTTTTAAAACACTCAGCCTGTATAACTTCAGTTATAATCCAGGGTCAGCACTGGAAAGACAGTAGAATGGTCTTTACTTTCTAACTTGAGTGGAAATTGGTTCCAGATAAGCAAGCGTGATGGCCAACAATTGTGACCACTCTTGTCCAGGTTTAATTACCTTATAACAACACAACTGATAAGCTAATATATTTTTTGACATCCTATTGCTTTTATATCTTAGAATAAAAAATTGTGTTTTTGAGTAACATCTAACACAGGGGTGTATATGTGTTCATTTGAGTTTTATGGAGTAAGGAAAGACACGCAGAGATATGTCACAAGACACTAGCTTTTTTAACTCCAATAAGTATGGAAAAAAAAAAAGAGCATGGCTTTACTCTCAGAAAACATTAGCTGAAAAGAAGAGTCTAGTATGATGGCACGGTAGAGAGATACCTATAACTTAATTCATAATTTAATTTCAACGATGATTCATTCTTTAGATTCCAAAGAGTATTTAACCTTCTGTGCATCCACTTGTGCTAACCTCTAGATAGAGAATAAATTTATCAGATAGTCTTCAAACACATTCATAATTTTGCTTAATTAAAAACAAACAGAACGAGAAAAATTAAATAGAGTGGAAATATTAAAAATTGCATATATAGAACGCATGTAAGGGTCACTTTGTTAGCACCGTGAAGTACTGGGATTTTGAAAATTGGTCGTAGCCATAATAAGAATTAACAAATGGAAGAGGAAACTAGCATAAACCTTCTCTAAGTTGCTACATTTTAACAGCATTTAACAGTATTATTCTTAAAAAATAATAAAAACTAATATTTCGGAATGTGTAATAAGTGCCATATCACTTGATTACTACTACTGTTTTCATATGTATCATTTTGTAAGGAGAATTCACATGAGAAAAAAAAATCTCATTTTTAGCTTAGCTTCTCATTCTTTGTCTTGGCCTCGTTTCAATTAAAATGCTTCTGGCAATAATACCCAAAAAAGTGGAGTGTTATATAATTTGGGATCTCAATTATTTTATGTTTTGTAGAATTTCTGCAATTCTCTTGACCTTCCCCATATTCAGAAAATAGTAGCTGCAGATCCAAAAATTGAATCTTTCTGAACATCGTCCAGAGCCCAGAAGGACATGGAATAAAGAAGCATATTCCTCTTGAGTCTCTTTCATCAAGGGAGCATCTTTCCCAGAGCTTTATCCCAACCTTCCCCTTATATCTCACTGGCTTGAACTAGTTCACATTCCTCCACCTAGATTAATCTCTAAAAAGAAACTCAGTGATATTTCTACACCTGACCTAAAACAGTTGACTTTGATCATTTATGGCTTATGTCCTAAATCTGGACAAAGAGTCCAAATTCTCCAAGAACGTGACACCCGCATGTTGTGGTCTCATTTCTCATTCTCATGGTTGCATTTTATTTGTCGGTGCTAGTATTACTTTCTCTGACTTAATTTCTTTGTTCCTAAATTCTTATTCTCACCATCTCGGTTCTGTACTCGAAAACGGACATCAAGTGGGATGGGCTATGTGAGAGATTTATCAGGAATAAAACATGTGGCAGATAGATGATGAGGGAATAAGAGAAATCCCTGAGGCCACAATGCAGATGTGACACCTCTGAAAAATGAGAGAGAAGAAGGATTGGATGTTTCTCAGGTGATTCTGACAAAGCGTGAGCCATGAAAATGTGGAGTTCCCAAGCTGAGGTTACCTGTTGAAGGAGGAGGATAGGCCCACACTGTTCCTGCTCATTGATGGGGAGCACAGTGAGAAGACTCTAGTTTTAGCATGAACACCAAGGTGGATCCAAAGAGGTAGAAGCTGATAGAAACTGTCCATCCATGCTATTCCCCTAGGATTTCTCTTGAAGGAAATCGGAGCAGCGTACTTTCATGACTGCCACAGTTCACCCTTGCTCTGCATAGGGCACTTCGCCAGCTACTTCCCAGTTCTGCAGGGGGACTTAAAAGAAGAAAGTTAGTGAGATGAGTAATAGCCACTATCACCGCCATTGTTCTTGGGAATACACCTGTTACTCATTCCCTTTTCTCTCACTGCACATTTGAATTTCTCTATGCATCTAAATTCTCAGCCTCAGTTATCACCTCTGCAGGTTTTGGTGGCTTGTGTGAAATGTTATTCCAGTTATTTTGACTGGAATAATATTTGCTTTCAGAAGCTACATCACATGGGATTTTATGCCAGTGGGTCCGATACTCTGTAAATCTCTAGATAGCAGACTAACTGAGATGCTTTGGGCAGAAAAGACAGTCCATGTGTTAAATACCGGGCTATTAGAATGAACTATTGGCCCTTGCAAGATAGAAGAGGCTTAATATAATCTGCTTGTCACCAAAGGGCTGGTTGGTCTCATTCACATAAAGTTCATTATCAGCGATTCAGCATCATGCCCAGCATTGTAGATGACATATAGAACTGGGCTACTTGGTCAGGAAGATTACTTGTATTCTCTGATCCTATGCAAGCTCCATGGCTCTGGTGGTGTTATGGCTTGTTATAGGTCCTCCTAAATTATATGTTGAAGCTGAACCCCCAGTACCTGAGAATGAGAACTTATTTTGAAATAGTGTCTTTGCAGGTGCAATCAAATTAAAATGAGGTTATCAGGGTGGAAGGTGGTCAGTTATGACAAGTGTCCTTCTAAGAAGAGCATAGTACCGTGTAAAGACAGACACATAGGGAGAATGTCATAGGATGAAAGGAACAGAATTTGGAATGATGCATTTGGAAGGCAAGAAACACCACGAATTGATGGCCACCACCAAAAGCTAGGAAGAAATAAGCAAAGATTCTCCTCTACAGGTTTCAGAGAGAGCCTGGCCTTACTGACACCTCAATTTTGACTTTCAGCCTCTAGAACTGTGAGACGACACATTGGTGATGTTGTAAGGTCCCATTTGTGGTACTTTGTTATGGCAGCCCTAGAAAATGAATACTTTTGTTTTCATAGGGTATCAATTTGGCTAGGTTGAGCTCTATTTCTCAGAATAGCCTTTCCTGTACATTTCATGTTGGTGGACCACAAGAGATGTTCTTGCATGGGCTTTGTAAGGTGAAAGTGATGCAGCTGACACTTTGTTATTTTAGCATCAGAAGGTCAGAGTAGACAACTGTGTAATATACACACTTGGTCATTTATCTGCTGGCCCACCTAATCGGTTAGCCAGGCATAACCCAGGCTTGCACCTACTCCATCTTTTCCGAGATGCTCCTTTGTCTTCTTTGACTCTTCTTAGACCAGTCTTGAAGGACACCTATTTTATCAAGGTTGCAGGCAGTGCTGTGATGCCCTAGGAAGGTTCCGGTATGCCCTATGAAACATAGCTCGAGCTTCTGGTTTGCAGCTTGGGCTTGTGGAGTCCAGCTTGTTTTTGCTATAGAAGAACAGCTCCACCATGATGTCCTGGCAAGTGTGCATGTGTCCACATAGGCCATGTAGGTCTTGTAGATACTCTCACATTTAACAAAACATCCTGTGACAAACCCTAATATAGGAAGACATGGAGACTTGTGAGGAACTGCTTACAAGGTCATTTCCAACCTACTTCCTATCTACCACGGAGTTTCTGCTCTTCACTTGCCACTAAGATTTTGAGGCTTTCTGCTTCTCCACTCCTTTTTTTTAAGTTTATTTTCTTATTTTGAAAGAGAGAGAGGGAGGCAGAGACAGAGACAGAGAGAGAGAATGAGGGTGCATGCTCATGGGGGAGGAGTAGAAAGAAAGGGAGAGAGAGAATTCCAAGGAGGCTGGGGGCTGTCAGCTAAGAGCTTGATGTGGGGTTTGATCCCACAAACCATGAGATCATGGCCTGAGCCAAGGTCAAAAGTCAGTTGCTTAACTGACTGAGCCACCTAGGAGCCCCTCTGCTATACTACTCTTAAAAATGCAGCTGCACAATGTAAAACTTCTTAACCATGTAATGCCATGGTGTTTTCAACAACATGCTATCCTATATCCATGCTGTTTTGTCATATGGTCCTTTCGGTTTTGATGTCATCCTCTAGGACAAACTGGCACTTTTAACTACTCTTCCTTCCACTTATTGTATAAGTAATAAAGTCTCTGAATCTAATTTGTTTTTTTTTTTTACTGACAGAAACTCAGCTTTGCCTTGACACTTGCTGTCCTCAAGTTCATATTTATTTCCCCTCTCTAATTACCTTCCCTGTGAGCCATGAACTCTCAGATACCTTATTGTTTAAGGTCAAATCGATGTTTAAAAATACACACACACACACACACACACACACACACACACAAAGAGAAGGGAAAGAGAAATAATCCAACTTTTTGAGGATTACTGATTACTGGACATGGGCTCTGAATTGATACTAATTACTAGAGACCCACAATACTATTACAGTCTACCACAAAGAGATTATGGAGATTAAGTGATCAACAGATTTTTTGGCTCAGATCTTGCTCACAGGGAGACCAATGGATTCTCAAACCCACCCAGAGATTATTTCTCACTTTGGGATATAAAATTTGAATAGACTTCTTTAGCAACTGGCAGTGCTATAATTTCCCGAGATATAGAGTGGAGCTATTATTTTAGGAAAAGCCATGAGAAAGCCACTTGAGCTATCACTACCAACAAAAATTGTAAGCCAGAAGTGATATCATATTCCTTGGGAAGTGGCAAAATTAGTGCCATGAACACTTAACTTGAAAGATGACTTCTACTAATCTTCATTCGATTTGCTTATTTGGCCTGTGAAGAAGACAGCTAATCTTGGAAAACGAGAAGGATTATTGTGCATTTAATCAGTGGAGACTCTAACTGCAGCTACTGTTCCAGATAGACTTTAATTGTCAGAGCAAATCCACATACCCGTTGGCAGTGGTGTGAAAGCATTGAGCTGGCAAGTGCATCTTTCTCTACAGCTATTAGTGAAGATCATCAAACATTTTTATTTCAGCGGACAGGGCCATCCTTAGTCTCCCTTATACTACTTTAGGAGTATATCAACTCTCTGGCCCTATGTCACATCCTGGACCGCAGGACTCTTGATCTGGCTTCCAGATTACTAGATTTACCAAGAATTTACCAAGAAAAGAAGAAGCCTCTGCAACAGATCCAAGCTGCCGTGCAAGCTGATCTACCATTTGGGCCATGTGAGTTAGCAGATATGATGTTGCCTGAGAGATCAGTTGTAAATAGGGATACTTTGTGGAGCCTTTAACAGGGGCTTGTAGATGAATCCCAGGTCAGACCCTTAAGGTTGTTGAGCAGAGCAATGTTATCTTCTGTGGACAACTAGTCTCCTTTTAAGAGATACCTCTGGCTTTTTGCCAAGATTTAGTAACGACTGAATGTTTTTATCATGGGCTACCAAGGTAACATATGACCTGCCCTGTCTATCATGAATTGGGTTTATCTGCCCTCCAATCCATAAGGTTTGGCATATACAGCAGGACTCCATAAAATGAAAGTGGTATGTATGAGATCAACCTCAATCATGTCCTAAAGGCACAAGTGAAATACAAGAAGTGGCCCAAATGTTCATTGCCTACACTCCTGACGCTCTGAGTTCTCTTTCTCAATCCATACATGTAGTTGATGTTGGATGTGACCCCACTTGACACCTGAGCTGGTCCCAGACAATTGGAGGCTCCTCACCCCTCCCTTGTTCTTGGAATGTGCATTCTGCTCACAGGAACCTGCCCCAATGATGCAGCCTTGAGAGAGCAATGTGTTGTTGAGAAGGCCGGGATAGTGCATGTGACTGAGCAAAGGTAAGGCCTCTATAGAAACTTGTAAGATTCTGGGGTCCAGGGGCAGAGATCTATTCATCTTGCAACACCAAGGCAAGACTTGTAAGTTCCACTACTTATTAAACCTGCCACCTATCAATCTAGAGAGTTCTGCCCTTTTCTTCACTGTCTCCCTGCCTTCCGTGTATGGAGGCCAGTTTTCAAACAAATAGTTGAAGAGGTGACTGAGGAAGAAAAATTTAGCTTTGTTTCTGGATGGTACTGCATAATATACAGACATTATCCAAAGGACAGGTGAACCACTACTGAACCAATCCAGGGTGGTCCTGAAGGACAATACCAATTGGAAACCTTCCCAGGGGATAAAGCTTCAAGCTGCACAACTAGTTATTCACTTTGCCTAAAAGGAGAGATGACCAGACGTGTGGCTCTCCACAGACCCATGGGTTATGAACTGTGCCTCTGCAACTCCTACCATCTAACAAAGGATCCTGAAACTACAGAATCCAGTATTGTCTCTAGTTATTAAAATGTAATAGGATCATTACACATGTGATTTCTTCATGTTTCTTATTTAGTTATCTTCTGTATATTTTTCTGTTGTCAACAGTTGAAGCCCTAAAATGGGAAGTTTATGAGTTAATCTTTATATGAATTTTTAATTAAAAAAATTATTTTAGAGAGAGAGAGAGAAGGGGTCTGGGCAAAAGGAAAGATAATTTTTTTTTTATTTTGAAAAAAAATTTAAAGTTTTTACTTATTTATTTTTGAGAGACAGAGAGAGAGGGTAGGTGAGGGGCAGAGAGAGAAGGACAGAGAGAGAATTCCAACCAGGCTCCACACTGTCAGCGCAGAGCCCAATGCAGGGCTTGAACTCATGAACCTTGAGATCATGGCCTGAGCTGAAATCAAGAGTCGGATGCTTAACCGACTCAGCTACCCAGGTGCCCAGAGAGAGAGAATCTTAATTCATGTTCAGCACGGAGCCTGCCATGGGGCTAGGTCCCAGGACAGACACATTTATTGCATGCTACTTTAGGGACAAAATAGCAAGCTTGACATTAGATTGGGGCAGGGCAGGGGGGGAAGAATCAGCCATCAGCTTTTCTCTCACACATTGCTGCACAGTATTTTCAACTTTTAAAAATGATTTTATTATTATCTTTTTTAGAGAAAGTTAAGGTTCACAGCACGATTGAGGAAAAGGCACAGAAAATTCCCACGTATCCCCTGCCATCACACATGCATAGTCTTCTCTGTTGTTTAAATATTCATTTGCCTCATGACCTATGATGTAGAAAACATCTTTTCATATGTTTATTTGCCATATGTATACGTTTTTTAGTGAGCTATGAAGGTCTTTGGCTCAGTTTTCAATTGGGTTGTTTGTTTTCTTATTGTTGAGTTTTAAGAGTTCTTAGCATATTTTAGGTAACAGTCCTTTATTAGATATGTCTCTTGAAAATATTTTCTCCCAGACTATGGCTTGTCTTCTATTTTCTTGACACAGTCTTTCAACAAGCACCAGTTTTAATTTTAATAATGTCTAGGTTATTAATTCTTTCTTTCCTGGCTTATGGCTTTGGTGCTGTATCTAAAAACTCATCACCATACCCAATGTCATTTAGATTTTGTCCTATATTATGTTCTAGGAATTTTAGAGTTTTCATTTTACATTTATTTCTGTGGTATACTTTGAGTTATTTTTTGTGAAGGGTGCAAAATCTGTGTCTCGATGCAAGTTTTTGCATGTGGATGTTCAGTTGTCACAGCACCAATTATTGAAAAGACTATCTTTGCTGTATTATATTGCCTTTTCTCCTTTATCACAAATTTCTCCAATATCACAGATTCTGACTCTAGGTGGGTCTATCCCTGGCTTGTATTGTGTTCTGCTGATATAGTTGTTTATTCTTTCACTAACACCAGACTGTCTAGATTTTTGTAGCTTTATAGTTAAGTCTTGAAGTTGGCTGCTGTTGGTCCTTCAACTTAGTTCTCTTTCAAATAGTTGGTTCTGTGTTTGTTATTCTACATCTATCCCTTTTAAACTTTAGACTTAGTTTGTTGATTTTTACAAAATGACTTGCCAGTGTTTTGATTAGGATTGCATTGAATCTACACATCAAGTTGGAAAGAATTAACATATTGACGATTTTGATTCTTCCTATCCACAAACATGAAATATCTCTTCATTTACTTAGTTCTTTGTTTTTATTTATCAGAGAGTTGTAGTTTTCCTCATATAGATCTTGTATATATTTTGTTAGATTTATACCTTAAGTATTTCACTTTAGTTGGGTGCTAATATGAATGCTTTTGTGTTTTCAATTCTAAATACCACTGGTTAATTGCTAGAATGTAAGAAGTCAATCAACTTTTGTATATTAACCTGGAAGATTACAACTTTGCTATAATCACTTATTAGTGCTAGTAGTTTTTTGTTTTGTTTTGTTTTGTTTTGTTTTGTTTTTGTCAGTTTTTGGGTATTCTACATAGACAATCATGTCATTTACAAACAAAGACAGTTTTATTTCTTCCTTCCCAATCTATATACCTTTTATTTCTGTTTATTTTCTTATTGCATTAGCTAGAAATTCTAGTACAATGTTGACAAGGAGTAGTGAGGAAAGGACATTCTTGCCTTATATCTAATTGTAGAAGGAATACTTCAATACTTTCTCACCATCACATAAGATGTTAGCTGTGTTTTGTTTTGTTTTGTTTTGGTAGATATTTTACCAAGGTGAGGAAGGTTCCCTTTAGTCCTAGTACAAAGACATTTTTTATCATGAATAAATGTTGGATTTTGCCAAGTTGTTTTTCTGAATCTATTGATAAGATCATGTGATTTTTTTTTCTTTTTCAGACTATTGATGTGATGGATCACATTAATTGATTTTTGAATGTTGACACAGCCATCCAAACCTGGGATAAATCGTGTATGGTTGCTGCACATTTTTAGCTCATGTATCTTTGTGAATATGTGATCAACTTTCTTTGAGTTAAACACATTATTATTTCAGCAAATAATGAAAATACTGATTAAAATAAAAAAAATTAGCTTTACATTAATTATTTTAAGATTAACAAATTTAAAATAGCATACAACTCATGTAAATTTTAAAATTCATTGGCAACCTTCCTATTATGGACACTACTGCAACCACACTGCTGTTTTTGTTTATTTGTTTGTTTGATGTTCCTAGAGCATACTGGACTGACTCCTACTTCAGAGTGTTTGCTATTACTTTTCTTTGTATACGGGAATTTTATAGATACATTTATGGCTTTTTCCCTCATCTCTATACTTCTTTAGGTCTTTAGTAAAACATCACCTTCCCTGTGAGGCATTCCATGTCAACCACACTAAAAAATGCACTCTACAACAGATTCATTGTTTCTAATCTCCTCTTCCTTGTTAACTATTTTCCAAAGCACTTAATATTTTCTATCATTATAGGTAGATAAATGGTGTGATGGCTAATTTTGTGTGTCAACTTGGTATTTGATCAAACATTATTCTGTATGTGTCTGTGTGGGTATTTTTAGATGAGGTTAACATTTAAATTGGTAGACTGAGTAGATTGTCCCCCTCCCTCAAGTTGGGTGGAACTTATCCAGTCAGACAAAGACCTGAATAGAAAGAAAGAAAAGAAAGAAAGGTAATTGTTACCTGGTTGAGAGAGAATTCTTCCTCCCTGACTGCCTTCAAATTAGAACACTAGATTTTTCTTGCCTTTAAATCTGAACTGAAACATCAGCTCTACCAGGGTCTTGAACCTACTTTCCTTAGAACTGGAACTACATCATTGGCTTTCTGGGGTCTCCGACTTGCCAGTTCACCTAGTAGATCTTAGGTTATCAGCCTTCATAATCATGTGTACCAAACGCTTATAATAAATATCTTCATTTCCCATTGGTTCTGTTTCCCTGGCAAACTGTAATACAGATAGATAGATAGATAGCCACACACATATGAAAGTAAATATATATTCATGTATAGTTAATTGTCTGTCTTCTCTTCCACTAAAATGTAAGCTCCATGATAGCATGGAGTTTTGTCTTTCTTGTTCATTGCTGTATTCTCAATGCATTGTATGAGAAGACTGCATGTAAATAAATGAATATATATATATATATATATATATATATATATATATCCTGAATATTAGCATCTGCAAGGTTATTTCTGCACAATGGTAAAACACATTTTTAAACAGTCTGCAATTTCATATCATTTTCACTGAATTCCATGCAAGCAAACTATATGGGAAAGTAAAGAAATGGAATTATGTGTGTGATAGTAGAAAATTCTGGATATAGTCATTTCAGTAATTTTGCTCATCTTTGGCAATAATTTCCCTCACAACATGGCTTATGTAATTATCTAAAAGCCGTGTTTCTGAAGCAGCTGAAAAGAAATACAATAAAATGTCATAAGCAATTCTAATGGATCACACAGTCATGGCCAAAGGGAATGAAAGCAAATATACTTGTTTATGCTTTGATGATGTAAATAGTCAATATTTCAGACTTGAATTAATCATTTTTAGCAGGAGCATTGCCATAATTCTTTAAGAATCTATCTAATTGTGTGGAGCTGCTGCAAACCATTATATCATTATTAGTCTTAAAGATTTCTCTCTTGACTCAAAAACTAGATTATGGTACTTAGGAGAAATGACCTGCCTATATCCCCTTGCACATAGTAGACCCTCAATGAGTTTATATTGGAAATGGTAATGATATTGATAGTAAATGCAACCCCCGTGCCAATAAGCATGTCAGAACTGCCTTTTGCTTAAAATCCTCCAAAGTCTTTCCTACCAAAGAAAGTACAAATTATTCAGTGTTGTAGTCAGTGACCTCTTCCATTTTTCCTCTTGCATTTTATATCTCTCACTACTCTATTTTCCTAATGCACTAACCATATAAAATACTTCTTGTTTCCTGAGCATGATCCTTTTTTTTTTTTTTTGTCATCTCTGTATCTTTATTACACTGTCCCTTCCACTTGAAACAAACAAACAAACAAACAAACAAACAGACAAAACCCTTTCCCACTACTTCTGGTGCAATCAGCTCTTGATGATAAGAGGCTATATTGAAAGCTATGTTGTCAGTCTTTCTTAATCCTCTCAATAAAACTGCATTCCTTCTTTTAACAATCCAAAATTTATTCCATTCTTAAATATTATTTCAAAGCAAATATAATAAATAGATATTTAGTTAAGGCTTCAAATCCTTAATAAAATCCATATTTTGAAATTTCCCTACCAAATTGGGTGCCCACAGGTATCTGTTGAATTGTGTTCAGGAAATAACGGAGCCATCTCAAGACATCAGGAAAGTTCTCCAAATAATTTAAAGAAAAAATTTTCTTGTCTCTGGCTCTGATGGAAAAGTTTCAACTTATGTATCAGGATATTCAAAAAGAAAATTCATGTTTACAAATACACTAATACTGAATAAGAATGTAAGCAGGATCTTGATAATGTTTTTAATGTATCCCCATTTCCTTTATTTTTCTAACAAGGCTTTTATTTTTTATATTATAGCATATACCACAGGGCACAAAATGTTCATGATTCTGTCTTACTATAAGCTTATTGGTATTAAACATTCTATTTGGTTCTTATTATAAACACCTGGCATAGTGCATTGCATATATTAGTTTACTGAAGTAGAAATCCATGGTGTGGATAGGGCACCAATTTTGAATGACACAGATAATGTCATTAAAACTTGGTCCCCTCACTTAACAATTGTGCTATTTTGTTCAGATGCTACTTTGATTTTATTTTTAATTTTTTTAATGTTTATTTTTGAGAGAGAGAGAAAAAGAGAATGCAAGTCGGGGGAGTGGGTAGAGAGAGGAAGACGCAGAACCCCAAGCGGGCTCCAGGCTCTGAGCTGTCAGCACAGAGCCCCACGTGGAGCTCCAACTCATGAACCATGAGATCATGACCTGAGACCAAGTCAGACGCTCAACTGACTGAGCCACTCTAGTGCCCCATTTTTTTTTTTTTTTAGTTTTTAAATGTATTCTTATGAGTTATTTTGCTTAGACACTAATTTACAATTTCTTTTTTTTTCAACGTTTTTTTTTTTTTATTTGTATTTTTTTTTTTTTTTTTTTTATTTTTGGGACAGAGAGAGACAGAGCATGAACGGGGGAGGGGCAGAGAGAGAGGGAGACACAGAATCGGAAACAGGGTCCAGGCTCGGAGCCATCAGCCCAGAGCCTGATGCGGGGCTCGAACTCACGGACTGCTAGATCGTGACCTGGCTGAAGTCGGACGCTTAACCGACTGTGCCACCCAGGCGCCCCAACAATTTCTTGATGGGTAAAATGAGGACAAGTCAAGCAAATGTCTCA
Organism: Acinonyx jubatus; assembly: GCF_027475565.1. NCBI lineage: Eukaryota > Metazoa > Chordata > Mammalia > Carnivora > Felidae > Acinonyx > Acinonyx jubatus. The sequence goes on along the minus strand of NC_069382.1, from coordinate 179,090,451 downwards.
GAAGATTGCTGTGACACGTCAAGTGCTGATCCTGGCATCTGACACGTGAGAAGTGCTCAGGGAACCTTAGCTACTGTGTAGCACACGGGGGTGGAAAACGTGGACTCTGGTGTAAGCGACCTTGGTTCCAATGCCAGCCCCATGAGGCTAGCTGGGTGACACTGGGTACATTGCCTAACCTCTGGGGCTCGTATGCATACCTGTAAAAATAGAGATGATAACAGTTTATATCTTACAGAGTTTTTCTGGGAATTAATTGAATTACACAGCGATGCACTTAAAATAGTCCTCGGTGCACTTTATAAACATTTTTATTATTTATTTAAAAATTGTGACTTGGGGCTTTATTAACATACATACTTTCCAAACTATGAAAATAGATTTATTTTTTTCAATAATTTTTTAAGGTGTTTATTTATTTTTGAGAGAGAAAGGGAGAGAAGTGGGGGAAGGCAGAGATAGAGGGAGACAGAGGATCCAAAAAGTAGGTTCTGTGCTGACGGCACAGAGCCTGATGGAGGGCCCCAACTCATGAATTGTGAGATCATGACCTGAGCCAAAGTCGGAGGCTCAGTCAACTGAGCCACCTAGGAGCCCCTACAATAGATTTATTTTTATATGTACTTTCCAATCTATTGCGAAATGCTAAATGTATGTATGCATCCATTACAACTTTATTTCATTCTCTCAACAGTTACCTAACTGGCCTCCTGATTTCCTATTTTGCTTCCTCTCCAATCCATCCTCTCTCTTTCTCTTAGGTGGTCTCTCTGATTACGTCACTCCCTCTTTAAAGTGCCTCAGTGACCTCTTGCATAAATAGTTTTCTTGGCTTAAGTAAGATACACACTCTATTATTTGGTTCCTGTATTCCCTTTATAATAACTTTCTAATCACATTATGTTTCTCTCTCATTCCCTACGTATCATTCCTACACCTCTGAACTTTTGCATGTTATTTCTTCTACTTGGAATCATTTTTTGTCGCGTCTTATTTTGCCTGATTAACTTGTATCCAGCCTTTCAGACTCAGCGCAAATGACATTTTCTCTGCCACTTTGTTAACATAAGCCCAGTTAAGCAGCCTGTGGTCGAAGAATGTTCTGAACAGACCACTGATATTTGTGTTTGCCGTATTGTCTGTGTCTCCTTTCAACCTGTGAACTCCTCAACATAAAGTGTGGAGCCTTAATTACCTTTGTATTTAAAATACCTTCTAAAATGCCAGTTGTAAATAGGTTTCTATCGAAATAAAGAAGAATGGATGGTCTTTGAAATTACACAAGACTTCTTAAATAATACTGATCATTACGCTTTTCTAAAATTTTGTAGCCTTAGTCTTCAATCCATTGTGAAACACATAGATGCACCATTCCACTTATATCCCATCAGGTCCTGAGGGATGCACTTTACATACATGAGAAGATTTGATGCAAATTTAAATAGACTCTCTGGTGTAAGGAAATTATGTGTAAGCGATATTTTAATATGAAACTAAATGCTCACATAACATTGTGGAAATAAAAACATGAATCAAATTCTACAGATAAGACCGATATGACTGAGAAGAGCTCTGAGGGTATTTTTCCTCCAATGCCAAAACACGACTGGTCAATTCACTTAATCTGATGAAAACTCAAATAAGCCATTTTTACCTCAAAGCATCAACAGGCCATGAGGCAGAAAGAAAAAAGGGGCCAGTTTTCAGATCAGAGAACGTGGCCAGAATTTATGTCTTCAGACTAAAAATTGCTTAATAGGATCTAAGACCCTGTCACAGAAGGACGTAATATGCTATAGAATACATTTACCTTTTAAAATATGTGCAATACTTTCCCAAACTATATTTAAATTATGGCGGCCGTTGTATTTACAGAAGAGCTTCCTGAAATCAGTGGATCATTATGATAATTACTCCTATCTCTTAATTAATCATGCTAAATACAACAGGCTTTGAAATTAAAGACCTCTGATAGAATCAAACTCCTGAAACAGGTTATGTGACCCTGGATAAATTACTTACTTTTTCCAAGCCTCAGTTACCACATGCCTCATGAGTATAATGGGAGTAATAATACCAGCTCAAGGAAATGTGGGAGATATGAAGTAAGCTATCGCACCACTGAGAAGTCTTTCAGTTGCATTAATAGAAAATCTCAGTTTAGAAGGGAAAGAGTATTAATTAATACATGAGTTACTGGAATGAAACAGATCAAAATTGAGTCAAGCACCAATCACTGAGGCCATGGCGGCTAGCAAAACGGACTGTGAGTATTGACTCTGGCCCGGGTTGCATGTGTTCCCGATATCATTTGAGGTTCATTTAGAGAAACAGAGCCACATAACCAATGATCTCTAATAGGCCAGGGATTTGGAACTGGGTTAGACAGTCTCTGCAAAGCTGTTGTTTTTGCATTGTGTGAGGATGATGGGCTTGAAATGAGAAGGCAAGCAGTGAGGGAGGCAAGATGAATGTACAGAGCAGGCTAGAGCACACAAATACAAACCGAGAGCCCAGGAGGACGGACCAACACCATTGTCAGTCCTTCCTTCCTCTGGGGTTGTGTTCGAGGAGGTCCTTGGGAGGACGTGACCTCCAGTTGAGGTCATGTGTATCCACGTCTCCAATCAGAGACTCCTCCTGCCTCATCTGTCCTTGAGATGCAGGTTCTGCTCACTGCTTCCCCAGTGGGAGCCACGCCTGCAAACTCCACAGGGGCAGCTGGAGACAGCGCTGTGTTGTTGACGTCTCTGGATGCAGCTGGTGGCTGGACCCAGGCAAGGTCTGTCACAAACCGTGACGATTCTAGTGGCGGATGCGGAGGCCCACTGGTCTTGCGGCCTCCAAGACAAGCCCGGGGTGTAAGTTTCCATACTTATCAAACCCACCACCTGCCATTCTGGAGCCTCTGCCTTCTTGTTTTGGTCTCCAAGTATGGGGACCAGTTTCACATCTCACCTCAGAAGCTCCCAAGTTGCAGACTAACCAAGAGGCATCCATGGGAGAAATCCAAGTTGACCTCTCTGTGGGAAGGGTGCCCTGTATGTCAGATGCTTGGGGCTTGCTGCATAAGTACAAGGTGACCTCCAAATACAGCTGGTATGATGGGCCTATTTGCGGAGATGCACAGAGTGTGCTGTGGCTGAGAAAGAGACTGACTGGCTGCAGGGAGGGCTGGCCTCTGCCATGGGCAGTTCCTTGGGACACCAATGTCCAGCTAGAGGCGGAAGTGTGAGCTAGCAAGGGAAGAAGAGCTGAGATCAGAGAAGGACATTCATGTGTCCACTACTCTGCGGGCTTCAGAGCTGGCGGACAAGGTAGGAGAGCAGAATAATCCGTTGGAAACTTTGCTGTTGTGTAAAGCTAGGAGGGCTCCAGCTGCCACAGACTAAGTTCTGAGCAAGTGAGACACAGCCTGATTGGGACACTCAGAGGTGGAGTCCCTGGGAAAGTGAGGAGAGTGAAAGGAAGGATGTTGTGCTGATTGACAGTGAAATAGACTGACCACCTCCTGCAGGCAGATCCTTACTACAAGGAAAAGCAAAAGCACAGCAACAACAACCCCAGTCCTCCACCCTCAAGAATCTGTCTTTTTGACCTTACACTTGTGCTGCTCCAGTGGTGTCAAGTCAAGTCAAGGGACGGGCACCTGATGGCAACGCCTCTCATACACTTGAATGCACAGCAAAAGATTCAATATGATAGGTGTATGGGTATATTATAGAAGCCCGGGTCTTCCTCAATGAGATACACGCGCGCGTGCACACGCGCGCACACACACACACACACACACACACACACACACACACATCCCTGACCCAGGAGTCAGAGAACCTGTAGACAGATTCAGCAAAACTTTGCCCCATTGCAAACCTAATGCTCTTTCAACCTGAATAAGTGAATCAGCAGATCAACAGCGGTATGAATGAGCTATCCAATGGCTGCTGCTTCATTTCTGTCTTCCAAATCTCCCAAAGATCTTCCGTGTGGTGCTCTAATGAGAAAGATCCAATAAAGAGAATTATGGGAAATGTAGTTCATCCTAGCCAAGTGGACTTACTGTAGAGCCTCCAGTGAAGCCTTAGAGCTGGGTTGGGAATCAGACCCCTCAAGCATCGAGGCGAAGACAGGATTCTGTTTTTACTGAGAGGACGGATAATGTGCCTGTGGTTGCCAGATGGCATGGTATCTCCAGTGGATCTATTTAAACAGTCCAAGCTTGACCTTACTATACAGTAGACATGATATATAAAATGAGCAAACAGACCTTCAAAACACACCTTTGATTTACAAACTGTTAGACAATCTAAAATGTATTCAGTGACTACCATCTGGTCACTTATGGGATTCATTTATGCAAAAAAAAAATTGATTTTTGTTTTTTTATTTTTAATGTTTACTTATTTTTGAGAGAGAGAGAGAGAGAGAGAGAGAAAGAGAGAGAATATGAGCAGGGGAGGGGTAAAGATAGAAGGAAACACAGAATCCAAAGCAGGCTTCAGGCTCTGAGCCGAACTCATGGGGCTTGAACTCGTGAGCTGTGAGATCGTAACCTGAACTGAAGTTGGACGCTCCACCGACTGAACCACCCAGGTGCCCCAATATGTATTCTTCAAATACAGAAATTATTGTATCATTACCACAAACTTCTTAGCCAGCTTCCTCTAACCTATGTTTTATTGGTATGGTTCAGTGTGGGGTGATGTCCCTCATTAATGTGACGTGAATCTTAGTCCATTGGGGTGAAATACAAAGCATAAAATAAAGGATAACACTGTTTTGTTTTTTTTTAAATTTTCTGGATCCCAAGATTAAGCAAGGACAATAAACAATATTCATAAAATGTCTGCTCTCTGCATTCCCACAAGCAAATTGGCATTTTAATTATGGAAATCTTCTTCATAACCATCTTCTCTCCATGAAAACAGTCATTTGACACATTAGTGCATGTATAGGTCCATTATAAAGCCTAAATACTTCCATTAGATAAAAGCTAAAATGATTATGAAAAATGTTCTTTTTCTTCCCAAGTATTCTGAGTCAAACACTCAGTAGTACAATATGTTTCAGGTTAATTAGTTTAATCCAGTTTTAATTAAGTTCATGTTTCCATGCCAACAAATGGTTTTTAAATTGTTGAAATCTTGCTGTTTCAGAATATGATAAAATTAATTACCTAAGAGCATTTGACTCATTTTTTTGGAAGCAAGAAGTGCAAGTTTAGCATCACTATAGCAATGACTTTAATATTAGCGACGAGTCATGATAAAGAACTTTGAAAAAAAAAAACTGCTCTGTACTATAAGGTTTACTTTTATATTCCAAATTTTGCATGTGTAATTTTACAAATGCACCCCTACTTGGATTATATATGATTTTATAAAATTAGGTATACAAGGAGACACAAACACAGGCACATCTAGTGTATGGACTAGATATCAGTCTCAAATCATCCTCCCTTCCAAGCATAAAAAGCCTATATTCTGGAAGTTCTATACTATACTTGTACATTCAAATGGTAGATTAAGACTAACAGCCAAATGGTGACTTTGGCCTAAACTATAAAGTCTCTCATGGACATGCTTATAAAAGAGGTAAAATTCTCAATCTGAGGTAAGGACAAACGTGACTTATAAATGCCTAGAAATAGGGTTATACTAGTTGAAAAAACTTTTATGGACTCTAAGAATTTTACTTTTATATTTTTCCTGCCTTTTCTCAGAATATCCTTGTTTTCATCAGGACCAAGTAAGGAAATGAAAACCTTATTAGTTATTTCCACAGAAATGCTTTAAGGCAGGAACTTGTTACCCAGCTATGAAGCCTGAATACATAAAGGGAGCACTCAGGAACTCAGAGGTAATGACTTCGTGAAACAGCCATCATCTCTAGGGACGGAGGAGAAAGGGACGGGGACATAGAAGCTCAGAAGAGGGGCCCCTTCAGACTCTGATGAGGGGGGTTTATCTGGCTGCTGCTAGTACCTCTGAGAGGATGCCATATGGCTAGTTCTGGAAGCGCTGAAGGATCCCAGAGGCTGGAACAAACTGAAGATGCTTGGACAAATTGCTCTAGCTGGGGTGAAGCATTGCCACTCTTAGGGACCTTGCAAGGAGCAGCACAAAATGAGAGATGATAATCCCTCCTTTCCTTTGTCTTCCTTTCCTATTTTTAATCTTCTCAGTCAGTGCCTTCTACTGGCTGAGTCTACCGAGGCTCCGGCTCACAAAGAAGAACCACGATTTTAGTGTCAAACACGTTTACAGAGTGTTGGCAAATGTACTTAGAGGGAGACTATAAAGCTAAGACAATAGGTAAATGGCCGGCGCCTTGAAGCTGTAATTTATTTTCCTTAGCTGGTCTGTGGGTTTCTCTCTGGCTTTAGAAGCTTCTCTGTTCGTCTTGGAGTTTTCCAGTTTGCTTGAAATTCCTCACTTAGCCCTAACTTTCCGCTTTGCATTGAAATTCTAGGTCTTTTTCATCAAATCAATGTTCAATGGGCCACTCCTCCATTTCATCTGGTATTTTTTTTTTTTTAGAATTTTATTTATTCATTTTTTTAATGTTTATTTATTTTGAGACAGAGAGAGACAGAGCATGAATGGGGGAGGGGCAGAGAGAGAGGGAGACACAGAATCCGATGCAGGCTCCAGGCTCTGAGCTGTCAGCACAGAGCCCGATGCGGGGCTCGAACTCACGGACTGTGAGATCATGACCTGAGCCGAAGTCGGTAGCTCAACCGACTGAGCCACCCAGGCGCCCCTCATCTGGTATTTTTATATGTAAACTATATTCCGGTTTTTGCCACCTCGGGACATCTGCCCACTGAAAATTTTCAAACAATGCTAGAGGAATCCATTAATTTTGTACTCTTCTCGTGTAAATGATAAGATGGAGACGGTGGGTTTATAGAGGGAAAAATATGAACTTTAGATTTATCAGAAATCAGGAATGAGAAACAAAAACATATAGAATGTAAACGATGGGTGATACATGATGCTAGCTGGTTTCTCCGATTTGACCTGGTGTGTGATAGTGAGCGAACATTTACATTTATTCATTTAACAAAAGGGGTAACGATACCTGTGCTGCTCTGCTTATAGATTGTTATGAGGGTAAAGGAAAATTAAAACCCTAGGAGTGCGTTGTAAACATGAAGAACCTAGCAGAAATGATAGGTACGTGAACGTGTCTGTAGATTGGGAGAATAATTACACAAAATTATACTGGTACCCATTTTAGGGCAATCAATCTAGAGTTACCTGGAAAAAAAATAGCTTATTGACAAATGAATGCCTGAAATTTACTATATCTGCTCTTGTGACTTTCAGTTTGGGACTCGTACTTAATACCACACTTTCTTTGCAATAACTTCACATGTGGCCTGTTTCATCAATACAAAGCCACACAGCCTCACACTGCATCTCAATTTCAACCCAGATGATGCGTACCTATTCTTGGAGGTGTTTTCCAAAAAATCCTGAGGTAAATTTTGCACACACTCCAAGAACCCACATTAACTTATATTACTCTCAGGATATCACGAGAATTTGATGATAGCTCACCTAGCCATGTTTATTTGATGTAAAAATAAACATTCTGATTTATTAATATCGGTCATTATGCTTCAAAAGAGAAGAAAAATTAACAAATATTGAGTTGTGGAGAATGAGGGATTAATTCCGGGGGGGGATAAAATAATGTAACTTAATGGATCCTTCCTTGGTATTTCTTTACAAGCCAATACAGATGGCAACTTTCAGAAGAAATCCTGAGACTATTTCCCAGAAAGACTAATGAGAAATTTATCAGGTGTTTGAGGAGAAAAATAAATATCAACTTTGAACACAAGTTACACATTTGTCCCAAAGTTCTGTGTTGAAAACAACGTAAACGTGTGTGTATATGATGATTGAACATTCGGGATAAAGAAGCAATTGACAGTACTTGATTTTGGGAGAATATAACTTTTTGTCTCTGCATTGCAACTTTTGAGCCCTAAAACAGAGAAAGTCACATAAAGGGGTCTGGCTTGGGTCACTTCGCAAAGCGTCCTTATAAGAAAAGATAAGATTAATGTGCTTACTTAAGAGAAGATTCTCATCTGCAGCAGTCCTGAATATTAATGAACTTTCAGCTTTGCTCTCTTCATGGGAATATATTTGCTTGAATAGTTCATTCCACCAGAAATATAACTTGCATCCTGATTGGTGAGACGCCTAAAGAGCTAAGTCAGGGCCATTGCTCTCAATGGAAGCGGTGCCTGAAAAAAACCACAAAATAGGACAGTGAATATTTGAGATGGGCTTATGTATAACCACTTCAGGAATAAGCTGACACATGGCTGCAATAAAATTCAGAGTCAAAAATAGAGTCAGATCAGCATTATGCTAAGTTAAATCACTGCAGTGAAATGAGAATAAATAACAATGTGCTCGGAACAAGATGACCTTAGGGAATCATGGTTTTAGTGAATCGTTCCAGATCACAAAGGCATTTCAATATCATGAATTATCAAATTTAAATAAAAAATAGAAGAGCATGCTGAAGTAGAAAAATAATACCTCATGCAGAGAGGACTGTGAGTTTCTCTTTTTTGGATTGTGTCAAAAATAAGATTGTATTTGAACTTAATTGTTGACCTACATATTATCATATCAAAAAGCCAACCAACTACAGTATCTATATATTAAGAGAAAAATAAATCAAAATGTACTTACAGAATTTCTCATACATGGTTTATTTAATTGAGAAAACTTGTATTATTGTTTGTAGATATTCACAAAAACGGCTACAAATATCTTATGAATATTTTATGAAATGGTAGTTGCTTGGATAATTGAAATATAGCATATGGTAAAGTTACCTTAGAGATTATGCTGGCCAACTCTGATTTAAACCAGTCCTTGCAAAAATATATTCCAGAGACTACCAATCCTAAAAAGTGCTGCACACACACACACACACACACACACACACACACACTCACACACACACACAGATGAGTACAAGACAAACTAAAGAAATAATTGGTAGATAGTATCAATGACAATACTTTGAGGTATTATACAATCGTTTCACAAAGCGATGTAGGTAAGCTATGTATGAGACTACTCTGTATTCTTTCTTACTATTGCATGTGAATCTACCATTATTTCAACAAAACTTTCCATTAAAAGTAAAGCAATTGCAAATTTGCAAGAAGGCTTCTATGAGCATTTTCATTACTACATTTCTGGTTTTGCAAAGATACGAAGTTCTAGCTGTGGCGGAATATGAAGTTCTGAGAAACTTACTTCTCCACCTGTGGAAGATTCCTTAAGCAAAAGAGTCAATTCAAAGTGAGAGGGGTGGCTATAAATTTATGAGATGAGCTGCCAGGCAGTCATATAAAACCTCTCTCTGTGAGGTTTTCCAGGAGATTCTAGATAACTCTTTTCCCTAACTGGTTAAACTAATATTTCTTAACAGGTACGAAACGCAGTATCAGTAACACAAGACATAATAAATAGATGTGAAGAGAAAACCTTTTTATATTGCACAATTGGATGTGGAATCAATAAAAATTAAACATTTCTTTAATCTAGGCATGTACAGAGACTCATTTTAGTGTTCATTTTTAAGTTCCGAAGAAGGAGATAAAAATTATAAATCCTAAGAAAAAAAAAGATTGTGTGTGTGTGCGTGTGTGTTGAGTTCTATACAATTTTATTAAATGTGTTTGGTTCCATGCATCTGCCACTATGGTCAGCATATTGGCTAGCTCCATCACCGTAAGTGTCCTTCCTTTTGTTCTATAATCACATCTACTACTCCAACCCTTTGTATAATTCTCTGGAAACTCATTCAAATGTTGTGTATAAAAGGTTTGGTTATTTTATGTCTGACTGGTATTCCATCATAGTATTATTAACTATTTATCTATGGAAGGATATCTAGACTGATTCCATATTTGAGCTACTATGAATAAAACTTCTACGAACAGTTTGTTCAGATTTTTCTATAAACATAAATTTCCTTAGAGTGAAGTCCCCGGATTGTATAATTGTTCCTTCCCTCCTCTTTCCCTCCCTCTCTCTCTTCCACATTCCCTCCATTCCTTCCTTCCTTCCTTCCTTCCTTCCTTCCTTCTTACCTGCTTTCTTTCCTATTTATTCCTTCCTTCATGTCTTTTTTTTTCTTTTTTTAATGAACTGCCAACAGTTTTTTAGAGTGGCTACACAATTTTACATTTTCATCAGCAATGCATAAATGATTAGTTTCTGGAAATTATTAGTAGAATTTGTTATTGTCACTATTTGATGATATGTAGTCATATTTCATTGTGTTATTAATTTGCATTTTCATAATGGTTAATGATGTTGAACATCTTTTCATATGTTTATTTGATATGTATGTATTATCTTCAATAAAATTTCTATTCATGCTTTTTGCCCATTTTTTTGTTTGGATTGTATGAGATATTTATTATTAAGATATGAAGTTTTCTTACATATTCTGGATATGGTCTTGAGACATGTACATGGTTTGCAATTATTTTCTCCTCATCTGGTGTTTATCTTTTCATCCTCTTTGTATGAGCTTTTACAGAGCAAAGTTGTTTTTTTTTTAATTTTTATAATATCCAATTTATGACTTGTTCTTTTTTCTGGGTAGTAGTTTTCATGTCAAGTCTAATAATTCTTCACCTAGCTCTAGATTCTAAAGATGGTGTCCTGTTTTTAAATCAAGCTTTATTATAGCTTTAGATTTTCAAAGTCTGTGACCCACTTTGAGTTGTTTTTGGGTAAGGTGTGATATTTAAATCAACATTAATTTTTTTTGTCTATGAACATCCAACTACTCCAGCATTATATGATGGAAAGTCTATCCATCCTTCTTCAAATTACTTGAAGTCCTGCCAAAAATCAGTTTGATTCTCTATTCTCTATCTTTATGTTCTCTATTCTGTGTCACTGATTATGTGTCTACTCCTCTGATAATACCATAAGCACTTAATTATTACAGCTTTCTGGGAAGTCTTAAGATTGGGTACAGTGCTTTCATCTGCTTCTTTATCAAAATAGAATAGGTAGTGTAAGGCCTGTGCCTTTCCATATACATTTTAGAATAAATGTTACTATGTCAACAAATAATGTGTGTAGGGGATTGACAGGAATTGCTGTAAATAATAGAGAGAATTGGCATTTTATTTTATTTTTTTATGTTGGATTTTTTCATTCACGACCACACTGTCATTCTGTCTTAGGTCTTCTTTGATTTCTTTCACTGGCATTTCTAATTTTCAGCCTACAGATCCTATGCATGTTTTTTTTAGGTAATACTTACGTAGTTTATTTCTTTAGAGTGATTGTAATTTTGTGTTTTAATTTCAGTTTTCATAAGTTCATTGTTATTAAGTAAAAATGTAATAAATCTTAGTATGTTGACCTCATACCTTGCAAACTTTCTGAGTTCATTTATTATTTTAGGAGTTTTTGTTTGTTTTTTATCTCTTTGGACTTTAACTTAGATAATTATGCCATCTGTAAACGGAGATGGTTTATGCCTTTCTATTCAGTTTGTCTTCTGTTTCTTTGTCTTGTCTTATTGCAGTGGGTAGAACTTCTAGGATAATTTAAGTAAGAGTAGTGAGAGCAAATATCCTTGCCTTCTTCTTAACCTTAAAGGAAAAACATTCAATCTTTCACCATTAAGTGTAATATTAGCTATAAATTATTGCAGATGCCCTTTATCAAGTTAAGGAAATTTCCCTGTAATGGCGTAGTAAATAATGCTGAAAATATTTACCATAATGTGTATTGAATTTTGCTAAATGCTTTTACCAGATTATTTTATAGGATTATTATTATTTTATAGGATTTTATAGGATTATGTGATTTTTTTCTTTAGCTTATTTATATTATGGATTGAATAGATTGATTTTTTAAGAAATTTTTTAAATATTTATTTATTTTTGAAAGAGAGAGAGAAAGATAGAAAGAGGAAGAACGAAGGGGCAAGGGATAGAGAGAGAGGAGACATAGAATCCAAAGGAGGCTTCAGGCTCTGAGCTGTCACCACAGAGCATGATGTGGGGCTTGAACCCACAAGCTTTGAGATCATGACCCGGGCAGAAGTCAGATGCCTAACTGTCTGAGCCACCCAGGTGCCCCTGAATACATTGATTTTTAAATATCCAATCATCTTTGCATTTCTAGACTAAGTCCCAGCTAGTCATGGTATAAAATTCTTTTAATATATTGCTGAATTGTATTTGCCAATGTTTTGTTCATAATTTTTTGTCTAAGTTTTTTGTTAAATATTAGTCTGTACTTGTTTTTTGTTTGTTTATTTGTTTGCTTTTGTACTTCTTTGACTGTTTTTGATATAAGTGTAATCCTAACTTCATACAATGAATTGGGAATTTTTCTCTTCTATTCTATGTTCTGGAAGAGATTGTGTAGACATTGTCTTAATTGTGTTAATTCTTTATTAACCAGTAGGTAGAGTTCCGGTAAAAGCATCTTGGCTTGGAAATTTGTTCTTCTGAAATTTCTAAAATATATATGCAATTATTTTAGTAGTTATAGGAATATTCAGACTATTTCATCTTGATTACATTTGGGAAGTTTGTGTTTTTTGAGGAATTTGTTCTTCTAAACTGTTGAATTTATAAACACGTATGGTCATAGTGTTGTTCCCTTATTATTCTTCTGATGGTTGCGGAACCTGAGGTGATATCCCCTATATCAGTTCCGATATTGGTGACTTGTACATTAGCGTCTTCTCCATTTTTTATTTTTTTTCAATCTTCCTAGAATCTTATCAATTTTGTTGATTTTTTTTGAAAAAAGAACTTTTGTTTAAGTGGTTTTGCTATTGTTTACCTATTTTTAGTTACATTAATTACTGTTCTTACCTTTAATATTTCCTTTACCCTTCTTGCTTTAATTTCATTTTATGCTTCTTTTTTCTAGTTTCTTCGGGTATTAGCTTAGGTTGCTATACCCTGCATATTTCAGTATATTGTGCTTTCAATCTTATATATATATATATATATATATATATTTTTTTTTTTTTTTTTTCTATTTCTTTTGAGACTTCTTTACTCATAGATTATTTAGAAGTGTGTTTAATTTTCAGGGCGCCTGGGTGGCTCAGTAGGTTGAGCGTCTGACTTCGGCTTAGGTCAGGATCTCGCAGTTTGTGAGTTTGAGCCCCGCGTCTCGCTCCATGCTGACAGCTCAAAGCCTGGAGCCTGTTTCGGATTCTGTGTCTCCCTCTCTCTGTCCCTTCCCCACTCATGCTGTCTCTCTCCGTCTCTCTCCATCTCTCATAAATGATAAATGTTAAAAATTTAAAATAATGGACTGTGTTTAATTTTCATATGTTTAGAAGATTTCCTGTTTTATTTTTTCTTTTACTGACTTTTTGATCTCATTATGATTAGAGAACACACTGTACATGATTTGAATTCTTTTAAAATTGTTGAACTTCCTTTTATGGTCCAGGACATGGTTTACCTTAGGGAATGTTCCATATGTACATGGGGGAGAAATGTATTCTGATCTTTTGAATGCAAGATTCTATACATTTCAATTGGATCCATTTGTTGACTTGCTGTGCATTTCTTCTATATTCCTGCTGAATACATGCTGAAGTCCTCAGCCATAATTGTGGATTATTTTTGTTTTCTTTCACTACCTCTGTCAAATTTTACGGCCTCTATTTTGAGACTCTATTGTTAGATGTGTGAACATTTAGGATTATTACGTTTTTCTGGTGGCTTGGTCCTTTTATTGTAAAGTAGTGTCTTTTTGCTAGTCATTTTTATTGAATCAGATATTAAATATAGCTACTCCTACTATTCTTGGGTTAACGTTTGCATAGTATATTTTCCCATATTTTATTTTCAACCTATTTATGTCATTGAATTTGAAATGAATTTCTTCCAAGCAACATATAGTTGCCCCTACCCTTCCTTTGTTATTCTCACAATCTCTGTCTTTTGGCTGATGTATTTACACCCTTTACATTTAAGATAATTATTGTTATGTTAGCATCTAAGTAGGCCATTTATCATTTGTTTTCAGTTTCGTTCCTCTGGTTCTCACTCCTCTGGGTTTTACTTCTTGTGGTTTGCTGGAATACTTTAAATATTCCCTCTTGAGGTATTTATAATATTTGTGAAGGTATGTCTTTGAGGTTTTTTTCTTATTGTATTGGCTGCTCTGAGTATTACAGTATATGAATGTGACATAACAATCTGGTATCGACATTTTAGTACTTTGAGTGAAGTGTGCCTTTACTTTACCCCACTTTTAATATCATTTTCTTGAGTATATCACATGGTTTTACATTTTATTTTGTTTCAATCATAAAGTATCAGTTATAAAAGTTATGGGGATAGACTATTGTATGTATTCATATTTCTGTTTTTTCTCTTAGTCCTCTTATACCTGATGTTCCAAGCACTTAACCAGTATCCTTGTCTAGAACACTTGCCCAGAAATAATTTACATACATTACCTCATTTTCTCTATAGTAGTGCTGTTTTAAATTATTATATGTGAAGCACTTAAAGCAATGACTTACACATAGAGAGAGCTCAGTAAATGTTTATATCATTGGGTTTAGCTTCTGTTCACTCTTCAAACTTCTCTACCACATTTCATTATTTATTGTTACATACCACCAACATTAAATAATGTTCTATTTTCCATTTATGTCCGTTTTCTTTATGCCGCATTTACATAGCTTGTTTCTTTAATCTACCCAAGTTTCCCGTTTGTCACTTTCTTATTCATTTTTCAAGATTATTTCAAGTATCGCGGCATTTGTATTTATACAGGGAGCACTTCCCAGGGCCGTCTACGTCAGGTGATTGAGTGAAGCACAGGTACAGAGGCCTAGTTATTTAGTCTAGCTGGAAAACAGCTCTGATGGGCCGTATTAGAGTCTCCCATTAAGCTGATTGAGGCTTTGTTGGGTCTGCATACAAGTGATTTCCTCTGACAAACATTGTTTTCTTTTCTAAACTTTTGGAAGTGTTGATCCCTAATACTTACCTTCCACCTCAAACTCTCTTTCAGCTTTTATATCCAGAGGATCCACACTGTGACAAAATGTGACTCTAATCAAGTGATTTGTATTTCAGGCAGTGAATTAATGTGAGCAAGCAGTGAAAACATCAGGAATTTAGACACGCCAGAATCCTGGTTATTGTGGCAGGAGCCGGCAGGCATGGTGAACACATTAAGGGCTCAGAAATCAAACCAGATCACAGAACCTGAACATGATTTCTAGAATCTTCCAGAGAGGAAAGGTCTAATGTGTTTGATCTATCCCCTGATGACAACAACATTGGTAGGATAAGGATAAAAAAACAAGCATTTGGAATTCGATTTCAATTTCTAAAGGTAGTATTTAAACAAATAGTATGGTTAACTATGGACTGATTGATGAACACAACAACAACAACAACAAAAAGTAAGCCATTGATAATTGGTGTCTTAAATTTGATGGGTGAGTCTGGCTTTGGGGATCATACTTGTCTTTTACTGAAAACAGCTGGGGTCAGACAGGAATGGGTAGTGAGCCATGGTAATCACCATTTTTTTCCAGTCTTTGGAAAATAACATTTTAAGAAAATGTTAATAATCATATTGTTTACATGTAAAAAGGGAAGTGATAGGATGCAACTTCAATAAAAAAATATGCTAAGGTAGTATTCTGGATGACGAGGAAGAGATAGGCGCTTATGTAGCTTATGTCTAACATACGCAAGGACTATAAGGAGAGTAGTCTTTGAAACTGAGGTGGGGGGAACTCAGTACTCTAAATGGATCCAATGTTAACAATTGTTGGTCCTGAAGAAAGATTATGAACAGGGTCCATATACCATAAGTCTCAATTATTTAAAGTTATAAGTCAAGACAAGCGGCTATTAAAAAAAACAATGATTTATCTTCTTACTCTGATAAATATAAGTCAATAACAGTCTCAAAACTCAAGTGCAAGTTTAGGTAGATTTTCACATAGAAAGTGCTGATACAAGGAGAGCTAGCCCCCCATTATCTGGATTGAGAGTCCACCTCTCTTCTCTTACCATCTGCATTGCTGCACAGTGAAGGGTGTTTCATGTGCCCATATAAATGTTCTAGTTCATGTGTCCAAGCTTCAGCCACAACCCCAGAGAAATAAATACCCCCTTAGCTACTCTTGTTCGTGTGTTGCCACCAGGTACATCATGTGCCCTTGGGAGGATGGAGCTGGGGAGGCTTCCCACTGGATTAATGGAAGAAGGTATAAGGCTTTTTAGGCAAGACATGTAAGGTCGTGGGTATCTGGGGCAAGAAAGGGGAACATGTGGGCTCTGAGTAGCCATAGCCTCTTGGTTGCATGGTCCACTAACTCCGTGGTAAGTAAGGTCATGGTTAGAATAGGGCCACAGTGGGACCCTCTGAAAGCCTCATAGAGGGAGGCTTTCTTGTCTGAATCTATGGATAGCCTGAATCTGTTTGCCAATATTCAAATAAGGTCTATACCAGAGTCTGTCTCTGCTCTCTAAGGACAGTCATTTAGTCAGTGAATAGAATCTTTCTTCTTCGATATTCAATAGTTTTCGATAAAACTATTGAAAAATAGTTTTGAATAAATAGAACATAGAGTATAGTTTTTAAAGAAGTAAATGTGTTTGCGCCTAACTCCTTTGGTAGAATTCCGGGCTGGTTTATCCCCTGTTCCCAGCGGGAATACTACAAAACTATCGAGAAAGTTCTCTAAACCACGTGACGTGTTACACTGACATTTACTTTCCTCTAATTTGCTCTCAGTGTGCCACTCAGCTTTCTCTGTTCTCAAAGGACATCCCTGAGTTTTAAAATGGCTGTTTTCTTTATTCATCATCAAAGACTAACATTGAGACAACACAGAAAATAATGTTGCATTTCAAAGCAACAACCACCCTGTCTTCAACGGTGCTTTATTAAATGCCTCGAAGTGGTGTACCACGAGTTTTCAGCTTTTCAGAGAATGACACCAATTTTTATCCACTTGCCCAGATTTTTAATAAGCAGTTTTCCTACTGATGTCTGTGTCAGAGGGTGGAGAAGTATGGTTTCTCGTTTCCGGCTGTTTCAATTAAGGGGATGATCATTATTTTGTGTACTCTAACATCTTGAATCAATCCGATGAGGGAGACTTGTGACACAGAAAGTAGCTTAGTTGACATTGATTTTAAAAAGGCAGTGATAATTACTCCAGATTGAGAAACCTCATCTGTTCCAACAGCAGACACCTTTCGACCAGAAAGTCCACACCCTAATTTATCTACGGTTTTCCCCCTGTATTTTCTACCCACCATCCTGTGTATCTTGGGGTGCGTAGGCATAAATAATCTTCTAAGAACAAAGGGAAGAAGTGGATTCAAATGTGAATCGAGTCATCAAAGCCCCTTAAACTGCACGAATGCAATGCCATAGAAATCATCATTCTAAATCTATCAACACTTACGTGCTCTTTCCTCAATAGGAATAATTGGATGATTTATATTTCCTGCTGACTTTTAAACATGATTGTCAGTGCATAAAACAAATTAGTTTTAATAAGAACTTTCACATGAGCACACAGACATGGAGTGATGGGGACAGTAAATGGAGACCTTTAAGAAGTATATTGATAGAGCTGTGCCAGAGGAATATTCACATAATTAAGATGATTGAGCAATGATAAGCATTCCACTGATTATTTTTACCCTATTTCAAAATGTCAACTAAACTTATTAATGAAAAACACGCGGTCTTTAAAACAATGAGTTCCTTTTTCACCAGAGCTGAAATGTTAGTCTGAGGAAAGCGAAAGCTAGTCAGACTAAAAAAGCGATAAAATGTAGACCGATTCATGTGAAATACAAGTTTCCCTACATGACTGCACTCATTCAAATGAGTCACACTTTACTAAAATCATTGATTTTTATTATTTTTTAAAAGAGTTTATTCTAGAAATATTTTGAAAAGTGGCAAAACATTTTTATAAGGCTAATTATTGTTTACAGGACATAGTATGGGATTATAGTATTACTTTGCTATTTTATACAAACTTATTTTATTTGTGCTCATAAGTGATGGCAAAACTGACCTGACAAATAGAACTCATTAACATTATTTTATATTATCGTAATTATTATATGAACATTGGCATGGAGCAGAGAGGTTACAGTCACATGCATAGAGCCTAGTCTGTGATTCAGAGTGAGTGGCAGAACGGAAGTCAAATAAATGAAGCTGGTCAAGTTGGTTGGGGTCAAATCACAGAGTGTTTTGAAAGCAGGGCAACACTGAGGACACCATCTTGCGGGCAATACTAAGTTATTAAACCATGAGAAAAACTATGGAGAAAAATGTTCTCTCCTCAATACTGCGAAGGCAAGGTTGTCATGATAACATTAAATCACATATGTGCCCAGATGATAGGCTTCCGTTTCTGGAGTCTTTTAGTAGGAAACACTTTAGTCATTACATAAGTGATTTGTCTTCATTAGTTGAAGACCCGGGCTATTAGATGAAACAGCTGGTAATGGATTACAGATGTTTGATGATTTTTCTATATTCCTCTATATTTATTCTATATACCAATATACGAATCACTGAATTATTTGCAAAAATGACGTTTTATATATTTATATCAAATAAGTTACACATTATTCTATATGTATTCTATATATCTATATATATCTATATAGATATCTATCTATATAGATATCTATCTATATAGATATCTATCTATATAGATATCTATCTATACTTATATCTCTTATATATTTATATCTATCTTAGATATTTATCTTATATATTTATATCTATCTTGTATATCTTAGATATCTACCTATATATATCTATATATCTTAGATATCTCTCTCTCTCTATATATATATCTATATATCTTAGATATATATCTTAGATATTTATATCTATCTTATATATTTATATCAAATAAGTTACACATTATTCTATATGTATTCTATATATCTATATATATCTATCTATATAGAATTCTATATATCTATATTATCTACATATAATCTGTATGTATTCTAAATGTATTATTTCCTTATTGTGACATGTGTAAGTTTTGATTGAAAATGCAATTTGTTGGGGCTCCTAGGTGGCTCAGTCGATTAAGCTTCTGATTTCAGCTCAGGTCATGATCTCATGATTCATGGGTTAGAACCTCTCATCGGGCTCCCTGCTGACAGCACAGAGCCTGCTTCGGATCCTGTGTCTCTCTCTCTCTGCCCTTTCCTGCTGGTTCTCTCTCTCTTTCTCTAAACAAACAAACACTAAAAAAAAAAAAAAAAAAAGGAAAGAAAAAGATTCAGTTTGTCAGAACCCAGGAGCAAAGGCTCACCAGTGAACTCTTAAGATTACTTCTCAGTTGAAACTGAGGGGTAAAGAGAAACGACTTTCTTGTTTATTACAAGAGGCTTTTTATTTCTGCAAATAAAATTCTAAACTTAATAACAGCCTCAGATCTCCCCCTTGAAAGCCACAGAGGGTTCTACAAGGTGATGCCTTCACAGCACCTGTGATCCTCGTGTCTATCTTTGCCACCCCAGTGGATGTAAGAGGCTCTTGTCACACCCAGGGTGTACAACCTGGAAAGGAGAGAACTGAATTGATTCCTAAGGACAGAAGAAGAGTTGGCTCACCTGACTGCAGACCCCTCAAATAGGGCAGCATTTGGAAAGCACACTTTCATTGAACCTATTCATGAATAGTCATCACCAGTAAGTACGGCAGTCAGTCAAGTCCACTCTTTCTCTTTCTGTCCAGCTGCTTTCTGGGCAAGGAGAGGGGACTGCTTTTCCTGTACTCCCCCTCCCACCCCCACCCTTCCCTGTCCTCTCCCCTCAAGCAAAAACGGCTCCCCACCCTTCACAGCTTCTCTCTCCCCCAGTTCGCCTCTCTGCGCCTTGTACCTGCCAAGTTCTGTCGTTCAACCTGTGCAGATTGTTATGTTCATCCCCAAATCGTTTTTCTAGATGTGCAAGATGGTTTGGTGTTGATCTGGCTGCGTTTCAGGGACTAGAGAGACGAAACAAAAACAAAAAAACAAAACCAGTTCCATGCTGCTCGACCGTTTTGGCCCCTCCTAACTATGCCAGTTAGAAAGAAAGATTTGGGGTGTCCTGGGTGGCTCTGTCGGTTAAGCATCTGACTTCAGCCCGGGTCATGATCTCGCAGTCTGTGAGTTCAAGTCCCGTATAGGGCTCTGTGCTGGCAGCTCAGAGCCTGGAGCCTGCTTCAGATTCTGTGTTTCTCTCTCTCTCTCTGCCCCTCTCCCGCTTGCGCGCTGTCTTTCTTTCTCAAAAATATATAAACGAGAAAAAAAAAAAAGAAAGAGAGGCTATTAAGCTAAAAAAGGGTCAGAAAAGAAAAGAACACTAACTCAAGATGATACTTCACATGTCAGATATATATATCTTTATCTTATGTGTATATATATGAATGATATATATGTGTATATATGCATATATGAACAATGTAAATAATATACATAACTAAATATAAGATTTTAGAAGGACATGAAACAAACTAATAAATGGTTGCTTTGGGAGGAGGTTGGGAGGGAAATAGTATTTCAAATCATCACCAAATCAGACCTCGGATATTATGTCTCAATTATTCACCAAGACCTATATAATGTTCTATTTTTATAACAAAGCGATTTTAACAAATATTTGTGTCACATGAACACAAAAGTCTTAATCACCAGCTGAGCCTCTAGCAGGCACAATCACAGGGGTTCCTTCCTCTGATATGATGGTAGAGACAAGAAGAAAATAAAAGCACACATTGGCCCTTGCCATTGTCACCATCACCCTGCCCCAAGCCCCAATACCTCCCCGTCCCTACTTTCCGCAGGTGGAGTCATTCACGCATAGTTTTCCTTTGGGAAGACCTTCCAGTTCTGGGTGATCTGTGTCTGCAGTGCCTTAGTAGCAATTCGTTCTTGGGGACCACGGCTTCCTTGCACTCTTTCTGGCCTCTAGCAGGAAATGTTAATACACTTCTGCAACTTCAACAAATGTTTTAGTTGCGTGTTTGCACTTTAATTTTTTTGTGGCACTCAGGTCAGAATCCAAGGAACGTGGGTGCCAGAGGACCGAAACGTGATCTATTTGTTTATCATCTTTAATGTATTTGTTATTTCTATGGAGTAAAACGTACCAACTAGCAAGATCTTTATCAAGTGTTTTCAGTAGGCAAGGTACCATGAGGAAATTTAAAACTGAACTGTCTGAAGGAGCATATTACCAAGTTAGAGTCAAAAGATACCTGCTTGGGCAAATTTGAAGATGAAATCAAAGGGGAGATGGGAACCCAGAGACAAAGATAACAGTCTGGAGTAATGAAGAAACTCTTGTTTAAACTCAGATTAAAATATATCAGATATCGAAAGTTTCTTGCACTGGAGTTGCTTTTAGTTGGAAATATATACGTGTGTGTGTGTGTGTGTGTGTGTATGTGTGTATACACACATTTATATATGTGTACATTTGTATACAAATATGAATATTGAGGCAATTCATTATATATATGCATACATTTTACAAACACATATATACAATGTGTATAAAATATACATTTATTACATTGAATGGCTTCAGTGTTCCATGGCATTAGTTCCCTTCTGTGTGTGTTGATTAGGACCCTGTCATTCATTAGTGAATAAATTTAGTGGCTCCAAACAGTGTAAAGTTTTTTGGGTCACAATTCTCACAAAATAAATGTGATTAAACAACAACAGGAAAAGGAAGATTTGGTATCCTTGTTCAAAATAAGCCCAACCAAATGAAAACACTGACAAGAACAACAAT
The DNA here is from genome assembly GCF_027475565.1 of Acinonyx jubatus. NCBI lineage: Eukaryota > Metazoa > Chordata > Mammalia > Carnivora > Felidae > Acinonyx > Acinonyx jubatus. The sequence goes on along the minus strand of NC_069382.1, from coordinate 179,068,589 downwards.
AACAACAGAAGTTAGTAATGGAGATAAAAATGAAAAGATCTCTAAAAGTGTGATTCTTTTGAGGCAAAATTTAGTTTTTAATAAATCAGAAGAGAGTGAGATTTTATGCAAGCTAAGATATTAGAAGGGAATAAGACCTCCATGTGCACTCTATGACATTAAGACACAGTAATTAGTTAAGGTATTTTAAGAAAAGCTCCAGCGGGGTCAAACTTTTCTCATCAAATTAGAAAACGTAAGTGAAATTTGGAAAGGCTTAAGGTGTAATATTATCAGTTGATATGCCACTTGGCAGAGTTAATATATGAAAGGGAATTTAGGGTTCAAGCAAATATACAAAGTCCTGCAAATATGTCTTATGAATATCCAGAGTGTGACACGTATGACAGCTAAGAGTGGGAAATGGAAAGAGCATAGCCAGAGGGTAGAGGGTCTTAAAAATCAAGAAGACGATGATGGGAAGAATCTGGAATTCTGTCATAGTTTGAAAGCTTATAGGTTAGACTGAATTGTAATGAAAACTTTACCTAAGAGTTAAGGTATTAAATTGTATTGACCAGGTTTTAAATGTCAACTCATATTCTTGCTCTCCGATCCTCATTTTGACAACCATATTCATATTTTTCATGTAGCCAGACAATGGTGATGAATATCAAATTATAAAGAAGGCAGTTTGTGAATGTCAGGGTTCCTGGGAGGGCATGCAAAGAGTAGAGGTTGGACAAGCAAGCGAGAGGCGTGGCTAGAAATGAGAGGAGCTGCTAATGTAAGAGGGACTCTTGAGGCAGCTGCAAGGATCCAACCGGACAGTCGGCTTACTGTAGACGCGCCATTCCCCCTCAGGGCTCCTTGGTGACATAGAACTACTCTCATTACTAATTTGAATTTTTATGCCTTAAAAGCCTTCCATGCCAATAAAGTGCAAGGAAAACTTCTCATTATTGAAATGCTAAAGACTTGGGCTCATGTTCAAAGCATCTGCATGAGGAAGCTTTAGGAGACTCCTAAAATCTCTTCTTCAGGCCATGAAAGGATAATGGCTTGAATGGAAAGAAGGAGGTAAGGGAAGATGTTTTGTTTACATGAATTAGGGCAAGTAAGATCTTGTATGAGTAATAATTTCCATAATCTCTTTAAACAACCGGACACCAATAATGATAGCTTTTTGTGAGGCCATTTATGCTAGAGGCTGTTTAGGTGCTTAACTTATATTTCTTTTATTTTTATATTATAGATAGTCAGATATGACTTAATTTAGTCCAATCCAATGGGGATGCAACTATGAGATGCCCTAAATGAATTTATGGGGAAGAGAAATAAAGATGTCCTGTGAGAACTAAACCAATAAAATCCATACTCAGTCAAGTGAGCAGACCATCTATAATAGAAAGATAAGAACTTAGACTTATTCCTCAATGTCAGTGTCAACATCATCTCTTCTGAGAGAACTTTCCTGATGTTGTAATAGTGCCAGGGGCTTTTCCATTCATACTATTCAGTGTACATTATTTATTTTTTAAAAATATTTATTTCTATTGAAAGAGACAGAATACACACATGCGTGTGCAGGGAAGGGGCAGAGAGGAAGGGAGAGAGAGAGAATCCCAAGCAGGCTCTGAAATGTCAGGGAGGAATCTGACACAGGGCTTGAACCCACGAATCGTGAGATCATGACCTGACCCAACACCAAGAGTCAGGTGCTTAACCAACTGAGCCACCCAGGTGCCCCTCAGTGCACTTTATTTTTAATAATATGTTTAATTTCTATTTTCTCTCTTAGACTTTGAAGTTTCTAAAGACTAGGACTGTTTCTATTTTGCCTAGGGATAGGATTATGCTCTTAGGGACTAAAATGGTTAATTTTCACATAATAAATGTTCAATAAATACTTCTTGAATGAAAGAATACTAGACAAATGGTCACTAAATTTACAAACATATAGCTACATAGCAAGAGCTAAGGAATCGCAGAATTCCAACCATGGTGACTGAGGAATAGTTTAAGTGTTATGGAGTAAATGGCATATAGTCTGATTGCTAGTTATATTCATCTTGCCAAGAGAAAGATTGTGTAAATAGAATGCAATAGTCAGACTAAATGTCAGGCTAAACAGTCAGAAAAAGGCAACCCCAAATGTCACGGGAGACAGTGCTACGCTGATTGAGCATACTTTTGTTGGCATGACTATCAGCCAATCAACCGGGTCTATTGGGAGGGTAGCCTGTATCAGGATCTCAGAACTAGAACATAGTATTCTGACATTTGAGTCATGAAAGTAACTCCTGTGGTCAGGATTCTGAGTACATCAATAAACTTCTGATAGTTTGAATCCCTACATAGTTTTCTTGCAAAAAGAAAGTATGTTAAACAGGCTGATGCAAATGTACAGTCCATTGGAAGTCTTGAGTCTATCTCTAGCTTCATAACTTAGGATTTCTGTGGGTTTTTGTTTTTGTTTTGTTTTGTTTTGTTTTTTGTCTTACAGGTTTCATTAAGGTGACATATCCCTGAAAGATACAAGCCAACAAAAACAGGGCTGAGACTCTGAGCCTGGTTTGTTGAGAGTCATGCGTGTGCAGTATCCCTTGTGAGGCTTCCTTCTCTCACCTGTGATATGAGGCCACATCATTCAACCTCACCTGAGCTCACTGTGACATTGTATAAGAACCCATAATAACCCTTCTATTAATGACAGCTAAATGTGACTTTGTGTTCTAATGGGATTAGAGTCTATTGCTAGTCTTAATTGCATGCAAAGTTTTGAGATGCAGAAGCCATCAGATTACACACATATGTCTCTTGGAATCCAAAATTGCTATCAGAAAGTGAGTAGATGTGATGAATAAGTCAATGGGATCAAGATGTTTGACTTTTGTTTGTTCATTGGAGAAAACTGAATTTCGCAGTAGAGGGGTCTTTAAATATTTTAAAGATATCTTACACATTTATTTTTGAGTCACACAGACCCAGACAGATACCAGAGTTGGGGACAAAAGAAACTAAGACTAACTTGAGACCGTTAAGTTTTGTAACCCCACTTTTTTTAGCAAAAGGATGACATATTCAATTATAATAATATTAGGATTCTGTGGATACATGGGGCTGATATCCTGAGTACATTTTTTTTTCTGTTGATTTTCTTACTGTGTCCATTTGGCTTTGCCCTTGTAACAATAACTAATTTATTAAAAGAGGTTTCATAAGAATGATACCAGTTGGTGACCTTATCATCATTTCTGTTCTTCCACAAATTGAACAAGGTGAGTTATCATTTCCTCTTACAAGAGATATTTAACCTTGTGGATTACATAGGCTACTTTCATTAGTAGAGGCTTCAGCCCTGTGTTATTTGTGGAATGCTGATGATTCATCTCATTTTTCATAGTGAATACCTCTGGAAATTGTCTCTTAGATGCTGTTTGCTATTTGCTTGGGTTTGCTGACTGTGGCCATTTAAGGAGGGCTTATTGACCTAGCACCTGTGTGTTTTGCTAAGCATGGCAGCAGGTGAAAACACAAATGAAATGGAAGCATGTTTTAGATGGTGACACCTGGTCCCCAAATCTACTGATTTATAGGCCAGTAACCAATCAATGAGAAAAGGGATGATTAGGTAAGCCAATTCAGCATTCAGAAGATGGAAATGACTGCTTTGTTTCCCAATGGGTCTGGCTAAATGGATATGTGGTGAGCTAAAACTGAGAATTACACAACGGGATGAAAACTTAGGGCTTTTTGGCCGAGACTGGCAAAAGACTGTTGAGATACAATTAACAACAAAGAACTGGCAATTGTGAAAGTTCACGTAAGTGTATCTCTTTTGCACTGTGAGCTTGTCCCCAGGCTCTTAAGGATGTGCCAACTGTGAGCTTGTCCCCAGGTTCCTAAGGATGTGCCAACTGTGGGCTGGCCATTTCTCAGCCCCATAGAGGCCAGTGGGTTTTCCCTTCTACTAGATAAATTACTTTTATTAAAGTTTTTCTCTGAGGTTTTATATTGTTCTTTCATTTGTAACATATTCCTCTGTTTCTTCATTTTGCTTGACCCTATGTGTTGGCTTCTCTGTATTATATGAAACAGCCATCACTCCCGTCTTAAAGGAGTGACCTTATGTAGAAGATACGACTTATTGTTCAGGTCTGTATTAGCTCGTGGCTGTCTCTCAAACCTTTGTGATTGCACAACCAGCCCATGTTATTATTTTTTAATCATTGTTTTTAATGTTTATTTATTTATTGTGAGAGGGGAAAGTGGAGGGAAGGGGCAGAGAGCAAGGGAGAGAGAGTCTTCAGCAGGCTCTGCACTGTCAGCACAGAGCCTGACGCAGGGCTCAGTCTCACAAACTGTGAAATCATGACCTGAGCCAGAATCAAGAGTTGGATGCTTAACCTACGGAGCCATCCAGATGCCCCTCTTTTATTTTTATCAGCTCCAGTATTTGAGGGTGTGCGAAGCCCTGCTGACGTCCCAAAGGGAAGGATTTCAGTCAGCACCTAGATTTAGGCTGATTGGAAGCTGGTCTCTCACACAGAAGTTTGTATAGAATGCAAATATATACAGTCCTTTGGCACTGCATGCATAAGCCCTGTTGGCCTGGAGAGCCAAGACATCTAGAAGGGTCCCCTCTCAACAGCCACAAAAATCAGGGCCCCAGAGAGGAATGTAAGTTTCTTTCTGGAAGCTACCACTGAGCTAGAGGAAAGCAGAGGAAGCTGAGAACACCTTCACCAGCAACTTGAAGTATGCCAAACCAGAAGCCTATCCCCCATGCCAAAGCTCCTAGACATGCAAACAGGCCTCTTCCTCAGAAAGACTGGGGGTGCATTTTAGTTGGCTCTCAGATAATTTCCTTATAGAAGTACCCCTCTGGGAGATACACTGGCACTCTGGTACGAGGCAGAGGGGAGTACAAAGATGGCATCCATGGAAAAAAGAAAATAAAGGAAGAAAATAAATTTTAAAAACCACCCAGTGGCATTAGCAAGGCAAGGAGAGGGCACAAAGATGTCATCTACCAGCTAAAGTGTAAAGATGACACCCACTGAAGGGAAAAAAAAAAAAAAAAAACCAAAAATACAACAAAAACAAACAAACAAAAAACAGAGAGGAAAAAGCCTGGAGAAAAAAAATGATGTCTTCCAGGAAAAAGTCTAGAAAATAATTAATAATAATAATAATAATAATAATATAAAAATTGCAAAACCTAGAATAAATTTTTAAAAAGGAGACAAAGAAAAGTAAAAGAAATATGGTAGTTGCTGGCTTTAACAAGGCAGAAGGTAAATGCAAAATGGTGCCCACCATCCTCATTGCTGAGATAATATTCTAGCAGGCTCCTGCCCCTCGGTGCAATGCTTTAAAATGGTCAAATGAGCCTCCTTCGCGTCAAGTCTGGGCACATTTCAAAGGCTGCTCCTGTGCTGGACCCAGGGGTGAACAAGACTGTATGTGAGCCCCTTCGAAGCCACTTCTTTTTTTGCCACAGGCCCATGGGTCTCTTGGGAGTGAGGATGGTTGGTTTACAAAGCTAGAGGTTTTGGGGGCTCATCTCTCATTGCAGGTCCTAACATTTGGGGGATCCGATGGGGGGTGAGCCTTTCATTCCTCACACAGAAGCTTTGGGTTTTAAGTTCCCTCCCGATTGTGGATCACCATGTGGGTTAGGTGAGTGAAGGGGTCAACCAGGGATGGGTTATGGCAGGATTGTCTCTTAGCCTTTCCTATCTGCTTTGATGTTTTTTTGTTTTGTTTTGTTTTGTTTTGTTTTGCTTTTTTTTCTCCTTTACCTCGTGTGAAGGATTTATTCCTCCAGACTGTAGATTTTTTTTAATTTTTTTTAATGTTTATTTAATTTTCAGACAGAGAGAGACAGAGCATGAGCAGGGAAGGGGCAGAGAGAGAGGGAGACACAGAATGTGAAGCAGGTTCCTGGCTCTGAGCTGTCAGCACAGAGCCCGACGCGGGGCTCGAACTCACGGACTGTGAGACCATGACCTGAGCCGAAGTCAGATGCTTAACCGACTGAGCCACCCAGGTGCCCCTGTAGATTTTTTTCCCCCTTTAGAGGAAAGCTGAGGATAGGGTGTAGCTGGAGATAGGGTGTGTTTGTGGGAGGAGGTGAATTCAGGGTCTTCCTATATTGCCATCTTGAACTCAAACCCACCTCTTCCCTTTTAATAGCTACAGATTTGTAGTAAAGGTTATTGTTCATTATTTGAATTCCTGCTAAAGACCAACCACTTTCAGGTTGGATGTTTATATTACAAAAAGTGGGAGCCAAATCACTTTGTCTCAGTTATAACATCTGCAAAATAGGATAAGTGATCCATAAAATAGGTAGGTAGTACCAACCACATAGAATTGTTGAGATTGAACAAGTCAATGTTTATAATGTTCGCAGTGCTATAATGTTCACATAGAACCTTGAGAACTGTGTAGGTAATGTAATAAATTCTCAGCAAATGTTAGCCGTGACCACTGAAACAATCGTGATGGAGAAGATGAGGGTGATCCAATTATATTTTATGTAACCCTTAAATGTTCATTATCTCTGCTGGTTTCTAATACTCCAGGACACTACCAGACTCTTTCCACCTTAAAATATAATTTTCTGTGTGTGTGTGTGTGTGTGTGTGTGTGTGTGTGTGTGTGTGAGAGAGAGAGAGAGAGAGAGAGAGAGAGAGTCTTAACCCATACTGAGTCTGACATGGGGCTCCATCCCACGACCCTGGGGTCATGACCTGAGTCAAAATCAAGAGTCGGATGCTCAGGCACCCCAAAATACAATTTTCAAATCCTCCCTCATCAAGAAGAAAATATGGCATCTTTAAGGAGAATCAAGAAGACATTATGGTACATTGGGTCTTATGCAGATAGAGAGGACCATATTCAATCCTATAATAAGCTTAGGAACATTTTTTTAAGATAAAACTAAGAGAGAGAAATTGTCTGCTGAGTATTTAAACACAGACCCCATTTGAAAGAAGAATTTATTCATTAGTTTAACAATTATTTATTGGGATCAAAGTCCTTGCACTGGTGGAAGTGACATTCTAGGGGGAGGGAAATGACAAGCTACTAACAATGGGCATGCAAGATATTTCTTAGGGAGGTAAGTGGTACTGAGAACACTAAACTGGATAAAAAGAATAGTCTAGAAAGGGATTGCCATCTTCTGGTGGGTCATATGCTGAGGAGAGTATAGATGGCCAGACAATTGAGTGAAGTGAGGATTGAATCACATAGCAGAGCCAAAAAGATCATTCCAGGTAGAGGCAACAGCAAGGGCAAATGTCCCGAGGCATTTCAGATGTGACTTCAGAATATTTCAGAAATAATAAGAAACCAGCGTGGCTGAAACTGAATGAAAAAGTCCCAGGCAATAGGAGATAATGTCAGTTTATGTAGGGCTTTGTATGAATTAAATGAAAAGCTGCTGACAGATTTTGAGTGAAGGAATGAAATCATCTGACTTACATTTTTAAAGGAGCACTCTGGAGCTGTGTGAGGAATCAACTGGTGGGAAGGAGAGTAAGGACCCTGGGAGGAAATCTCTATAGATCTGTTATAAAAACCTAAGCAAAAGCTGGTAGATGCTTTGACCATGGTAGGAGTGGAGGTATTGGGAAGGGCTGGATTCTGAATGCATGATCAAGTCAGAAATAAAAGGATTTGCTGATGAACGGAACATACCAGAGAAGGGAGTAATAAGGGCCAAATGCTTGAGGTGGGGAAGGTTGCAACTGCTTTTGGAGAAACTGAGAGAAGAGCAAGCTGGCAATGGAGGTGGGTGTGGTAAATCAGTAGAAGATACTGAGGAGAAGCAGCGACCAAAAGAGAATGACGTCCCATTAATGAAGTATCAACTTGGCCAAATAATGCTGTTAAGTCAAGAAAGGTATAGGATAAGGCCTGGCCATTTCTCTGAGCAACACGAAATCTCTGGTCACCGTAAGTGGAATAGTGAAGATGAAAGTCTCTTTCGAGGGTGGGCCAATACAGGAATTGCCTTCCTTTCCTTGAGTGCCTTTTCACAGACATTTCAGTGTTAAGGCTTTGTCGTGTCAAGGTCACCAAGCTCAGAGAGAGGTCTGCTGTTACTGGTTTGAGCTGATTCTTTGTCTCCATCTGCATGGATTCCATCAGAACACAGAAGCTCTCCCAGAGTCTGAGTGAGTGGTAAGTGTGATTCCTTCTATTACCTATTTTTCTGGTGAATTACATCTGGCACTTAGACATGGTAGGAATCTAAAGGGTCTAACTGAATTTAATAAAGCAGCAGACAGTATTTGTGTGGCATTACATTTTGCCAGTGCTCAATATCCTGTCAATTCCTGTTTAAGCCGTGCACATACAGCTAGAAGCCAGAAAATGTGGTGAGATTTTACATTAACTAACCTCGTACTCAGTGTTCATGAGGCATCATAATCTTTAGGAACCTGTTGCATAACCAACACAATTAGCTTACATCAGAGCCTCTCTGAGAGCCATTTCCAAACATTGATTATGTAATATGACAACTGAATTCTCCATATCTCCATTTGGATGTTAGGTAGGCTGCGTACTTAACGTGACCTAAATTTTAGCCCTGACTGTCTCTGCTAAGTCTGTATCTCGCAATTTCACCCATTTCCATCTGATGACAGCTTCATGCTTCTAAGTATTAAGACCAAAATATTTGAAGTTATCCCTGAATATTTGCTTTCTCCCACACCCCAAATTCAATTCATCACTGTATGTATCCTGTTCTCTTGATCTTTAAATTATATCTGAATTTAATGGCTCCTAACCACTTCCCCTATAATATCCTGGTCAGAGCCACCATGGATTCTGATCTAGATCACTGCAGGGGCTTCCTAATTAGCTGTGTGTGTCTGAGCCTGTTCCTCACCTCGGAGTTATTACCAGATAGCGGCCAAAAGAATCTTCTAGAATGTAAATCTCATGATGTCATTGCTCTGGTCTGAGTTGTGAAACAGACTAGCAATGTCCAAGTTCTTTTACTGTTCTACAAAGACTTCCCTTATCGGTCCTTCCTGTCCTCGGTTAACGTCCCGTCTTAGGTTAGTTCTATAACCTAGTCTTCTACTAATTTCTTCTTCACTCACCGTGTTCTGGCCCACTGTCCTCCTTGTTCTTCCTTAGGCAGTTTATGCACAAAACCACCCTGAGACATGGCTGTCCCTGTGCCATCCAAACTGGCAGACTTTTACACTTAACATTCTCATAACTCACCACCTTCAAGTTGCTTCTCAATTTTAAGCAGCTATATAAATTGGAGGTTTTCAAAAAAAAAAGAATTAAAATTTTTAAAAAATTTGAAAGTTCTCCCAGTGCAGGGAGGCCTACTGCCTCCTACTAGGCTCTCCTTTTTCTATTGTGCATAGCACTTATTATAACATGCTATATAACCTACATATTTATTTCACCTTTCTTTTTTTTTAATTAATTTTTTTTGACAGAGATGGTGCAAGCAGGAAACGGGCAGAAAGAAAGAGGGAGAGAGAGTATCCCAAGTAGACTCCATGCTGTCAGCACCAAGCTTGACTCAGGGCTCGAACCCCTGAACTGTAAGATCATGGCCTGAGCCAAAATCAAGAACCTGACGCTTAACCAACCGAGCCACCCAGGTGACCCTTATTTCACCTTCCTAATTTTCTTCATCCCCTTGCTACAATGTAAGTTCCATGAGAGAGTAAAAATCATCGTCAGCTTTTTTCCGTGCAGAATCAAAGTGCCTAGATCTGCCTCACACATAGTAGGGGCTCAGTAGATATTTTTTGAATATATTGGATATATGAACTAATCATTGAATCTTCAAGACAATGTTATAATATAGATGTATTATTGCCACTTTATAGATGAGAAAACCTAGGCACAAAGAGCTGAAAAATAGCTAAATTAATACAGCTAGTAAGTGACTGAGCTTGAAGGTAAAACACCTATTTCTACAATCAGCAATTGAGTAAGTACTCAAATTAGCAGTTAGCAATCTTTTTTAAAAAAAAAATTATTTTTTTAACGTTTACTTATTTTTGAGACAGAGAGAGACAGAGCATGAACGGGGGAGGGGCAGAGAGAGAGGGAGACACAGAACCGGAAGCAGGCTCCAGGCTCTGAGCCATCAGCCCAGAGCCCCACACGGGGCTCGAACTCACGGACGGCGAGATCGTGACCTGAGGTGAAGTCGGATGCTTAACCGAATGAGCCACCCAGGCACCCCAGCAGTTAGCAATCTTAAGAACCCCATGCCCTTCTTCCCGTTTTCTATTAAAGTTATGGAATAATATTTATTTTGAAACCAAGAAGAATAAGGCAGCTTTATACGTACAGATATGAAGACACATCCCTGCCACGTTGTTAAGTAAAACACACACACAACAAATTACAAAATAAGTTCTATAGTATATAATTTGTAAAAATGCATGTGTGTGTATACATCTTTATAAATACATCCTTGTTGTTCAACATTGTCTGTCCCTTTATTTATGAATAGGTACACACAGAAAATTATCTTAAGGGTAGTTGTTACAGTATCATTTAAATAATTGAAAAGCAACCACGGTGACAACAGAATTCCCATACATTTCAAACATAAATCAGCATAAAAGTCAACTTCCTTTTTTTTCGAATGAGGTTCATAACATTTCATTTACTTATTTATTTATTTAGAGCATAAGCAGGGGAGAGGCAAAGAGAGAGAGGGAGAGAGAGAGAGAGAGACAATTCCACTGACAGTGCAGAGCCCGACGTGGGGCTGGAACTCCCTGAACCGTGAGATCATGACCTGAGATGAAACCAAGAGTCAGACGCTTAACTGACTGAACCCCGCCACCCTCCTCCCCCAGGTGCCCTGGTTCATAACATTTTTGTCCACATCAAAAGAGATCCATTCCCTAGGAATGCTAGATAGATGAGCTGATCTGAGGCTCTATGGGAATAAGCATGCTGCAGGGCTCTTTACTACTTCTTAGGAATATCATTACATTTCAATTTCAAAATAATTTCTTCAACAATATCCCAAAAGATGGCAGAGGCTGACAATACTTCCTTCTTTCAAATGTGATTTAGGTTACATAGTTCCACACTTAATATCCTCACTAGGTACGACCCTCTGAACTCATGGCATGTTGCCAGTAATAGTGGCCTCCGACAAAGGATGGGCCTGACAGGGAATGTTTAACTTCTTTTTTTTTTTAATTTTTTAATCTTTATTTATTTTTGAGAGAGAGAGAGGGGGGGAGAGAGAGAGAGAGAGAGAGCAAGCAAGCAGGGGAGGGGTGGAGAAAGAGAGGGAGACACAGAATCCGAAGCAGGCTCCAGACTCTGAGCTGTCAGCACAGAGCCCGATGTGTGGCTCGAACCCACAAACTGTGAGATCATAACCTGAGCTGAATGCAGTCAGACGCTCAACCCCCTGAGCCACTCAGTCGGAAGGTTTAAATTCTTTATGGGTCATCTTTCTTTAAGAAATCCTTGGGGGTAATACATTTCTTATTGAGAATAGCTGTTCTAATATATGAAAAAAAAGTCAGGAAAAAGAACATTTTTCCTAATTTATCTATCTTTCTATTCTGAAAGCCAGCACTAAATGTGTTTATATAAATTACAATATAAGACATTCTTGGTTGAACTAGCTTTCCACATAGAAAGTGATTGTGGCCTTCAGATACACTTGCAAAATTCAATCACATTCTTTTTCTTCTTTTTAAATCTTTAGAAGTGGCAAATAAATTCAATCTTTCCATCTTCTTTTCTGAAATGAATCAGTGAATGTTTTCATGGTGCCGATTCTTATATTCCTGTTTATATTTGTTAACATATGTACATATTTTTATCAACGTAGCTCTGCATCGATTTAATCATTGTATTCATAATCAATTTAATTGTATTACTTTCATCGAAGCATACATTTTAAAAATCATAAATGAAATGAGGGGTAAAGTGAAAGCAGTGGACTAAGTGAAGGGAGCAAATGTATTTTCCACAGAGTTTTCTAGCAGAGGAGGGCATTTGGAAGAGGAAACTTATGCCAAGTGCAGGCCACATAGAGAATAGGAAAGAGGAAGAGGTAAAGAGTCTGATCAGATCAAAGGAAACAAAGATCACATAAAAGTTGAAATAACTCGGGACTTCCTGACTGTCATCCTATATTACATTTTGGTTTAACAGCCCAAATACTTTAAATCTTGTTTATAAATTTATATTTACTCATTTTCATGCTCAAAACCAATTAGTCTTTATTCTCTCATGCGATGTCATCAGCTCTTGCTTGAATTGGCCACCTAAGAGCATTTCAGGGCCAAGGTCATTAAAATATTTCTAAACCAGAAGTAATTTCCCATGAAGTCTCTAAGGTGTTAGATTTCAAACCAATACATATATTATGGTATTTAGAGCTCTGTGATTTTCATTTACGCATATCCCAGTCACCATATGATCACAGCTGGAAAAATGAGCTTGGGTAATGAAATAAATGAGATGCCAAAGCAATAGTTCTTCCTAGAATGGAAGCCATTAGTCTAATTGCCACAGATGGATGATAATCAGGTCTCGTGGCCCCATTACTTAGAGTTGTCTTTTAAGCTTCACAGATTAATATAATATTCTCTTGTATTCTTTGGGTGGTCGCTAGAGTGAAGAAAGAAAACATTACCATGCTAAAATGTGGTGAACTTACAATTTCCTAAGGGAATATTCTGGGAATTCTGACTGTCAGAGCTATCCCTCAGACCTTAGTTTGTTAAGTTCAGAATGTAGGGTGTGGTGGATTGAGATGTTTACCCAAGGTCCTCACCTGTAAAATGGATATTATCATAGACATTGTCAACATTACCATCGCTATTATCATATCATCCCTGTCTAATGGTGTTGGATTTATTGAGATCACTGATGTAAAGCATTTATCATATCCCTTGGTAGATAATAATGACATACAAATATTCTTAATGGATTCTTAAATGAAAGTTGTATAATCTTACTAAGCTTCACATTCCCTATTGGTAAATGGAGATTACAATGCCTGTTTCTAGGTTTTCAACCATATTAAATTTGAATAATGTCTGTACAGTATGTAAAAAATTACTTGGCATATTGTACAAGCTATAAAATTGAGTCTACCTTCAGAAATTAAAATATATTAATATCTCACAAAGCAGGTGGTCAAGACTATGTGGAATTAGCTTTTAAGAAACATTCATAGTCTGAGACCCGAATTGTGTATATATATGTTCTTGTTTACCCTGTTTTCCACATTTCACTGAATCTTATCCCAAAAGCCTAATGTAGACAAGTAGATTTTCTAATTTTATCAAAAGCATCTCCTCAAAACAGTAAATCTTAGACATTTTTTAATCCAATGAAAGAATTTAGAGTAACTTTGAATATGATACATTTCTATATATTTTAGATCTTTAATTAACAAGCCTTCCTACTTCCTTCCCACGTGAGCACTGAACTTTGCTTTAAGAGGACCAGTTTTTCATCTCTGAGAGGGAGAGCAGAAGGACCAAGGACTTTGGAGTCAGACCAGCCATGTTCATGACGCCATGTCAAGGTGTAAAACTTAGGTAAGTCATGTAACTTTTCAGTTTCCTCACCCATAAATGTGGATAGAAGTACCAAAATGGTAAGGATTTTATAAAGATTAACATATAATATGTGCAAAATGCTCCAGATATTCATTAATTGTAGTTCTCATTACACCATTCTAATTTCACGATACAATGTACCCCCGTCTCCATTTGTCAGTCAGTTTTTTTCCATGGACACATTTCCTGAGGGGGATTTTTGAGACCATTCTTTCACAGAGTGTTTTCAAGGTAAATTTGCCACATTGTCTCAGCCTCATTCAGTTCTCTTCGTTTTGCATTCTCCCTCCGGAATTGGGGAATATGAAAAATGAAAGACAGTCAGTGACTTTACACAAGCTGGAAGTATGACCTTGACATTAGACACGTGAAGGAGAGTTTCTTAAACATTCTGTCTTATAAACCGAATATGGAAAATAATCTACCACCCTTGTGAAAACACAGGATCTAAACCTCAGTATCTAGAACATTCTGAATCCCAGAGAAAATGATGAATTTTTACTTCACAGGAAAATCTAAACTCCCTCCCCCCAGGCCTTTCTTTCTGCTAGTTTACTCTGTCCTTGGAAGATTTTTCTCCCTTAGCCAACCCCACTTTTATCTAGACAAGACCCCTTCTTCCTTCAGGTCGAGATTTAACCCAGAAAAATTCTGCCTCATTTTCTTGATCTGGAAAGTTCACTTTTATTTCATCTTAGGTTCCTCTTCCACAATAATGATCACAGGTATAATTATTTTGTTCACATTTATTTCCTCCATGATGTGTCCATGAGAGCCAGGAAGAGTGTATGTGTTGTTTCCTTTATAAATACCAGCACAGGGACAGTACCACATACAACTCAGTCATTTCCGAATATTTGATGAGTCAACAGTGACAGCAGTGGGGAAAGGGTGCTCTATAGACCCCCGTGGTGTAGCTATTTCTTTGGTATCACGATTCTTTTTGATTTCATTTACCTTTAATTGTGATATGTTTGCATTCATAATTATTTTTCTGTTCTTTTAAAATGGAAAAAAAAATAAGAGAGCAGATTGAAATAATATTCTAGTAAAAATTATCTTAATTAAAATATAAGTGGGTAAAAGGAAAATAAAATTGACTAATAGAGGCCATGGAATTTTAATTGTACCTCAAAAGGTCAATGTCTTAATCACCTTGAACACTTGATTATTTATTTTCTTTAAAATTTTTTTTTTAATGTTTATTTATTTATTTTGAGAAAGAGAGCTAGTGCGCGAGCAAGCCAGGGAGGGGCAGAGAGCGAGAAGGAGGGAGAGGATCCCAGGCAGGCTCCACACTGTCAGCACAGGGCCTGACTTCAGGGCTCCATCTCGCGAACCGTGAGATCATGACCGGAACCGGGATCAAGAGTATGACGCTGGGTGTGCCTGGTGACTCACCTGGTGGCGCGTCCAACTCATGATTTGGACCCAGGTCATGATCTCACAGTTCGTGAGTTCGGGCCCCGCTTGGGGCTTTGAGCTGGCAGTGTGGAGCTTGCTTGAAATCCCTTCTCTCTCTCTCTCTCTCTCTCTCTGCCCCTCCCCCACCCCCACATTTTCACGCTCTCTCTCTCTCTCTCAAAATAAATAGAACTTAAAAAGTCAGATGCCTGATTGAGCCACCCCGGTGCCCCTGATTATTAACTTTATTAAAAGAAGTAAAGGACATGTACAAAGTCCAATTTAATTACTTTTAACTCCTGTTACATTTCCAGCTCAGCCATCTACTGAATGATGTGGGGCAAGTTACTTAATGACTTTGTGACCAAGCCCTTTCTACCATATGGAGGAAGACAAGCACCTAACTCAGAGTTTTTAAGAAATTAAGTGAATCAATATATGCAAAGGACTTAAAATATCATTGTTGTTAGCTTTTTATTATTATTATTATTATTATTATTATTATTATTATTATTTTAGAGAGAGAGAGAGAGAGCACAAGCCAGGGAGAGGGGCAGAGGGAGAAAGAGAGAGAGAATCTTTTTTTTCTTTTAATTTTTTTAATGTTTATTTTTTTTGACAGAGGACAAAGTGTGAGCGGGGGAGAGGCAGAGAGAGAGAGAGAGAGAGAGAGAGAGAGAGAGAATCTGGAGCAGGCTTCAGGCTCTGAGCTGTCTGCCCAGAGCCCGATGTGGGGCTCAAATCCACGAACTATGAGATGGTGACCTGAGCCAAAGTCAGATGCTTAACCGACTGAGCCACCCAGGCGCCCCATTTGAGAGAGAGAATCTTAAGCAGGCTCCACAAGCAGCACAGAGGCTGATGCAGTTTCTCCCATGACCCTTGGATCATGACCTGAGCCAAAATCAAGAGTCAGATGCACAACTGACTGAGTCACCTAGATGCACTGTGCTGTTGTTGGATTTTTTTTTTTTAAACCGAATAGTAAGGAATCCATGTATCTTGTCATTTCACCTCTCCAGTAAAAATACATATGAAATGAGTCAGCATTCACTTTTTAATAACCAATTTGCTCCTGGTTATGTCAACATTACATATATCTAATTTGTTGGAAATATAGGAAAAGCGAACACTCAGTAAAAGCTTTGCCCTTTTACGTGTTGTGGGTAGAGTGATATAAAATAGTCTGGTTGGAATGGTTTTATTGGCTAGTCCAACAACTACCTAACCTGATTTGGTACAGTGGGAATCATTTAGGCCCTAAATGAGTTTTCATTAACAGTCTGGTTTCCCAAATAGCAGCCTTCTAGGTGGAAAGCCTCCTCCCGTGGCATCTGGAAGATCACACTGACTTGTGAAAGGTTCTGAAACAACAGCTGTACCATCAGCAGGGCATACCCAAAATGTTAATTCAAGAAAGGCTAATGAAAGTTTAATGCAAGGTCGATTTACACAGATGGGGTAGGACCAGGACTAAGGAGTCCAACGAGGGATCATGAGGCATCCTGACACCAGGAAATTATGCACACTTGTACTCCCCTGTCCACCCAAAGAAGCAACGCGATGTAGGATAACGAATGGAACCGGGCGCCAGACAAGAGCAGCAGCTGTGGGAGTTTTTGATCGTCAAGGTGGAGGAAAGAGCCACGATCACAGTGAAAAACCGCAGCTTGCCAACAAGGAGAGGGAGGAAGCAATTCTCTCTTCTCTCTCTCTTCCCTCCTACCTACCCTCCTTTCTCTCTCTCTCTCTTTCTTTCTGGCTCACCACTTCTCTGCTGCTGCCCTGGGTGGCCAAAACAAAACGAAGGATCCAGCAGTGGGGGTGTGGCGGATGGTACACTCTGGCAAGTCAACCCCCGCAGCCCAGAGCGAGGTGGAAGAGGAAGCATCCAGCGGGACGATGGACATTAGTCAGCTCAAACCGCCTTCCAGACAATTTTGTGATTCGAAGGTCCTCTTACATTAAGTGAACTCAGTTATTTTTCTGCTTACAATTAAACTCGTGTAATCAAATTGGATAGAAAGAGGAGATAGCTGCATATACAGGTCACTTAATTTGTATGGTTTATGTTTGACGAGTAAAAATAACACAGGAATGATTTTATTGCTTGTTAACCTAAACCTACTTGCAGATGAGAGTCAATTTTTTCCTGGTCACATGAAGATTGTAAACATACTTGCTAAATTACCCTGCAGGCTACTTTCTTAGAGGATTATGCCTCCCCTATCCTGATAAGCATTTCCTTTCCTGGTCTTTTGGTATTACTAACAGCATTCATTACAGGAGCTTATGCTATAATTATGTGCAATATTGCTCTTTATTATTCAGGCTTGCAAACACTTTCATTATTGGTTGAGGCTCAGGACCATCAATATTTAGGTTGAGAACAGATTAGGAGGCAGGTAGAAAATACCTATACATTTTCATGATTATCGTGCATAATTTGAATGGTACTATAAGATTGTCAAATTCACATAATTTTTCTTTGGCATTCCACGACAAAGCCCATTTCAGATCATAAAAACAGAATTCAAATTAGAAGGAAAAAACAGAATGCAAGTTAGAAGAACACTCTTAACCAAATAAACTAATGACTTATGTATCATAGGATATATGTTTGCAGATATATATATATACCTTTAATCTAGAGTTTTTAGCTTGAGAAAATTGATGACGGGGTGCTTGGGTGGCTCAGTCGGTTAAGCATCTGACTCTTGGTTTCAGTTCTGGTCATGATCTCATGGTTCGTGAGTTCGAGCCACCCATCAAGCTCCATGCTGACAGTGTGGAGCCTACTTGGGATTCTCTCTCTCTTTCTCTCTCTCTTTGCCCCTCTTCCATTCACACTCTCTCACTCTAAAAATAAATAAATAAATTAAAAAAAAAAAAGAAAATTGATGATAGCCTAAGCTTATCCTAAGTGGTTGGAGTAGAATGAGAATAAACAGTAGTATAGGTCTACAGTTTTCAAATGTTTTGGTCTCAGGACTCTATATAAAAAAAATATTGAAGATCCTCAGTGATTTTCCTTTATGAAGGTTAACTATATCAACATTTTTGTGTTAGAAATTAAACAGAAAATTTAAAAACACTTATTTACTTATTTTTAAAATGATAACTATTTGACATATTCCCCGTTTAACTCATTTCATGGAAAATACTATTTTCCAACACCAAACCAAAATAAATTGACAAGAACAATCAGCATTTTTTCCCCCAATATTTTTGCAAATCTCTTTAATATTGGGCTGGATAAAAGGCACTTGGACTCTCATAGAGTTCTCCCTCCCGTCTGTTGCAATATATTCTTGTTGTTGAAATGTGTGAATCTGGCCTCACATAGATAAATCAACTGGAAAATGCAGAACATTGTGGACCCACTGAATGGGTTTTATAGACCCTCCAGGGCTGTTAGGGCCGCACTTAGAACTTTAGGCCACTTCTCTCAACAGAAATAGTGAATGGAGAACAAAATTACTGACAATGGACTAATTCCCCTGAACTAGGCCTACTCCCTAGGCTACTGGTTCAATGATGATGTTGTACGACATTTCTATGCATCGGATCACTTAATAATCATACTGTCCTATAAGGTAGGTATGACAATGCCAGGTTTTAGGTGCTAAACTGAAGACATGGAAAGGAACATGTCTAAAACCATGTCTCATTAACATGAGGAGGACCAGGGATTTGAATCACGTCTCTTTGATTTCATAGGCCAAGCTCTTTCCACGACACCATCCTAAGGGAAATTCTGTTCATTAACAGCATTGATCGGTGGGAATTGAGAAGGGAATAGCTTCAGCTGTCGGTTGTGTGCTTTAACTTTCATATAGGACTTTTCATAGATGATATTTCAGATTCCATTGCCTCTGTGCTCTTCACCTTTTATTGTTGTTGTTGTTTGTTGTGATTTTTTCAATAGTATTGTCAAAAGAATACTGAAACTGCACTATTTGGGTAATAACAGATTGGTCTTTGGTGAGAACAAGCCTATGTATACCCGTAGTTTTTAGACATTCTTCCATACACTTTATTTCATTGGTTATACCAGATGTGTAAAGAAGTTAGAGATGAGTTTTCCTTCTTTATTCGACAAGCACTATCATTAATCTATCTTACTACTTGCATCTCTGGTCTACAATATTGACTATTGCAAAATCCTGACTGTTCCTAACACGCTGCCTTAGAAGATACTGGAAACTTAGAAGATACACAGACGTACTTTTCTCAATTTAAACAAATGGGTGACTCCTATTTCCGTGAGCATGAAAATAGTGGCCATGCATTTGTGGAGAGCAAATACACGGTTCTATTCCTTAGTCTTATTTCAGTAACGCTCTTCCCCCCAGTATTTTCCAGTGTGACTGGTTCCATAAGCTTTCAGTGCCTCCATGAGATAGCAATCTCTGACAATAAGAGTATTTTCTCACTAAATGCAGATGTCCAGGAACTTGGGTTTCAAGGAGTTAATAATTATTGGTTATAATTACTATTAGGAATTAAAAAATATCAGTAAATGGGGCACCTGGGTGGCTCTGTTAGTTAGGCCGCTGACTTCGGCTCAGGTCATGATCCTGCAGTTTGTGGGTTCGAGGCCCACCTTGGGCTCTGTGCTGACAGCTCAGAGCCTGGAGTTTGCTTTGCATTCTGTGTCTCCCTCTCTCCCTGCTCCTGGCCTCCACTCCTGCTCTGTCTCTCTCTCTCTCTCTCAAAAGTAAATAAACATTGAAAAAATCTTAAAAAAAATAAAAGGAAATATCAGTAAAAATTTTGGCTCTTTTGATATTGTTTTCCATCATCCTTTCTATGTGACTTTTATCTCTAAGATCACAAGATGGCAACTTCTCCTTCACAGTGCACATTCTCACTCCAGGCAAGAAGAAAAATCAAATATTTCATAAGCCCTTTCTCTGAGAACGTTTGGTTTATATTTTCAAAATAATATCTTTTCATGAAGCAACCAAACACCCATTCATGTCTCACCACCCAGAAAGACATAAGGCCACAGCTCGCCGGAAGATAGCTTTCAGAGCTGAGTGTCCACTCTCTAGTTTTTTTTTTTTTTTTGGTAGAGAAAAGGCAAAGGAGAACGTGGTTTATTTTTATCCATTCATTCTTACATAGTTATTGGATGCCTACTGTGTTTCAGGCACAAAAAATATCTTCATTATTATAAAGCTTACGTTATAATCGTGTGAAACGACTATTAAACACATATGTAAAATAATTCAAATAGTGGTTAACAGTGATTGTTTTTGAAGCACCTGGTTGTCTCAGTTGGTTGAGTGCCTGACTCTTGATTTTGGGTCAGGTCATGATCCCAGAGTCATGGAATCGAGCCCTGTGTTGGGGTCCGTGCTGAGCATGGAGC
Source organism: Acinonyx jubatus (assembly GCF_027475565.1). Taxonomy (NCBI): domain Eukaryota; kingdom Metazoa; phylum Chordata; class Mammalia; order Carnivora; family Felidae; genus Acinonyx; species Acinonyx jubatus. The sequence goes on along the minus strand of NC_069382.1, from coordinate 179,048,219 downwards.
CTGCTTAAGATTCTCTCTCTCTCTCTCTCTCTCTCTCTCTCTCTCTCTGTCTCTCTTTCTCTGTCTCCCCTTCTGGCCCTATCCTCACTCTGTCTCTCTCTCTCTCAAATAATAATAATAATAATAATAATAATAATAATAATTGCTATTGACAAAAAAATAAGATAAAAATGGATTGAGATGGCCAAAATGTGTGATACCATTTTAATGAATATGATGTAGATAGACCTTGGTAATAAGAAAACGTCACAATAGAGGCTTGAAAGTGTTGAAGACGCAGCCATTGGACTTCTGAGGTATGAGTGTTTCAGTTAGAGGGCATAGTTACGTGAAAATTCCAAAACAAAGTGTCTGTGGTACATACAAAGATCAAGATTGGGTGAAGAAAATCAAAGAGGAGGGAGCTAGTGGTAAGGTCATAGGCTATGTAGGCAGAGATGCAAGAGACATATTGAATAGGGATTTTTTAGGCCTTTTAGACATTTTATCTATGAAATAGGTGCTGGCAGAACTTAAAAAGAATATTTGCCATTCTGTGCTATGTAATAGTAAACGCTATATTTGAAATAATGTATTCACCAGTGGTACTGTTATATACATTTTTTTAATCTAGTATTTACAATAAAGGATGAAACATGTAAATGAAGCAGGTATCATTTCTCTTATTACAGGGAAGAGATAAAGCTTAGTACACACATACCACTTATTAAAAATTAAATAACTAATTCATAGCAGGACAGGGACACAGAGCCAAATGCTGTGCCCCTGATCTGGAGGGATACCACTATTCCTTGCCACCCTAGGTGTTTTCAATGTAAATGCTGCCATTCTGCCTTTATCTTTACTGTTTTGGAAGTGAGTGCATTTTAATTTTATTTTGCAACTCACACTTTGAAACCGTTGCTTTCTGGAAGTTCTTTGGCACTGAGTTGGCAGACAATTGGGGTTGATGGGATTCGGTCGAGTTTCTACTTTAGTCTTCTTTTTTCAATATGGAAACACTTGTTTGAGTGAAAAGGAGAACAGTTTTTCCACATTGTTTAATAGAGTTTAATAGAATATAGCATAAACAATCCTGTCTAGGTCAGCTAGATAAAAAGCAAGCCCCGTTCATCCTTATCCTCATAGTTCTCAAGGTCAGAACCCAGTTCAGGCCTCTGACACCCTCCATTCTAGGCCCCAAGTGGGAAACATCTCACGCAGCACGTTGCCAAGTGCCCACCCCCTTGTACAACTGGTAATTTTGACACCATATTTTTTTATTCTCTTTTCAGAAGATTTGGTGAACTGGGTGCTTTATTATCAGATTTATTTTCCCCCACAACTTTCAAAAGATGTTTTGATTGCTGTTTTACCTGGGGCACCTGGGTGGCTCAGTCAGCTAAGCCTCCGACTCTTGATTTCGGCTCAGGTCAGTATCTCACAGTTCTTGAGTTTGAGCCCCCCATCTGACTCCTCACCGACAGTGTGGAGCCTGCTTGAGATTCTCTCCTTCTCTCTCTACCCCTCCCCAGTTTTACACTTGCATGCTCTTTCTCTCTCCCTCTCTCTCTCTCTGTCTCTCTGTCTCTCAAAATAAACTTAAAGGCTCTTTTTTAAAAAAAATATTTTACCCATTGTAAAAGTCATGCATGATTATTACCTATCATCTGAAGTACTCAAAAATACACACAAAAAATTTCTCACACCACCATTAAAAAGTGATATTATACTGGAATATCTGGAATACACACACACACACACACACACACACACACACATATATATATATATATATATATATATATATATATATTTTTTTTTTTTTTTTTTTCATTACAGTGGTCTGGAACTGAACCAACAGTATCTCTGAGGTATGCCTGCATGTGTGTTTGCTGACATTGGAGATGGTTTAGAGCAAACAGATGCAGTCATCATGCTTGTACTCTTTCAAATTAAATACCAAAGATTCACAATAAGAATTTAGGTTTTTTTTATTCAATATATGAAATTTATTGTCAAATTGGTTTCCATACAACACCCAGTGCTCATCCCAAAAGGGGCCCTCCTCAATACCCATCACACACATATTTAAAAATGTTTTTTAGTATGCCTCAGCGGTTTTGCATTTTTCCATCAAATAATGTATAAATATTTCCCTAAGCAATTTATTAGTCTTCAAAACATGTTTAAAATATCAATATGATATCCCATTACTTGGATGTATGGTTATTTAATTAAGAATAGTATTATTAGTGAGAATTTTGGAAAGGTACTAGTCGTAGGCAAAATATTTTCAATATCGTGTCTTCATTCCCAAATTGCCTTCCAGTAAAGTTTGAAACTATTTTGCTCCCAAATGAAGTCTATGAGGATGCTTGTCTCACTATATCCTTGTCTCTAGTATTGAATATCGCCATTGCACCTGTGTCCTTGTCTCTGGTATTGAATATTGCCCTTGTACCTGCCTTTGATCCTCATGTTTGATGGCTGCAGGAAAGCTGCTCCTTTTTTAAAATCCCATTTCTATTTCGGGCAGTTAGAAAGAGAAAGGGAAAGAAAAAGTATATATGTATTAGCTGAGTCTGTCTATGTTGTATATATCCAGTAGATACCTTCTCACCCCAAACAGAATCCTGTGTCTGCTCATAAAGAAAAGAGGAGACTGGGCATTGAGTTGTGAACTAGCCAGAGGTCACTACTGGATAGCGACCAGACTGAACGAATTCACGTCTCATCTCTGGCACTCACTGGCCATGTCTTCCTGGGCGAGCGGCTTCATATCTTTAATCTCAGCTCTTCATCCATCAAATGGGAAAAGAATAGTACTGCATTCACATGATTTTAAAGAGAATTGAAGAAATTGTTGCAAAAAGAATGGTTATCACGTGTCATTTTGTAGGCATTCATTAAATGTCAACGATTTATAATAAAAACTATTAACACTATGCCCATCATAAGGTTTTTAGACACATGATCTTTTAAAAATAGGAATATTAATACTTCATGCATTTTATATTTTGTCACTATTATTAGAAATCTTCATCCAATCTTCTAAGTGGTTATGGAGGAAATATAGGAAGACTATTTAGTCTTACATATTTCTTTATCAGTCACCAATTCAAAAGTATTTGTATTTTCTTTCTTTTAAGTTTATTGATTTATTTCTTGAGAGAGAGAGAGAGAGAGAGAGAAAGAGAGAGAGAGAGAGAGAGAGAGAATCCCAAGCAGGCTCCATTCTAGCAGCATGAGCTCAAACTCATGAACTGTGAGATCATGACCTGAGATGAAATCGAGAGTAAATTGCTCAACTGACTGAGCCACCCACGTGTCCCCAGATTATTTATATTTTGTACATATTTAGTCTTTCTCCAAAGTTCATACCTTAATTTTTTCTATCCTGTATTATGTACTTTGGCTAGTTTTTCTGGGACAATGTTATGAAATACGATGTTTATGAAACTCTTGCCTCACTCCTACATTTATGAGATTGCCACTACATTTTGCCACTAAGTAAAATGTTTGCTGTTTAAGATAGACATATTTCCATATATTAAAGATGATGTTTTTTTTTTAAATTTTTTTTTCAACGTTTTTTATTTATTTTTGGGACAGAGAGAGACAGAGCATGAACGGGGGAGGGGCAGAGAGAGAAGGAGACACAGAATCGGAAACAGGCTCCAGGCTCTGAGCCATCAGCCCAGAGCCCGACGCGGGGCTCGAACTCACGGACCGCGAGATCGTGACCTGGCTGAAGTCGGACGCTTAACCGACTGCGCCACCCAGGCGCCCCAAAGATTATGTTTAAGCACTTAAGTTAGGAATAAGGGTTGAAGATTTGCTTTCTTAAGAATTCTTAACATCACTTGATTCGCTTGTTTTATATATATATATATATATATATATATATGTATATGTTTATATATGTGTGTATATATATATATATATATACGTAGGCATTCATTAATTGTTAACGATTTATAATAAAAACTGTTATCATTATGCCCATCATAAGATTTTTGTATAATATTATATATTATGTTATCTCTCATCAAATGAATCCTTCAATTCTAGACTAAATCTTACTTAGGCTGATGTCCTTTAATTTATTCTATTTCTCATATGTGATTTACTGATCCTATTATAAGAGGTGCTAGTCTTTATTCTTTTTTTTTTAATGTTTATTTTTGAGAGACAGAGAGACAGAGCATGAATAGGTGAGAGGCAGAGAGAGAGGGAGACACAGAATCCCGAGTAGTCTTCAGGCTCTGAGCTTTCAGCATGGAGCCCAGTGCGGGGCTTAAACTCATGAACCCTGTGATCATAACCTGATCCAAAGTCAGATGCTTAACTGCTTCAGCCACCCAGATGCCCCAGACGAGGTGCTAATCTTTAAAATTTCTATCAAAATATTATTCAATATGTAATGAATGCTCACCATGTAGTCAGCACCAAATATATACTATTTTGTGTAATCTTTTTTTTACTAAGAAAATGTTATCTTGGTACCTTTCTTGAAAAGTTGCTGGAACTGGGACTTTAAAAAGTTCTATGATTTGATCATGGCCATACTAACAAAAGATAGAGTTGAGATTTTACTCAAATCTTTCTCACTCCAAAGCTCAGGCTTATAGAAATTATGTTACATTTTATTTTGTTAATCGCACAAGTAGCTCTCTGTATAATTAGAAGTTTACATGTGTGGAAGACATATTTATTCAGTCTGTGTTGCAAAGATAGAGACTTCTAAGACCCTTTGGGATGCTAAGTACTCGGTGCTTGTGTAGATCTCCATTGTATTTTCTTCTTGTTTTTGGAGATAAATGCATAATGCAAAATGTGTAATTAATTGAATTTTATTTTTTAAGTTCAACAAGAGATTTTAGAGCTATGAATATACCTTTGCCGATACCTATCGTATTTGCTTTATTTAAGAAGAATTTAGAGAGAAGGAAGAAAGTGTCTTTACTTTCAAATGGTTTAGAAATGTCCAGTGCTTTCCCTCACCCTGTTTATTTACTCTTATATTAAAATGTACTTAGAGATTATAACCTATGTTTTTTTTTATGATTTGGGAAATTAATTCCATTTTAATTTGTAGCTAAATATGCAATAGATAGTTGACAAGTACATTCTCTGAAAAAAAAAAGTTGTTGATGTGGTATTTTAAGTAAGGATCAAAGAGAGACTTAAATTCCAATTCAAGAAACTAATAATAAAGCAGCAAAATTAAACTAAAGAATGTAGGAGTAGAACATTAATAAAAATGAAAGCAGATATTAGTAAATTAGGAGTTAGATATGATTGAATTCATTAATAAATTGATGCCAGCTGAACTCTTTGAGAGATTCAGTAAAATAGATCCAAACGTGACAAAAACAATTAAAAGGGGGGGGGGGAGAAAAATGCAACCATAAAATTGGCAAAGAACATGCTATATGGTACGCCTGTGCAATTATGAGATAACTTTAAAATGTAACAGAATAATCTGTCAAAATTTGCACTAATTTGACAGTTTTTGTCAATACATTCTAGAGAGTTTCAATTATGAAAACTGACATAAGAAAGGACAGTTAACTAGGCTAAAACAATAGAGTGAATTTTTACAGTTATCAAAATTCTCAGTGTAATCGTGGGGATGGAAATGCTTGAGGGATGAATTCTATAAAACTGAGAGTATCTTCAATAATTACGTTACAAGAAGAGTTTCCAAGTTTACTTCATGAAGCTAACTGGATCCCAAATCAAATATCCGACAAAAATGCCTCTGGAGTCAACCACAAATCAGAAAAAAAAGTAAAAGAAAAAAATGCAATAATGTATATTAGAACTTAATGTTGAAAATTATTTTGTAAGTTATTGATAGCATTTAGAAGTAACTTAGCAGTAAAATAGTAAAAGGCATCAGTATTTTTCTTTGGAAGTATTTATTTATCTGGAAAAACAGAAGGGGTTTAGAAAACATTACTGACTCCTGTCAAAAAGAAAATTGCACTGTCAGAGTTAAACAGTCAAGGAAGTCTATTCAAGACTACTGCAAGAGGAGAGAGAGGCCAGAACACAATCTAAGTTCAAGTCTGCCTAAAAGAAAGGGATAGAGAGTGTCTAAGAGCTGGGGTCACAGGATCTTAGGATGCTTGCTAATTAGCCTTACCCCTTCCCCGGGGGGCGGGGGGGGGGAGTAAACTATCTGACATCTCCCTGATAGGAAGTTGTTTTACAACTTAGAGCAGTGGGGGAAGTTAGGTCCTACCTTCCCATGGAAACTGGAAGATAGGGGGTCATAAGGATGCCATATCTTACTCAAAAATGCTGTTTCCAAGGAATGGTTCCCAGGTCATTGAGAAAAACATTACTGGGTTGTAATACTGGCAAGAAGTTTTCTGTTTTGTGTTTTTTAAAAATTTTTTTAACAATTATTTTTGAGAGAGAGAGATACAGAGACAGAGTGTGAGCAGGGGAGGGGCAAAGAGGGAGGGAGACACAGAATTCGAAACAGGATCCAGGCTCAGAGCTGTCAGCACAAAGCTCGATGCGGGGCTCAAACCCATGCACCTTGAGATCATGACGTGAGCCAAAGTAGGATGCTTAACCAACTGAGCCACCCAGGTGCCCCAGGAAAGAACTTAAAAAAATTATATCTCAAAGGGAAAGAGAGAAAGAATTTACAATCTTTGAAGTTAAATGCTTTCCAAAAAGGTGGATCAGGGCATAGAGTCAAGAAGTCTATCATAAGTCTGGTCAGTCTGAGGGAAAGGCTACAGTCATTTGGTCACTCTATACAAGAGTATATAGAATACAAATATAAATAGTTTACGTATTTGGTAACATAGAAAATATAAGAACACAGTAGAAAAACTGTTTTCTTTCACGATAAGGGAAGACAAATTTAAGAATAAACCAAAGAAGACTCTACAGAACTTTATAGGAAGACTTGAAAATTTTACCAAAAAACTCTCAAATTAGACTTCTATAAAATAATTTTTCCTAAGTCCATGAGTGGAGAGACTCAACATCATATAATTTAAATTAAAATACAGAACTAAAAATAAAGTAACAGCATCATAATAAAAATCTCAATAGGATTTTAGCTTGGTATTTGGCTTTAATAGCATAAATGTTTATTTCACAAAATAAATATTAAAATAAACGAAGTCAATCTTGAACAAGAAGATAATTAGGATTAGATCTGATCATCAGTTTTGGAAATGCAATAAAAGTTCTATGATTAAAAGACTCCTGTAAACCTACAGAAGCAGATAAATGAAACAGAACAGAAAGTTTTGAAATGTATCAATATTTAGATAGGAACTTTACATACGATAAAGATGTCATTCAACGTTTGTCAGAAAACAGACTGGTTATTTATTACATTAGTGCCATTGTGATAGCTGGTGATATGCATTACGTTTTCTCAGGGTTTTCAGACAAATAAAGATATTAAGCATGGTTGTTACCTATAAGAATTCTGAAGTCATATTGAAGTCTGAGATTCTGAGCTCTTACTACAAAACTTTGGAAAACTGTTTTTCCTACTGTATGCCTCAGTTTCCTTTTGAAAAAATGGGCATTTTAATCATCAACTCAGATTATTTTAGGATTACATTAAATACATATTATTTAGCACTTACCCCAGTGACTAGCTTGCAATATAATTTCTTTAAACATAAGCTATTAGTATATAATTAGTTACAAATGAATGGCAAGTTAGTTGCTCCAATATACTTGGTCCCACCTTTTGTCCTCAAGCACTTGTAGACATTTCTTCATTGCCAGTTACGATATAGTATCAATAAATGAATCATCCCAGCATTTGTTAATGAAGCAGCTGTTAACAGAGTGCCTGGCAACTTTCTAGGCATTGAGGAGACAGCAGTGTAAACGTCAGGAACGGTTAACTTTAGTGGGATAAAGATGTAAGTAAAATAAACAAAATATTTGCCAGTAATAAATGCAATTCCAAGAATGAAACTGGTTGCTAGAATAGTTTGGGAGTGTTAAAAGAAGGGAAATGAGGCTGCTGCTTATGTACGCAGGGTGAAGAGGAAACCGATGCGATCTAAAGCTTTAGAGGGAGGCAGGTGCTGAATCCTGGTTTTTAAAACCAGGACAAGAAGTTTGAATTGTATGTTAATATGATGGAAAACTGTCAGAATGTTTGGAGCAAGGAGGTAATATGATCTAATTTATGTTTTAAAAATATTATAATATGGGGAATATCTTTTAGGGGGTACATTGGAAGTGGAGAAACCATTAAGAAATGATAATGTTTTTGGGTAAAATTGTACTAAGAGAAAACAATTGGCATTTCATGAAGAAGCCTGAGGTGGGCTTGATTTATTCATGGGTGGCTTCTTTTAGTGTTATTTTTTGTTTGTTTTTGGTTTCTGATTATTGTTATTTTTATTTGTTTGCAGACTTTCCCTTTCTAGGATACCTCTACAGCATTGGGAGGTACTTGGCTTGAATGTCTGATGAAAAAATTCAGACTATGCCTAAAATTGGATAGAAGTGTAATGGGCACAATAAACTTGAAGATTGTAAAATGTTGGAGAACACAATAAAGACAGAAAAGAGGGCACCTGGGTGGCTCAGAAGGTTAAGCGTCTGGGTTTTGGTTTTGGCTCAGGTCATGATCTCACGGTTCATGAATTTGACCCTTGCGTCGGACTCTCTCTCTCTCAAATAAATAAATATTAAAAAAAAAAAAAAACTTAAGAGATTTGTGATATAACTGCTCCATTGATTATCTATGTGGCCTGGAAAATATGGTGATGGGGGTGAAAAAATTAAAAGGAATGTGAAACTACTCACCCAAGAAAATGAGAACATATACTTCACTCATTGAAAAAGCCCATTTTATAAGTATATATTTAGAATGTACCATTTGCAATTCATTCTGCTGGGAATTATGAGATAGATGCCCTCTTTTTTTTTTTAATTGAATGTATCAATTTTTCATTCCACTGAGTAAAACTGTAGAATAAAGAGTAGCTAATGTGATGGTCACTCTACTGAAAATAGGAAGAGAGAGAGATATAAATTTCAGAAGAGTTTATAGAACGAGAACAGAATGCCAGCCTGGATGTGGCAGTGGTGAGCGAGAGTGCACAGGCGTTATCAAAAGATGCTTGTTGGTCCATTCTGAGGTTGGTAAAAGAAAAGGGCCAATAAATACCAACAGAGTTTTAAAAGCTAGAACAGTTAGTGTATTGATTATAATTATTTTCTTTTTATTAAAAGAATGATGTCTTGAATCACCAGGAGACAAATAGCACTATGATCTAAATTAGAATTTTTAAAAGTTGGTTAGATCTAGTTCCAGAGGCACAAGTTTATATTGATGTGCGGCATAAATGGATTACTCTCAGGCCCTGGCAATTGAGTATGCAATAATTACAGCGTAATGAGATAATGAAGAGCCTCTGTCAGGCTTTTTTAGGCAGAGAGGCTTGAGGATGAAAATATTTGAAAACAGAGAATACCAATTAGTTTCCATGCTGCCCTATTAGTGGGACGAAGAGTTCTATTTTGTCAATCCTGCAGTGAGATGAAGGCAGGTGGGAAACAAAACGCAGCGCACGTCGTGGTGCTCGTGTCGAGCAAGTCATGGCCATGATATGCTGGAAACAGCGGAGTAATTAAAAATCGGATCTCTTTGCCGGCAAAAGCCACCTCTGAACTACTGTGATACAAGTGATACATAGCACAGTGTGGCTGCCTGATTCTTAGATTCTATTTGCTTGGAATTAGGATCCCAAATGTGATATTTCGGGGGGCTTATGTAAAAAAAAAAAACAGTATCAATTTAGCTTAATTACCATTATATTTATGTCCTCGCTGTTTGATCTCTACCAGGCCTGAAAGGGTCGATTAAACTGTATTTAAATTTATTCTGCTTCGTAGGTGTCCACTAAAACGAACATTAGAAGTAGCTGTGCTCTAAGGTTAATTTGTTCTGTAGAATTACCCATATTTCTCCAGAGTATTCATTAGTGGAATAAAATAGAAAACTAATCTAGATGCTAAAGGATTATCATTATTGCCAGGCGGGTATCTTTGATAACATTCCAGTTGGGATCACCTCGCGGAGCCTGAATAAACAAAGAAAATGACAAATTGCCGCTCTTACATATATCTTGGCAAAACAGGGATGAAATTGCTGAGATTTGAAAGCCAATCAAAACATTTGGAAGCCACTTGCTGTGGTAATTTACTGAAAAGTTTTCAGTGACATTTTGGTACTCAACAGACAACTCCAGCAAGTGTTATTAAGAATAAATTAACCCCCAAATTCCACTATACCACTCAGCACATTTCAGCATTTCGAATGTGTTCTCAAGCACCCTTCCTTTGGCCCTTGGAGACCAAAAAGAACACAAAGGCTGATACTTCCTAGAAGAAACAAATTACATTATATGTGTTGCACATAGTCACACACAGAAAGAAAAGCAAAATTAAAGTCACCTTAATATCTATCACCTGTTGAACATAGACATACCACAAATGTGCCTGTAATTCCCCATTTGTCCTTAAGTTATGTTGTGGCTTATATTTTTATTAGTTGTATTACAAAAGGCTTGGGCTGGATAAATGTGTTCACAGGAAATCATAAAAGATCTTATCCCCTCTCTATACTCTCCCGTCTCAAATTGGTAGGTCGTACTTTACTGTGAATTTTTCCACTTCTTGTTGCCTAACCTGTATATACCAAGATTTACATTTAGGTAGAAAGCCCCTTAATTTGTCTATGCTACAATATACAGAAAGCATGTAAAATGTAAATGTTTTCAAGCTGCCATTTTGTCCAACGTTATTTCAGCAACGTCATCCCCATATCATTAAACTGGTTTTAAGAGTTTCATGATGGTCCATTGTATGTATTCAGCACAATTTACCTAAATATTACATTATTACAACATTGTGTCACTTGGGAGATTCCATTTTGTTTTCTGCCATTAAATAATGCTGTGACTAACATTGCTGAGCATAAATCTTTTTTCTCAGTTTAGTTCAATTCCTTAGCGTAGATTCCCAAGGTGAAATTATATTTTAAAACCATTAATACTTTCAGATCATTTGTAGCTTTTCATTTAAATTGAGGTTAAATAGAGATCTCTTTTCGTTAAAGCCTCAAAATGATATTAAGAAAGATTGTGGTTACTTAATGAAATGAAAGTCTTTTAACTGTTTTAAATGCTCCAGCTGATAAGATTTCCGTCATTACTGTTCATTAGTCCTGATTTTTCTCTCATGGCTATCTAACTTATTACATCCATGGAACTTCTCTGGCTTTGTATACACTGGTATGTGCATTTTCTTTAGAAGCTTTATTTGTTTGGAATGCCTAGTGCCCATTCAACTACACTGAAAGAAGAGATATCTCTAAAATAGTATATGGAAATTAAATCAATATTGAGAACCTTGGTCTACCACTCCTAATAAGAAAATCTTATATGCTTTTTCCCACTGCACCAAATCTTTAATTGTATCTAATTTATATTTCTGTATTAGTTAAAGTTCAGCAGTAGATTGCATTAATAGGAATGAGATAAAGTAATTCACAGAAGTGAAGGAAGATAAGAGCTAAACAAATAGGGGTGCATAAACAATTTTGGAGAAATCTGTTGACCTCTTCAGGCAGCTGCCATGAGTACAACTCAGTTCCAGTGATTACAAGTTTTTGATGTCTCCCAGTCGAAATATACCACACTTGGATAATGAGTATCCAATTAGGTAAGCTGCGATCCAGATACAGAAATGCTAAAGCCCAGCTAGTCATTAGGGACACAACTCTGTGAGTTGGGTGGGATGGAAGAATTATCCTCAGCAGACTAAAACCCAACTGCTTTAATCGGTATTATCCAGTTCCCGAGAGCCTTGAAAGTAATTGGGAAAATTTTTATTATGTCCACCATGTAAATGAGAAAACAAATGCAGAGATTGGTTTTAGGCAATTGGTTCAATCTGTCTCTTGAAAGCAGCTGGCGCATTATGTATTCTTTAGGAAGCGCATAACAGTTTTCCTGTTTTGGTCTTAGCTTCCAGGAAGCTTAGAGTCGAAGGAAAGATTTACCTTTATTTCTAACACATTTGCTTTTCCTATGAGCTCTGGTTTTGATTTTTCAATTATCTTTTATTTATTTATCAAACATGTCACTATACATTGGTACTAATCCTGTGCCATAAGTCATAAATTTAAGTAAGTAATAGGAATTACCTTCTCCATAAGGATATAGAAATTGGGACTGATATTAAACTACAGCCTCTGTGTACCAAAATATAGCTTCATTTACACCTGTCACCCTATTTAAACTCAAAAGCATCCCCAAATCATTTTAAATTCCTACTTCACTGTTATTTCCATAGCTTTATATTCTTTCCATTTCTCAGATTATTTTATTAACCAATAGTGACATATTTTTTGCTAATACATCTTAAATATTCCTACTTGTTTATTTCATTATTACTTGACTCCCTCAGCACAGACTGTTAATGCCAAATGCAATTGGGCATTTGCCTGGAACTGAGACAAATGTGATCTATAAATTGCTAACATAACCTATGTTGGCAATAAGGTATACTTGGCTGTGTTTTAATGATTACTTTTATTTTAAAAAGTCAATGTCCTTTTGAGTTAGGGAATTTTTAGGAAGAGGATATTAAAGAGATTTACAATACAGTTATATATGTCTGTATTATATATATGTATTATATATATACACACATATACATTCATATATACATTATAAAATTATATAATGTATATAATTCATTAAAGAGACATACAGAGAGAAATTTCTATAATTAAGAAGTCATTGGGGGAGCCTGGGTGGCTCAGTCAGTTAAGCGTCTGACTTTGGCTCAGGTCATGATCTCGTGGTTTATGATTTGAGCCCTTTATCAGGCTCCGCACTGACAGTGCAGAGCCTGCTTGGGATTCGCTCTCTCCCTGTCTTTCTGCCTGTCTCTGTCTTTCTCTCTCTTTCAAAATAAATAATAAACTTAAAAAAAACTTTAAAATAACAAAAAATAAGTCATTGGTCATCTTTGATAAAGGACCTAAGTAAGAGAGAAACTCAAATAATCTTAATAGGGTAAAAAAACCTGCTTTTTAAGCTGGCATTGGAATTTTCTTAGCTCAGAGACAGTCTCTCTCTCTTTCTCTCTCTTTAAGTAAATGCCTTCTCAACTCACTTTGAATCTAGATATGGAGATCTAAAAGATATTATTTGGAAATAATAGTAAAATAAAAAGATAGCCTAAGGACTATGCACTGTAGGTTGGAGGATGTAAAGAAAGAAGGAAAGGAAATTGGATTAGAGAAATGGCAACCATAGACTATGACTGGAGTTTTGAGTCTGGGGTGGTGGGAACACCATCAAAAAATAAATTTTCAATAGTAAATTGGCAGATGCAAGAAATTTTTAACATTGTATTTTAGTCTATTTTGTTGTGACAGGAACTTGCTCTTCCTCCTGTTTCTTGAAAACATAACTAAGTTCTGTGGGCATGGATGTAATGTGTGTGTAAATTTTATCTTATTTTTTAAATTTTTTTGGTGGGTGTAGGGCATCCAGCAAAGTAGACTGTATTCCACCTTTGAAACTGAAACTAGAGAGATAAGAACATCTGCAGAATTTGAGTATGAAGTCAAGTATTTGGTGGTTATGTGGAAAAGGCATGATTATTCCAACAGGATGATTTGAGTAGATTTTGTTTAAATATGAAAGAATTGTATAAACTCACCTGGCATTTGGGATTTATTACTGAAACATGAGGAACAATATAAATTACCATAAAGGAGGTATAAAAAACTATCGTATGGGATCCAGAGAACAGATATTTCAGTTAGGAGTAGTTCAAGCGCTTGGTCATGTGCAAGAGAGTTTTTGAAGATGATTTGGAATGCTTCAAAGTGAAGGAAAACATTCCAGAAAGAGAGACATGTTAAAAAGATTACTGAATTCCTTTGGCCTTTAATACGTTCATACAATGCGTCTGAGAGAAGTAATCTTAAAACTACACTGAAAAGATGTTGTGACTAGAGATGTTCGATAGAGACAATCCATGTCAGTGGTCAGAATAGATCTTGAAATTGTGGGAGAAACACCCACTTTATGGATATCTATCACCTTTATCAAGACTTGATAGGGCCTTAAATAAGAGATCCTTCAATTACTTGATCCTCTCTATCACCTAGATCATTAGTTGGGTTGGGAATATATTTTTGACAAAAGAATAGTAGCTAGTTTATAAAACTTACCTATTTAACTTACTAAAAGGAGACCATCAAGCTATTTGTAGAAATGTGCATGATTTTTGCCAGATATACATGTGAGAGTGCCCAGTAACTGGTAGGTGCTATTAGAGTCTTTGTAGCTTGATGAGGTCACATCAATCACAGTGCTTCAGATAAAAATAAAAGAGGTCATAGAAGCAAGCTTAAGTCACTTCAACATTTAAAGATAAGAAAGAGGAAGAAATTCTAGTAAAGGAGAGATATTTACACCAGTAAGTCATAGTTATTTAACTCCGCTGATGTGTAAATTCCTCATGTATAAAGTATAACCTACTTCAGATATTAGGAGATTTCAATTATTTAGCTTTGAAAAAGTGGCTGTAATATAGTAAGCACTCAATCAATGTAAGGTAACTTGAGTGAGAGCCAGAAATCCATAATCTTACATTTTTATATAGTTTCCTAAGTGATTTTGATGAATAGCTAGCCACACATTCTATCAAACATGCTACCTTAAAAAATGCATTTTGAGCTATATAGGTAATTGGCTGGTGTTCCATTCTGGTATTCTCGAAGTGTGAGTGTGAAATAGTGTTTCACAAAAATTATTTAAATCCATTTATTATTCACAAGTGTGTTACACATCCTTTCATTTATATTTCGCCATCTCTGCCCCACCCCTATTTTTATTTTATTCTCCTAATTGTGGTTTACATCTAAGTACTCGACTCATTTCAAACACAATTTACACAATATTGAAGGGAATTTCCTTTGTATGTATGAATCTGTAAGTTTTCCACAAAGTAAAAAAGGTTAGGACACTTGAAATTGACTGAATGTTGGGTGAATGAGATGTTTTTAAATTTTTCTTTAAGTTCAAATTTGCCACATATAGAACAGTATTATGAGCATTAATGCAGAAAATAATTGGCCATTTATATTTCTTTGGACAAAACAATTATAAGAGGATCACAAAAAAAACCTCTACACATCAATTACCATATGGTAGATTATTTTTTATTCTGCCATAACGCTTCTGGCTTATTGGTAATAAAGGGCAACAAATTGTTCTTACGATGTGTATTTTTTTTTAAACTACACATCAAATATAAATTTGATTTAACTTCTGATATCTGTATTAGAAATGCAATCTTTTTAAAATACGTTTTTAAGTTATTTTGGAGAGAGAGAGAGAGAGAGAAGGGGAGGGGCAGAAAGAAAGGGAGAGTGAGAGTGACAAACAGGTTTTGAGCTGTCAGCACAGAGCCCCATGGGGGTCTCAGACCCAGGAACCATGAGATCATGATCTGAGCTGAAATCAAGAGTTGGGAGTTTAACTGACTGAGACACCCAGGTGCCCCAGTACTTAGAAAGGTAATCTTATAATACAAAGGCAATCTTATAGTAAAAAATACTGACATGAATGTGAAGAGTGGCATTGACATTGATGAAATAAAAATCCATTATTGTTATTCTTATGCAAATTACCTGAATCTAATTGTAGAGCTTTTCACATGGAACTTCCCTCACAATTTATAGATACAAATCATGAAACTTAACAATTAAATTATATTGTGTTTATCTTCACATTCTTATGCCTATGAATTCTTCTCTCTCCTCAGTCAGATATGCTTATCAAGGGCAGGGAAATTTTCATACTACTTTTATATTTCTTACCAAATTTGTGATAATGTTCTATGCATAGCAATTCATTTAAAAATAATTGATCAGATCATTTGTAATTACCATATGTCTCTGAAATTTTATTCTTGATTTTATATGAGTGCTTTGGAGAAATATTAGAAGGCCATTATTATGAACAAAATAGAATTTGAAAGTCAAAATAAATAGGTATTTGATTAATTTTATAATTTGGTCTATTTAAACAAATCATAAATGTAATGATTTTTATCTGCTCAATGTAACATGTGTGTGTGTGTGTGTGTGCGCGCGCGTCTGCATTTAATATTTATTTGGAGAAGGAAAGAATCCGATCATACTGAAAATCAATTAAATCAGTTAGTGGTCCATGATATTTGTAGATTTTATTATACACATTATGCAAAAAAATGACAAAAATTCATGTAATTTTCAACATGTATTTTGGTTAATATTATTTGACATCACTTTCTAGTAGAGTCAAAGACATATTAAGCACAGTGTTAACCATTCACAACATAGTTTTGAGCAGAAAACAAGGCAGACGCACGTATCTATGCAAGTAACCAAATTTATCTTGGATTATTTAAAATCAGACGCACCTACAATAACCTGACCGTAGGTATAAAACCAGGATAATAATGGTTTTAAAAATGTTTTAATGATCAATGAAGTAAAATCAAAGTGCTGCGTTAGGACAAAAGCAAGGTCACTCTTGTGAGAGAAGAGTTGAAATAGGGAAGACTTTTGTCAAGTGTGAGGCTGAAATTAGCTTTTGAATGATGGCGATTGTACAGAGCTGAACAAACAGTTCAGGGAGACAAAGCAATCCAGACAGAGATCCTCTAGAAACATCAGGACAAAAGAGTACACAGTGAACTTCAGGATTGGCAATCTAGTTAGGTTGTGTTACATTTCCTGAGCTGGGAAAACACAATAATAATAATAATAATAATAATAATAATAATAGTAATAATAATAATAATAAAATTATGATGATGATGATTACTACTACTATTATTATTTCTCTTTCTCCTAACCCAGGAGAGATGCAAGAAAGGACTCTATCAGTGCCTGATCATATCTCAAACCCACTGCTTGCATTGACCTTCAACTTTTGATTCATAGCTCTGGTTTCTTTAGTGATCATTTCCTATTCTTCCCTCTGTCTAAATACTCATACTAGCACATTTTCATGTCATCTGTCTAGTTTTTGATTCTAAAGGAATATGTCCCATCATCTCCTTGGCTCCTTTAGGACTCTATGACCTTATGTCTGGTCCAGCCCTAACATTAGGGCAATCAAGGAAAGTGTAAATATTGAAAATGCTGTCAGAAGGACAAATTTCGGTTCATAGTAGAGGTGATACTGATTGACACCTTACATATTTTATAAAATGTATTTTCTCCATAATTTTAATGGGGATCCCGAGTTCGATATTTATCACATCGTTCCGAACATTCATAACAATTAAATCCAGGAAAATCTAATCTCTGTACCCAAGAACACATAAATTGAATTACTTCTTGTATTTTAGTATAGCATAAAATTTGTTAAACTAGCAATAGGCATCAGTGAATATTTGTTTGGAAGGATGAAAAAG
Organism: Acinonyx jubatus; assembly: GCF_027475565.1. NCBI lineage: Eukaryota > Metazoa > Chordata > Mammalia > Carnivora > Felidae > Acinonyx > Acinonyx jubatus. The sequence continues at coordinate 179,030,735 of NC_069382.1, read as the reverse complement.
CCAATCTTTATGTTGTACAATTGTAAACGTGCTTTATAATGATAGATATAAAAATAATTCTGAAATAAAATGTAAACTTTCTCATAATGCTGTCATTTTATTTTAATGCCAAAATTTAGCATTTGCTGGAAGATGAAGTTCGATGCTCCAATTTGGAAATGAAGAGCTTTTTGATTTATATATCACATGCATATAGTGATCAGCTCCTTTAAACTTTGGGAGCCTGGGTGGCTCAGTCAGTTAAGCATCTGGACTCTTGATTTCAGCTCGGGTCATGATCTTAAGGTGCGTGGGTTTGAGCTCCACACCAGGCTCTGTGCTTACAGTGTCAATCCTGCTTGGGATTCTCTCTCTTTCCCCTCTCTCTCAAAATAAATAAATAAAATTAAAAAAAATTAAAGTTTGTCTATCATGTAATAAAATCTATATGCTTTTAAAAGCAGAAGTCAAAGCAAAATGTTTCAAAAGATAAACATACATATATATTTTTGAAATAACTAAATTCAAAGTCTGGAGCTGAAAGCCCAATAAATTATGAATTTAATGGGTTTGGCCTGGGCCTAATAGCAGATTAGACAAGTTTGAAAAGATTAGCTGTGATCTGAAAAAAGAACAACCACTTGGTCAAGCAGAAAAAAGTTTAGGATTGAAGTCCCAGGAAAGAAAGAGAGCAAAGGTGGGGCTTTTAAATTTTTTTTTTTTTAATGTTTATTTATTTTTGAGACAGAGACAGAGTGTGAACAGGGGAGGGGCAGAGAGAGAGGGAGACACAGAATCTGAAATAGGCTCCAGGCTCTGAGCTGTCAGCATAGAACCTGACTCGGGGCTTGAACCCACAAACTATGAGATCATGACCTGAGATAAAGTTGAATGCTTAACCAACTGAGCCACCCAGGCACCCCACAAAGGTAGGGCTTTTAAAAGAGTTACTGACAAAGATTTTTCAAAGCTGATTAAACCTTCAGCTACGCATTCAAGATTATTTACACTATGTAAGAGACATACAAAGAAAACAAAAGATAGCATACCATGATAAAATTGATACCTCTCATGAAAAAGAAAAAGGAAAATAAAAATTTAAAAATATCCAGAAACACAACTGATTCCTTTCAAAAGAGCAATAATGCACTGACAGAAGACATTAAAATAAACCCTAGGGCGAGTGGAAAATAGAATGATTTTCCTCAAAAGCTGGAGGAAAACAAAAACAAAAACAAAAACAAAAACAAAACATTTCTGCCAATTCAGAATCCTATTCAAACAAAACATTCTTTGAAAATAATATGATTGAAACACTTTTAGAAAAAAAGGAGTTCACTACCATTGCCAAAGAAAATAATAAACGATTTTATAGCATGAGAAAGAAAGCTTCCCAGATGAAAGCTCAGAGAGGTAGGAATAAAAAAGAAAAAAAAAAAGCAATGAAAAATATAATTATGAATAGTCACCAAAGATAATATTAGTAACATTAGTTGAATAAAATGCCGTGTGAGTGTTTATCACATATAGAAGTATTCAGCAACTATTGCATGAAAGTGGCAAGGTAAGTAGAGTTAAAGTATTTTAACAAGAAGTATTTGAATTATTAATTTATATTAAACTTCGATAAGTGAAAGACACTGTTGTAATCTCTGGGACGGCCATTAAAATAATAGCTAAGAGAAAATAATAAAATCATAATTTAGTAAGGAGAGAAAGAAATGGATATGGATACTTGTTTTTTTTTTTAATACATAGTTTAAAGTTTATTTATTTATTTTGAGAGAGAGGGCGCACGCAGGGGAGGGGCAGAGAGAGAAAGAACCCTGAGCAGGCTCCGCACTGTCAGCGTGGAGCCCGATGTGGGCCTTGAACTCACAAACTGTGAGATTATGACCTGAGCCAAAACCAAGAGTTGGACGCTTAACCTACTGAGCCACACAGGTGCCCTATAGATATTTGTGTATAAGTCAAAGTTTTTCAGAGAAACAAAAAACATACCACATTATAGTGATAGAGAAATAGATATATAGATAATAGGCATAGACATGGACATAGACATAGATATAGATAGATAGAGGTAGAGATATATCCTCATCCTCTCTATATAGGTGACAGCAAGAGTGAGAGAGAGAGAGAGAGAGAGAGAGAGAGACAGAGAGATTGTCATTTCATAGATTATAGATCACAGAGAATTCGCTTTTGAAATGATGCTGAGAAACCATACTGTCAATCTGCTGTCTGTGACCTGGAGACAAGCAGAAAAACTGATGATACAGTTCCAGTCTGAGCCCAAAGGCTTGAGAAGCAGGGGAGCCACTGGTGTACTTCCCTGAGTGCAGGATAAGACTGAGTCTCAGATCAAGCAGTCAGGTAGAAAGTGAATTAATTCTACTATTTGTTCCCTTCGGGCTCTCAACAGATAATGCTCCTCCGCAATTGGATATCAACCTGTAATCTGCTTTTCTGGGTCCACTGACTCAAATACTAATCTCTTCCTGAAACACCCTGTCAAACACACTCAGCAATAATGTTTAACTAGATGTTTGGACATCCTGTGGCCCAACCAAGTTGACACATAAAAATAACCATCACAAGTTTTAATTCAAGGAAACTTTGATGACAAACTGGGAAAGATCATTGAGTGAGGGTCAGGAGGAGAGTAACACAAAGCAGTATGTAAGGGGCTGGAACTTCATTTCCTTAGTTTAGGGAAACTATGGTTGTGTATTGATCTCCTTTTCATGAAAGTTCTTTTTAAATATGCTAGTCTGTTTCCTCAAAGGTGAGAGTCGTCTGAAGGGAATTATGTGGGTCTTGGGTCTCGGCATGACATCACTGGGACATTTGAAGTCACTTACAGGAGATGATTGGAGGAGTACCGTGTCTCTTCTTTGATTTTATTAGTGCTTTGGATATTTTTTTCTTATGTCTTTAAATATATAAACCCATTTCCGCATCTATTCTACTAGAATTTTAAAGGGCAGAGAAGGGATGAATATAGATGTAGATTTCAGCTATCACACCCTCCAAGTTTGTTGTTTGATAAAATGTATGCAGACTTGCGACATGCAGTAAACTGTACGTTTGTGCATTTCTGCTTGAATGGTTAACTTACAAAAGTCTTTGGAAAGGATGTTGACGTTACGCAGAGAGAACTTTAACTGGGTTTATAGTCACTACAAATGCTAACTCCACTTTTATAAACTTCCCTTAAGAAAGCAATCACTATTTTGAAGAACAAAACATGTGTTCCTTTATGACCAACACAGAGTTATAATAGAGATCATGTTAAAATCACCAAAATGCCTAACTATACTTGAATACTTACTGTTTTAATAAAATATGTAAGAAGTCTTTTAATGTGATTTTTAAAATATGGAATAAGATGAAAATTCTTATTTATGTGAAATTAAGAAAGTCGCACAGAAGAGCATACACGTGGTATGATCACATCTATGTAAATATTGTATAAGAGTACAGGAAAAATCAACAACATGCAATAGTGTCTACATAGGCATTATCAAAATGGTTGATTTTATTTCGCTTTCTGCTGTTTTGTATTTATTATTCTTTTATGGAAAAATGTACAGTAAATGTTATTCAACCTTAAATCCTCCTAGGAAAAATGCAGGTTAAAAAGTGTATTGTTAGACATTTTGATAAATGAGCAAGAATGAAGGCTCTAACATGAGGTCTGGATTTGAACCTGACTTCTTACTTCAAACGCTCGGAGACTTTGGGTAAATTATTTTATCTGCTGAATGTGAGTTTCCTCATCTAAAAATGTCTGGTAGAATAATGTCTAATTTATAGGATTATTGAAAGGATGAGATAATTATTGTAAAATGCAGAACACAGTATTCAATTACCTCACAACAAAGACTGGCAATAACATAACCAATGATGTTAATAAATATTCATAATTATCCTTCCAACAGGATGAAAAACAAAATTCCCTGAGCCCAATTTTTAATCTATAAAAAAACAAATATATAACTTCTTGTATGTTAGACCCAATGAAAAGTGAATAAGTAAAACAGCAAATGTTATTGGAAAATCTAAGTATGCATCTTGATTTGAAAAAAGAATACGGAATTATAACAATTGAAAATAACAGTAGGTTGGGTAAGCAACTACAATGTGTTGTTCTACCATGAAATGTAGCTCAAAAAAAAAAAAAAAAACAACCCAAAACATACAACAATTATTTCCCAGATTTCTAATCCTACAGGTACTGTTGAGAAAAACTCTGGCTTAAGAATTCCAAGCAGAATTTCATAGAGAAATTCAAGTTCTTTGAACTTTATGTTTAAAGTTGTAGCTCCAAATCTAGTCATTTAAACATTTATGCTTTAGAAAGGGTCCTTTGATCTGATTACTCCTTTATGTGATGATGCCCACATGGGTACGTTCTTTTATAAACCACTGAAGTTGGTTGATTGCTCTTTCCTTAGTGAGCAAAGAGTACCTCAGGGGAAGAGGGAATAGGGTGGTATATAAGGGAGAGGGTCTGATAAACTGGACAGAAACCCAAGAATCCAGACAGAGCAACCTAGCTCCATTTGTTTGTTAAATTGAAATTTCAAGTGAGAATCGCCTTTGAAGGAATGTTCTTGTATCAAAATTGCTTGAAAACCACAATTTGAACCAATGGCTCCCATATCCTATGCACTAGGGACACCTATGAGCAAGGACTTATTTATAGGCGTTTGAAACCCATGAACATACTAAGGGTCCTCTGAAGACTAAAAGAAAACTCGTGGTCTACATATGTGTAATATATTTTAAAAAATCTCTTTTGAGGTATAATTCGATGAGATTTTTTTGGTGACAGTGGGATTCATGGGGTTCCGGAGCCGACAGCCAAGAAAGAATTCTTGAAGACGTCTTTGGTGCAAAAGGGTGGTTTTATTAAAGCACAGGGACAGGACCTTTGGGCAGAAAGATCTGCCCAGGACCATGAGGAAAGACTGGTTTATATACTATGGAGTTGGGGGAGGTAAAGTCCAGGGGAAGTTTCCAGTGAGATTTTCATATGCTAAAAAACACTCCCAGGATAGTGGCCTAGCTATTGTCAGGCTAAAGTTGTTTTAGCATTAAGCAAATAATTAGCACTAAGACAGTGGGGAGTTCCTGGAGAAAAGTTTTACTCTGCAGGCCTCATGTATTTGTCAACTGGCTGCAGGTTTATAAGAAAATTTAGTTCTATCTGCCATTTCCTTCTGCCTTTGTTTCCCACATCACTATGGAGGGGTGATGTTGGGGCTCCAGGAAACAGAGTCTATAGTCTAGAGATTAGACTGTTATAAGACTGCCTTTCTCTTGTGATTTACTAAGATATTTGTAAATAGATGGAGACTCAGGTCCTGCAGGACTATGATCTCTATCAGTTAACCATTTATTTTTCCCCTTTCCATTGTCCTTGAACAGCTAGAGTGCCCAAGGAATATCACACATATTCCATCTGGGAGTGGGGGTGGAGATGTTTGTGGCCTGTCAACATGCCTTATACTCCCTCATTATAATTGACAAAATTATAAGATTTTAAAAGTGTGCATGCAGTGATTTGATATGTGTATATATAGTGAAAAGATTCCTTCCATCTTGTTAATTAACACATCCACCACTATATATATGTGTGTGTGTGTGTGTGTGTGTGTGTGTGTGTGTGTGTGTGTTTGGGTGTGTGTGTGTGTGTGTGTGTGCGTGTATACACATATATGAGTATATTTTTAAAATGTTTAAAGATAGTATCAATAAAACATACCTACTTAAGTAAGTTTTGGTCAATGTATATTTTCTCAATTAACAGAAAGCATAACTATCATAAAGTTAAGATTGTAAACTATTATTTTTTTTGTTAAGGAAGAAGATCATATATATATGATCTTATAGATCTTCTATATGATCTTGTATATATATAATTCACCTATATATAATTATATATGATATATATTAATATATATCATACATGTATATGAGATTGAAAGCCTACTGTTCCAAAATCAGTATATTATATTACGTTTTTATCTGAAGATGGTATTTGTTTCTTCACTGATAATATGATTTTATATTGGTGATCGGGGAGGGCAGAGTTGTTGTGTCTGTTGTATCTGTGTTGTGTCTGGGAGAAGGGGTGGCAATTCACCAGTTGCCAGGTTTCAAATTATCAACTTCTATTGATTTATTTTCCCACTCATCCGTCCCGTTTCTAATACACAAGCAAAAGCATACACATATTTATTCACCAAACTCTCCCACCAGTTTGAACATGTATCAATGTGCCCAAGGTCATAAATATATTCAACAATGAAGAGAGGTGATGCCTGAGCCTGGGTGGCTCAGTTGCTTAAGCATCCAACTCTTGATCTCAGCTCAGGTCTTGATCTCAGTGTTGTGAGTTCAAGCCTACATCAGACACAATACTGAGTGTGAAACCTACTTGAAAAAGGGTTAGTATCCAAAATCTATGAAGGTCTAATCAAACTCAACACCCAGTAGAGAAATGCACCCAGAAAACATGAATAGGCATTTTTCCAAGGAAGACGTCCACATGGCTAACAGACACTTGAAAAGATGCTCAACATCACACATCATCAGGGAAATACAAATCAAAACCACAATGAGATACCACCTACACTTGTCAGAATGGTTAAAATTAACAACACAAGAAGCAACAAGTGTTTGTGAGGATGTAGAGAAAGTGGAAATCTCCCACACTCTTGGTGGGAATGCAAACTGGTGCATTCACTCTGGAGAACAGTAAGGAAGTTTCTCAAGAAAGTAAAAATAGAACTACCCTACAATCCAGCAATTGCACTACTAGGTACTTACCCAAAGGATACAAAATTACAGATTCAAAAGGGTACATGCCCCCACATGTGTATAGCACCATCGTCAACAGCAGCCAAACTATGGAGAGAGTCCAAATGTCCATCAACTGATCAATGGATAAAGAAGATGTGATTATACATGCAATGGAATATTACTCAACCTTCAACAAGAATGAAATCTTGCCATTAGCAATGACGTGGATGGAGCTAGAATGCATTATGCTAATAAGCAAAATAAGTCAATCAGAGAAAGACAAATACCATATTATTTCACTCATATGGGGAATTTAAGAAATGAAACAGAGGGACATATGGGAAGCAGGGGTGGAGGAAGAGAAAAGAAGGAAACAAATCACAAGAGACTCTTCACCATAGAGGACAAACTGAGGGTTGATGGAGGGAGGTGAGTAGGATATGGGCTAGATGAATGATGGGTACTAAGGAGGACACTTGTGATAAGCTGGGTGTTGAATGTAAGTGATGAATCACTGAATTCTACTCCTGGAACCAATATTGCACCTGTATGTTAAACTAAATTTTATAACTATAACTAAAATTTAAGTGAATGAAGAAATAAATAAACACATACACAAAATAAACAATGAAGAGAGGTGTTTGGAAAATATGCATGAAGTAACACCAAACTAGTTAGAAAATTTAGAATATTAAACATTTTTAACTGGATGGAAGGAGAATAAAGGAAAAACTTTTGAACTTATTTAGTCTATAATCTAAGTTATGAAAAATGGACATTGAAACAGGGATCAAAAAAAAAAGTGAGTCTTTTTATCCAAAAGGCTTACTTCCACTCTCTTGCCATTCAGAGCTTTCTTGAGTACCCCGTCCTGCGGTCTCCTTTCATCTGAATCAAAACATAATCTGGGCCATACCTTCTAAAGTAATGGTTAAATCCCATGTTTAAGACTATGAAGTTTTCTGGCATTGGAAAATCCTTCACAAATCTACTGCAAGGATGCATTAAAAATGAGACAAATGGCTAAAACAATTTCTTAGCCTTGAGTTCATTTTAAATGTACACATTTTATAATCCTGCTTTTAGCAAATATAGCCAGGGGATACTTCCTAGGTATTCTAAGAGCTTGAGGTCAGAAACACAATCACGTCAGTTTCTCTCTGATGGGTAATTTGAAGGTATGAAACTTGATGCTTCACTACAGTAACACATCTTTGTTTTTTCTGCCTGGCATCATTACTTTAAAAGCAGCAACCACACTCAATATTTTGTTTAGCAGTAAAATTTAGAAAGTCCGTCCTTAATTAGTGTCTAAACTAGAAATCCTCAAGACTTCTAGCTCTTTTAAATTAAGAATATAAATAATACCTGGTTGGTTTTTCTAAGTTTTAAAATTTCAACCTAAATATACTTTGGGTAGAGTTATTAAAAAGTAAACTTTAAACAAAATAAATAGTTTTAACTCACATTTCTCAAAAGAAAAATACTAATGAATTACATTAAAAAAATTCAAGTAGTTCTAAAAATGACTTATTAAAAAGCATTAGGAAAGGAAATGAGATTTGAAAATAGATGAAAATTTCCCCTAATTGATATACTAATTGATTGTACTGGTTCATAGTGTAAAACACTTAATTTTTCTTTTCCGAAAACAATTATTTTATCAACCATAATGTCTGTTCTTTTATCTAATTACAATTCATCAGTAAAATATGCCTATTTCTAAGTCAGCTGAAATAATAAAATATTGAAAAATATATTTGGAAAATCACTGGCATCTAGAGATAAACACATTTGATGGCTCTGCAAAGATAATTGACTTTTTAAGATCGACTTTTTCAAATTATTAATTTTTTAGTTGTATACTCTGGTACTTTAACAGGCACTTTGAAAATAATTATTATATATCCGTCTTTAAGAAAAGTTAGTTCTTGGGGCCCCTGGGTGGCTCAGTCGGTTGAGCGTCCAACTTCGACTCAGGTCATGATCTCCTGGTTCATGAGGTCGAGCCCCGCGTTGGGCTCTGTGCTGACGGCTCGGAGGCTACTTCAGATTCTGTGTCTCCCTCTCTCTCTGCCTCTTCCCCACTCATGCTCTGTCTTTCTCTCTCAAAAATGAATAAACATTTAAAAGAAAAAAAAGAAATGTTAGTTCTTCATAAGTAACCTCCTTTTTATCTTTACTTTCTTATGCATGTGAAAACATTAAATACCTATATACTACTTCTTACTAATATAGATGAACTATATTATTTCCCACTGCAGCTGTAACAAGTCACCACGAACACAGTGACTAAAAACAACCACAAATTTTTAATTTTAGATTTCTGGAGGTTATGGGTGTTTAGAACTAAATTCAAGGTGTCATCAGAGTGGATGTTCCACAAGTGATTCTCCTTTCTTGTTTTTTTCCGTATCTTAGAGGATCCTGCATTGCTTGGCTCATGAGCCAAATCCAGTAATCACAATCCCCAGACTTCTGCTGTCATTGACACATTTCCGTCCCTGACATTATGTTTTTCCCTTCCTGCTTTCTCTTGTGATAACCCTGTGATTCCACTGATGCCACTCAGACAATTTAGGGTAATTTATGCATGTCAAAATCCTGAAAATAATCATATCTGCAAAGTTTTTTTTTTTTTTTTTTTGCCATGTTAAGGTAAATATTCACAGGTCCTGGCAATTAAGACATGAGCATATTTGGGGAGGGGCATTATTCTGGCTCCAAAGAGATAGAAAAAAGTATTTGTAAAAGTAATAGCTGAAAACATCCACAATTTGACTAAAAACATTAATCTCCATCTCCAAGAAGCTTAACAAAATCCAAGTAGAATAAATACAAAGAAATCTCCATCTAGACGCATCACTCTAAAATTGTCGAAAGACGAAGACAAAGAGAAATCTTGAAAGTAATGAGAGAAAACTTATCAGACTGTATTAAAAAAAAAGTTCCAACTATATTCTGTCTTCAGGAGACACACTTTAAACTCAAAGAAACAAATAGGGTCAAAGTAAACCAAACAAACAAAAAGATAGATAGAAAAAGATGTAGTATACAAACAGCATCCATTAGAAAGTTACAATGGCTACACTAATTTAAAATACATTCGTTTTTAAAGAAAACAATGTTGCTAGAAATAAGGGGGAGCATTTTATAATAAAAAATTAATCCATCAGGGAACTAGAGCTGTTACAAGCATATATTGTTTAACAACACAGTCCCAAAATATATGAAGTAAAAACTGAAAAACTTGGAGAGAAATAAGCAATTCAACAATAATAGAGACTTCAATATCCCACTTTCAATAGTGGATAGAAACATGGACAGAAGTAAGACAACAAAGTAGGATTTCATTGATATTATAAAACAACTATTCTAACAGAGTTATAGAACACTCCATCCAACAATGGCATGATATATATTCTTTCAAGTATACATCAATCTTCTGCAAGATAGATTGTATGTAAGGCCATGAAACACTTTTCAATAAAATAAATGTTTTAAAATTATATACAGTATATCCCCGAAACAGAATGAAATGAAATTAGAAATCAATACAGAAACATGGGAAATAAACAAATATACGGAAGTAAACAATTTATGAGTAAATGACCAGTGAGTTAAAAAATTTCTAGGAAAATTAGAAACTATCTTAGGATGTATTAAAATGTAGTTATAATGTATATAAGGGGTACAATATAAGACAGTACTTAGAGGGAAATTTGTAGCTGTAATGTCTACACTAAAACTAAAAAATCATCTTAAGTAAATAACAAAAGTTTTCACCTTATTCCCTGGGGAAAAAATAAGGGGGAGGGAGATAAGTAAATCTAAAGCAAACAGAAAAAAAGTAATCAAGATTAGAGCAGAAAGCAATGAAATAGATAATAGACAAATAATGGTGAAAGCTGAGAAAACCAAAACCAAAAATGATTAGAATGGTTTTAGATAGAAGAAAAAAATAGAAATGGCAAGTTCATTTCTGTTCATAAAAATCAGCTGAAAATTTGGAGCAGATAATATTGCATTTGTATCATATCTTCCTCTGAAAATAACATGTGAAAGATCAAAGATTTATTATAGTACACATCTTACAGATGAGAATACTTAGATTTAGGTAAATTAATTTACTAAGTTCCTGAGAGAATATATCTATAGGTTCTAATATTCACTTAATATGGTTTTAACTATTATGTATTTCTAGATAAAAACCTATGCAAATTGCAATTTATTGATGCTCTTTCATTTATATGCCTTTCTACCTTAACCTTTAACTCTTTTTATCACTTTCTTTTAAAATGGAAAACTAAGGGGCTCCTGAGTGGCTCAGTCGGTTAAACCCCCCGACTTCGGCTCAGGTCATGATCTCACGGTTCGTGAGTTCGAGCCCTGCGTCGGGCTCTGGGCTGACAGCTCAGAGTCTGGAGTCCGCTTCAGATTCTGTGTCTCCCTCTGTCTGCCCCTTGGCTGCTTGCACTCTGTCTCTCGCATTGTCTCAAAAATAAATAAACATTAAAAAAAATGTAAATGGAAGACTAAAAACTGAGATCAGTAAAGTTGAAAAGGAGTGTGGGGTAGTGTATTTAATTGCAACTAAGTGTCTTGTACTGATAGATGATCAATTAATAACTAAGTAGTCAATCTTGGGGGGGGATATAACTTTATATGTGTGTGTATATATATATATATATATATATATATACACATATAATTATATATAATTAGTTTCAGGTGTATACGATAATTTTTCAATATATTTTTATAACATGTATTCATTTTTGAGAGACAGAGAGAGACAGAGCATGAGTGGGGGGAGGAGTATAGAGAGAGAGAGAGGGAGACACAGAATCTAAAGCAGGCTCCAGACTCAGTGCTGTCAACACAGAGCCCGATGCGGGACTCAAACCCATGAACTGTGAGATCATGACCTGAGCGGAAGTTGGATGCTTAAACGACTGAGCCACCCAGGTGTCCCAATGATTCAATATTTGTATGCACAATTACTGTAGTTGCCAACCATCTCCAAACAAAGTTATAATTTTTTTCCTTATGATGAGAACTTTAAGATTTACTATTTTGGCAACTTTCAAATATGATTGGATTGATTACCATTTCAATTTCTTTACTAGTAATTGGTCTATCCAGATAATTATGTTTCTTCATGATTTAAACTTGGCAGATTACATGTTTCTAGAAATTTATCCACTTCTTCTAGGTTATCCAATTTGTTTCCATGTAACTGATTTATAGACTTAGGATTTTTATCTTTTGACTTTTTAAAAATTTTTTTAATGTTTGTTTATTTTTTGAGAGAGACAGAGACAGAATCCAAGTGGGTTGGGGCAGAGAGAGAGGGAGACTCAGAATCCGAAGCAAGCTCCAGGCTCTGAGCTGTCACCACAGTCCCCAATGCGGGGCTCGAACTCACGAGCTGCATGACCATGACTTGAGCCCAACCACCTGAGCCACCCAGGCGCCCCTCTTTTGACCTTTATAACTCTATATTTCTTTAGTATCAGTTATTACTTCTTTTATTTCTGATTTTAGTTTTTAGTCCTCTCTCTTTTTCATAGTGAGTCTACCTAAAGTTTTGTCAGTTGATCCTTTCAAAGAACTAGCTGTTAGTTTCATTGCCTTCTCTATTGTCTTTTTAGTGTCTATTCCATTTATTTCCACTCTTATCTTTATCATTTCTTTTCTTCTACTAATTTTGAGCCTCATTTATTCATTTTCTCTAGTTCCTGTGGATACAAAGTTAGATTGTTTATTTGAGATTTTTCTTGATTCTTGTGATAGGCCTGTATTACTATGAACTTTCCTCTTAGAACTGCTTTGACTAAATTTCATGGATTTTGATATATTATATTTCCACTTTTACTTACCATGTTTATTTACTTTTGAAAGAGAGAAAGACAAAACACAAGTTTGGGAGGGGCAGAGAGAGGGAGACACAGAATCTGAAGCAGGCTCCAGGCACTGAGTTGTAAGCATGAACTGCAAGTTCATGACCTGAGCTGAAGCAGGATGCTTAACCCACTGAACCACCCAGAAGCCCCTGCCTCAACACATTTTTTAAATTTCTCTTTTGATTTCATAATTGACTCATTGGTGTTCAGTGGCATATGGTTTAATCTCCACACAATTGTGACTTTTCCTGTTTTCTCTTTGCAACTCATTTCTAGTTTCATATTATTACAGTCAGAAAGATGCTTGATATGACTTCAATCTTCCTGAATTTATTGAGACTTGTTTTGTGGCCTAACATATGATCTATCTTGGAGAATATTTTATGTGCACTTGAGAAGAATATGTATTCTGGATGGAATATTTTATGTATATCTATTAAATCCATCTGGTCTAATTTTTCATTTAAGGCCAATATTTCCTTGTTGCTTTTCTGTCTGGATGGTCTATCCATTGATGCAAATAGGGTATTAAAGTCTCCTACTATTATTGTATTACTGTCAATTTCTTCATTTAGGCATGTTAATATTTGCTTTATATACTTATCTGCATCTGTGTTGGGTACATAAATATTTACAAATGTGTATCTTCTTATTGGATTGACTTTTATTGTTATGTAATGACTATTCTTGTCTTATTACACTCTTTATTCTAAAGTCTATTTTAGGGGTGCGTGGGTGGCTCAGTTGGTTAATCATCTAACTTCAGCTCAGGTCATGATCTCATGGTTCATGGGTTTGAGCCCTGCATTGAGCTTTCTACTGTCAGCACAGAACCTGCTTCAGATCCTCTGTCTCCCTGTCTCTCTGCCCCTCCCCTGCTACACAGCTCTCTCCATCTCTTTCTCTCTCTCTCAAAAATAAATACACATTAAAAAAATCTATTTTGTCTGATAGGAATATGGCTACTCTATACTTTCTTTTGGTTTCCACTTGCATGAAACACTTTTTTCACTCTTCTACTTTTAGTCTATGTGTGTCCTTATCTGAAATGAGTCTCTTATAGGAACCATGCAGATATTTATTATTATTATTATTATTAATATTACTATTCCTCTCCTCCTCCTCCTCCATCTTCTTCTTCTTTTTCTTCTCCTCCACCTTCTCCTCCTCCTCCTCTTTCTTCTTCTTCTTCTTCTTCTTCTTCTTCTTCTTCTTCTTCTACTTCTTCTCCTTCTTCTTCCTATTATTATTATTATTATTATTATTATTATTATTATATTATTTTACCTATTCAGCCACTCTATGTTTTTTGATTGGAAAATTTAGTCCGTTTATATTTAAAATAATTATTGAAAGGCATGTTTACTTATTGTCATTTTTTTAATTGTTTTCAGGCTGTTTTGTAGTTTTTCTCTGTTCCTTCTTCTCTTGCTTTCCTCCCTTCCTGTTTGATGGCTTTCTTTAGTGTTATGCTTAGGTTCCTTTCTCATTATCTTTCTGTATATACTACAAGTTTTTGCTTTGTGATTCCCAAGAGGCTTACATATAACAGCCTTTTTAAAATTGATGGCAAGTTATTTTTGAGTGCACTCTAAACCTCTGTATTTGTACTCTTATTTTATATTTTCATGTCACATATTACGTATTTTTGTGTGTCCCTTATCTAATTATTGTAGTTATTGTTACTACTTTTATCTTTTGACCATTTTCTTAGATTTATTTATTTTATTTTGAGAAAGAGAGAGAGAAATATATATATATATATATATATATATATATAGAGAGAGAGAGAGAGAGAGAGAGAGAAAGAGAGAAAGCAGGGGAGAGGCAGAGAGAGAAGGAGAGAGAATCCTGAGCAGGCTCCATACTTCCAGCATGGAGCCTGATGTGGGGCTCCCATAAACTGTGGATCAGGAGCAGAGTTGAAACCAAGAGTCACACTCTTAACTGACTGAACCACCCAGGCGCCCCTTTTTTAACCTTTATATTAACTTTAACAGTGATTAATCCACTATATTTACTGTATATTTACCTTCTTTAGTGGGATTTTTACTTTCATATATTTCCTTGTTACTAATTAGTGGCCTTTCTTTTCAGCTTAAAGAAGTCCCTTTAACATTTTCTGTAAGGCCTGGTAGTGGTGATTAACTTTTTTAGTTTTGCTTGTATGGAAAACTCTGTCTCTCCTTCAATTCTGAATAATAAGCTTTTCAATTAGAGTATATTGGTTGAAAGTTTTTTTTTTCCTTTTAGTACTTTGAATATGTCATGTCACTTCCTTCTGAACTACAGATTAAAAAATCTGCTTAAAAATCTGCTGATAGGGGCGCCTGGGTGGCTCAGTCGGTTAAGTGTCCGACTTTGGCTCCGGTCATGATCTCGCGGTTTGTGAGTTTGAGCCCCGCATCGGGCTCTGTGCTGACAGCTTAGAGCCTGGAGCCGCTTCAGAGTCTGTGTCTCCCTCTCTCTCTGCTCCTCCCCCGCTCACGCTCTGTCTCTCTCTCCTTCAAAAATAAGTAAAAAACATTAAAAAAAAATCTGCTGATAGACTTTGGGGCTGCTCTTATATGTAACAAGCTGGTTTTTTTTGTTTTTTTGTTTTTTGCTCCTTCTAAAATCTTTGATTATTTTTTGCATTTTAATTATAATATATCTTGATGTGGATTTCTTGGAGAAAAAGAAAATGAAATTAATTATCACGGCAATATCTTAAAAGTCTGAACTTGTTAGGAAGTAGCATCAGCATCCTAAAACAAAACACAATTTAAATATGAAGCTGATAAACTGCACGCGGAAGGAAAAGAGACAACGTTTTCAGCCTTATAAAGAAGAGAATTGGAACTTAACCCATTTATTAAGCCAGCCTAGGGTCCTATCCTTTCTTGGAAAAGATGAAACAGAAAAGAAATAGTAAAAACTGTCCACTAACAAAATGAGACAACATGGAATCTTGTCCAGCCCATCCTGGGTGCTGGATGGAGATTTCTCTTTGTGAGACTGAATATGTTCAAGCATTTCTAACCTCTGTTCCTGTTGGGAATTTCTCTCATCCCCTTCTTCAGGGCTGCATTGTTAGCATCTCCAGTTCTGTCTCAGTTGCTTCCAGTCATGCATATATACAATTTAGAGTTTAGGTTTTTATTATCTGCTAATGTAGCTCTAAAAATATCATTTTCCTTATCCTTCTGAACATGTTCCACGGACGAAAGGTGGGGAGCAGTAAAACTAAGCTACTGACATGTACCTACCAAACTAAGACACCAAACAAGCATCTTCAGTGATAAGGCACCAGCCTAATGTATACCCAGAAATCAAATTCCTCCCTAATCTTATTTGCATTTTCTTCCTGACATCTTAGCACTCTCTCCTTTTTCAGATTGTGTGTGTGTGTGTGTGTGTGTGTGTGTGTGTGTGTTTTGGCCTGGCTTTGTTGTCCCCCAACCACATTTTGAGGGTCTTTTAGCTCCATATTTGGAAGACAGGCCAGCACCTTGGATTAGCCTACAACATCACAACCTATGCCAGAAGCCCAGGGTCCCATTTGTCAAAGAAAAGATTTGAGGGACTAAATCTTTAAAAAGTGATCGAAGCGTTGTTACTTGGAATATCTAAGATCAACTCATGCCAGATGTACCTCATTTCACTTATTAATAATGGTAGTGGAATATCATTTACTGATGCTCCCTGACCTCTTAAATCTGGGGAAAAAAAATGACAAGAGTTGTGCAGTGTGATGAGCTACATTGGAAATAAACAGGAAAAAAAAAGTTTGGGAACCCCTGCCACAGAATAAAAGAATCTGCAGGTCAGCAAGAAGTTTGCATACTAGTTATACAAGAGATTGTTATAATTAATTGGTATATTCAAAGTGTTTTGAATAAGTGACTTAGGATCATGCTTTAAAACTTTTAACTTTGACTTCACCATTTTTATTCCTATGAACAAACAATTCTTAAAGGAAAAAAAATACATTGTTTATAAGAAATTGGAGGTTAGGGTGAGGTAGTCTCACAAAAACAGATTTTTTTAAAAGTCTCTGAGAATAAAACCTAGGAAATAATTTGCACTGCGAATAAAGCAAGTTATAATATAGATATGTAAATTATGCCACTCAGTATACATTTGCTAATCACTAAGACACTGGCAAGTTCACTGCCTCATAGAATTTCATGCTAATGAGCGAGAATGAAAAATGTTCAAATAAACAAGATAATATACAGAAAGTACCAAGTAATAATATCTACTCTGCCCATCATATTCCTCAAAATTTATTTTATAAACTGAGGACATTTTACATTTTCACATTAATAGTGCTATCAGTTATTTTCCTTCCTGTTTTTAATTTTGGTCTTTTCAGTGGCTAAATGAGTTGACCTTATTTGACAACACTTCGAATGAGAGAAACTTTATTTCTAGCTTATATCCAAAGTAGTTATTTTTCATTCTGATAGATAGTTGTTGGTTTATTTTCCTTCTCTTCTCTTCTCTTCTCTTCTCTTCTCTTCTCTTCTCTTCTCTTCTCTTCTCTTCTCTTTTTTCTTTTTTTAAGATTAGTTTTAGGTGTTCAAACTCTGTTTCTTGAATCTGTTTGCTAGGTACAACCATCTTATCTCTTATATACCTAATTCAAGATAAGCAAAGACCCAATTGCCAGAGGTTTTCTCTGGAAAACCCTGAATTGACCCTTGGAAACTACATCTAATTTTATAAGTTCCAGCTTTTCTGAGAGAAGGAGACAGAGTTGTATGCAGCTAACTCAGAATATTTTCAAACTGATCACATGCAGATGTAGAAATGGGATTCAGAGTGATTTATTCTTTGACAAGGAACTTGGCAATCCAAGAAGGAAGTCAGGAATACAGGGTTATGTATTTCTTTCACCTTCTAGAGGCATGGAAGGCCCAATTTTACATGATCTCCAGTTCCATATAAAAGAACAAGTGTAAATCTAAAGTTTGATGTCTTTAACAAGGTAGTAATTGTAAAAAGACTTGTAAATAACATAAAGGATACCCATATATGAAGACCTCTTGCTGTCTTATAGACTCCAAAATGATTCCTAAGAGACATGGAGTTGGAAATCTATTACAATGGGCAGTTTCTCCTTTCAATTTCAGCTCACTTGATACACACACACACACACACACACACACCAGGCATGAACACCTGCTGAAAAAAATATTATACAGAGGCATGAAAGAAAAACAAAGTAATGAAAGAATAGATTTGCATGCTGAGAGAAGAAAAGCAGACCTCTTTAATTTTTAAAATTACTTTTTAAAAATGTTTATTTATTTTTGAGACAGAGAGAGAGAGAGAGAGACATAGTGCAAGAGGGGGAGGGGCAGAGAGAGAGGGAAACACAGAATCTGAAGCAGGCTCCAGGCTTTGAGCTGTCACAGAGCCCAATGCTGGGCTTGAACCCAGGAACCATGAGATCATGACCTGAGCTGAAGTAATACATAGCCTACTGAGCAACCCAGGTGCCCCCCCCCCCCGCAATTTTTAAATGTTTATTTATTTTTGAGAGAGAGACAGACCACAAGCAGGGAAGGGGCAGAAAAAAGAGGGAAGCACAGAATTCAAAGCAAGCCCCAGGTTCTCAGCTGACAGAAGAGAGCCCGATGCAGGGGCTGAACTCACCAACTGTGAGATCATGACTCCAGGCAAAGTCAGATGCTCAACCAACTGAGCCACCCAGGCACCCTTATTTTTTTTTATATTTTTTTAGTGTTTATTTATTTTTGAGAGACAGAGAAAGAGACAGAGTGTGAGTGGGGGAAGGGCAGAGAGGGAGATACAGAACCCAAAGCTGGCTATAGGCTCCTAGCTATCAGCACAGAGCCTAGGAGGGGCTCAAACTCAGGAATCTTGAGATCATGCTTTGAGCTGAAGTCATACACTTAACTGACTGAGCCACCCAGGCGCCCCTGAAAAGAAGATCTCTTTTAAATTTATTATTATCTTTAATATTTTAAATGAACTTTTAGTGTTTTCTTATAAAATCAGGAAATATTTGTTACAGAAACTTAAATAATGCATAAAACCTCACAGAAGAAGCTAAAGTCAGGCTTTAATCAAAACATGAAGTGTTAATTAAGAGATTTGTCTCCTGTGTGTGAATGCGCCCATGTATAAACACATGGATATGAATGTATCCTAGAAATTGCCAAATTTACCAATACATTAGAGGCATTTTTCACGTTCATGATTAAATATCCCCTGCATTTACATTCATGTCTACCAATTTATCTTACAGATGATCTTATTTTTAGCACTTTTATATTGCCAAAGTTTAAATCTTTCTAATAGCTGCCCTAACTAAATAATTATGTAGTTATGTTTGTATATTTATGTACACCATAAAAGAGAAAATTCCTAAATGTAGAATAAGTGGAAATAATAATCTTTTTAAAATTGTGCTTAAGGTAAACCGCCAAATTTATTTCAAGGAATCTAGAAATATTACCCAATTTTGCACTAACAGCGGCAGCATAGGGAACTGATGATTTCTCCTTGCACTTGCTATTCTTGGAATTTATGACTGTTTTCATTTCTACAAATTGGATTGATAAAATATCTCTTGAAATCTGTACATCTCTTTATAAATTGTCTGTGAATATCTGTGCCCAAATGTATTGGCTTCTTTGTCTTTTGCTTTTTGATTTCTAATTTTCTTTACTATTAGGTGAATTAAGCAAGATATGCAAATATGAAGGAAATGCTCAATTCGTTCTTGCTTTCACATTCTGTCTCTAAATATGCTGTTTTTTTTAATGTGTACATTGAAATATTAACATGGCCAAATGTTGCAAAATTTTCTGTTAAGCACTGTGCAAAAAGTTTCCCTCGTTACATAAGATAAATGTATACCTATATTTTTTGGTTAATTTTCCAATAATGGTATCATTCTTTTTCAAAAAAATTTTTAAGTTTTATTTTAGTCACCAGGTGCTCATCATGACAAGAACACTCCTTACTCCTTGTCACCTGTTATCCCCACCCCCACCCACCCCTCTCTGGTAACCATCAGTTTGTTCTCTATAGCTAAGAATCTGTTTCTTGGTTTCTCTCTCTCTTTTTTCTCCTTTCTCATTTGTTTTGTTTCTTAAATTCCACATATGAGTGAAATCAGATAGTATTTGTTTTTTTCTCTGACTGACTTATTTCACTTGGCATTATACTTTCTAGCTCCATCCATGTTGTTGTAAATGGCAAGATTTCCTTACTTTTATGGCTGAGTAATATTCCATTGTATACACATAACACATCTTCTTTACCCATTCATCAGCTGGTGGACAGTTGGACTGCCTCCATATCTTGGCTATTGTAAGCAACGCAGCCATAAACAGGGGTGCATGTATCTCTTTGAATTAGTGTTTTGATATTTTTGTGGTAAATACCCAGTAGTGTGATTGTTGGATCATAGGGTATTTCTGTTTTTAACTTTTTGAGGAAACTCCATACTGTTTTCCATAGTGACTGTACCAGTTTGCATTTCCATCAACAGTGCAAGAGTCTCTACATTCTCACCAATGTTTGTTGTTTCCTGTGTTTCTGATTTTAGCCATTCTGATAGGTGTGACATGATAGCTCATTGTAGTTTAGATTTGCATTTCCCTGATGATAAGTGATGATGAACACCTTTTTATGTCTTTTGGCCCTCTTTCTGTCTTCTTTGGACAAATCTCTGTGCATCTTCTGCCTGGTTTTTCACTAGATTATTTGTTCTTTGGGTATTGGGTTTGATACATGCTTTATATACTTCGGATAGTAATCCTTTATTGGATATATCATTTTCCAATATCTCCTCCCATTATGTATGTTGCCTTTTACTTTTGTTGATTGTTTCCTTTGCTGTGCAGAGTGTTTTTATTTTGAGGAAGTCCCAGTAGTTTATTTTTTGCTTTGTTTCCCTTGCCTCAGGGGACCTTTCTAGAAAAAAGTTGCTCTGATCAATGTCAGAGAATACAGTATTGTTCTTTTACGTTTAAAATATTTGTGGGTACCTTGGTAGCTCAGTTGGTTGAGTATCTGACTCTTTATTGCAGCTCAGGTCATGATCTCATGGTAGTGGAATCGGGCCCCATGTCAGGCTCTGCACTGAACATAGAGCCTGTTTGGGATTCTCTCTTGCCCGCTCTCTCTGCCCCTACTCCTCTCTCTTTCATTCTCTCAAAATAAATAAATAAATGTTTAAAAATATACTTATATATTCTTCAAAATGTAATATAGTTTAATATGCTTTTATATTTAGATCATACAAATCCCTCCTCACTTCTGTTCGCTTTTATAATTTTCTTGACGATATCATTTGGCTTAGTTACAGAAAGACATTAGGATTTTTAATTAGAATATATTGAATTTAGATATTAATCTGTGGAGAACTCATATATTGTAGAAGCATCCTAGAACAATTTATCAAAATGATTCACAAATCAGAAAAATACATATCAAATACCATCAAAGACCCTTTGACATCTGTACAGACGATCTGTTTTTTGCTTTTACTTTGGCCTACCCTTATAATGAATACCATTACTTTAGACAATGTAATATTTGGAAAAAGTAATATATAAAGTACTTCTTAATAGCATCAATCATCTTAAGAAAAGATGTAGATGTCTTGTTTCACTACTAACAAAGTCTAGGTTTTAGCTTTTTTTTTTTCAATATTTGCCTGAACGTGAGGCCTCTCCAATCAATCTTTAACCCCCACAATTCAACAATATATTATTATATTGGTATTATAAATAATACTAAAGGCCATTCTTTTGGAATCCACATGACAATTTTATGTGCTCATTTTTAGCCGCATTGTAGGGCAAATCAAGTTTATATTATTTCCCACTTACTTAATTGGACTTTAACCACATTGACTTTATCAGTCTTACCATCTTCCTTCTTGAACTAGAATTAGAATTGTTGGGATGCTAATGGTTTTTGCTCTTCCCCTTCACATTTCTGTTTTCAGTGATCTTATGTAATCTCAAGGTTTCATATACTTATGTCTTTGTAGTTTATTTCCCAAGCCCTGAACTTCACCCTGAATCTCAGGATGAGGCACACAATGCTATTTTAAGAAACTGTTGGTTATGCCTAGCACATATTTTGTTTAGGGATTTTGAAAACTTTATATTCTTAACGTTGATCTCTGAGTCTTCCCATATTATATTTTAGCATGCTTGTTATTGGGAATGTATAAACTTAATGAAAAAATGTATTTGTTTTGTGCTCTGTAGAAATTTAAGTACTTATATAAGGTACTTACCTGTTATATATACTAGTATATATTTAATAAATAAGTAACTTTCCAGGAAATATGGGTCAGTAAAATGAACTTAAGAGAAGGATAAGTTAAGAAAATAACATTTAATTATGGAATAAAGTATTATCAAAACCATTTTCTCCAAATAACTTTCTGATGTCAAATTTAAAAATCTTCTTTAATAGTTAATTATAATGTATTAAATTGCCCATCTTGTTTTACCCACTTGAATCCATGATTGATTTGAAAGAGCTGTGGCTGGAGAAAAGATTACAAAGGGCGTTTTGAGCAATGCTAAGGTGATGAACCATTATTTTGAAAGAATTAAGAAGTCGTGAAAATTATTTAGTATCAGGATGATACAATAGACTTGCATTTTACAAAGTCTCTCCCCTCCCACAGTAAATTGGAAAGTGGACTAATATAAAAAATAAAGATCTTTTCAGGTGAGAGTTAGAATTGGTCTATACATTGGCATTGGGCAGGTAAGGAGAATGATAATTTCAGAAATAATAATATATACCATTTAATAGGGGTAACTTTGAGTGTTTTACCTGCATTGTCTCATTTAGTCCACCTGAATGAGTGCTCTTACTAGTATTCCCAATTCCTAGATGAGCAGAGGGAGGCAGAAACATTTAGGTCACATTTCCCAAACCACACAATTATTAGCTAGTGGATACAGGATTAGAATCTTATCAACTTACCCCTGAGGCATGGCCCTGATGGCCATACAATGATATTTCCATATATATCTAAGCTGGCAGAGTAAAAGAATATGCAAAGAATAGGTGTAAGAGTGGAAAATGTTTAATCATTGGGAAATATTAATTGTGCATTTTTGTCATGTCAACACAGTCTAGAATTGCAAGCTTATGCTTCTTAGGAGATGGCGGAACAAATCTTCAAAATAATGGAATTTAGTAAGAGAAGATGCATTACATTTTCAATGTTTATTTATTTATTTTTGAGAGAAAGAGAGCATAGTGGCGGAGGGGAAGACACACACACACACACACAGAATCTGAAACAGGCTCTAGGCTCTAAGATGTCACTGCAGAGCCTGAGGTGGGTTTGAACCCATAAACCATAAGATCATGACCTGAGCCGAAGTCGGACACTTAACCGACTGAGCCACCCAGGTGCTCCACATTATATTTTCATTTGTGGATCTTAGGTTATTCAGGGGAAGAGTCCATCAGGCTATTACCTACACTACTCTGAAATAGGAGAGGCTTATCCAGACTATGTAATTTAGGGAAGTGTTATCATATAAAGTGACA
Source organism: Acinonyx jubatus (assembly GCF_027475565.1). NCBI lineage: Eukaryota > Metazoa > Chordata > Mammalia > Carnivora > Felidae > Acinonyx > Acinonyx jubatus. The sequence continues at coordinate 179,007,489 of NC_069382.1, read as the reverse complement.
GCTTAATTTGTGGGCATGGATGAATTTCCATGAGAAAGAATTTAGTCTTATATTTAAAAAGAATCATGTCAAAAAGAGTCATGTAAAGGGAATTGCAGGAAAGTAACCCATTAGGTATAACATTATGAAATTAACTGAAAGATATTGATAAATAAGTTAGACAAGGAATCAAGAAGGATGTGCAAAAGAATGATTGAGAGGAATATTCCAAGAACAGAACTAAAAAGTATACATTAAAAGTGGAAAATAAGAAATATGTCCTCGCCTCAGCAAGATGAGTTCAAAGGAAAACAAAAACAAAAACAAAAAAATAAAGTCATTTAATCAGTATACGAAAGAAATAATAAGAGAAGTCAAATTGTCCCTATTTGCAGATAACATGATTCTATCATAGAAAACCCTAAAAACTCCATAGAAAAACTGTTAGCACTAATAAATGGAAATGAAAGATACAGAATACAAAATCAACATTCAATTATCAGTTGTATTCTGTTCACCGACAACAATTTGAAAGCAAATCAAGAAAATAATCCCATTTATGATAGCACCAAAAAGAATAAAATACTGAGTAACAAACAACTACGGACATGAGAAGTACAAAACTATGTCTTGAAAATTACAAACTGTTGATGAAAAGAATTAAGGAAGACACAAATAAGTGACAAACATCCAAATTTATAGATGGGAAGGCTGAATACTGTTGAAATATTCATATTGCTCAAAATGATCTACAGATTCAGTACAATATCAGTGAAAAACCCAACAGCAATTTTTGCCAGGAATAGAAAAAAGCAGTTCACAATTCGTGTGGAACCACAAAAGACCGTAAAGAGTCACAACAATCTTGAGGGGAAAAAAAACAAAAACAAAAACAAAAACAAAAACAAAAACAAAAAAACAGTTGAAGTCATTAATTTCTTGGATACAACATAAAAGGCATAGAGGACAAAACCAAAAATAAACAAGTAAGACTATATTGATTTTTTTAAATTTAAAAAAAAAATATTTATTTTAGAGTGAAAGAGAGCAAGTGGGGGAGGAACAGAGGGGAACAGAGGATCCAAAGTGGAATCTGTACTGACAGCAGAGAGATTGATGCATGGCTCAAACTCACAAACCATGAGATCATGAACTGAGACAAAGTTGGACACTTAACCAAATGAGCCACCCAGGCACCCCAGGACTACATTACACTAAAAACTTCTGCACAGCAAAAGAAACAACAGAGGGAAAAGCAACCTGGGAATGGGAGAAAATATTGGTGAACTATGTGTTTAACAAAAGGGCAATTTCCAAAATATATTAGGAACCCCTACAACTCAATAGCAATACCCTAATTAAAAACTGAATAAGAACTTGAATGGACATTTCTTCAAATAAGACATACAAGTAGTCAACAGTTACATGGAAAAAAAAAAAAAACTCTTCACTCATCAAGGAAATACAAATCAAAATTACAATGATTTCATGTAATATCTGTCAGGATAGCTGTTAAACAACAAACAAACAAACAAACAACCCAGCCACCAAATGTTTGCTGGAATAACTAGAATCCATGTTCTCTAGATTGGAACCCTTTAATTGCACAATTCTCTAAATTGTACACTGTTAATGGGGATGCAAAATGGTGCAGCTGCTATAGAAAACAGTATGGAGATTCTTCAAAAACTTAAAAATAGAACAACCACATAATCCAGTAATCTTTGGTAGTATTTATCCAGCAGAATTGAAATCAGGATCTCAGATGTGTTAGCACTCCCATATTTACTGCAGCACTATTCACATGGGCCCAGATGTGGAAACAACCTAAATGTCTAACGACAGACCACAGATGAATAAAGAAAGTGTAATCTATTATCTGTCCGTCTATCTATCTATCTATCTAGTCATCATCCATTTCTACTTATTTATATTTACATATATATACACAGAATACAATTCAACCTTTAAAAAGGAAAAGACATTTTGCATTATATGGCAACAAAAAAGAATCTTGAAGACGTTATGGTAAGTGAAATAAACCAGTTACAATAAAACAAATAGAGCATAATTCCACTTACAGGAAATATCTAAAATAGTCACATTCATAGAAATCAAACAGTGGAATGGTAGTTCCCAGGGGCTGGGGGACAGGGAAATGGGAAGTTACTTATCACAGGTATAAAGATTCAGTTAAGCAATCTGAATAAACTCTAGGGATCTGTTTGACGTTGTACCAATAGTTGATAATAATGTATTGTACCCTTAAAAATGTAATAGGATAGATATCATGTTAAGTGTTATTACCAAAATAAAAAAAACAAATAGAGTAAAACGAATTAAAGTAAAATAAATTAAAATGAAATAAATTATACTGACAAAAAATGTGAAAGCAAGAGTCTATGTAAAAGTGGCTAACAACTATTACTCCCCAGATATAACAGAAGAACGTTATATATAAATAAGTTTAAGGCTATGGATTACTGGGGATGATTTATTTCATGTAAGTACTAGATGTGAAAAACAAGGAAATTGTTGAGTTATTGGAAATAAGATGCAAATAGAAAGGGAGTGATATGCTTAAGAGTTATTTTAGGAACAAAAGCATGTTGCCTGGAGATTTATTGTATTTATTAAGTTCAAAAATTTGAAAGACATAGTTAAATATATTTAACAAAATCCAGAAAAAAAAGAAGAAGGAAGAAAATGACACTGGAGATAGGAAACCATCTTAAATTTTCTTTCCAGTAATTGTGAAAGAAAGAAACAAGTTAGGGAAATGGGTTGGAGGGACTAGTATCACGGAGAGAATTCTGGATTTATTTATGCCTATGTTTTGTTTGTTTTAAAAGAAAAGAGGAAAATATTAAGAGTTGGCTTTGCTAGTTGACTTTATGAACTGGAGCCTGTGACATTTCAAGTACCTGCAACGAAAGTCATTTTATTGTCCTTTCTTGCTGATAAATTATCATTTGTAGCACATTTCTCAGATTCGTAATATGTGCTGGGTTGGTTTTTAACTGCTCCCCATCCATTTAATGTTAGAATGTCACACACACAAACAACAACAACAAAAGCAAGCAAACAAGCAAAAAGCCACCACATAGTATTTTACATACAAATTTATATACCAAATTTCTTATTATTTGATTTGTTCATTTATTCTACAAATACCCATTGGGTTCCTAGTGTGCCTACACTATTCTAGCTGCCACGAATACTGTTCTAAGTAAAAAACCCAAAATTCTTCTCTCTTACTTTTATATTCAAGTGGGAGAACAGACATGGAAGAAATAGATGGGTAGAGATAAGATAGAGAGATAAGTAATTACAGGCAACATGAAGAAAACTTAAGAGGGTCAATAGGTACAGAGTGATGGGGGGGCGGGTGTGGTTTGTTGAGGGTTGGAGAGCAGGTGACCATAGGCACCAGGGCTGGCTATCCTAAACAAAAGGTCACCAAGGGCAAGGATCAGAGGGGCTCACAGAGAAAGCCAGGATGAATGTGAGGTGAGTGTGCAAGAAAAGTGAGTAGTTACAAGCATAGGGACTGAAGGGTGAGCCAGGGACCACTCATGCCAGGCAAGGCTTCACTGCCAGTACTAGGGAATTTGTCTTTTATTCTGGCTGTGATGGAATCCAAAACTAGTGTGAATCAGGGGAAAGACTTTATAATGATATATCTTATGGGATTCTGTGGATTCTATGGATGTAAATTAGATGTCTGATTATTTAGCAGGTATAGTTTTACGTTCTTGTAAGCAAATAAGAATGTTAACAAGGAGTATTTTCAGCACAAATAACGATTTAAAACCTGATTTATTTTTTTTTTTGTTAGCTTATGGAAATTGAAATAGAGTTGGTATTAATTTGGGGGGAAATATGGAGCCTCCTACTTCTTCTATTTACCACATTGCTTCCACATCAGCTCTTTGAATCATCTAAGTAAGAGATTGGTGTCGACTCTTAACGAAATTGGATCATCCACAGCACAACTAAAGCTCAGTCAGTTTTTTGAATGCTGTCACTGGAAGTGGTTTAAAAAAATATGTTCAAAGAAGAAGAGTTATTTTGCTATCTTTATTTCCTATAGTCTTCAGAAGACTCTACATAACTAAAGAATAACACAAAACGTACAAGAAATTCAAAAGAATATTGGATTTAGCAAGATGAAAGTCTCCCTTAGTCTCCAAAAGCTTGAAAAGTTTTCCTTAGTTTTTACTTTTATTGTGACTATATTAGGACACAGAATCACCAAGTACCGATGTTTTATCCTAGTATAAAATTTCTTTTTTGTTGTTGTTGTTGTGACTAACAGTCTTTGCAAAGCATTTTATGACATACAGTGCAAGTGTTTCCATATCAAAATAAATGGTATTGCATCATGGATACTTTTTCTTTTGATGTATTATAAGGAACTTCTACTATGTTCCAATGAATAGCAGATGAGTTATTTCTCATAACAAATAGGTGAGGGTATATTCTCTCCTGGAACTAAACATATTAGTTCTATTATCTATGAATCTTAATGAGTTATATTTACAATGTAGACTTTTGAAATATATTAGTCAATGTGAAATAATATGCAACAAAAATTTGTGTTTGGCGAGAAAAGTATTTGGGTTAACATAAGAGACAAGCAATGAGAATGGACTCTTGTAGTTATTTTATGCCAGAATGTGTGTGTGTGTGTGTGTGTGTGTGTGTGCGTGTGTGCGTGCGCGTGACTATTTTAAAGAGCTGAAGTTAGAACTGAATTATTTTCTTTAAAGAACAGCAGAAACCACATTAATAATTTATCCTTCTCTCCAATTCTGCTCCAATATACCACTCACATGAATAGCTTTGAACAGATTTGGGACTTAACAGATGCTATAGTCCACTTTAACTTCTTAGAAAGATGTAAGTAACTTTTTTTTCCCCCACTAAAATCATCTGATGCACTTTTCATGTCATAGACAAATTCTTACTGATGGGATGCAGAAGTGCCTGTTTGCACTAACTTATTTTCCCTACTGTTTTATCAGATTACCTGAAATTCTCTTTATTAAAAAAGATTTTTATCAAAGCATTGTACCTTTAGAAGTCTCCTTTAATGAAAGGTTAATGTAAAAACTTAAGTCATTATTTAATCTGTTATATGATATTCCATATGAAAATGAAAAGCCAAAAAAACCCCACAAAATAAATGAAAAGCAAAAATTAAGAATTGACCCCTCAACACACATAGTGGAACTCAGAAAAGTTGCACTGTTATATGAGAAGAAGAAAGGTTGGATCATGAAGATAACAGGAGGGGGAGGAAAGATGGTGGGAAGGAGTGGATCCAAGTGAGACACTGCAATTACATTCTTAGTCAATGAAGGACCAATATTATGGTTTTTATATTTCCTATTCATACGGAGCATGATCACTCTGAGTAAGGATAGCATTTGGTATATTTGTGGGCATATGTGTTAGAGTATTGGAGCCAGAATTTGCTTGTCCTGTATCCTCGATCTTGTCTATCTGAAGAAATGTTTGGCCATACAACTATTTGTCCTTCATCTTTGAACTGTTGAACTGGTCGAAGCCAAGTCTTCAAAATGGGATTTGTGGATCCCTAAGTATAGATGAAAACTTCTCAAGGACAAATCTCATTTTAGAACAAGGTTTTTTGATCTCAGCCCTATTGGAATATTGGGCTGGATTATTCTTTGTTGAAGGGTGCTGTCTTGTACACTGGACATTTAACAAAAGCCTGGTCTCTACCCACTAGACTCCACCCCAAGCTCTTACAAAAAAAAAAAAAAAAGTCTCCCTCTATTTCCAAATGTCCACTGGGAGGGAGACAAATTTTCTCCTATCTGGAACCACTATTTTAGGAAAACCAACATCTAGGTGCACCACATCCCCCATGAACTCTTTACTAGAACAGCTATGGCCAAAAACTTGGGTTGGTAGCAAAGCATCCTTTAACAAGTCAATACAAACCCACAGTTTAGCTTCATGACTCATATACTATTTCTGAAAATTCTGAAGCTTGATGTTAGGAACTGTGTATTTTGATCTGTGTCAAGACACTCCGAATTGCAAAATGAGTAGCAGGAATAATGACAGCTTTTATTTACTGAAGTCACTTTTTTAATTTGGTCTTACTAAGAAAAAAAGAAGGGAGGAAGGAAGGGAAATAAGACATTGTTTCTCTGAGATCAAAGCAGAAAAACTGATATTGAATACATTGAAGTTGATGGCACATTGTTTGATCAAGAAGATAAATATTAACAGGAGCCAGACATAATCTATCTAGTTATTTTTAAAGTTGTATTTTAGAAGTGATTTTTTTTTAATTTCAATGAGGCAAACAATCTTTCAAAATTCTTTTAAGTAGATCTTAAGGCAAAATTTAAGGATGATTTGAATTTTGCCTATGAGGAATCTTAGCTGTTTTGAATATGGAACAAATATACAGAAGAGTTTTTAAAAAATCATGCTATCAGATTAGATGATACAGTTCACAAATTTAATCAGCAAATTTCATTATGTGCATTCCTCATACATCTTATTCACAGGAATTTTTTTTCTCTAAACTTATATATTCTTAGATTATATAAAATACTTACCAGTTAATATAACATTACTCTGAGTATGAAAATTATTGCCAGAATCTATTTGGTAGAACACTTAAATTTGAATGTCAAATTTAGAGATGGGTTAGAAATCACTGTTATTGTGGCGTGCCTGGGTGGCTCAGTTGGTTAAGCATCTGACTCTTGATTTTGGCTCAGGTGGTGATCTCACAGTTTGTGAGTTTGAGCCCTGTGTTGGGCTCTGCTCTGACAGTGTGGAGCCTGCTTGGGATTCTCTCTCTCTCTCTCTCTCTCTCACTCTTTCTCAAAAATAAGTAATTTTTAAAAAGAAATTACTATTTTTTGGGGGGGCAATTTCTCAAGTATGTGTTTTTAAATGTTGAAGGATATACCCTACTGTTTTCTTATATATGCAACCACAGTTTGAAACTGCTTTCAAAGTATTGCAAAACGTAATGAGTTATGCTTCCCAGACTTCCCAAGAACAAGACATATTTAAAATTGATTTTGAATTTCTTTGTTACATTTTAACACAATGTTTTCTTCTTAAGCAAAATCATCAATTAGTAAGCTTATTTTTCATTTTTGGATCTGCTAATAAATGAGATGGAAAAGCAAGGACAAATAGATTTTTGTACAAAAAAAAATGTGGCTTCACAGTGTAGTCATTTTTTTAAAATTTTGTAATGACTATGACTATTATTTTTGTTAACTGTGATGGAAATAAGACAAACAGGATAAGATTGATGATTTGGTATAACTATCAGAATTCAGAAGTCTGTAAAGTTTATGTACCAGTGTTCAGTACTTTAAAACTTAATTTTTCCTTTGCATATGTGATTTGCAAAAATATGTGATTTCCTTTTTTCAAAACATGTGATAATATCCTGAAGTTGATTAAAAGAAAGAGAAAAGATTGTGTGTGTGTGTGTGTCCGTGCATGAGCAATAATACATATAAAACCTGTCCTCCAGCTATCAATTTTGCATTTATCAAACATGAATCCTTGGTTTAGATATGTGCCTAAAATTGAAGAGTACTATGTTGAAAACACTATCAGTAGACATAATCTTTAAATAAAGGTTATTCAGTCTCTAAAGAAAGAATATATACTCCTAAAAATAGATTCAAACATTAACAGTTGTGGGCTAGCATACCTTATGAGCACTGAAGGCAAAAAGAAATTTCATTGTTAATTTTATCATAAAAAGAATAGCCAGCATTTTGAGCTTTGGAACAGAGAGTTTTCCATCCATATTGATGTGTAAGTTACCTATACTGAGAAAATTTAATAATATGCTAAAAATGGGAATTCCTATCATTTTATCCCTTGGAATACTTATTTTCTGCTAATTAGGCAGAAAAGTGTACAGTAATTAAATGTAGCATTGAAAAAAATTTTTTAATATTTGTTTATTCTTGAGGAAGAAAGAGAGACAGAGCATGAGAAGGGGAGAGGCAGAGAGAGACAGAATCTGAAGCAGGCTTCAGGCTCCCAGCTGTCAGCACACAGCCCAACATGGGGCTCGAATTGACGGACCGCGAGATCATGACCTGAGGTGAAGTCGGACACCCAACCGACTGAGCCACCCCGGTGCCCCAAATATGTAGCATTTTTAAAGAGGACTATATATTTAGGGTACAAAAGAAATTAGAATTTATTATAAATCATAACCCTGAATTTGTAATAAAAAAAAGAAGGAAGAATCGTGTGTGCATGTATTTGTGTATTGTATCTTAAAAATCTCAAAAACAACTTTGTTATGATAAACTTTTACTAGAAATAAACTTTTCTCTCTTAGCTAAAATGATTACCCTTTTGAAATCAGGCTTAAGAGTTATATTTCTCTTTGTTCTGTCATGAGGAAAGCTTCTCCTTTTTGGGGAGAAGGAAATAATATACTATAATTCCTGGAAGGAAATTGTATCTGATAGAACTTGACTATTAATCATAATTTGAGGATTTTCTAGCAGCAGGAGCTGAATAATTCTGACTGCTAGTCCGCTGTTAATGGAAAGCAGACATTCTGGAACAATAAGCCTGTGTGAAATCCTGATGTTAGTTATACAGTATTACCATCCACATTTTCCTTTGTGACACAAAGCATTGATCCTTTTGGGGTCTGCTAATTGCCCAGCTGGATCTTTTGGTTTCTGCATAACTGAATTTAATCATAAATCAGATCTGTGTTTGCTCTCAAGGGACTTTCAGTCTGGTTAGTAATTCAGAAAGGTCAACACCAGATCTTGGTTAAGAGTTGTAAGAATTATGACAAAATAGCTTTTAAAAAAATCACAGGAAGAAGAAATTACATTTAGCTTACATGAAAGAAAAGAATTGCACAGAAAAGAAGACCCAGTGTGGAGTAGGCTGACTCTGAGCTGGATTTAGGGACAAAAGAAGTAGCTCATAATGAAAGACACAAAAAAGATAAATTCCACACCAAGCAATAGCATGAAAAAATAAACAATAGGAAGAAATCACCACCACATACATCAAAGAGGAAATAGGTCGAGACAAAAGTTTATTAAAATATATATTGGGACACTTGGGTGGCAGTCAGTTAAGCGTCCAACTCTTGATTTCTGCTCAGGTCACGATCTCACCATTGGTGGGATCGAGCCCGGCACTGGGCTCTGCACTGACAGGGCAACCTCCGTGGGATTCTCTTTCTTGCTTCTCTCTCTGCTCCTCCCCCCACTCATGTGTGTGCTCTTGTGCTCTCTCTCTCTCTCTCAAAAATAAACATGAAAAAAATAAGGAAGTAGAATATCTATTCAAATGATGACACTATAGGGTCATCGTTATAGTTAATCAAAGAAATAATAGTATTTTCTATTTAAAACTAACTTATTTTCATCTTTTTGGTTTCCATTTAGTAAAAAAAAAAGGCATACGTTTTTTGATAATTTTTGGGTCAGGCCATATGAGAGCCTTATTACATATCAGATTTAATTTGTATATGAATATACAAAAACATTAATGTGGCATGCATAATTTAATACACTAACAAATAAAGTAACTTATCATTATTACCTCACATTGTCTCCTGTCTTCCAAGTACCCATTATTTCTTAACTGTTAAATAAAAATGTGATAAATTTTTATTCTTTTAAGAAAATCAACAGGGAGCGGAATTATTATGATTTTTTGTTAATGGTTAGAAGATTATGATGAGTTTAAGGATTTCTTTCTTTTTTTAATAAAAACATATAAACACTGCTAGACAATTATTCAGTCTGTTCCTTGCTGTTTTAGCATGTAATTGCCTGCTACCGTATTTCATAAAGAAAATATTTCAGTACACTCTTTATAAACAGGGTATTTCTGTATGAATATGTGAGCTCAGGATGTAGTCTTGTTTTAATACCTGATCGTTGTTGAAAAGGCAATCACTCTTATAATGCATTTCTTTGACACATAATAGTAGATAGGACTTCTGTTTCATCTTGGGTGTATAAGTAACTAGTAAGATCTCTCCTTCAAAATAAACCACTGTAGGGCCTATCAGTCCTGAGAGAAGACAAATTATGTGAAAGATCTTATATTATTTGTGATGAGAGCTTTGAGAAGTGATTTTTTTCCCTAGCTGATATTCCTGCTTACTAATTTGAGAGGTTTTTCAGATTACCTGTTAAAAACACCCACAAAAATAATTATGTTTTTATGACCTTGAGTGTTCCATTGAAATGAGACAAGCTCTTTATTATTATGCATATGTGTGTGCGAGATCATATATTTATATTTCTACACCGTAAGTGAGATTTGGATATAAAAAATCAAAGAGGGGATAATAAGCCCAAGATTAAAGTATTAGAATCTAATAAAATGAATCTTCTCACATTTTGCATATGCACAGAATATTTTGAATACTTAAAGTCTAAGTACATTAAGCTAACCAGGATGGGTTTCCATATCAATTTATATTTTTGAATATTGATGTCGAATTCGGGGAGAAACAGAACTGTATTGCTGATGTACAATATCATTATTTATCTCATGTAAAAGAGATTGGTAATTACATGGCAGTATATGTTTAAGATCCTTATGACCCCTATTACATGACATTGCTTGATGGCAAATGGCATAGATCTATGGTTTCCTTTATTTTCTTCTTCAAACTTTCAAATATAAATATATAGCCACAAATGCACAGATTGTTTTCTGTGTATCTAGACTGTTGGAGGACCTAAGCCATGGCTTTCACCTTCATACTAAGAATCCTTTTAGAATGTTTGTGACATAGCTAGTAGTAAATAAAAGAGTTGCTCTAATAATTCATCCGAGAATGAACTCAAGAGCAAAATGCAATATTTGAATAAAATGTCACATATTTCTTTTTCTTTTAAATGTCCCATATTTCTAAATGCACACTCTACCAGGTAGATGCGCACATGTTTAAACTGAATATATTTAAGTATATGCATATGAAATTATTGCAAGAAGAGAAAGACTTATGAATAGATACAGTGGCGAATGATCAACTCTTTAATTGACAGATCAATCAGATTTTTTTAAATTTTTTTAACGTTTATTTATTTTTGAGACAGAGAGAGACAGAGCATGAACGGGGGAGGGTCAGAGAGAGAGGGAGACACAGAATCTGAAACAGGCTCCAGGCTCTGAGATGTCAGACAAGAGCCATACACGGGGCTCGAACTCACGGACCGCAAGATCATGACCTGAGCCGAAGTCGGACGCTTAAACGACTGAGCCACCCAGGCGCCCCCAGATTTTTTTTTAAATATGAAAATAGATGTTTTGAAATACACTGTTGTCATGCTAGATTTAAATATCAATTTTGGAACTCAGTATCTAATAATTAGAAAACACAAATAATTTATGTTCCAAGATAAAATCGTGTAACATATATTTTATCCAATACTAGACTAGACTCCAGTGAAATCTCAAGAATAGCAACAGATTGAAATCAAATACTTTGATCTAAAAGCAATTGAATTCAAAGGCATTCATTGGGGCACCTGGGTGGCTCAGTGGATTAAGCTTGGACTTCAGCTCAGGTTATAACCCTGCATTGGGCTCTATGCGGACAGTTCAGAGCCTGGAGACTGCTTCAGATTCTTTGTCTCCCTCTCTCTCTGTTCTCTCCCCACTTATGCTCTGTCTCTCTCTCCAAAAAATAAGTAAACGTGTCAAAAAATTCAAAGGCATTCACATCAAATCTATCCAAAATATAGTGGTGGGAAAATTTAGAGATAAAATGGAGATAAACATACTAGGAAAAAGGGTGAAAGATCTTAAATCAAACAGTGGTAGTGTGTTAAAGAAGAGATGAGAAAAAAAAAACCCTTAGATTTAGATATATAAGAGTGATATTTTAAAATATACAAAAAAAAGAGTAAAGTAATTTTAAAATAAAATTTCCTCAGAGAAACATAATATCATTTACAAAGAACAAGGGTCAGATACATCAGATTTTTTTTTTTAACCACTGGATATAACACGATAATGGAATAATACATTTTTTTCAAATATTAGAGAAATAGCACATAGAATTTAGAATCTAAACATTTTTTTAAATGTTTATTTATTTTTGAGAGAGACAGAGACAGAATGAGAGTGGGCTAGGGGCAGAGAGAGAGGGAGACACAGAATCTGAAGCAGACTCTAGGCTCTGAGCTGTCAGCACAGAGCCCAAATTAGGGCTCAAACCCATGAACTGTGAGATCATGACCTGAGCTGATGTCAGACGTTCAACAAACTGAGCCACCCAGGCACCCCAAGAATTTAGAATGTTTTAATCTAGCTATATGAATAAATCTAATAGTTTAAGAAGATAAAATGCCATGACCATACTGATTTTATCCTATGTATACAAAGAAGGTATCATACTAAAAAAATCTATGCAGAGATGTGAAATGTATTTAATACATTTTATCATAAATTCATGATAAAAATAACCAGAATATTAGAAATAAGAGGGATCTTATTTATGCAAAAAAATATTATCTTTAAAAAACAACAAATATTATTATAAATGAGTCAATGTAAAAAGCCTCCAGTTTAAAATCAAGAATGATATAAGGAAGCATGTTTTCACAACTTGAAATCACAAATGCTTTGGTGCCCCATGCATCATAATATGCCGAGAAGGAATAAGATGCATGAGGGGTGGAAAGGAAGGAGTAAAACTGACACTGTATGTATAATATGTGATGATTTACTTAGAAAAAAAATAAGTAGGTGCATTATTGTACATAACTTGAGAGTTTATCTAGATAAAGCAGAATAATATACAAAAAATTTAATAGGGGCGTCTGGGTGGCTCAGTCAGTTAAGCTTCCACCTCTTGATTTCAGCTCAGGTCATGATCACCCAGTCATGAGGTCAAGTCCTACACTAAGATCTGCCCTGGGTTTGGAGCCTGCTTAAGATATTCTCTCTGTGTTTCAGATTCTGTGTCTCCCTCTCTCTCTGACCCTCCCCCGTTCATGCTCTGTCTCTCTCTGTCTCAAAAATAAATAAACGTTAAAAAAAATTTTTTTTAAAAAGATATTCTCTCTCTCTCCCTTCACCCCTCGCCCCTGCTCGCTCTCTCCCTCTCTCAAAAAAATAAATAAAATACGCAAAATTCAAATGAATTTCTTTATACCAGCCACAAGCAACTAAAAATAATTGTTACTGTTTAATATAATACCAAGTAACTAAGTAATGTCAGTTACCAAGAACAAGTCTAACAAAATGTGTGCTGCACTTTACCAAAGCTGCAGTAAAGGCTTATTAAAATGCCCAGCACCTAAATTAAAGGAGAAACTTTTCAGTAAAGAGTAGTATGCCATCATGAGAATGTCAATTCTTCTGAAATAAACCTATGAGTTATAAAAATAAAGAAAGACTCTCCAATTTGTTTTATACACTATTTCCTTGATTCCACAGTCTGACAACGCTGAAATAAAAGAAAATTATACACTAGTATTCCCCAAAAATACTCATCATAAATTTAATTGAGTAACATATGTCAGGAATTCAAAGCTGAAATATAATTTAAGGCTGGTCAAGTTAATTAACTATATTAACATAATCAAGGAGTAAATCATACAAACAACTCAACCTAATGATCATCCATTTATGATAAAACTTATAAGCTAAGTACGAATATATTGATACTTCAATCTAATAAAGATCATCTCTGACAAATCCTACAAATAACATTGTATCTAATTACGAAAGACTAAATGCTTTCACTGTAGACTGAAAAATGAACAAATGCCACCTATCAACACTTCTTTTCAGGCTTGTATGGATATTCTATTTAGTGCAAGAAAACAAGAAAAAAAAGATATAAAGATTGGAAATAAGTCAAACTGCCAATATTCTTAGGTAAGATATGTTTTATTTATTTTTAACATTTTTTACTGTTTTATTTATTCTTGAGAGAGAGAGAGAGAGAGAGAGACAGCATGAATGAGGGGGGGGCAGAGTGAGAGAGAGACACAAAATCTGAAGCAGACTCCAGGCTCTGAGCTGTCAGCGCAGAGCCTGACATGGGGCTTGAACTCACGAGCCGTGAGATCATGACCCGAGCCGAAGTCGGACACTCAACCGACTGAGCCACCTAGGTGCCCCAATAAGACTTGTTTTAATCTAGAAAAATCCTATGGAATCTAAGAAAATAAACATATTCTACTAGTTCTAAGAAACGCATATAGCAGGGTCCTAGGACATGGGGTCTATATCAAGAATCAATAGTATTTCTATATACTGGCTATAAGCAACTAGGAAATGAAATTAAAATGTCCACTTTCAGGGAGCCCTTGGGGCTCAGTTGGTTGGGTGTCTGACTTCGGCTTAGGTCATGATCTCTTGGTCCCTGAGTTCAAGCCCTGCATCTCGCTCTGTGCTGACAGCTCAGAGCCTGGAACCCGCCGCAGATTCTGTGTTTCTCTCTCTCTCTGCCCCTCCCCTACTCACACTCTGTCTTTCTCAGTCTCAAAAACAAAAAAAATATAAATTTAAAAAATGTTTTTAAATGTCCATTTTCGATAACTCCACAAAACCTGAAATACTTCGGGAAAAACTTAATAGTGAAAGACATGTATTCTGTAAACTACAAAACCTTTCTGAGGTAATTAAAGAAAATCAAATAAATGAAGCAATGTTATCCCCCAGAAAGACCAGAACAGTCAATGTTGCTAAAACAATAACTTTCCCAAGTTGACCTATGCAGTCAACACAATCTAAATCAAAATCTCATTAGGCTTTTGGTAGAAATGATGAGATTACTCTAAATTAGTAAATGCAAAATACTTAAAATGGTCAAAATGGTTTTGAAAAAAATAGTCCATGATTGGAAGACGTACACTACCAGATTTCACAGCTTACTCTAAAGCTGCAGACACAGTAATAGTGGAATAAGTACAGACAAACAGATCAATGCAACCGAATAGAGCATCTAGATGTAAACTAACACTTATAAGTTCAATTGATTTTTCAATAAAAGTTCCAAAGCAATTCAAAGGGAAATGCAGACTTCTCAACACACGGTGATGGAACAAGTGAATATTCAAATGGAAAAATGTCAGCCTTGATTTTATATTTTACATTGCACACAAACTTAATTGAAAAGGAACCTGGACCTAACTGTAAAAGTTAAAATGATAAGGTTTAAACTGTAACAAATGGCTCAAAGTTGGCCGGAAGGTAAGTGAAGAATTCTTAGAATAAAACAATTACCACAAACACATTGTAGAGTATATTTCAATTTTAGAAGCTTCTGGGCATCAAAAGGCTGCAGAAAATTAGTAGGCAAACCACAGCGGGCAAACATATATTGTCTGATAACAGATATATCCAGAATATATTTTAAAAGTCTCCTGCCACTCAAGATTTAAAGTTCAAACAGTCCAATAAATGAATGAATAAAAGGTTTGAACAAACATACCTAAAAGGGAATTTGTTTTTAAATATTTACTTTTAAATATTTAAATATTTACTTATTCTGAGAGAGAGAGAGAGAGAGAGAGAGAGAGCATGAGTAGGGTGGAGCAGAGAGAGAGAATTCCAACTAGGCTCCACGCTCAGCACAGGGCCCAATGAGAGGCTTGATCTCATGACTGAGAGATCACGCCTTGAGCTTGGGACAAGTCAGACACTTAACTGACTAAGCCACTCTTTTGCCCCTAGAGGGGAACTGTTTAAATGGACGAAAGTTCATGAAAACATGTTTTAAAATTATTAGTTAACAAGGAACTGCAAATTACAATTACAATGAGACATGACTATATTTTCACTTTAACGACCAAAAATCTTTTTAAGTAATCCCTTCACACAACGCAAGGCCCAAACTCATGACCCTGAGATCAAAAGTCAAAATAGTCTACTGCCTGAGCCAGCCAGGCTCCTGTTAGTGACCAAAATCTTAAGGAGATGTCAATTCCAAACACTGGCATGGATGTGGAAAAACCTGAGTTCTTACACATTGCTGTTCATAATGTAAAAGAGCACAACTATTTTGGAAAATATTTGGCAGTTTACTGTAAAGTTGAACAGGTAACTCCCCTTGACTTAGCAGTTCTACCTTTCGGCACTTAAGCAAAAAATAATAAAATAAAATAAAATAAAATAAAATAAAATAAAATAAAATAAAATGTACATCCACCAAAATAAGATGCATTTATAAATGTTTAGAGGAGATTTATTTATAATATCTCAAATCTGGAAATAAAATTCCATCAACAAGGAAATAGATACACTTTGTACTCTATATTCACACAAAGGGATATCGCTCAGCTAAAAATAAACAAAAAACAAAAACAAAACAAATCAAAACAAAACAAAAACTGGTTCTTTAACAACATGTATAAATCTCAAAGATACTTTGATATAAAAAAACGACGCAAAGAGTGTATGTGATGCGATTTCTTTTATATGAAGTCTTAAAATAAGCAAAACTGTTCTGTGGTGAAATAAAACTTGAACTGGGGTTGCTTCTGAATCAGGGTAAATAGGGAGTGGTGATTGATTGTTGAGGCATATAAGGGGGCTTTTTGGTTTGAGGGCAATGGGTATATGATATTCATTGAATGGGTATATCCACTTAAAACACATTAAATCACAGTGTCAGTTTGTGAATATCAATATATAAATGTTACCTTGAAAAGAAATAAACAAATAGTAACCTGTAGTTAATAGTGACCTCTAGTTAATATATTGAGGATAATGGGATCCATGTTTCCTCCTGTTAAGGAAAAGTTTCAAAATTGGAAAAGTGGAAAATTAGTATATACTATGTGATGTTGGCTTGGAATTGGAAGCGTCAATATGTATTTATAATATATACAGGGGTGGGAGGAGATAGAAAAATAGAACAAGAGAAAAAGAAATATAAGCACACTATTCCTTATTCAGATATTTTTCCCCATTAAAAGGATAGAGGGTTTATTAGAGAAAGGACTATTTCCAGAACTGGAAAAGAACAATATGAACCCAGAAATACTATTGCAAAACACAGGAGGAATTCAAAGAATCATGAAAATATGTCAATATGACACAAGCCAGATTGACAGAACTCCTTTCAGCTACATTTGGAACCATGTGAGTCTCAAAGTAAATGATGAAGGGCGCCTGCGTGTTTCAGTAGGTTAATCAGTTGGTTACTCTTGATTTACGCTCAGGTCAAGATCTCATGTTTTGTGAATTTAAGCGCCAGGTCGGGCTCTGCACTGTCAGTGTAGAGCCTGCTTGGGATTCTCTCTCTCCCTCTCTCTGCCCCTTCCCTGTTCTTGCTTTCTCTTTCTCTCTCAAAAATAAATAAACTTTAAAAAACAATTAAAAAATCAAAGTAAATGATGAAAGGAGTAGATTATGAACTGTTAAATAAAATGATAATCCATGAGTCCATGCTGATATACATAAATAAATGAATAAATAACTATTCCTCACAGTATAATGACAAATAATAGCAGGAATGGTAACCAATGGATATTATACCTAAAATATACATATTTGACCAGGAACAGGAGGGTTATCTAGTTTCAAAATATCTCCCAACAGAATACTTACTAGCTTCAAGGGAAGAAAATAGTAATAGAGGCACTGAGAACAGTGTGGAAGCCACCTGCACCATAACACCAAACCTAGCATCACCAAAATTGGGAAAAAAATAAGACACCCTGAAAAAAGAGACAATCACCCCGGTGAATCTAATCATGAAGAGGCATCCGAAAGATCTAAGTTGGGAGACATTCTGCAAAATAACTGACCTGTCTTTGTCAAAAAGGTTAAAGTCAAAAACATAAAGAGAGACTACCACTAAAGAGATGTGACAAGTCAATGCAATATGTGATCTGTATTTGATCCTGGAAAAGGCAAACAAATAGCTATGAAGGACATTATTGTGAGAATGAATTAATTCTGAATATTGTCTGTGGATGAGATAATTTCCCAATTGTTTAAACCTAAATGTTATTTGGTAAGAATGTGTTCTTTTCTTTAAGAAATGCACATTCAAGTATTTAGGGTTAAGGAGGTGTGATGCTTCCCACTTGTTATGATTCAGAAAAATAATACTATTCATATATATATGAAATTAAAATACAGAAATAATGGTAAAGTGAATGGTCCTAAATGGAACAATTATTGAATCTGAAAAAAAGGCAGATGAAGGATATTTAAGGCATCCTGGTACAATTCTAGCACTTTCCTGTAGGTTTGAAACTATTTCAAAATATAACCTACTACAAAAACAAAAGGAAAAGACAAAAGAAAAAAGGAAGGAAACAAAGAAAGAGAGAGAGAAGGAGAGAAAAGCAGAGGGAGGGAGGAAAGAAGGAAGGAAGGAAGGAAGAGGAAGGGAGGAAGAAGGAGAAAGGAATGAACTGGTATAATATCTGAGCCCCTTCCCCACAGCCCACCCCCATGAGTCATTAGTGCTCTCCTCAACTCCTATCTACTGAAACACACACACACACACACACACACACACACACACACACACACACACTTAACCAGGTAGTCAAGGTGTAGTCTCTTGCCTAGATAAAGTATCCTCAGATTGGGAAACCCAAGACCTCATTTTTCACAGGTACCATGATATAAACTTGAGAATAAGAGTTTACATGATGAAAGTCGAGACTCCATGATTATCTCTTTCATACCAGCCCACTCCTCACGTTGCTTTTAAAATATTGGCATTCAAGTGAAAATGCAAGTCTAACCCTTCACCAGAAGCGAAATGGCAAAATAAGGAATTGGTAAGCATATTAGTCTCTACCATAACCTCAACATTTTGATTGCATTTGAGCATAGTAAGGAGGGATAAGCTTTCTCCCCCCCCCCCTTTCCATTTCAATTAACAGCCATGCATTCTTGCAATTTCTCAGGCCAAAACCTTGAGTGACATCCTTGATTCATGGTTTCATTCCCTACCACACATGTAATCCATCAAAACATCGTATGAGTTTCAGGCTTTTTCATTTGTCCTCTTGGACTAAATTGCTTTTTCCTGTTATTTTTTTACTACATGCAATATTTTGCAAAAATCTCTCTCACTTTTTAATGTAATGTTTCACTGTCCTTTCTATTAGAGTTGCAGCCCATTTCACTTTCTAAACATGGATATACTTTATTCTATTTTGCTTTTTATATTAGTAACTGTTTTCTTTTTACCCTATATGATGTAATGGATCTATTTCTTGTGCGAATTTGAGCTCCAAAGAGACTGGGACTTTCAGTTGCTCTGGTAACTAATGTTTTCTGAGTACACAGAATAATTCTGTTGATATAGTACATTCCTAGTATTTGTGAAATAAATGTTTCTTTTATTTTTTAAATTTTATTTTATTTTATTATTATTATTATTTTTTTTTATTTTAGAGAGAGAGTGCATGTGCAAGCTGGGGAGAAGGGCAGAGGGAGAAAAAATCTTAATCAGGCTCCACACTCAGCATGGAGCCTTATGCTGGGCTTGATCCCACGACCCTAGGATCATGACTTGAGCCAAAATCAAGAGTCAGATGCTCAGCCAACTAAGCCACCCAGCCAACCCTGGAATAAGTGTTTCATTTTGTACCACAGAATTGCCATTTAAGTGACACCTATTTATGCATTCCATTTGAGTCTAAAACATTAGATTCACGGAAAAATAGGGTTTTTAAGAAATGTTCATAGAATAACTATTTCATTTTTAAACCGAAGCTGCTAATTTATTTAGCATTTTTGTATTTGCTAAAGTTTCTGCCAAATACTTCATATTTAATGATTCCTCCAAACAACTTTATGTTCTCATAACAATTTTACATATCAAACAAATCTAGACTCACAGAGGTTAAGCAAATTGCCCAAGGATATAAAGTCAGTAAGCAAACAAGCTTTTAACTTTTTATAGGGGTAAAATTTACATACAGACAACTAGAAAATTATAAGTATGAAGCTAAATTAATTGTTGCAGAATGAACACAGTCATAGAAGCATACCCTGGGAACAAGAGAAAGAATCCAACAAGAAACTCATATGAACCCCTTGTGTCTTATGAAATCCCTACACCTTTTCTCCTCTCTAAAGACAAACACTAGCTTGTAAAACCATAGGATACTTTTCTTTATTTTTGAAGTTCACACCAACCTATTTGTATTGTATATATTGTTTTGTGCCTTGATTATTATAATTAGCATTATGCTTTTATCACTGGGTAGTATTCTACTGTGTAGATTGTTTATTCATTCATTCACCTATTGAAAGACATCTTGGATTTTTCCAGATTTTGGAAATTATGAATAAGTACTATAAATGTTTGCATGTAGGTTTTAGTGTCAACATACATTTCAAATAACTGTGCAAATACCTAGGAACTCAAATGTTGAATCAAATTATTTAGCATTTTAAGAAACTACTAAACTGTATTGAAAAGTGACTTTAGTTTTTTTTGTTTTTTTTTTTTTTTTATTCCTACCTGAAGTGAATGTGATTTCTGATTGTTTTATACCACCTCTAGCAATTACTGTTGCCCGTTTTGGATCATGCTTATTCTGACTAGTGTGGATTAATACTTCAAAGTTGTCTCGATTTGCATTTTTGTAAAGACAAATGATGCTGAGTATCTTTCCATATACTTATCTATCATCTGTATATCTTCTTTGGTGAGGTGTCTGTTCAGATCATGTGACTGTTTTTTAATTGGCCTCGTGACTTCTGTATTGGAGAAGATTAATTAATCCTATTCATTATGACTCCATTCCTTTGATAGACATTAAATTCTTTACAAAAAATTTTTTTTTACATTTATGTATTTTTGAGAGACAGAGAGACAGAGCACAAGTGGGGAGAGGCAGAGAGAGAAGGAGACAGAATCCAAAGCAGGTTCCAGGCTCTGAGCTGTCAGCACAGAGCCCGACGCGGGGCTGGAACTCATGAACCACAAGATCATGACCTGAGCTGAAGTTGGATGCTCAACCAACTGAGTCACCCAGGCGCTCCCATAGACATTAAATTCTTTTGATAGATTACCATTGGACTTTGTGTGAGTTTTGTTAGCTTGAATCATTGAAGGAATTGCTACATTTCATCAAATGTTGATATTTTGTGGATATAGATTTGTTCATAGTATTTTATTAATATTTTAACGTCTAAGGATCAATTTAATGTCTATTGACTATTCTTTCATTTCTAGTACAGAAAACCTTGGTTTGCAAGCATAATTCATTCCAGAAACCTGCTTGTAATCCAAAGCACTTGTGTATTAAAACAAACTTCCTTGTAAGAAGTAATGGAAACTCAGATGATTCACTCCATAACCCAAAAATATTCATATAAAAATGGTTACAATAATGTAACAAAGGAAATACAAAATATAAAGAAAACTAAACACATTAACCTACACTTACCTGTGAGGGAGACAAGAGAGAAGTGTTATTGTGTAGGATGACTTTTACTATCACTAACGGAATCTCTGCTATCTATTGGCTCAATGGAATCTTTCTCTGCATTGGTGCCATTGTATACTCTCACAAGGATGTTGACTACAGAATGGTATTAATAAACTCTCATTATATAGTGTACTTAATGGAGATGGCAATAAGGCAGCAGAAGAAAGGGTCTATATCGGCAGGCAGCCTGACCTAGAATGAAGCAAAGCCTTCCTAAGTTTAGTCTTGTATGGAAAAGCAAAGGACTGTCCATAGGTGCTTGGAAGTGACAAAAAATACACTAGTGCCTATTGTAGACATCTTCCAATGTTCTGAAAAATCACTGATTTCTGCTAAACACCACAGTCTGGGACCAAACATCAGAACATGGGAGAAGACCAACAATCCCAGAGAGAGAGAGAGAGAGAGAGAGAGAGAGAGAGAGAGAGAGACACGAACCATTGGCTCATCTGTGATCATGTGATGTTTGGCATCACATACTACTTGTATTGAAAGACATTGCTCATTTATCAAGTTAAAATTTACTAGAAATATTTGCATGTCTTGTGGCATACTCACAAAACAAGTTACTCATAATCCAAGGTTTTACTGTATTTGTAACTTGGGTATCATTTTTTTTTTAATTCTGGATTAGCTTAGCTACTAGAGGTTTATAAATTTTATTGAGGTTTTTAATGAGCTAGCTTTAGATTTCATCAAATTTCACTACTGTTTTTCAATTTCATTGGTATCTGCTCTGATTTTTATTATTTCTTTTCTGCTACCCCTTCAACATTTTGTAATGTTACTTATTACTCCTGATAGTGTTCCTTATTCTGAGGTCTGCTTTGCAATTAATAGCTATACCAGCTTTCTATTAAATGCATTGTGCATTCTTTTGCATTCCACTCCATTTAACCCATCTGAATCTTTGTAATTACAGTGAATGTCTTGTAAACAATGTATAGTTTGGGTCTTTTCTTTTTTATCCACTCTAACACTGTCTACCTTTAAATTGGTGGAGGCCATTCACCTTTGAAATGATTATTGATACAGTTGGATTCATATCTACTATGTTTATATTTTTCAATATTCATTGCATTCTATTCTTTGTATTTTTTGTCTTGTTTTTTCCTTGATGATTTTATGTGATTCCAATTTATTTCCTTTCATAGCAATAATGTTTTGAAAAATAAAATTAGCTGTTGCTCTGGAGTTTGCAATATACATTTACAACTATTCTAACTCAAAATAGTGACTTGAAATTTTGCATGGAATTTTGCCTGGCTTATATGGAATCTTCAACAAAGAACAATACATTTATGGAGAAATGACATGACAGTTTGAGGTTTCCAAGGGCAGAAAATTATGGGAAAGTAACTATAAGGCAGGAAACTAATAGAACAAGATGTGTTTGTAGATTCTCTTGGTGCCACCTCTAGGCTGTTAACAGTGTGTCTCCAGTAAAAGGAGAATTGGTATCCTGCCTTCAGTCAGAAAAGGGGAGTGTAGAGAAAGCTTTTCTTGTGTTTGTTGCTTCTTAATCATCTTAAGCTCAAAATAACTTTTATGTCAAAAAGGCATATTTTGAGGAGACATATTGTGGTTTACTTCAATTCCTACTCTGATGCTCTTTCTTTATGCAACTCTGAATTTCTGACCTGGATCACCTTCCTTTTCCCTGATGAATTTCTTTTAACATTTCTTGCAGAAGAGATTTTTTTTGAACGATGAATTTCTTTAGTTGACCTTCATCTAAAACAATCTTCACTTTTCTTTTACGTCTAAAAGATAATTTTGTTGGGTATGGAATTCTAGTTTGGTGATTTTCTTTCATCACCCTAAATACTTCACTCCACTCTGTTCTCATGGTTTATTTATTTATTTATTTTTTTACATTTTATTTATTTTTGATAGAGAGAGACAGAGCACAAGAGGGGGAAAGGCAGAGAGAGACGGAGACACAGAATCCAAAGCAGGCTCCAGGCTCTGAGCTGTCATCACAGAGCCCGACGTGGGGCTTGAATTCACAAACCGTGAGATCATGACCTGAGCTGAAGTTGGACGCTTAACTGACTGAGCCACCCAGGCACCCCTGTTCTCATGGCTTTTGATAAAGAGTCCAATATAATTATTATCCTTACTCCCGTGTAGGTAAGATGTCCTGACACCCCAGCTTGCTTTGTGATTTTCTCTGTGTCTTTGGTCATCTGCAGTTTGAATAGGATATGCTTAGTTTGTTTTGCTTTGCTTGGGATGTGAGTAGGTATATTTATTTACCTTGGCATTCTATGAGCTTTCTTGATCCTTGGTATGGGATCTGTCAATAATTTCAGAATTTTTCATTTACTATTACTTCAAATATTTCCTCTGCTCTGTTCTCAACTTATCCTCTGCCTGGAATTCCACAGGCGCATGCTAAAACTTTTGAAACTGTTCCATAGTTTTTGGATTTTTTTTTCTTTTTCTTTTTCCTTTTGCCTTTTGGTTTAGAATATTCCAATAACCTATCTTAAAGCTCACTAATTCTTCCCCCAGCCATGTTGAGTCCAACAATCAAAGGCAGTCTTCATCTCTTTTCAGGTTTTTGTTTTAATTTCTAACATTTCCTTTTGAGTTTTCTTAGCTTCCTTCTTTCTGTCTGCATTGCCCTTCTGTTGTTGCATACAGCTTACTTTTACCATTTGACCTCTTAACATATTACTCCTAGTTGTTTTAAATTTTCTGTCTGATTATTACAATTTTTATATCTCAATCTGTTTTTGATGATTGCTATTTTTCTTCAGACTCTTCCCCCACCCCCCACTCTGCCTTTTGTTGTGCCTTACAACTTTTTGATATAAGTTAGACATTGTATTAGGTAATAGGAACTGAGGTAAATAGAACTTTAGTGTGAGGATTTATGGTACTTTGACTGTGAGTTGGGCTATTTAATCTTTATTGTAACTATAGGTGGGAGCGGCTTCAAATTCCTCTAGAATGTTTGTCCTTGTGTCCTTTCTTTTTTTGACTTTGGGTCTCCCTAAGAACTTCTTAGGGAGATGCTGTGTTTTGTAACTCTTTCAGCTAAAACACAGCATCATGGAACCCTGCTCACATAGTGGGAAGGCATGGGAGATGATGCAGTCTATAAGTAGCTTCATTAAATCCCAGTCATTCATTAGTGGGCCTGTGTCTCAGGGTTGTTTCTTTCATAAGTGTTTCACTGATAAAGTAGCTTTTTTCTCCCTGCCCCTTATTGCCATACCTGATTCCACCATTCTTAATTTATGTCCTTGATGTTCACACCCCTAATTATTATGTCCCCATATAAAACAGAAGAGTGCTGGAGTAAAGGGAAGTTATTTCCTCCATTGAGACAAGGCTCTTGCAAAATATTTTCCTCTGTAGAGTGGGTCTTTGTTATGAAAAATGTTCTGGGTGCATTTTACAATGATCATTCTGTCTCCTCTTGCCTTGGTCAAGAGAGATTCAGAACTCTCTCATTATGGTCTGCCTCTGCCCTGAGAAAAATCTGAGTCACTTTGCTGGGCACTGGGCAAGGTGGTAACCTCTGTTCTAATGAGCTTGCCTTTCTTTGTGTGGAACATCTGCCCTCTGAGACTCTTGGGGTGAGGGCTAAAGTGTTCTTAGCCCACCATGACTGTGGTAGAGCCTCCCATCTGATGTGTGGGACTGGGTGGAGGAACAGAGCCTCTTACCTCTTTGCTGTACTCAGGAAGTCAGCCTGTTCAATTCAGAGTTTGAGACAATGAGAAATGCTCATGGCCTCCTTCTCCTTGATTGTGAGCTGAAAGGAGATGAAGTTCAGTTTTCGTATCTCAACTGCCCTAGATTGGAGCTTACTTCAAGTTGAACTGGAGGCAGAAGGAGAAGTAGATCATTGGTCACATGCCAAAAGCTCATGGTATTCTCACCACACTACAGTAGATTTTCTTGACTAAATTATTATTCTTTTACTGTATGCTCTTGGCATAGATCCCAGTCTTTATTATTTTTTTAATGTTTATTTTTGAGAGAGAGACAGAGACAGAGCGCAAGCAGGGGAGGTGGAGAGAGAGAGAGAGAGACACAGAATCTGAAGCAGGCTCCAGGCTCTGAGCTGTCAGCCCAGAGCCCCATGCGGGGCTCAAACCCACGAGCCATGAGACCATGACCCCAGCCGAAGTTAGCCGCTCAACCCACTGAGCCACCCAGGCACCCCTAGATCCTAGTCTTTAAATAATTTTTTAATTCTCACTAGTTTTGCTTGTTTTGTATAGAGTGGTTCCAGGGAACTCCTCATGCTTCCATCCTAAAGAAGCAGAACACCTACACTTATTTTTATACCATTCATATTGAATAGAGTAAGTATACTTACTATAGGCAGGAGAGTGGTGAGGACATATGCCATGGGAAGATGAGCTCTGTCCTTGAAACCACCTGCAGTGGAATGTGATACACAGCCTTGATGTGTACTGCCTGAGCAGCCTGGGGCAAATTACCTTATGAGGCCCAACTTTGCAAAGCTAGCACAGAGCCTTTTAAAAGATTTTGTCTACTAGTTCCATTTGCTTGCATTAGTGGCATCTAAATACGTGTAATTTTTATTTAAACATTTCAGAGCTTTTAATTGAAATATCTAAAATTAAAAACAAAACACTGCTCTCTCCCTTCTTGCCGCCTAACAAATTCAGTGGCATATAGATTCTTCAAAATGAAAATCTGCTTGTTAATTAAATAGCAGTAGCACACGCAGTAGCTCATTTCCTGGGATATGCATTCAAAGGGCGGGTTGAGAGGAAAGAGAAGATGAAGCAGAATGGAAGATTATTGCATACCTCCAAAACAGCATTTACCCCAAACTGTTGCGTCTACGAGAATCATCTAGGGAGCTTGTTAAACAGCAGATTCTTTTATCCAATCACCAGAGATTTTTGACTCAGTGACGCTAGGATGGGTCCCAGTGATTTGAATTTTCAATAATCATCTCAAGTGATTTTGATGCAGGGGCTAAAATAAACATATTTTGCGAAGTCTAGAAGCATTTGGGTCATTAGGGTTCTAGTCCCAGTAACCGAAATGCCAGACAACGGTACTGAGGAGTGCAAGGGATTTCATATGAGAGCTGAAAATAGAACAGGTGTGTCTGGTCATGATGGTTGAGTAACACCCTACTCAAAACATTTGTAGTGCCTAAAACTCATGTTGAATGCCTCTGCTTTTGCGTGATTCTACCACACTCTGCATTTAGAAATTATTATATAAGGGTTTGATTTGCTTGGAAAGAGTAGAAAGTGGTGGAGGAAAAGGTGTATAGAATGGTTCTGCCTTCAGTTTTAATATCCCATGCATAAAACCAACGGTAAAATGAAGCAAATTAAAGTTCAGGGTTAGGTAGTTTTTAAAAACTTCAAATATACCCCGTATGGGGTGCAGATGCATAATTTAAGCTTATTAAAGTAGTTTTGCTCTTAAAATGTGTCATTTTGAAGAACATTTTTAATCAATAGTTTATTAAAACAATATTCCACTTGATCTGCTTTATTTCTGGAATTTTAAATTTTAATGTGACACATATTAATCTGCATTATAGTACCAATTATAATAAAACACTCCACATGAGGCATCTTCTTATTTCATTGTGTTCCATTTCACGAGACAATTTCTTATATGCTTTATATTTAAAGCTCCATAAGCACAAAATGATTGCTACTCTAAAATTTATAAAAAGTATGACATCTTTTGCCGTTGATGTCTCTAGTTTCACAGTAGTAGCTGTGATGACAGAAATAAGAAATTACATGACAGTTTGATGGTTAGTGCACTGCATATGTCTGTAGATTTGAATTTCCTCAATGAGAAACATCCAGAGAATTGGAATAGAAAAAAATACGTTGAACTACATATTTTCCAAGTTGTAGTTTCTCTCCTATTCTGAGAGAGAGAAAGAAATACATGTGCACGCACACAGGTGTCTATGAATACACAAACACAACATGCGTTCAGGGTTCGTGGATGTCTTTGCAAGTCATAGGTTTTGTTTTGTTTTCAAAGGGTAACTCATTCCAATTTAAGCAACTCAAAAAACTCGATCTTTTTTTTTTTTTATGGGGTGACATATCATGACAATCTAGTAGACATGGAAACTGAGTTGTGGATTAAATAAAGCAAATTATGAACAAGACCTGTACTATATTGGAAAGCTATTTATCCATTATTATCTAAGAAGGAAATAGGAATGTGGCCTTTCAGGAATAGAAGGCATACAAATCCTCCTTGGTCTTGCTAAGAATTCCTAACTCTTGCTGTTTTTGCTGTTGGTACTAATACTTTTAATAACAGACAAAAAAGTTTTTCAAATGTTTATTTATTTTTGAAGAAGAGAGAGACAGAGTGTGAGCCAGGATGGCAGAGAGAAAGGGAGACACAAGAATCGGAGGCAAGTTCCAGGCTTTGAGCTGTCAGTACAGAGCCCAATGTGGGGCTCGAACTCATGGGCCATGAGATCATGGCCTGAGCCGAAGTCAGACGCTCAACCGACTGAGCCACCCCAGTGCCCCAAGACACAAAAAATTTTGATGTCACATTTCTACTTGCAAAATATTCCTGTATATATTTTTTCTTTTGAATTAACTCTTCCCATAGATCTCTCTCTCTCTCTCTCTCTCTCTCTGTCACACACACACACACACACACACACACACATGTGCACACACACACATCACATCCTCAGTTGTAGAACTTGTAGTCATTCTCTGGATCTCAGCTTAGAGCACTTCACTTTAGGTGGCTTTCATTTCCTGTGGAAGACTGGATGCTTTCCTTAGTGGGGATTTCAGTAGCACGATTGAACTCCACCATAAGCATGTATGCTTCTGTTGTTTGTTTTCTCTACTAAATCATGAGCAGTTTGGTAGCAGAGATTGTAGCAAGCTTCTTAGCATATCCATGGTGCTCAGTAGTTTATTTTAATTTTATGCAACAATTATATACAGTATATTTTACTTACCAATAATCCTGAAATCAAGGCATGTGTCCAAGATCACTCATCCAGTGGAGAATGGAACAGGTTCTGACAACAAAACAGGTGGTTCTAAATGATGTCCTCCTTGCCAAAAAATGAAGAGGCTGGCCTCCTGTCTTTTCAGGAATTTTCATTCAATTCCTTTTTCATTGACTGAAGACTAACTGATTTTCAATCTTATGTACACAAACGCGCTGGTTTATTTTATGGAGTTTTGTTTGGCACATACAGGCACCCAGGATTGAGGTCATCATACTCTCAAGTTCGTGGTGCATTACAATTATTGATTCATATGATACCAGCATTCCTTATTCATGTATTTCCTTCAGTATGTCCCTTTCATTCCCCTCGCACCTTCCCCACAAACAATATATTGAATTAAATTGTGCTATTATTAATGTGTAATTTGGTTTGTGTTAATATATTGTATAAAAATTGTTCATATTATAGGTCTCCTGTATTGCTTACTTTTTTCATTCATCAAAATGTGTTTCAGATCTATTCATTTAGTGCAATATATATCAATTTTTTTCCTTCTAATTATTGCATAAAACTCCATGGTATGATTCATCAAATTTTACAGTCCATTCCCTTCTTTTGCAGTTATATTTAACCATGGTTCATGTCGCCGTGACACAAGCAAGTTGCCCCCAGTTTCTGCCTATAGTCAATGACACTGCCATTAACATTGGTAAACGTTTATTTATCAAGGTTATGTTGTCACAGGAAGAACTTTTACATCATAGGTTTGCATCATAGATATTCTTGTTGAGACTGTCTACACCACCGTCAATCCCGGGAGCAGAATCACTACAACACTTGTTGCCATCTGAAAACAAAAGAATGGGAAACTGGTCCACAGAAATCAAAGACCTTAGACAGATGTTACAAAAGCAGCATCACACAGGGATGGGGAAAGCTTGAATAGGTGTTGGTTCTTCTCCCTGAGAGAAGCACTCATTCCATTGATTTCCTAAGCCTGTTGCTTCACCTGCTGGGAGGTGTTCTGCATTCATTATCATACTTAGAGAACATCGGATTAAGGCAACCTTTGGAGCCCCAAGGTTCATTTTCAGTTGCATACAGTGGGCTGTTTTAAATCATCAACCGTCACAAAATTTTTATGCTACGAGTTATGGTTTCTTTGGTAGTATAGATCTTATAAACATAGTTGGCTTCTACGTATTTGATGCTTGTCAGCTCAGTGTACAAAGACCCATATCTGCAGTTCTCTTCCAGACATTCTTCTTAGATTTGAAACATTTCTCAGCTTCATTACCTTCAGGCTTCTATTCTTGCCTAACCAAATCATAAGTAACTAGGGCCACTTAGGTTGGAGAGTAGCCACATTGTTACTCTGCTTTTTTGGAGCTGTTTTGTCTAACGGGGGGGGGGGGCATCTAATGGATGCCAACAGCTCATTAAAGGGTTTTACTCATGGTTGTAAAATCTCTATTCTGTATTTAATTTTTGCTTGAAGACCAATTGGAATTTGCTTTTGACGTCAAATACTTATTTCATTTTATCTTTTACTGTTTGGGATAAATAAACAGTTGCCTGTCCGACTCGAAAGATTCCTAAATTCATGAACTATACTTTTCTTGCTTGCTTATCAAATTTATTTCTGAGCTCAGTTTCTAATACTTCCAACATGGTCTACGGTAAATGTCAAATACTTCCAACATTCTGTTCTGGAACATCTTTCCTCAAAGTAGAAATTCATTCATTAAGGTGACATTTTTACCAAATATTTCACCAATGTAGAACTTCCATCAACATCCTTCCAGGCTCTGACAATTTCCTTCCTGTCTTCCTCCTGCTCCTTAAACTAATACCAAATATCTTAGTATTTGCCTAAGAGCAGTATCCTGATTCTGGTAGCAATTACTGTACCACTCAAAATGGCGTTGGTTCTGCTGAAGTAAAACTCATCATCAACTGCAGTGGCTAACAGAGCAACAGATGTTTATTTACAGATTATGTTATATATATTCATGGTGAATCTGCTAGAAGCTGTGCTCTGGATCTTTATGTCACATCTCAGGTGGAGAGACCAGTCACCATCATTGCTAATGGTGGTAGCAGAAGGAAAAACAACTTGAGGTCTTGTGCCAGCAATTTAATGTTTGCCCCGGAAATGACACTACCCATCTGCTCACAATGTGTTGGCAAGAATGAGTTCTATGGCCCCACCTAACTAGAGCACCCAGAAGTGCAATTAATCCAGGTGTCCAAAAGGATGTCCATAATTATGATGAAATAATTGGCGAAGAGTCTATTACAATTACAGAGTAGGGTTTATCTCGGCAATGTAAACGCGGTTTAGCTGCATAAAAATCCAGCAGCGTATCAGGATTCTGTATAGAACACAGAAGGCGCTCTGTTTTCCAAATGAAAACTGTTCTAATGCTGGAAATTAGAAGCTTGTACAGTCATTGGAAAGACTAAGATCAGAGAATGCTCCACCAAAAATCATAGCCAAGACTGTTGGATCAGGTGGTTTTCACAGATTTACTGATGACCTACTGTAGGAAATCTAAAGAACTGTTGAGAAGCTCTTCTATTTAACTCAAGATGCATTAAGTAACACACAAGAATCTCACCTGAAAGCTGTTACAAACACCATAGGAGCATGTTTCTGTCTGCAAATACTTAGAATAATCATCTCTCCTCTTGCGCCTTCCATATCTCCTATGAAATCCTTTCATTGTCAGTTTTTAACTGAGAGAAAGTTAGGTGAAGTGGATTCTGGGAGTTAATAGTTTCTAGTTTTTCCTTTGTGAGGCAGAAGAGATCTTAGAATGGCATGATGGTGATTTTTTATTGACAACAGACAATTCAGCATGTAAATAAAACTATATGATCCTATCACTAGATACAGAAAAAACATTGATAAATATCAACATTTGTTCATAATGTAAAAGAAAAAAACCCTTAGTCAATAAGGAGAGGAAGAAACCTCATAAATTCAACCTATCCATTGGCAATTCATAGCAAATGTTATTCTTAACAGTGAAAAAGTAGAAGTTCTCACATTAAGTAAGAAGTGAGAGGAAGATATTCACCATCATAACAATTCAATATTTCCCCTAAGGGCTTTAAACATAAATGCCTTCATGGACCACTGATCAAATCTAAATATCTCTGCATTCCAGGCATTGTCAGTCTACTTAACATTTTCACTTGGATGGTTGATGGCTAGCTGGTATTTAACATGTGAAAAATAAATAAATAAAACTTTTAATTTACCTCTAACCCTGTTTCTCCCAGGGCTCTCGTTCTCCATTGCTGTCTAGCAAGCCATGCCAATACTTAAAGGCTTAAAATAATATTTATTTACTTATTTGTTTCCCATGGCTTTGTGTGTTTACTAGGCTCCTCTGGATATTTTCACTCAAAAACTTTCCTGCAGTTTCAGAAACGTGGTTTCTGAGGAGGATACATTTGAAATTCATTCATATATTTCTGGCACCTGACTTGGAATAGTTGACCGCTATGGTCTCTTTGGCTTCTCTCTTTCCATATGTCCTCTTTAGATGGCTTCCTTACATTCAGGAGGTCTCTCTGTAGTTGGACTTCTTCCATGAAGACTATCAACTCCCAGATAAGTGTCCCAAGAGGCTCAGGTAGAAGCTGCAAGACTTCTTACCTGGGCTGGGACTTCCCGATCATTTCTTGCGTCACAATTTAACATTCAGTCAATCCACAGAGATTTGCCCAAACTCTAGAGAAGGAGACTTATAATTAACTTAAAAAATTTTTTTTTAATGTTTATTTATTTCTGAGACAGAGAGAGACAGAGCATGAGCGGGGGAGGGGCAGAGAGAGAGGGAGACACAGAATCCAAAGCAGGCTCCAGGCTCTGAGCTGTCAGCACAGAGCCTGATGCCGGGCTCAAACTCACAAACCGTGAGATCATGACCTGAGCTGAAGTCGGTCGCTCAACCGACTGAGCTACCCCGGCGCCCCTAATTCACTTCTTGAGTAGAAATAACAAAGAATTTGTGCCATATTGAATCTATTTCACCCACAGTCTTTTCCGCTTTAAGATACATTAGCTGCTGGGGCGCCTGGATGGCGCAGTCGGTTGAGCGTCCAACTTCAGCCAGGTCACGATCTCGCGGTCCGTGAGTTCGAGCCCCGCGTCAGGCTCTGGGCTGATGGCTCGGAGCCTGGAGCCTGTTTCCGAATCTGTGTCTCCCTCTCTCTCTGCCCCTCCCCCGTTCATGCTCTGTCTCTCTCTGTCCCAAAAATAAAAATAAAAAACGTTGAAAAAGATACAGTAGCTGCATGCAAGTCCAGATGTACTTGGTCATTTTATCCTTGTGCACTTTACTAGTTTTTTAATTGCAGTAGAGTTAACATACAGCGTTAGTTTTAGGTATATAATATAGTGATTCAACAACTCTATGCATTATTCAGTGCTGATTATAAGCCATACACTTTACTTTGAATCCACCAATTAATCCTAATAATTCTACCTTTGAAAGAGACCCACTCTGACCATTTTCAGCTCTTCTACTGCTAACGCCTTGTTTCAAGCAACCATATTTTGCCTATAGTATAATAGCCTAAACATAGATGGCCATTATGTAGTCTATGTAGTCCCCCCCAACAGAATCATTCTTCTGAAATTTAATTATCATGTCTACTACCTATTAACTTCCATGGCTTTCCATCTTAGAGACAAGCCAAACTTCTTAAATCGCTATAAGGTACCAATTATCTAGCTGCTCGCTAGTTTTCTAAACTGTCTTTCCATTGTTTCCCTTGTTTATAAGACTTTGCCCATAAATGCTTTGTATTTCCTAAAACACACCAATCCATTCTCAACTTAGAGCCTTTTTGGCACATGTTATTGTCTCTGCCCAAGAGTCTTGTTCCGGATGTCCTTACATCTTTCAAGTGTTTACTTCTTCCTTTATTGTAATTTAGTCTTCTTTCCTTGTTGATTATAAATAGTCTAACACATACTGAACATTGCATGTGTATATGTTGAAATCCCTTAGGGGCGCCTGGGTGGCTCAGTCGGTTGGGCGTCCGACTTCCGCTCAGGTCATGATCTCTGCGTCGGTGAGTTCCAGCCCCACGTCGGGCTCTGTGCTGACTGCTCAGAGCCTGGAGCCTGTTTCAGATTCTGTGTCTCCCTCTCTCTCTCTGACCCTCCCCCGTTCATGCTCTGTCTCTCTCTGTCTCAAAGATAAATAAATATTAAAAAAAAAAATTAAAAAAAAAGAAATCCCTCACTCTGAGAAGAATCATATTCAATTTTTAAAAAACACAATTAATTGGCCCATATTTTTTTTTTTCCAAAGATGTGCTTGCTGAGTGGCACTGATGTGAGTAAGACCATTCCTTTTGTCAAATACAACCTTTAGATCTTGTACTTATTTTAATTATTTTACTAAACAAACTTGTTTCTATTCTTGGACCAATAATTATTTTGGATCATGTGTTTACATTTTTAAGTGGTGAGTTTTAAATTCACTTAAAATATTCTATGGTTTTAGTGCATCACTATTGGAGATTCAAACTTTGCCAATATATCCTTTTTTAATTATTTAACATATAATATTAATATATATTTAATGGATACTGATAAATGTTTTATGGATATTTGAAAAGTTGTAATTTTTAAATATATAACTCAATATAGGATATAAATATCACTTTAGGTATGCTATTAAAATCATGACCATCTTGTTGTTACATGATTAGATAAATTTCCTAACTCCAAGTTAGGTGATCTTATTACAGTTGTAATTGGCAATTTCTAAAAGCATTGCCTTCTGTAATTATCCACAAATGAGTACTCAGTTTGTGATTTGTACTTTCTTCAATACAAGAACAATAAAAAATAGTTCATTCCACGTCATACTATATTAATATCATATTTGTATTTCACTTGTCTCGAGATGATAATTATTTTTGCTTAACATAGAGAGTGAAAGCAAACAGACATTTCTTTAACATGTATTGTTTTTCTTAATACAAGTAATTTAAGTTTAATGCACAATCTTTATAAAATGAAGAAATGAGCAATGAGAAAGGCATGATCCATAATCACAGCTCATGTTAATTAAAATATTAAATTTTAGTATATTTTTTCCCGGAATATGTGTGCATATGTGTCTCTGAGTGTAGAGACGTAATTAAAGAAAATTAGGATATGTAGTTGATAGTTTCTCTTATGTATTTTCATTTTCACGAATTTTATACCATTTTTAGTGTGTGAAAACTTGTGACAAATGCATAATATAGTGTTGTATTACTGGGTTCTCTTATTTTGTGGTAATTTACTAAACTATTCTTCTTATATTAGTCAGTGTGCCTGGTCCCATAAATAATGCTGCAATAAACTTTCTTATGCATAATTCATTGTGCACTTCTCTGATTATTTCCTTAGGACATATTCCTAAAATGGAATAATTGGGTCAAAGAATATGGGTATTTTAATGATTTGGATAAATGTTGCCAAGTTGCCCTCTAGAAAGTTTCCATACATTTGTATTCCCACAAGCCGCACATTAGACTACCCATTTGCATTTCTTTAATTATAAGTAATGTTGAATATTTTAATAAGTGTATTAACCATTTGTAGTTGTTGAGATAATTTTCACGGGTGGAGTTGCTCCAAGTGGTAATTTACTCCTTGCTTATTTTTCTTATTTATTGAGTTAAGAATTAATTTTCTGGGGTGCCGGGGTGGCTCAGTCAGATAAGCTGTCTGACTCTAGGGTTTGGCTCAGGTCATGATCTCATGGTTTGTGAGATCAAGTCCTACTTTGGGCTTTACACTGACAGCATGGAGCCTGTTTGGGATTCTCTCTCTCCCTCTCTCTTTACCCCTCTACCTCTCTTTCTTTCTCTCTCTTAAAATAAATAAATAAACATTATAAAAAATTAATTTTAAGCCACATATATAGCAAATTGTTGTCTAGTTTACTATTTGATTGTTAATATTATTTACATTTTCAAAATATACATAATTTTGTAATGTATATGTACTCATATTTTCTCATTTTTTCCTTTTTCTTATATTAACTTTCTATGATTCATAATTACTTCCATAGAATGAGTTTATATATCTATGTTTTCTTCTTGTTAATTTCCATTTTTATGATTTTTATTTCACCAAGCTAACATATATTTTTCTCTGTAATCTATTATTTATAAGTTCTAATATTTTATTTGCAGAGTATATAGAGACATTAAGAGTTTTGATATGGCTTTTTACAAGAGTGTGATATTCCCTTACATTTATGATTGAGACTGAAAGTTAGGGCATAAACAGGGGAGAGGCAACACATCTAAGACATTGTCTTATAAGGTCAAAGATATAACTTCCATTGTTAATTTAACAAATATTTCTTAAGTTTTGGTGTCCATTTGTGTCCAACGAAATATTTATTGGAAGTTAGACTGAGTATTGTAGCCATTTTTAAAGTGTTACCATTCTCTCAGAACATTACTGATTTTTCTAGGCATATAAAATTGAGTCTGACAAAAAAAAAAGAGTATGATAAAAATCTCAAATATGGAAGATAAGACTTTCAATAAGTTAAGTGCAGAATGCCGTGATTTTACTCCGTTGTTGGCATTCCCCATAATTTTCTAACATCTAAATGAAATTATATTGCACTTCTTCTTTTTAAAGAACCATATATCAACCAGCAGCTTCCCTTTGACCTTTACTATATACATAAAGTTATGCAGAATTTCTTTAAACATGACCAGTGCCTAGCAATGGGTTTAATCCACTGTAATAACACAAAATGTTATTGGCTGATGAAACAACTGAGAAATTAAAATGGAAAGCACGGTTGTAATAAACTAGCCTTGTTTCATGTTAAATTTAAAAAGGATTTTAGAGGTCTGACCTGTGAAAACTTCCATACCTTCAATCTATGATTGTCATCGTGTTACCACGGTCTACGAATTACCTAACATTAGCAGTTAATTCTCACATATTCTCGTAGTCCCCCTTGTGTGCAGTTTTGTTTTCCATGATTTCAGGTTTCCTGTAGTCAATCGTGGTCTGGAAGCAAATGATCCTCTTTCTAAGGTAGTGTCAGAAGGTCTACAGTAGCCTAATGCTTTGTCATAATGCCTGCATCAGTCACCTTGCTTCATCTCCTCATGGAAGCATTTTATCATCTCGCATCATCACAAGAAGAAGGGTGGATACAGTATATATTATTAGATATTTGGAGAAGGGCACCTGGGAGGGGGGGCTCAGGTGAGCGTCCAACTCTTGATTTTGGCTCAGGTCATGATCTCACAGATTATGGGGTTGAGCCTCTGTTTGGGCTCTGAGCTGGCAATGAGGAGCCTGCTTGGGATTCTCTCTCTACTCTCTCTCTGCCTTCCCCCACCCTCTCAAAATAAATAAGTAGACATTTAAAAAAGATATTTAGAGAGAGAGATACCACATTCATGTAATTGTTAAAATTTTTAATATTTATTTTTGAGAGAGAGAGGGACCAAGTGTGAGTGGGGGAAGGGCAGAGAGGGAGACACAAACCAAAGCAGGCTCCAGGGTCTAAACTGTCAGCACAGAGCCCAATGAGGGGCTTGAACTCATCAACCGTGAGATCATGACCTCAGCTGAAGTCAGATGCTCAACCGACTGAGCCACTCAGGTGCCCCCTCATGTAACTTTTATTATAGTATTGTGCTAAAATTGTTCCATTTTATTACTAGCTAGTGTTAATTTCTTACTGTGCTTAATTTATACATTAAATTTTATCATAGTTATGTATGTATAGGAAAAATATAGTATATATAAGGTTCAGTACTATCTGTGGTCTTAGGCATCTACTGGAGGCCCTGTAACGTATCCCTTGCAGATAAAAAGAACATTCAGATAAATCCATAATATTTATAAATTGAACAATGGAAATCCAATATAATAGTATGGAATAAGTTTTCCGAGTTTGTATCTGGTGCATTGAGGGAACATGGTGTTTATAGAAATTCTAGTAGACTGTAAGATAAAAATATCAAGTTTATGTCCAAGGACAGAATCACAGTAAAGTTGTCTAATTCAAGATTACTGCCTAGTTCAAATGTTGCCAGATCATGGCAAATGTTGTAGGAACATTTATTTTGCACTACAGCAATTAAGAGAGGTTGATTTAGTCATGGTTCTCCAGAGAAACAGAACTGTATATATCTACATCTATCAATCTATCTATCTATCTATCTACCATCTGTTTATAATTGGCAACAAAGAATTAATTTATTAGAGTATGATGACTGCCAAGTCCAAATCTGCAGTGTGGGCCAGCAAGCTCAAGGCTCAAGAGAGCCAGCGATACAGTTTCATTACAAAGAATGACAGCTGGAGACCTAGGAAATCCAGTGGTGCAGATGAAGTACAAAAGCAGTCTGCTGCTGGAGAATTGTGTTTTACGTGGTAGAAGGTCAGTCTTTTTGTTCTGTTCTAACCTTCAACTGATTGGATGCGGCCCACCCAAAGTATATAGGGTAATGTGTTAATGTTTAATGTGCCTAATATATAAATTAATCTTTATCATAAGTATGTATGCATAGGAAAAAAATATGGTGTATATTTATATATGTCTTGCTATTGTCTGTGGTTTCAGGCATCCACTGATGGTCTTGCAACATATCCCCTGTGTATGATGGGGGACTATTATAATGTCATTTTTTCTTCAAAAGGCAACTGCATATTTACATTACATATTTATATTACATATTTATATAACACATATACATATATATACATATATACATATATACACACATATATATACATATATACACACACAAATATATATATATATATGTTTATTGATTTGTTTTGAGAGAGGGAGAGAGAGAAAACAAGTAGGGGAGAGGGAAAGAAGGGGAGAGAGAGAGAATCCCAAGCAGGCTCCATACTGTCAGTGCAGAGCCTCACGCAGGATATGTATCCCACAAACGGGAGATCATAATCTGAGCCGAAATCAAGAGTCTGGTATTTAACTGACTGAGCTACCCAGGGATACCCTACCCTCTTTTAATTTTGAGTTTCAGATTCCTCTCTGATTTGAGTATTTGCCTGTTATGAAACTTGCTGTCTGTTCATCATTCCGTTTTCTAATTCTCAGAGATATGATTCTTAAATGTGAAAATACGCCTATGCTTAATGTGATATGACTTTGTATTTCTGCTTGAATCTCCTTATGCCAGGATGCTACAAATACATTCTTATTAGTGTCTCTGTGATAAGAAAGACAGTAAAACTATAGCATATTTATTGCCTAACTCTTACCAGCGGCTTAATTCATTAGCTAGTTTATTAGTTGTTTGCTTAGGTCAGAGACATGAAATAATTACCTCTAATGGGTGAAATGTTGGTAAATATGTGAACTGATGAAGCAGAGTATGTGGTCGCAGAGGTCTCAATGCACCATTACCTTGCATGTAATTGTCTATAGGGCAGAGAAGGATACAGAGACGAAAGAGGGTAAAGTTTTCTTCATCCTTAAAATGAACAACTACGGTGAATGATTTTGAGATAATTATTGTTTAAATAGCTTCTTAATTTATTAGTATATGACAGAGTCAGTGATGAACTTCCACTTACTTCACAGAACTTTTCCCACATGTTGCTTCTATACAGACTGGTTTTGGTGGGGACTTTAATTCAAGTGAAAGTTGCCGGAGAGCCTAGAGCTTCCGATTTTGTGTTCGTGTCTGTGCGCTTCAAACCTACACAAACTTAAGACGTGATTTAGTACCAGGTTAAAAGGAGCTGAGCAATGATGTCTTATGTTCTACTATGCAATCCCAAAGGAAAGACTGATCTTCCTTCTACACTGGTAAAGCAAACCATGTGGTAAGTATCCCAATTTGCCTCAGCAGCTAGTGTGTCACAAACTTTTCGATAGACTTTGAACATTTCCCCAGTATAGAATTGCTTTGTGTTTAACCACCATGCTAAAAAGGTGGCATAGGTTGGGGCCTCCTTTAAAATACAAGATCTGTGAGGGGCGCCTGGGTGGCTCAGTCGGTTGAACAGCCGACTTAGGCTCAGGTCATGATCTCACGATTGGTGGGTTCGAGCCCCGCGTCGGGCTCTATGCTGACAGCTCAGAGCCTGGAGCCTGCTTCAGATTCTGAGTCTCCGTCTCTCTCAGCCCCTCCCCCACTCATACTCTCTCTCTGTCTCTCTCTGTCTCAATAATAAATAAACTTAAAAAAATTAAAAAAAAAACAGATACAAGATCTGCGAAATATCATCAAGGATTTCCTTCTTCATCAAGATGCATAATTTGGCAGGCAGCTCGCTAATTGGTCTTCATAGAGATTACTATCTTCGGAGCTGACAGTCAACTGTGCTGTATCATTCTCAAATATAATGGGAATGTCACATCATATTAAAGGAACTGCCAACTCTCAGATAAGTTTATGGACCCTGAAGCTGAAATCTGTCTATAGCAACCTGGACACGAACATCTTATATTTCATGGAAACAGTACTCAAAGATGCATCATGTTCATTTTTAAATAATTAGCAGAGAAAAAAAAAGTTGTATTTTCTTCTTAGATACATTACGGAAATAGATACAGAAAGACATACCGACCTCAGAAGTTGATGAAATTGTGAACTTTTCAAAGTTCACCAACTTTTATGAATACATGTAAGCTTATTTGAATCCAGTATTTACTGTCATTCCATAGGATTTGGAAGGTTTATGAAACTCTTCTGCAAAAATTCCATGCTTTCACGAGCAGGCCACAAAAATAAGTATTTTGTGATGATTATGTTTAAATCTATTTTTCTGTGTGAAATGCAGTGTCAGAGCTCTAACTTTATAAACTGCAATGAATCACCGGAGAATATTCGTTATCAGCTCTGTTGGTCTTATAGCCTCTTCAAAACTCAAACTTTTTAATGAGGTATATTACTGATTTTAACAAGAATCACTTATTAAGGCAAATGCACATCATCTCATAAGGGATGAACACTGAATATATGCAAAATGCCAAATGTACCGCAAGGAGCCACAAATAAACCTACAAAAAGGCTGGTTCGCCCTCTCGCTGAGGCCAACATATTACTCCTTTGTCTGTGAAAGGAGGGATGGTGAACCTTCTGAGGAGCTATTTAAATGGGGAGGTGAGTAAAAATGTTAAATTTTCATTAAAAAAGAAATGAGACAGCCGTTGGAAGACCCAGGAAAAGAATATCTGTCTTAACATATTCCAATGCAGAAGTAACAAAATAACGTCCAAGTAAATAGGTCAAATATACACTAAACATATATTGTGTCTTCCTGAAAAAAGAAACAAAAACATACAGTCACGTAAAAGAACTTTCACCCAGTTTCACAGGGATCATGGACCCAGTTTCACAGGGATCACGGACTGTCATTTGTGATAGCCTGAATTCATGAGCTCTAGTTTATTACTCTTTCATTATGTTACTTAGTGCACGATGTGCAACAATTCACACTACACTTGAATGCTATTCTAGTGAAATATGCTGTCTTGAAAGTTACTTTTTTTCACTATTGCAGAGGGATCAGGGTAGCAAAATGCTGAAAAGAAACCAAGCAATTTGAATAAAGGATAAGGCATGATATCAAAGCATAAAAATACTCCAGGGGCGCCTGGGTGGCTCTTTTGGTTAAACAACTGACTCTTGATTTCGGCTTAGATCATGCACTGACAGCAAGGAGGAACCTGCTTGGGATTCTCTCTCTCCCCTCTCTCTGCTCCTCCTCTCTTTCTCTCTCAAAATAAAATAAACTTTTAAGAGAAACATAAAAATATTCTGAGCAAGAGTGTAAGATCAGCAAAAATATAGACCAATGGATCACAATAGGAAACACAGAAACTATCCAACAACATACAAAAAATGTGCTTACAATGTGTAATAGCAGGTTCCAATTCCATTCCCTTCCCCCTCGAATAACTGTTGGTTAAAACTCTCTTCACTGAGTAGTTGTCCTTTTCTTGATGGTATGCATACCACCCGTCATCTGTCAGTTTTCCGCACACATGTAGGTTTATTTCCCTTGGTCAGTTATTCTCTCCTCTTACCAATACTACTCTATGCTACTTTAAGAGTCAACCTGATAACTTTGTAAGTGCCTCTGTGTTTTGGCCATTTGTCAAGCTATCTTAGTCATATACTTATTAAAAAATAAAATGCATGGCACTTTGTGAAATGTCACAGAAATCCCTTTGAAGAGAGTGATTACAGGTGTTTTATTACTCATTTATGGTGTTCTATGATCAGTGGGGGTAAATGATACTGTGTAGCATTAAGTTTTCTGAATGTGGGGTATCTCTCCATTTTTTGAGGTCTTTTCTATTGCCCTTTATGACAGTTTCATTTTTCATTACGGAAAATTCTTATACATTATTTGCTAAATGTATTGCCAAATAAAATACAGTTTTATTGCTATTGTAAATTATATCATATAATTTATATATATATGATACATATATCATATAATCATATAACAAGTTGTTCATATATTTTTTGTTCATATTCAGAAATAAAATTGGCTTTTTAAGTCATAGCCAGTAAGCCTTTTAATATTCTCAATTACTTATAATAAAATGTCCACGTATCTGTTTTGTGTTCCCATGTAGAAAATCATTAATGACAAATAATGGCAGTTTTATTTTCCTCTTTCAATTTCCTATGCATTTATTTAATTCTATTTTCTTATTGGAGCATGTAAAGATTCAGTGCAGAACTGACTAGAAATGGAGACAGAAGGTGTCATTCTCTGTTTTAAAGACACGCTTCTAATATTTACCTATTTAAGTAGTTGTTTCTTGATATTTTTAAGTTGCATAGGCACTGTTCATCAAATTTCAAAGTTTATTTTACTTGTTCAATGAAAAGTTAATATATTGGGGCACCTGGGTGGCTCATTCAGTTAAGCATCTGACCTTGGCTCAGGTCATGAGCTCGCGGTTCATGAGTTTGAGCCCCGCCTGGAACTCTGTATTGACAACTCAGAGCCTGGAGCCTGCTTCAGATTCTGTGTCTCCCTCTCTCTCTGCTCCTTCCCTACTTGCTCTCCTGTGTCTCTCAAAAATAAATAAACATTAACAAAAATTAAAAAGAAAAGAAGCTAATTTATGATTATCTTCTCTACGTGAGGAACTGTTCTTGGTGCCTGAGATATACCAGTGAAAAGAATAAGGTAATACCCTGTCTTCATGAAGCTTACCTTCCCGAGTTCCTAGATCACTAATAGTATTTGTTTGCTTTCTTCCCTAATTATGAGTACATATTAAATCTTACAAAAACCTTCTTCTGTATCTATTGAGATGATATTTCCCCTTTTGCCCCCTTTTCCCCTTTTAATCTTGTAATGGAGATAATGATGTCTAAAATGTAATATTTAAACATCTTTGTATATAGAAGACAATTCCAGTATAGTAAGTATTGAATTTTGAATTTTTAAAAATACAGTGCAGGGGCTCCTGGGTGACTCAGTCAATTAAGCATCTGATGTCAGCTCAGGTCATGATCTCATGGTTCATGAGTTTGAGCCCCGAGTTGGGCTCTGTGCTGTCATCTCAGATTCTGGAGCCTGCTTTGGATTCTGTGTCTCCTTTTTTTTCTCTGCCCACCCACCCCCCTCTCTCAAAAATATACATTAAAAAATACATTGCAAAATTCAACTTGCTAATACAATGAAATTAAGAAAATGACATAAGCATATTAGAATATAGGATCACAGAGGGATCTTCCTGCATTATTACAGTGCAGACCAAATCCATCGGCAACATATGATAGTTGTGTGTGTGTGTGTGTGTGTGTGTGTGTGTGTCTGTGTGTGTGTGTGTGTGTAATTTCTGCCATTTAAAAATGACAAACTCTTGGACTTCTAAGGCAATGTCTAACATTTCAGAAAGAGCCTGGTTCATTAAAACCAATATTTTT
Source organism: Acinonyx jubatus (assembly GCF_027475565.1). Lineage (NCBI taxonomy): Eukaryota > Metazoa > Chordata > Mammalia > Carnivora > Felidae > Acinonyx > Acinonyx jubatus. The sequence continues at coordinate 178,964,151 of NC_069382.1, read as the reverse complement.
GGACTAATTAAAAGTTCTTGAGCTGGGAAAACTCTAAGATCACAAAGGTTTGATCTCAATGCCCTGACCATCAAAGTAGGATTTTGGGCCATTTGTCCAGTAAACCATTTCCCTACTCCTCTTTGATAAGATACAGTTTTAACCTTTTGTTCACAAAGAAGGGATGCTCATGGTAAGATGAATTAACTCACCAAGTGCCTTATTTTTTAATTTGTGTTATTGGATATTTTCCTGAATTTATGTAGGATGTATGCATCTATACTTATGGATCAAGTAAGCCTATAGTCATTATTTCTCACACTTTCTTTGTCTAGTATTGGTAATTGAGGCTATATATTAGCCATATAAAATGAGACATTGAATGTGCATTCTTTTTCTTTTTTTTTAACGTTTTTTATTATTTTTGAGACAGAGCATGAACAGAGGAGGGGCAGAATGTACATTCTTTTTCTTTTTTTTTTTTTAACGTTTTTTATTACTTTTGAGACAGAGCATGAACAGAGGAGGGGCAGAGAGAGAGGGAGACACAGAATCGGAAGCTGGCTCCAGGCTCTGAGCCATCAGCCCAGAGCCCGACGCGGGGCTCGAACTCACGGACCGCGAGATCGTGACCTGGCTGGAGTCCGACGCTTAACCGACTGAGCCACTCAGGCGCCCCAGTACATTCTTTTTCTGAAAAAGATCAAATTGTTATCGGCCTTGAAAATTTAGCAGAAGTATTCTTTAAAGCAAAGGGCTTGAGGGGCGCCTGGGTGGCTCAGTCGGTTAAGCGTCTGACTTTGGCTCAGGTCACGATCTCATGGCTTATGCCTTCGAGCCCCATGTCGGGCTACCTGATGGCTCAGAGCCTGGAGCCTGTTTCGGAATCTGTGTCTCCCTCTCTCTGCCCCTCCCCTGTTCACACTCTTTCTCTGTCTCTCTCAAAAATAAATAAAACATTAAAACGAATGAAATAAAAAAATAAAGCAAAAGGCTTATTGTCTCCTTTGTAGAAAGATGTTAAAGTATCACTCCAAAGTGTTTAATACAGAGAACAATATTATTTAAGCCTTCATTTCATGTTGTGCCAGATTAGATGATAGCGAGTTACATTTTCTTAAAAATATTAGAGTTTTATGTAATTTGTCTATTTCTAGCCATAAGTTGTTGATAGTATTCTTTTGTTATCCTCATAATGTCTGATATCCGGCTGTTATGACTTCCTTTTTGCCCATCATGCTACTGATTTGTGAATCCCCCCCTTTTTTTTTCTTTTTCTTGGTTGCCAAGAAAAATCAACTTTGCCTTGATTAATCCTCCTTGCACTTTTTAAATTTCATATTGCATCTTCTAATTTTATCTTTATTATTTTTCTTTACAGTGGTCTGGTACTTATCCATTCTGTTACACCAAACAGAAACCTGAAGTTACCTTTGGTTCCTCCTCATGATCCCTCCATGTGCAAATTTTTAGCTCATAGACATCTGTCAAATCTATACATTGCTGCCTCTCATAGGAAAAAGAATTTCGTAAGTGCTGTTTCTCTGCACTGACTTCTTTTTTCGTTTGCTCTGTTAACGTCTCTTCAGCTCCTAAAGCTCCTACCACCTAAATTACTTCTTCAGAATGTTTCTTACTATTGTAATTTATCATTCTTTTGGGACTTATTTGATCAGTACTCTCTTGCTAGACTGACATCTCCAGGCAAACAGGAACCCAGTCTGTCTTGCTTACCAATATGATCCCAGGTCTTAGGAATCAGCAATTATGTTTTTTAATGACTAAATACAAGAAACCATGGAGAAATGAACTTGGCTACTGGATAAAATTAAGGACACTCAGATTTTGACTCAATAAAATACATTTTAATTCAGATAAGTAAAAAAACTACTGCATTTGGGAAGTAGTTTATCATCAGTATGTTGGCAGAAATATTGCAGAGAAGATTCAAGAACCAACAAAGATTACATGGGTTTGTTTTAGGATTATTCCAATTTGAAAATACCAGGGTTAGCAGTGGGTAAAAAAAAAAAATTAAATAATAAATAACTAATAATAGATTTTAGATAATCAATAAATAGTGGCATTTATTGATTTAAGAGTGGTTCAATTCATTCCATATTAAGAGCACTTATATGACCTATATTTTTGTCATCTTGTTGATAAAGTAATTATACCCAGTTTATATGTGTTGAGTAAAATGTGCAATCCTTTAGTCTATTAATTTATTTCATTTTTTTTTCTGATTCAAGCACTGTAATCAGTAGGTAGATGACAAGTGACAAACTGTTGATAGGGTCTGTATGGTTTGGCTGTGAATTTTGCAAAATAAAGAAGAAAAAAATGCCAGTAGAAATATCTGAGCTGATACAGCAAGGGAACTAGACACACTCTACTTCATGAAAAGAGCAGAGGATACTTTTTTTTAATAATTTAATTTAATTATTTTATTTAATTTAATAATTTAATTTAATTATTTAATTTAATTTAATTTAATAATTTAATTTAATTTAATTTTTACTACTACTATTATTATTAATGTAATATTTATCCTTAAGTCATTCTTAAGATGGTTGACAAAGAAAATCAAGAGAAAGCGTCAGAATGGAGGGCACAACAGACAGTGGGAATGATGGATAACATTTAGAAAATCTCTGAATGTTTGTTTTGATTTCATGCTTTCTGCCCCAGCCTTTGGGAAGAGTCTTTAAAACTCTCATAGGTATCATGATGCAAGTGAAATAAACTCCTGTGCTTTAAAATGTTGTGAATGAAAGTTTTAGTCAGGTTGCCTCTCTAAGAAAAATCAATAAACCCTTTTAATAATGTGGGTCAGGCTATTTCCACACTAGGGTTTGAGAAAAATAATGTTACCTTAAGGGAGTACTTGTTTTTTGTTTTTTTTTTTTTTCCTATTCTGAAAGTATTTGAAATAATATACCCTGGCTCTTCATATCCTTCTCCCTATCAAATGCTGTCCTTTGAACTAGGGAAACTTGCCAGTACAGCAACACAATTTATTTATGAAAAGAGGTGAAGACTATATTTCACGTAATCAGACTACATGCAGATATTGAACCGATTAGCTCATTGAATAACCAATGACACTTTTTTTTTTTTTTTTTTAGCAGCAGAGAGTGTGACTTCATTTTGTGAACACGACATTTTATTTACCACATAGAAATTACTCCTTCAACAGGAGAAATTATCATTGCATTTTGGGCCCTAAGTCATGGATGAATCATGATATCTCTGTAATTTCATTTAGTGAAACCATTTACTATCTTGAAGTCCATGCCACGATTGGTAATTCCATGAAACTAATTCCATGGGCTACTGCTCCCATAGAAAATATAACCTAGACAGAGGGAGACACGTAAACAACTACAATGAGATTCTTTTCTGAAGAATGGGGAAGGACACTCAACAAAAGGTGAACATGATAAAACAGAGTTGGAAACTTCATTGTGGAATAGCTTTGTGATTGGCTCAAGGGGATAATTAAGAACGGAAAGTCTAAAGATAGTCTAGACAGCTTTCATAGTTTGAACCTAAATTGTATTCTTGGGCTTTTTTTTTTAATGTTTATTTCTTTTTGAGAGAGAGAGAGAGAGCACAAGGTGGGGTAGAGGGGTATAGGGAGAGGGAGAGAATCTCAAGCAAGCACCACACTCAGTGTGGAGCTCAACTCAGGGCTTGATCTCATGATCACAAGATCATGACCTGAGCTGATATCAAGAGTGGGATGCTCAACCTATTGAGCCACCCAGGCATCTCTGGGCTTTTGAACTTTATCACACTCCCCAGGAAAATTAGAACTAAGCAACAAAGCATATACTTTTAATATTTGACTATTTCATTAGAATGTAACCTTAAGCTGGGGCGCCTGGGTGGCTCAGTTGGTTAAGCATCCAACTTCGGCTCAGGTCATGATCTCAAGGTTCATGGGTTTGAGCCTCACCTCGGGCTCTGTGCTGACAGCTCAGAGCCTGGATCTGCTTTGGATTCTGTGTCTCCCTTTCTCTCTGTCCCTCCCCCACTCATGCTCTGTCTCTGTCTTTGTCTCTCTCTCTCAAAAAGAAATAAATATTAAAAAATATTTAAAATATTTTAATATTTAAAAAATATTAAAAAATATTCAATGAGAAAATAGATGGAGATATTATAGTGCCCTCACTGTCTCACACACATTTTAGACCAATAAATATTGAATCAAAGAATGAAGCTCATGTCTCAAATTTTTAAAAGAAAAATTACTGATTAAAAATGTCTAACCAATAAAAGTACATAATTGTTATGACAATTTGGGGTTTATTTATTTGCAAGTCACCCATATGTTGATTTATTATAAACATATTATAGAAATCAGCAAACAAATCTATCAATTATAGGAATATTTACATGCCTTCACACACACACACACACACACATATACACACACATACACACATATACACATACACACACACAACTCATGAATGTTGTCTATTGTGGTTGTTTTAAGAAGTCACCTCCTCTGGTATAATGGTGATAAAAATCAATTTCGGTTATTGTAAATGTAAGTAGTACTTTACATTGTTTGGAGTCGTCATTATATTTCTGGTATTCTGGAATTTTATATCTCTCACCTTAATTTAGTACTCAAACAACTGTGTATAATTTGATGATACCACGATTCCCATGTGATAGATGAGAAAAGAGATACAGATGACTTAAATTATCTCTTGTTACCAGCTATTTAGTGACTGAACTAGGATTGACACACAGAGTGGTGGATTCCAAAGTTTTACTGAACGTTATTGTATCATATAACCTTCTAATTAAAGTAATTCTGATTATGATGACAATGGTGACAGATATTGTGTTTACTGAACGTTCATTTTTTTTTGCGTGAGGAATCATGCAAAGTGCTGTTGTTTTGCAAAATTTGCCAAATTAAAACCTCATAAAAAACTTAAAATAGTGTTACTCTTATTGTCCCCAGTTCACTACCAAAGAAACTGAAAGTGTGCTTACAATTACACATCCAGTAAACTCCAAACCCAAAAGTTTGAGTTAATGCCAACATGTTTTTTTATTTAGCAAATATATTGCGCCTGGGGGACTAAGTATTATTATCTTTTTAATTTTTTAACATTTTTATTCATTTCTGAGAGACAGAGACAGACAGAGCAGTAGTGGGGGAGGGGCAGAGAGAGAGGGAGACAGAATCCGAAGCAGGCTCCAGGCTCTGAGCTGTCAGCATAGAGTCTGACACAGGTCTCAAGTCCATGAACCGTGAGATCAGGACCTGAGCTGAAGTTGGATCCTTAACCTACTGAGCCACCCAGGTGCCCCAGATTAGAAGTATTCTTAAAACTACACAAAAATACTGTATCTTATCTGGAAATCAAGTGCTAACCTAAATAAATCCATCCTGGTGAAAGTATTGCTTGACATGAACAGCAAAATCATAACCCTTTTAAAATAGAATGTACCCAAAGCTCTATGAGGATGGGTATTCCATATACAGTTCCTCCCAGTGTCTTATACCTCTACACATACACACACACACACACACACACACACACACGCATAAACACATATACATGTAGGCTGATGAATGCATCTCTAAGCAACATATATATGAAACACACAGTGTTGGTTTGTATTTATTCCTACTGATAACAGCAGACATGAGGGAAAATAAAATATATTCTATATTTTAACTTAAGTTTTGATGTAGTGAGAAAAGCCCAATAAGTAAAGTAGATTAAAAAATGAAGGGACAAGACGTAGAACCAAATAATTTTGTAATTATAAAAGGTCTTAAAAGTTTTCTCCTTTCAACACCTCTGATTTTTAATCATTCTACATCTTCCTCCATTTTTTACAAGTCAGGCTGTTCTACTTTCAAAAGGTTGTAACTGTTACAAATGTCTTTTGTACAAATGTCTTGATTCCTTATCTTCCAGTCTCTGTTAAAATTCTTCCTTTTGGGATAATACAGAATAAGATTATTCCCTCTCATATAACTATCATCTTGTAGCTAAGATTTTCCTTTTGAACTAAACACTCCCAGTTTTTCAGCCATGAATTTGAGACTTCACTTTTACTACTCTTTGCTGTGACGGGAGATCCAGTGACTTTACTCTTCTGGCCTCCATATTTTAATTCTACACTGAGGTAACACCTTTGGTTACTGATATATTTTAACAGGTGAATAGCCCTTCAGGCATGGAACAACTGACCAACAAGAAATATAAGCCCCAGAGTGACCTTACACAACGTATAAAAGGTCGACAGTTCCTCCATTAAGAGAAGGCTCTTTCTCTCCTCCTTAAATCTTATATCACCTCTCCTTAAATCTCCTCAAACTTAGGATAGTCTTGTGACTTAGATGGACAGCAAAGTCAACATGGTGTGAGTTTCAAACCTAGGTCTCCATAGGCTTTGTGTTTCATTTTTGCTCATGGAAGCCCTGTCCAGAGCTCAGCTGAGCTGGAGAGACCTGAATTGAGCTGTCAGGTACAGTACGAGCCAATTAAGACAATAAGCCCAAATAATAGTAAGCCTCAACTTGTAATCACTTCCTGAAATAATGTGAGGAAGAGGCTAAACTGGAGAAAGTGTGGACTCCTCTCATTTCCCTGAAGGGGAGGAGTGAGGGTGGAGGGCCAGGTAGACAGCAAAGATGTTAGCGATCATCTCCCTGCTCGAGCTCCAAACAAAAGGATATTGCAGTTTTTCTGGGCCTAGGGACAAAGAAGAGAGATAAAGGGGGTGAGGTAGGTCTAGAAAAGTGTAGAGGCATGAAGTCAAAGTGGAAAACATGTCCTCAGATAGGCCACTTCCCATCGCCTGGTATCAGGATCAGAGACCTCTGTGCCTGGCCTCTGTGAAAGAGGCCTCTGAATGGGCATACCTGGGTGAGGAACACAGATGAGCATAAGAGATGGTGGGGCCTGTGTCCTTGACTGCAATTCCTTTCAAGGACTGAAATGCACTGGCTATGCATGAAGTCTGGGGTAAGGAGGAAAGCTTCTCCCCTTGAGGCCTGGCAGGAAAAGTCTTTGGAATTGCCTGTGGCGGCACTTGAAAAATCATACATAAATTTCTGGCTGGGAGCTGGACTCTTCACCCCTGTTGGTAATTAAATAAGTCCAAGATGGCCCAGTAAGTCATGAGAGATGCTATTGAGCATGAAGGCTGCAGACGACGCTCATGCCTGAGTGAGTGTAGCTGAAATCAGCTAAGTCTGACCCAGATCAGTAGAATATTCCAGCTGAGCTCAGTCTAGATTATCAGCCCATAGAATGAGTTACATAAATGTGTGTAGTTTTAACCCATTCAGTTTTGGTTTGCTTTGCTTTGTTAACATACACACAAAAAGCTAACTTACACAGATATTAACCAAAACCCATTAAATATAATTCACTGATATATTTGAAACCACCTAATCATACTGTTGTCTAGGGCCTTTTGGTTGTATATTCCCAGAGGTATTTCAAAGTTGGTGCTACATGCTTGTCATGTATTGTTCTTTTGGATTTCAATGGTTATTACTTATTTCAACATCATTTTAGATACCCTCTGAATTTGGGTTAATTTTGCTGTTGGATTCTCGTATTTAACTTCTGTAAATTTTCCTACCCATCATCAACTTTTCCTACTTCTTCATATTTTGGTCTCTATGTCTCAGAGAAAGAGATCAGCTAAATAGTAAAACATTATACAATATATATTTCCAAAGTTATAGAGCATTGGTCTAAATTTTCATTAATATATAAATATTTCACACACTTACATATCAAATACTTGTAAAGATGAAAAAGTAGCCAAAAAAATCAATTCACAGTTTTTTAGATCAAGTTGTTTTTTTTAGTATGAGAAAACTGAGGTCCAAGAAGAAAAGAGAAATGATAAATCTTTCCTATAAGTGAAAAAACTGTGACTTCAACCTTGGTCCTCTGAACATAAGTCAACCAAAAAAGGAGACTAAACTAAATTAAATACAAAAGCATTTATTTGGGGTCTCAGAATTGCAATTCAAGGAACACACATTTGGGCTGCAACCCAAAACTGTGCCTTCCGCCTCCCAGAGAACAAAAATCAAGGGTTTTTAAAGACGAGAAAATGCTTGTATATGTTCTTTACCCAAAAAAATTTGATTGGCATTGGCAGAAAACCAATCTTGGAGGAATCTACTTGGTTACTAAGGTTATGACTAAGCATAGTCTCTACTATAGCAAGTTGCAGGTGTTTGGGCTTAATCTTTGAAATATTAGCGGTTTGGCCAAGTTCAAAAGTTCAGGGTTTCACTGAGTAAGGATATGCATAAGGCCCATCTCTTTAATGACTTCCCGTGTCCCTTTTAAAACGACTTGACATAAGTGACCCCATTTCATTTCACCTTTCACAGGTATATCAGCATATTTTTACCATTTGTAATTACAATGGTAGGACATTTCCAGTAAGTTGTTAAATGTGCTAACACTGTCGCTATGGAAAAGCTATGAGAGCAATGAGATGGAATTCAGTAGAAATGACAAGATCATACATTACTCTATTGATTACCCATTGTTCTGAATCCATTTACTAGTTGTGAAAGTTTGGAGGTGTTCATAGTATAATATCTATAGATTTTCTGGGCTTAGTCCCTGTTTTGATACTCATTTTTGGTGGAATATTGGTAAGTTCTTTATCTTCCTTCATTTTAGTTATTCTAATTTGTAAACTGGAAGTGAATTTAGTACAGATATCCTAGGGTCATTGCAATGATTATCTGAGATGATATATTTATAGACAGGCTGTAAGAAGTACTCAGTCTTACTCCAGTCTTCCTGCTGTTTTGGACCAGGCTGCAAGATTCTTTCTTTCTTTTCTTTTTTTTTTTTTTCAATTTATTTATTTATTTTGAGAGAGAGCATGAAGGGGGAGGGGCAGAGAGAGAGGGAGAGAAAGAATCCCAAACAGGCTTGGTGCCCTCAGCGCAGAGCCCCATGTGGGGCTCAAACTCATGAGCCCCGAGATCATAACCTGAGCTGAAATCAAGAGTCGAATGCTTAACCTACTGAGCCGCCCACACGCCCCCAGGCTGTAAGATTCTTGAGGGCAGGATTGCCTTCTGTTCAGTTTTAAGTCCTCAGGACCTCTGTCAAATGTCACATGCTCTGTAAGTACCCGTGGGAGGAGTAAAGAAGAGAAAGAAAAGGGAAGACAAGAAGGGAAGAGGGAGGAAAGGAACTGAAGAATGAAGGGTGGGGATGAAGAAAACAAAGAAAAATTGAGTCCAGGATGATTTCATGAGAAACATCACCAGGTTTATTCAAGGGCCTAAAGTCAGTGAGTAAAAATATTGTAAACCATTGATGAAATAATTGAAGAGAAAGAGAAAGAACTCCATATATGGTAGATGCCTATAATTGTTCTTAAATAATCATTTGGCATAAACATAAGAACTTGGTTTGAGAGTCTATTTTTTTATGTTTATTAATTTATGCTATTTATTACTATTTTCTTCCTTTTTCTTTCAAATTAATTTGCTATTATTTTATTAGCTTCTTCCAATGAACGTTGAGACAAGTGATTTTTATTTTTTCTTCTCTTTAAATATATGTATCTAAAGGCAAGTATTTTTTGTGTTTATGACCATAAAGCCTTTCCACAGTTATTGCATATTTTTTATTACCTTGCATCCAAAAATACTTACTAGTTTCAGTTATGACTAAGCCTCCAATGTAATTGTAACCCATTTGACTCATGGGTTATTTAGAAATGTATTACTTAGTTTCCAAATATTTATGAAAGAATTTTCCAACTATCCACTTACTATTGACTTTGTTAGGTAAATGTTTTGGTGTCAGAGATTCTGGGCTAATGATTTTAGGTTTTAAAAACTGTTTGAGACATTCTTTATGACTCAGTATGAGTCGATTTTTTTAAGATGTTCTAAGTGTATTTTAAAATAAAATATTTTGGCAGTTATTGAGTAGAGTCATTGAATTTTCCTGCCAATTTAATGAGGAAAATATTATTCTAATAATCTGATTATTCTCATTTTGCAGGAGAGAACATGGAGACAGATAGGTTAAATATTTTGCCCCAAATCAGATAGCTTCTAAGCAGTGAAGCTCTCAGGGAATTAAGTCCAGAGTATGTCCGCTTAAACCCAAGCTAAGTTGTTTTCTTTGTTATATAATAGCCATGCAAGTATTGCATTAAAGGTTAAAGTACAAATGAAAGAAAACTTTTAGGTTAGGTTAGATGAAGACTCAGTGGTAAAATTATATGTAATCATGGGAAGAAGAATTAGATTTTCCCCCTGTGTGACACCAAGAGGTATGTTAGGAGTAATAAAAGGAAGTTGCAAAGAAGTAAAAAGAAATCACATTAAAAAACCATTCCAACATACAGAGCTATCCAGAGAAAAGAGACTTCTTTAAGAATCCTGCAACTCCCCTAACCTAAGACTTTCAACATTGCTGAGGAACCACTAAGTGTAGTAAGGAGAACACTGAGAGCAATGGTGCTTGTGAGTCACATGCATTTTAGTCGCTATCACCAACATCTCCTCCAGCCAGTCCTATCGGTGCTGGCACAGTAGCTAATGTTTCATATTCTTACCGATCCCTTATATTGCCCTTGAAATCTTGTTTTTTTTCTGAGGAAACCGTATTTGAGGGGGTAGCATAATAGTAGATCATCAAATGGTAAGTAAAAGAAATATTGTATTGCGTCTTCGGCTTTTTAGTCAATATCAAAACCCATAAAAACGATTAAACCTTAGGAAAAAAAAAAAGAGTCCCTGAAGAAAGATGAAAAACAATGTATATCTAAGAAGAGACCCAAGCTGAGGAAAAGCATGAGGAAAGTATTAAATATTCACAAATAGAACAAAAACTCATAAACACTAAAAGAATTCCATGTTCGGCCTACCCATTCCTTTCCTGTAGTCACAGGTAATTCAAGTGGTAACCGGACTTTGAAATAAGGGTTCGGTATCTGAAAAGGTTGGTAAACATCTGACAAGGGCAAATTCGAGGTGAATTATTATATACCCCAAGAGCTGATAACAAAGAGAATATAAAGGGCTTACAAGAAAATCAAACTAATTTGCCTTGCAAAAATGAGAAAATCATCTATAACAGGTCACAAGTAGCTATTAATTCTATATACCACTCTTTTTCCTTCACAGCATCCCGGCTCCAAATGGAACAGGAAAAATTTCTGTGTGTTTGTGTTTTGGGGGGCAAGATGGTTGTGGTCACTGAGACTCAGAAGGTGTTACAAACCACCCAGACTTGAGGAATCATGGAGGTATAGAGTTAATCCACGTACCCTACACTATGCACCCTGCACAGTCTCTTCAGCTCTGGCCAAATTTCATCATCTCGATCAGGAGATACCTGGGATTATCGATACTGTTCTCAGTATTAGAGTCAGCCACGACCTACTCATTGTCTTAAATGGGAACAAGTGATTATCACCCAACTGTTCCAAAGTATATCAAAAACATGGCTGGATGTGGATAGCTCAGATGGTCCTCTGCCTAGCTAGCTGTGTAGACCTGATCTAGCCATTTTACAGAGCCCAGATTGAAAAACAAGTCAAAACAAAAAACTCATTTTGGTGACTGAAAATTTGAAGACCACTGGTCACGTCAGCATAAAGTTACCCTGTGCTAACACTGGAGGTCTGAAAGAGAGGTCACAGGCACAATCTTGTATGCCTTGGTGGTCTTTCCCTCTTTAAATGTACTGTTTTAAACTTTGCTCCCCAGACAGCAGGAGAGGAGAGCAATAACATGAAAAATTACATTGGTCAACAATTGCACTTTTAGTCTTTTCATTTATTACGTTAATATTTTCAGTTCTGGGGGCAAAGAGGTTACTTGAAGGCTTTTGTTGTGATGGGTTAAAAAAAAGCTGATTGGTGATTTTTCAGTTAATGTTTATGTAATTCAAGAGTGTGCCAATATAACTACAAAGTATTGCAACCCCACACTACATTATTCAGATATATTTTCTTGATATACTGAAATAACAGTCTCCCTATATCTGAGAGCTCTTCTGGTAAATAGTACTTTATATTATCGAAGGCTGTGACAAACTTAATCTCTGGAAGGTTAATCAGCAAGGAAAAAACTTAAGATCCAGTGGCTTATAATGAGATTCAGCAGAAGAATTTAAGGGACTTTAGCTTGGGAATATACTAAGTGATTTCAAATCACTGAAGTTCCCTTGTACAGAGGAATGACTTTTGTTTTGACTCAGATTGGAAAAGCCATGATCAGTAGGCAGATACTCCAGGGAACCAGATTTTGGTTCAAAATAAGGAGGAACTAAATATTAGAACTCATTGAAAATACAAGTCACCAGAGGCTGAAGTTTAATTGCAACTTATTAGAGGCAATTATGCTGCTGTGGGTTTGGGGTTGAACCAGTTTTCCACCATTATCCTGTTTAACTCCAAGTTTTTCTGAGGGATGTTTCATAATGGAACTGGAATTAAAGTAGCTAAATCTACTCAAATACACCTGGGGGCTGGGGATGTATATAAACAGCATTTTGCTTTCCCTGAAGTCAATACAAAAGAAAAACAAAACTCTGTGAGAGCTGCGTTAAAAAATAGCACTATATAAAGTCGCAAGACTTGTATTTTGCTTTTGTAAAACAAGAAAGTAAAATACGATTCTTTCTAAGCCTCATAGCTGCAGAAGTTGATAAAACACTTTTTGACAATTAAGTTAACAATGTTAGCATTTGCTCAGTTTATACAAGAGGAACATAAATTTGCATGAGGGTGAAAAATCACAGATTTTTTTTGGGGGGGAGGTGGAATGCTCAACTTATAGCAATGGTTTGAAATGTAAATGTTCAATTTGAATGTGGAGGGTCCTGTATTACCATGTAGAGATTGGGACATATTTCTGCAGATAAAGAGATCTTGTGAAGGTTATTGAATATCATGGCTAATTAACCATCAGATACTTAGCTAATAGCCCAGGATTGCTGCCGTCCTATCACCATGTCAGGTGAAAATAATTGCTCGGTGAGTGATCAGAACCATTAGAGAACCAAAGGCAATTTGTTTCAGCTGCAACTTAATCATAATCCTACAGATTGTATTTAAGAAAATTAAATCACTTCCATTTCTTTAAAAAATGCACATAGTAATAGTCTCTGTCCACAACAAATTGTAAATACCAAACGAAATAATTCAAGTAAACACACATTGCTTGTTATCTTCATTATTATTAATGCAACTGCTCTAAATTATTATTTATAAAATAATTTAGTGTTCACTACAACAAAATTTCCTCCTCATATCATTGAAATGTCTATCACATCTATCTACCAATTTCAAATGACTTCAACAATAAAAACATGGATAAAATGTGGTTCCTGGAATGGAAAACAGCAATCCTTAAACTTACACATTATAAGTATCTCTCTCTCTCTCTCTCTCTCTCTCTCTCTCTCTCTCTCTGTCTCTCTCTTTCTCTTTCTCTCCTTCTCTCTCTCTGTCTGTTTGAACTTACCAGAAACTGAACTATTGTAGCCCCTTGATAAATATTTATTGAATGAACATTAAATAGACAAATTCAGGGTTTTTTTTTTTTTTTGCAGCAGTGCTTTAAAAAAACAAAATATAGTCTTATCATGCAAATTATTTGAGGGAAAAAAACAAAGTAAATTATATATTTTAAGTCAAATAACCCACTTTAGTTTCCACATAGCCCTATTCAAACTTTTAGGCCGTAACAATTCTCAATGAATTTTATCGTATACCCAGGGCTCTAGGACAATGAAGGGATTTTCTGTTCTTTCGGTGTTGTTTTATCTTGTCATTATCTTTATGGTGGGATACTCTTTTGCCAACTTTTGCTTAAATAATAATGCCAAAATCTCACTGGCTTATAACAACACACATTCAGTTCTCATCCCCGGACTTGTGTATCAGCTGCACAAGCTCTGCTCCAGGCTGCAGGTTTGATTCGGGTCTGTTCATACATCCTCATTTACCCAGCCGGGTGGAAAAGGCAGCTGCTCCATGGAGCACGCCCGTCTTGTTGCAGGTGAGAGTGGCCAAGAGTCTAGCAACACCGAGCAAGAGCCCAGACTAGATATATGCCATGTTCACTCACATTTCACTTGCTCAAAACAAGTCACGAGGCCAAGTACAATATCTACAAGGTGATACACATATTCCTCCCATGGAGGCTGGGGGAAGGTGAATAGTTGCTTCCCATTCATTAAGAGCCATCTATTAGAGTCACATGTCATAGGCTCTCCATGCTATTCCCATAATGCAATAGTTCACAAACTTTGAAAAGATGTTTTTACAGGATTGAAGTAGAAAAAAATATTTCTGGTATTAAGCTATTACGATATGGGACTTATTTGAATCGTATTTTATATTATGTGTCATGTAATATCTGGTAAGCAGTGGGAGGGAAAAATAATCCCTTAGAATTAGTATGTGAATATTATGTGAAATTTAAGTGCTACTTTTCACCTGGAACTCCAAAACTCATTTGACATGAAAGTTGCGACCGAGCCTTTAATTTTCAAATTTAATTTTTAAAATTTATACTACACGGTAGTGAAAAATTTTGATCATCAGTTTTGATACTTTGCAGTACTTAATAACTCAGCATCAAAATATTTGGGGCAAGTGGGGTTGCACAAAGCTAAGAATATTAACTAAGAAGTTAGCTGCCAGCTGGGTCATAACATGTCCCTCCAAACATGGTGATGAATTCCAGGTGGCATTTGGGCAGCAACAATAGTTAGATTCCAAGAAACAACAAGTAGGAATACAAATACCAAAATATTGATAACCTCTTCAGTATTTTTAAAGTGTATGGGCTTGGCACGCTTCTGCTGCATGACTCTGCTACTATTTTTAAGCTTTAAATATCCGGAAACTTATTATTATAAATTTTAGAATTATTAGACTTTCAATCTGTAACTTTTATTGATAGTCTGTCCTATATGTACAGATCTGTTACGGTATGCCAGTCCTATATATATTATAATGTATAACTCTACTACATACAACTTTAAAATGCTCTCTGCTCATAATCAAGTGATTGAAAGTTTTCAACAGCTTTTGAATGACTTACAAATAATATTAATTTTATTCCTTTCCAATGTCATGAGAATTTAAGTCAATGCCTTATTTGAAAACATAAGCATTAATGATTTATTATGTATGAGTAGAGATATTAGCAACTTCATTTGCAGAGTAATTGAATGATAAAAATCAAGAGAGAAAGAGAAATTCTATGAAATAATTTAATAAATATTAAAGGAACATTTCAAAAACAAGCCTGGCACAACTCTTAAGGTTTGCTCCAGGGATAGAGCTAATGGCTTATAGAATATCGTCTCATTTAATCCTTTGTTTTAATACTTGATGTGTGGCAAGAGAAGTTGGACAGGATTGGTGATCTTAGGATCCAGATATATAAGATGAGGCTCTCAGGTATAAATATTGCTTTTGGTGGAACTGAACGAATCCTTCCTTAACCTCTGATTGACCTTTAAGAGATGAGAGTGTATTCAGGGTATTAGAGTTATGCTGTATACATGAAAATAGGACTCATATAAAAATGCAATCATGGTGGAGTTTGACATTAAGGCTACGCCCAGACAAACAAAAATAGCTGCACAACAGTCTTGAATGTGCTATTTCTACTATCTTAATAGTCCATTTGACCTTCTGTAATAAGAAGGATTATTTAATAATCAAATAAAGCAATGTCACAGTATGGACTGTATGTGAATTGACATAACTGACAACTGGGTTTGAATTAAATGTTTAAGACTCCATAACTCTTGATGGCTTGAGAGCATTTTAGAGAAGAGGTTTTTTCTTTCTTTTTTTCTTTCTTCTTTCTTTCTTTCTTTCTTTCTTTCTTTCTTTCTTAGTGCCAATATTTGTCGTATGACTTTCTTCTAGGTTTTTTTTTTTTTGTTCCAATTTGATTTGTGTTGACTTTAGAAGTCAATAGTATAGGCATAACCATTTAATGATGGGCACATTTAGCATTGCGAACTTAAGAATACCTGAAAAACACAATTGTCATAATTGTTGTAAAGGAATAATTCATGTGTCAGGAGAATAAGAAGGGGGGAAACATGCGAGAAATGCAACTAAGCATCAATATAACTGTTTAATATTAGTATATTCTTATGGCTGTTTTTGCTTCTACATCATCCATTTCTAGATTTTAATTACTCAAAGGATACCCATGTAAATACCCTAGATAATATTATCTTTATTATGAGAATACTAGTATGTAATTTGCTTAGAAACTTCCTTGCTTTAGAAAAAAGTGTACCTGGATTAAACTTTTTTTTTTCTGCCAGTAGTTATATTTTAAATTTTTGGGCAGACACTCTGATTTTCCTTGAAATTTCACCACACTGAAGTAACAAGAAAAACATATTTTCCTTGGACTTCTCTATGTCTTTCACAGAAAGGTGGCGATAATGGTGCCAACTAATTTGCTCAAATATTTACCTCTTCTCTCTATTAGATTGTACTTTGCTACCCTGTTGACATAATATTTGCTCATATAATTTGTTGAGTCATAGATTATGAGAAAAACAGCATGTGGCTCTTTCTCATGGAAGTTTTTAATGGCCACTCTGCATTCACACATTTCTTTTTTTCCATGGGGCATAATAAGTTCATGGTCCTTGGAGGGGCTGTTTTTTCAGTTCAGGTCCCGGTACAAATAAGAAACACAAAGCATGCCTTTGGCCAATTTATGGTTTAAGCAAAACATAAACATGTATTATTATAAATCAGGGAGATTTAGGGATTGTTTGTCACCACAACATAACTTAGTAAAAGAGCATTGATACACAGGCACAATAGCTCTGTCTAAGATGTTTAAAACGATTTTAAGTCCATCTTTATCCCAGATATGCATCGTCAGTGATTTTTAGAAAATTATCAGATTTCATACAATTTCTAAGCTAAGATGGTGAATTAGGAGGGTCTTGAATTCATTTCTTTCTATGGGCACACAGACTCTCCAGCCACCCATGAAACAATCCCCTTTAAAAGAAACCCAGAAGGATGCCTGGGTGGCTCAGCCGGTTGGGCGACCGGCTTCGGCTCGGGTCATAATCTCACAGTCTGTGAGTTAGGGTCCCACATCCGGCTCTGTGCTGACGCTCAAGAACCTGGAGGCAGCTTCGGATTCTATGTCTCCCTCTCTGTCTCTCTCTGCCCTTCCTGCACTCCTGTGCGCACATGTGCGCTCTCACTCTCAAAAGTAAAGAAACATTAAAAATTTTTTTAAAAATTAAAAAAAATAAAAGAAACCCAGAAACTAGTTGAGTGACTTCTATACATTGGGAGAATGAGAAAATACTCATATAGAAATGGGTGTTGATGCAATGTCAACTATGGGGAGCCAAGAACAAAGAAGGAGGCTTGGAAAACCACAAAGGTTTGAGAGACAACTTACAGATCTAGCTGAGCTGAATGATAAAGTTCATCTCCAACACAAGACCACTCCATCAAGACTGGGAGAGGAGGCTCTGCTAGCTAATGCATACACACCAACAATGAGAGTCAAGGAAAATAAAGAAATAGAGGAATATATTCCAAATTAAAGAACAAGATAAAATAAAAATAAATAAATAAAACAAAAAAACAATAGTTTAGGGGCACCTGGATGGCTCAGTCAGTTAAGGGTTTGACTTCAGCTCAGATCATAATCTCCTAGTCCGTGAGTTTGAGCCCTGCATTGGGCTCTGTGCTGACAGCTCAGGGCCTGGATCCTGCTTCAGATTTTGTGTCTCCTTCTCACTCTGCCTCTCCCCTGCTTATATGTATATGTGTGTATATATACATATATATATATGTATATATACATATATATGTATATATACATATATATATGTATGTATATATACATATATATGTATTATATATACACATATATATATGTGTGTGTGTGTGTGTGTGTGTGTGTGTGTATGTAAGGAAGATTAGTGATTTACTTGATAAAGTGTTCAAACTAATGGTCATAAAGGCACTTACTGAAGTCAAGAAAAAAAATTAGTGGACAAAATGAGAATTTCAACAGAAAGAAAATATAAGAATCTGCAATTCAGACCTGAAAGAGCTAAAGAATACAACCATTGAACTAAAAAATCCAATAGACACAGAACAGATGAACACAAGGGAAGGAAAGCAAAAATAATACAAAAAATGGGGAGGGGGACAGACATAAAAGACTCCTAAAGATGGAGAACAAACAGAGGGTCACTTGAGTGTTGTGGGAGGGGGATGGGCTAAATGGCTAAGGGGCATTAAGGAATCTACTCCTGAAATCATTGTTGCAGGATATGCTAACTAACTTGAATGTAAATTAAAAAAAAAAATCCAATAGAGGCCTTCAGTATCAATTAGATCAAACAAAAGATCAGTAATCACAAAGTCAGGGAGATAAGATAGTGGAATTTATCTCACCAGAGGAGTAAAAAGAAAAAAAAGACAATGATAAGAGTGAAGATAGCTTAAGATACTGATATGACACCATCAAACATATCAATATTCACATGATAGGGATCCCAGAAGGAAGGAAGAGAGAAAAGGGGGCAGAAAAGTTACTCAAAGAAACAATGGCTGAAAAGTTTCCAAACTGGGGAGAGAAACACACATCCAGATCCAGGAGGACCAGGGAGTTCCAAATAAGATGATCCACACTGAGACACATTATAATTAAACTGTCAAAAGTTAAAGATAAAGAAAGAATTTTAAAGCAGCAAGAGGAACAATTTCTTACCTGCAAGAAAACTCCCATAAGATCGTTAACAGATTTTTCAGCAGTGACTTTGCAGGCGAGAAAGAAGTGGGTATTTTCAAAGCTTTGAAGAAGAACACAAAGAACTGCCAACCAAGGATACTCTACCTGATAAAGCTGTCTTCAAAATTGAAGGCGAGATGAATGCTTTTTCAAGCAAAAGCTGAAGGAATTCATCATCACCAGATCAGCCTTACAAGAAATGCTAAATACACTTCTTCAAGTTTCTTCAAGCTAAAATAAAAGGATGCTAATCAGTAACAAGTAAGTGTATGACAGTATAAATCTCACTGGTAAAGGTAAATACATAGGTCAATTCAGAATACTCTAATGTAATGGGGATGGATAAATCACTTATAAATCTAGTATGAAGGTTCAAAGACAGATATGAAAAAAAACTATAACTACAATAATTTATTAATGGATATACAAGGCAAAAAGATGTTAATTGTGACATAAAATAAACCCACAAAATGTGGAGGGAGGAAGAGTAAAAATGTAGACATTTAGTACGTGTCTGAAGTTACGTTATAAGGTAAAACTAGACTGTTATGAGGCATTTTATGTCAGCTTGATGGTAACTACAAAGCAAAAACCTATAGTAGATACACAAAGGTAAAAAGAATGGTATCTAAGCATACCACTATGGAAAATAATGAAATCACAAAGGGAAAGAGCAAGAGAAGAAAAAAGCAAGTAGATTACAAAACAGCAAGAAAACAATGAAGGAAATGGAAATACCTGTCAATAATAATTTTCAATATAAATGGAGTAATTCTTCAATCAGTAGGGAGTGGCTCAATGGATGAAAAATAAAAACAAAACAAAAACAAACAAACAAAACACAAGAAGACCCAACTCTATGCTGCCTAGAAGAGACTCACTTTAACCTTAAGGACATACAGATAAAAAGTGAAGGGGTTAAGGGGCACCTGGGTGGCTCAGTCTGTTGAGCATCTGACTTTGGCTCAGGTCATGATCTCACAGTTTGTGAGTTCGAGCCCTGCGTCAGGCTCTGGGCTGACAGCTTGCTCCGAGCCTGCAGCCTGCTTCGGATTCTGTGTCTCCTTCTCTCTCTCTCTGCCCCTCCCCAGCTTATGCTCTGTCTCTCTCTGTCTCTCAAAAATAAATAAATGTTAAAAAAAATTTGTTAAAAAGTGAAGGGGTTAAGAAAATCTTTAAAATAAAAAAAAGCATCCTACAAAATATAAATATAACTGCACAAAACAACAATAGGGGGAAAGTAGAATTAAAAGACTAGGACACACATGAAAAAAATTATGGCATTAACATAGAAAATGATTTAATCAATACAAAACATATATTATAGTGGATTAATAGATAATATAAATTGCAAGCAATTGAATAGATGTAAAAAATAAGAAAGAAAAGATTAACATAAAATCATCAACCTCACCAATGACAGATATATATATAAAATATTTATAATATATAATATATATACATGTTTTAAATGGCAGTGTTTACCTGCCCAATTGATGTCCAAGTATTAAAATAATAATACACATATTTTGTGGAGTCTAGTAATTGGATAGTTTTATTAAGACATGTTAGGGATGTAATAGGATACTAATTATAGGAGGGTGATCAAAGACTATATGCATAAAGTGTTGAAATTGTTCATAGTAGTGTTTTGTTTTGTTTTGTTTTGTTTTGTTTTGTTTTGCTTGACTTTACTTTTTGGAGCAGTTTTAGGTTCACAGAAAAACTGTACACAACATACAGAGATTTCCCATTTACCCCGCCCCCCAAATTCAAAACCTCCTCCAATCATCAATATGTCTCATCAGAGTGGTACATCTGTTACATTTGATGAACCTACATTGAGATATCATCTAAAACAGTTTGCATTACAGTTCCCTCCTGCTATTGTACATTTTACATATTTGGATCTAAACGTATAATACCATGTATCCACCATTATATTATTATATAGAGAAGTGTCATTGCCCTAAAATTCCTCTGTGCTCCAACTATTTACTCCCTCCCCACTAATCCCCAATCCCAGACAACCACTGATATTTTAACTGTCTCTAGAGTCGTGCCTTTTCCAGAATGTCATATATTTGGAGTCATACAGTATGTAGATGTCTCAACTGGCCACTTTCACTTAATAATATGCATTTTATTTTTTCCATGTCTGTTTATGGCTTGATAACTCATTTCTTCTTAGTAATTAACAATATTCTATGGTATGAATGTACCACAGTTTATCCATTCACCTACTGAATTACTTATATGTCACAAAACTTGGAAGCAACCAAGATGTCAAACAGTTATAAATGTCCGTGTGCAGGATTTGCTGTAGACATAAGTTTTCGGCACCTCTGGGTAAATACCAAGGAGCAGAACTGCTATGTATGGATAGTTTTTCAAAAAACCACCGAAATGTCTTCCAAAGTGGCTATATCATTTTGCATTCCCACCCACAATAAATGAGAGTTCCTATTGTTCCACACACTTACTAGAATTAGTATTGTCAGTGACCTGGAATTTGGCCATTCTAATAAATATGTAGTAATATCCCATTGTTTTAATTTGCAATTTGCTAGGTGGCATATATTGTAAGCATCTTTTCTTACGCTTATTTGCCATCTGTATGTCTTGTTCAATGAGGTGTTTGTTAAGTTCCTCAGCCTTTTATTTAATTGGGTTGTTTATTTTCATATTGTTAAAGTTGAAGTGTTCTTTGTATATTTTGCACAGCAATCTTTAATCAATCTTTGCAAATATTTTCTCCCAGTCTGAGGCTAACCTACCTATTTAAAAAAAATAATGTTTATTTATTATTGAGAGACAGAGAGAGACAGAGCATGAGCATGGGAGGGGAAGAGAGATGAGGAGACACAGAATCCAAAGGAGGCTCCAAGCTCTGAGCTGTTCGCACAGAGACCGACGCGGGGCTTGAACTCACAAACCCAGCGAAATCATGACCTGAACCCAAGTCAGATGCTTAACCAGCTGAGCCACCCAAGTGTCTACCTATTTTTTTTGACATCATCGTTCACAAAGCAGAAAATTTTAATTTATGAAAGTCTAGTTTATAGGGCGCCTGGGTGGCTCAGTCTGTTAAGCATCCACCTTTGGCTCAGGTCATTATTCGCAGTTTGTGAGTTCGAGCCCCACATAATGCTCTGTGCTGACAGCTCAGAGCCTGAAGCCTGCTTCGGATTCTGTGTCTCCATCTTTCTTTGTTCCTTGCCCATTCACACTCTGTCTCTCTTTGTCTCTCAAACAAAGGTAAAAAACAAAACAAAACAAAACAAAAAAAACATTTACAATAAATTTTTTAAAAAGTTCAGTTTATCAATTATTTCTTTCATAGATTGTACTTTGGTGTTGCATTTAAAAAGTTATTTCCATACCCAAGACCATTTAGGATTCATCCTTTGTCATTTTCCAGAAGTTTTGTAGTTTTTTAATTTTTAAAAAAATGTTTTATTATTTATTTTGAAAGAGAGAGAGAGAGCGCAAGAGGGGGAGGGGCAGAGAGAGAGGGAGACACAATCTGAAGCAGGCTCCAGGTTCTGAGCTGTCAGCCCAAGGCCTGGCATGGGGCTTGAACTCACAAACTGCAAGATCATGACCTGAGCTGAAGTCAGATACTTAACCAACTGAGCCACTCAGGCGTCCCACGTAGATTTGCATTTTATATTTATGCACTATAATACATTTTCAGTTAATTCTTGTGAAATGTATAAAGTCTGTGACTAGATTTTTTTTTTCATGTAGATGTATAGTTGTTCCAGCACCATTTTTTCTGTTTTTGTTTATTTGATTTTGGTTTTTGTTTAGAGGGAGAGAGAGAAAAGGGAAGAGGGGAAAAGAGAGAGAGACAGAGAGAGAGACACAGAGAGAATCTTAAGCTGGTTCCACCCTCAGCATGGAGCCCAATGTGGGACTCGATCCCACGGTCCTGGGATCATGACCTGAGCCAAAATCAAGAGCTAGATTCTCAACCAATTAAGCCATCCAGGCACCCTAGCACCATTTGTTGAAGAGATATCGTTACCATATTGACTTTTCCTTTTGGTCAAAATTCTTTTGGAGTCTTTTTACATTTATTAAAGTCTACTTCTGGGCTTTATTTTCTGTTCTGTACATCTATTTGTCTACTCTTTCACCAATACCACATTGTCTTGATTACTATAGCTTTGCACTAAGTCTTGAAGTTGTGTAGTGTCATTCCTCCAACTTTGGTCCTATCCTTTAATATTACATTGGATATCCTGGGTCTTTGGCCTCTCCACTTAAACTTTAAAATCATTTTGTTGAGGGGCGCCTGGGTGGCTCAGTTGGTTAAGCATCTGACTTCAGATCAGGTCAGGTCATGATCTCACGGTTCTTGGAGCCCAAGCCCCACGTTGGGCTCTGTGCTGACAGCTCAGAGCCTGGAGCCTATTTCCGATTCTGTGTCTCCCTCTCTCTCTCTGCCCCTCCCCCACTCACGCTCTCTATCTCAAAAATAAACGTTAAAAAAAATTAAAAAAATAAAATAAAATAAAATCATTTTGTTGACATCCACAAAGTAACAGGTGATTTTGATGAAGATTACATTGAACCCACAGTTCAGTTTGGGAAGCAATGGCATTTTGAACATACCGAATCTTCCTTTCTGTAAACACAGAACTTTTCTCCATTTATGTAGTTCTTTAATTATATTCACCAGGGTTTTGTAGTTTCTGCCATAGAGATTTTACATATTTTATTAGATTTATACCTAAGTATTTCATTTTGGAGGTTGCTAATGTAAAAGGTATTTTGCTTTTAATTTAAAATCCTACTTGTTCACTGCTGGATATAAGAGAGCATTATTTTTGTATATTAATCTTGTATTCTGTAACCTTGCTATAATTGCTTATTAATTCTCAGAGATAGTTTCTGAATTCTTTAGAATTTTCTACATAGATGATCATGCCATCTGAAAATTGACAGGATTTCTTCCTTCCCAATCTGTACACCTTTTTTTCTTATCTTATTGCATTAACAAGTCCTTGCAGCATGATTTTCTTACAAGTTATTTTATATGACCATATAATTTTAAAATTTGAAGAGATATGGAATAACTTGGACCAGTATTTATATTTGTATAAACTGAGCCATAAAGTTGCTAACAGATTTTACTAAAATCGTCCAAATGCATCTCATATGTTGATATTGAGGCAACATATATAAGAAATTATTTCTACTGTATTATATATATTTTGATAGAGGATTAAGTATTATTAGATTTTAATTTTGATTATGATTATCTTTTCATAAGTTCTTATAAAACGCCTGTCTTTATTTACATATTCACAGATTTTATATTCTGTTATATATTATTTTCTCTGTTTTCATTTAAAAAGTAACTCAGAAACTTGATAAATCTATATAATTGCCAAAAAAATATCTCAACTTTAGAAAGTTCCATCAGAGTGAAATCAAATATAGACAGAGAGGTAGTGCAAAATTTAAACTGTTATTCTATCTTTGTAGTTTTGTTTTGATGTTTTGTTGTTTTTCTCTTTCTTTGCAATATAGAACATTAATTCTAACTTACCGAAGCACATTGATAGAATCACAAAGAAGTTTTACCTGTTCTTATTTTGTTCCCATTCTTGAATTTCCTTCGTAGACAACATAATATGTACTTCATAATTTTACCCAAACAGGCATATTCATGATGACTGCATTTTTTTCTCTCCCATCTATCATAACATTTCCATCTCATGTAAAGCTCAATTAAAAGAATTCTATTTGGCGGTGGGGGGGGCGTGGTGTGGATTAAGAAACTGGAGTTTAATTCCAGCTGCATGACTTTGGCATAGAAAATTAACTTCTGAAACCATGTTTCTTCTTGTACACAAAAATATTACAGTGTCTGTCGTATCTTCCCCAAATGTTCAGAGCAAAAAAAAGGACTTTAAAAATGAAAGATTGTTAGTGTAAACATGTTCAGAATCCAACATTCCAAATTGCTAGACATTTTTTTAGGAAATGAACTGGATAACTTCTCTCACTTCTTAACGAAACAGAAAACATATCCAAGGTTATCCCAGTATATTAAGAGCGACATTACCAGAAGTATTTCTCTGGCTTTGCCGTGGTTGTTAGTTGTGTGCAGTAAGCTATTTATGTGAAGGGAAGGATAAGTACTTTTAAATGAGAATGAAGTAAACTAGACAACAGGGAATTGAAAAAGAAAATCATACCATGACCTGACTTAAAAACATTAAGTAACTGATGGAAGTTAGAGTCATATGTAAATCTACTACTTAATTTCCAGGCGGGTCCTGCATATGAAAGAAACCTCCATGAGATGACAGCAAATACAGAGGAAAGAGCCATCCTTCATAACCGTCCAATCTCCACTGGTACCATTTCAATTCCCTTTGTCATATCACTTGTTTAAAAGCCTATTTCACATGTTTTGAATACAAGATTTTGCATATGCAGAGCTCTAAATGCAGAAGTACAGAATTAACTTTGATAACCGGAACCCATGTAACCTGACATGCATCCTCCTTTTGCTTTTATGCCATCTGTTCATTGGTCAATTCTTCACCTTTCTTGAGCATGCACTCTGACCTTAGGCCCCATTGGCTTGCTACTTGTCTTCATTTCACTAATTATAAGCTTCAACGGCTTATTAATTGGTATATTGACTTGTATAATATTCAATCATTTCGATGTGTTGCAAGCACTATGACTGAAAAGCCATGTTGGCTTTTTTATTATCTTTGGTCCACTATGTAGGACAGTAATCTGGAACAAGCAGGCATCAAATAAATAAATGTGGAATAAAATTAAAAAAAATAGTCCTACAATTTTGTGTATTTTTAGGTACTATTCATTCATTCATTTATTAAATAGATATTTATTAAGCACATACTTACTAGACAATTGGAATACATCAAAAAATAAGGTCTATAAAAAGTTTAAGGGGAAACAAACCATAATAATAAGCAATAAATGAGTAATTTTATAGTCTGTTAGAAAGTAATAAGTGATTATAAGGGGGAAAAAAAAGAAATATATGCCTAGGAAAATGGGAATTAGGAATTTTGGACCAGGGCCCAGGGAGAGTTATTATATTTAAAGATATGGATGCGAGGGGCGCCTGGGTGGCTCAGTGGTTGAGCATCCGAGTTCAGTTCAGGTCATGATCTCACAGCTCATTGCGTTGGGCTGTATGCTGATGGCTGGGAGCCTGGATCCTGCTTTGGCTTCTGTGTCTCCCTCTCTCTCTGCCCTTCCCTTGTTCATGTTCTGTCTCTCTGTCTCTCTCAAAAATAAAAAAAAAAAAAAATTAAAAAAAATTAAAAGATAGAAAAGCCATGTTCATTTCTGGGCTTTACTACTGACTAGCTTCATGACTTCATTTTTCTAAGGTACTTCTGCATAATTAGATATTTGAGGATTTACTCAGGGATACTTAAAACTATGCTATTCCATGACTCTATGTCTAAGCTAAGCAACTCTCCTAAAGAGGATAAATCAATTACAACAATGATAGTTACAACCTAAAAAAAATAAATTGGGGGCACTGGATTAAACTTTTTGAAAACCTTGGCTTTGATAACATATGAACAAAACATGTTTGTTATTGTTTGTGATTCAGTACTAATTTTATTCATAACCCAAAATATCTGCATATGAAAATGTAAGTTAACCATGTCATAGAATTTTTGCCGTTATTCAAAATAATACAGTGATAAACACAAAAGAAATCATTTCACAGTAGAACATGAATAAAGTAACACTTTATAATGTTATGTAATACGACACTATGTTATATTTATGATGTTATATAATGCCAAGTTTGCTTGGTCTTTTGGAATACAAAATTGTGATGTAAAAAATGTTAGATATTCATAGTCTGGGTTTAATGTGCTGGATGTACTGCCTGTCTGCACTTTTCCAGGTGGTTCTTCAAACTAAAGCTTAACTACTTAAGAATTTCAAATATGACAAATAGCTCTTTGAAGTTGACTTTTGTGTGTGTGTCAGAGAAACACAAGATGGAACATAAATAAAAACAACTCACAGAAACAAGGTTTAAGATGTGACATTTCTAAGCAGCAGGTTTCTTCTGTCCCCAGGGAGATAAACAAAACTATTGAAAACCCCATTAGGTATATTTATAGCCCAGGTTTAATGTCTAGGATGTAAACTAAGATGGCAGACGGCCAGCTACCAACTTGGGACGGAAGAAAGCAGCTTCTCAGAGTGAACTTTTTTATCATTTTGTCACCAACATTCCAAAGACATGGCACCTAATCTTTTATACAGTGCAGGGGGAACCCTTTTTTTTTCGATTACTTCCCATGAAAATTTTTATTTTATTTTTTCGTAAAACGTTGTCCGGGGAAAATTCACTAACCAGTTTTCCATTATATTTACTTGTTCTTGGATATGGGGAGAGAGGGCTCAGGAGGCCCAGAGAGGGAAAATCAGGCTTCAGAACTTTTCATGGCTCCTCAAATGGAAAAGAAACATGTGAATCAATAACTTATCCTGAAGGAAATGTACTAATGAGCTGTTCTTGGAAGCAGCTACTGGGAGGTATGTGAAAGCCAAAGAGTATCTGATGAGACGTTTCAAAAATTGAGGTTATAGAGACTCTGAAACAGACTTTTTCATAGAATGCCAAGGGGTCAAACCGGTATATGTTATGGACTGAAAGAAAGTCTGTGTCCCTGAAAATTCATATGCTAAAACTCTGATCACCAGCGTGGCTATATTTGGAGTAATTGATATTAGATGAGGTGATAAATGTGGGACCCTGATGAAATGGGATTGGTATCTTTGTAAGAAGAGACACCAGAGAGCTCACTCTCTCTCTCTCTCTCTCTCTCTCTCTCTCTCTGCCGCCATGCACATAAAGAAGAGGCCATGTGAGCACACAGCGAGATGGCAGTTATGTATAAGTCAAGAGAAGAGGCCTGAGAATGAGATCCACTTGCTGGATCACCTTGGTCTTGGACTTCCAGGCTCTAGAAATGTGAGCATTAAATGGTTTAAGTCACTCAGCCTATAGTATTTTGCTATGGCCACACAATCAGACTAAGATGCCAGATGAAATACAGGAAGAATAATTTAATTGCTATATAAGCAAACTTTCTATATCAGTATCATAAGGGGGAATTGACTGTTTCAAGGAAAACTCTTGAGTTCACTGTTATAAGAGGTCAAGAAAAAGCCAAAGAATTCCTGGAGTCTGTTTTTGGTATGGATGGGAATCTGGCACCAACCATATCATTGGAAATAATGGTAGAGTTCTATTCCAAATTGGATAAAATTGTCTAATTTTGTGGATTGAATTGGCAGGTTATTTTTTAAGTTTCTTTATTTATTTTTGAGAGATAGAGCACAAGCGGTGAAGGGACAGAGAGAGAGAGAGGAAGAGAGAGAATTCCAAACAGGTTCCACGCTCAGTGTGAAGCTGGTTGTGGGGTTCAATTTCTCAACGGGGAGATTATGACTTGAGCCAGTATTAAGATACTGAATGCTTAACCGACTGAGCCATCCAGGTGTCCTTGAATTGGCAATGTTGTCCAGGGGATATATTTATGAGACAAGTGTAGTCACTGTGATTGTGTAGTTTTAAAATGTAAGAAGGACAAAAGAAACTGCAAAGGAGACTCAGGAAAAGCAACGAGTTCCAATGTTGGTGGGAGAGATGGTTTAGAAAGACAGTAAGAAGTAACACTGAAATATGAAAAAACAAAACAAAAACAGAACTATAAGATATTTTGTGATAGACGCAGGATTATCTGAATTTCTATGATTTTGCTAATTAACAATTGACCACAATAATGATTGGGGGGGACAAAAATTACTATTACTTTTATTTTGCTATTTCATATAAACCTACATTTTTTTCTGTTTCTTTTCACTTTTTTTTTTTTTTTTATAAAAGGTGAGGGTTCCATGTATCTATTTAAAGGAACCCTTTGAGAAAGTGATCAAGTCCCATGGGTACAGGCAGATTATAAGATGCTTATCTCAAACTAGAAATGGTTTTTAAATATTTTTAATAATCATTGAACTAGAAGAGATTCACTTAAAAATATATGGTCACTTTTAAAGGCTGACTCTATAAGTAATAGCCTTAGACATGCCCAAGCTGTAATACATTTTATCTATGTTTTCCAAATCCACTAGAAATTTAACAATTTTTTCTCTTCCATCCAAACTCTTTTTTTATGTACTTACTCCTTGGAATCATTATCTTTATGCTGAATTAGTATTTGTCTCAGGAACACTCTCAATATAGCAAGAAAAATAGCCTAGAGAATTCTACTACCCTATGGATTAAACTAACAGTCCAAGAATCTTCGTAAGTAAGCAAAATTCACATTCAGACAAAATTTACATATTTATTAGCCTTTGTATAAGCAAATACCTTTAAGTCTCAAGTTCTTATGCACAAGTTGCCAGTTCCTTAAAATTCTTTGCAGCTGTTATGTGACAACTAAGAAATAAAATATTTGACCTTTTGTTTAGAAAGCTGTGAATAAGAATATAGCATAACAAGACATTTTTCAGCTGAGATGTTCAACAGGCAAAATTTGGCTCAAACGAATGTTTGGCAAAGGTTTTTACATTCTGTCTTTACATTGGCAAAGGCAGAAATCAGAGAACTGGTTTCTACAGATCTATATGCCAAGCAAGCCCTTAGCAAGTGAGTGTGAAATCTGGTGTAGAAAACTATCAAGTGTACTTCTCCGTTTAAGAGAACAAAGCATTTGTTTACGACTACATCTGTCTAGAACAAAGCTAATTGGATTTTTAAAGTTTTGGGCTTTTTCCTCTGATATTCTTATGATCAGATTTATCAGGATGGTTTCAGTCGCCATCTGCAATTTTGGTTTGTGATTTTACATTCCTTTAATGCAGCTTTCACCTGCTGCCATGGAAGTCTTTCAAAAGCACAAGTGTAATTGTTTTATTGCCAATTTCAAACAATTCAGTATTACCATGGGAAAAAGCCTACAGTCTTTAGCCCATGGTTTAAGTGTGTGTGTGCATGTGTGTGTGTGTGTGTGTGTGTGTGTGTGTGTATGCGTGCGTGTACAACCTGGCTCATGTCTATCTCTTTATTCTCTTTAATAGCTGCTTTTTACTCAGGCTAGCCTACTTATGGTTCTTAGAAAGTACCTCATTGTTTCTTATTATTTTTTGCTCAGGCAGCATCACTCTCGCTCCTAAATGCCTTTCCTTTCTCAACATGAATAATCATAAAACATGGGCTAGTATGTTTTATTTTCCTTTCAAATTTCATTTCAAAGGCCCATTTATTTATTTCAGGTATGTTGAACACCTTCCTTCTGCAAGATAAAATTATTCAAACTGACACCTGTGACCCTGCTGAACTTTGGAAGGTTTTCTGTCAATATACCTCTAGCATTTTATTACATTGGTTTTCATTGTCTAGGTCCCACTTCTAAGCCGGTGACTCTCAAGAGTTGAGGGTTATAGAAGAATATTTATGTTAATGGGAGGTGAGGGATATGGGGGAAGGGTGTCAAACTCAGAGGTTTAATTTTCTTTACTGATACATGTGCCCCTTGTGTGAAATCAATGTGAGCCAAGGGCAGGGTTTTTTTTTTTTTTTTTTTTTTTTTTTGTCTCTTTATAACCAGTACTCAGCAAAATACCTAGAAATTATAAGCTGCATAAAAATAATTTCTGCACAAATGAATGGATGCTTTCTCATGAGAAGCTTCCAAAAACATCCTGCATGTGTGCAAACATTTTATTTCTCTCTCCTTTCCTTTTCCTTAAATTTTAAGTTGTGAGATGGAAAGTAATCTTTACATTAATTTGCATAAACATGGAGGAAAGGCTTGTGTGTAATTATAACTGCAATTATACAATTATACATTAATTTATATGGGTGCATGTTTATGTAACGTATATTCATAGACTTGGTAGAGTCTGAACTCTCAAAGGGTGGAGTAATGCCTATTTTACTTATCTTCGTATCCTCCATTTTTTCATCTGAACATCAAATGGGTGCTCAACAAATACCTGCTGATTAAATGAATGCATTTGTTGATATGGATGAGAAAGAAATAATGTTTTAAAAGCTGCCTCTATTTTCATCAGTTGCTCTAGGAATGGACATAACATCCATCCTTGGAAAGATAGCTTCCATTATTAAATCAATGAAAGAAATCACTCACACATGCATAAACATATACACATACACACATATACACAATCACATGTTCATTTCCGGTATACAGAGGTAAAGCCCAGGATCTAGGTTTTATGGTCTAGATAGAAGAGATAAATTTCTCTGCATTTTAAAGTAAAATGAGTTTTTACCAAGACTGTGAGTTCAAGGGAATTTTGCTCACCTTTATATAGCCCTGACCATAATTTTTGGCATTTCATGCTTGTTCTATAAATTTCTGTTATATTGAACTAAATGCATTGTCTTGAACTGATTTAGGGTCCAACAAACAACAACGTCACCTTGTATATTTCTAAGTTTATATTTGCATTATCATAGAGTTTTTTTAATTGTTTTAAATGTTTATTTATTTTCGAGAGACAGAGAAAGATAGAGAGGGGGAGGCGCAGAGAAAGAGAGGGAGACACAGAATCCAAAGCAGGCTCCAGGCTCTGAGCTGTCAGCACAGAGCCCAATGTGGGGCTCGAATTCACAAGCCGTGAGATCTGACCTAAGCTGAAGGTGGACGCTTAAGCCACTGAGCCACCCAGGCACCCCTGCATTATCACACAATTAAAAAAAAACGACATAAAGCCTTTTTGATATATCAAACCATAAGGGCTTACACAATAGCAAAAGTATTAAAACCAAAAGATTATTTTTATATCCAGATTGAAATTATTTGGAAAACCACATAACCGCAGCTTCCTGTCAATTACTATGTGCCAAAACATGGTCCTAAAAATAGTTTATAAACATCATCACATTTTATCTTATAAGTCAATGTTATTCCCATTTTACAGGTAAGGAAATTGAGGCTCATGAAGGGTAAGATCTATCTCAAGATGGAACCTCTAGGAGATTTGCCCAATTCAATACCATACCGCCTTTCTTCTAGGTTGGTAATACCTTGCAGTGCTAGGTTGAAAATAAACACCCAAATTTAGTGTCTGGACACTGGTGAAGATCCTCTCTCCTCTGCTATTGAAACTACATGTTGCCTGTTCTAATTCAGAAGCAAGGGGGAAAATGGATTTTAAACGATTTATGTATATTTAATACTTTATGTTTGACTCAATATTTGGATTCTGAATAATAACAAAAGCATAATTGTGCTTTATGTGTATTTTACATTTCTATAGGATAATTGCTTCTTCATCATAAAATATGAAGATGTTTCAGAAATTTTGATCACTATTCTTTCTCCAATTAGTCATGCCCCAACAGATGTTTTCAAAATGATAAAACTGGCTTCATCAACCTCATTAACATTAGTATTTGAGAAATTACTGCCTTTAATATATCTAAGGCTAAAGCACAGCTAATTGCTGTATTATACAAAATTGCTAGGCCCTCCAAAATCCTACCAGCTTTAGGAAAATAGTAGTATGCTTAGAACTCTGTCCAAGAATTTTTAAGGCAATATTTGGTCCTATTTTTTTCTGCAATATTAATGTGAAGTACATGATTTTTCCCCTCAAATAAGTAACTTCGTTCTTCTTTTTAAATTTACTTATTTATTTTTGAGAGAGAAAGAGGGAGAGAGAGAGAGAGAGAGAGAAAGAGAATGAGCTGGGGAGGGGCAGAGAGAGAGGGAGAGAGAGAATCCCAAGCAGGCTTCATGCTGTCAGCGCAAAGCCCAACACAGGGATCTATCTCAGGAATCGTGATATCATGACCTGAGCCAAAATGGGGAGTCAGGCACTTAAATGACTGAGCCACCCTGGTGCCCCAAAAGTCATTTCATTCCTAAGTTATCTCTCTTTCTTTCCCTTTCTCTCCCTTTCTCACTTCATATGGAATTTAGTTATTGGTGAATAAATGCATATGATAGTTTATGTCTTATCTATTTATACACCTTAATCTTAAAAGTCACAGAATAACGCTAAGCAAATTTAGCTTAGCTGGTTGAAATTACAACCCTGTGTTATGTCTTAATGAATGATAACATTAATTCTAGAAAGAGCTTAACTACTTATTAATGTTAAGAGCTTTAGTTTTCTTTTAATGAACACAACCTTTTAAGCAAGGTAATGTTGTCTGCTAAACAATTTATAATGTCTAACTGGACAGTGTGCCTAATCAATAATACCATATGTGACTATGTCAACTCCATCTGTTGTTGTCTTTCATAGATTCATTCATTCACTCTAGACATACCATGGAACAGTCGTCCGGCTACTGTTTCTAGGTTTGAGAGTTACGGCAAAGAGGGAAACAGATGAAGGCTCTGCCTTGGAGTTTCCGTGGTCTTCTTTGATAGTAACACGAACAGGAGCAACCCTCATCTTATCACTTGCTTCCATCATTTCATCCTTATGCCACAGATGTTTTTCTCACTCAATTAAAACCGACCTCAGCAGGCATTCTTGTTATTTCAATCATCTTAAATTGCAGGATAGCTTACCAAGGAGGTTTTAACATGGCTCAAACCAAAGTGAATGAGCCGCCAAAGAGCAAATTTGCATCTCCAAGGACCACATGTACACGTAGAAGTGTGAAGGCATGCATCGCATGTATCCATAAGTATCTTCTGTCAGACGAAATATTTTGAACCAGAATTGCTCTGGTACTTAAGTATTGAGTCAATAGCTTTTGAAACAGGATCATACAACAGAAGGCTTTTTCACGGTCTGTTCTCAAGCAATCAAATGTATCAGCAGATAGATTAGCCAGAAACTTCTGTTACACACTGAATAAAGTGCAACTAATTTAAACATCTCCACATGTGTCATCTGTTTGTTTGCTTTGTTTGCCGCAATTATCTAACTCAAAGAGAAGGAGGATCTGGCCTGAATTATCCTGATGATTAAATCAGTTATATTGTTAAGCCTTATATCTGGATAAATGGTTCTTAAGTGGGGCTGGTTTGCTTCCAGGGGAGATGAGGCAACATCTGTAGACATTGTGGGACTGCCACAACTGGGGGGATGCTAGTGGCATCTAGTGGGTAGAGACCAGGAATACCACTCCATATTCGACAACGTAGTATAGTCCCCCACTTCCCAACGAAGAATTATCTGGCCAAAAACTTTGGTAGCTTTGAGGCTGAGATACCATGGTCTAGATAGTGTGAAGGAAAAGTAAAAATTGACCTTTCTGACATAATGTCATTCATTTGTGGATAGGGTTGCCTGGTTTAGAAAATAAAAATATAGGATGCCAGTTAAATTTTCATTTCAAATAAATAACTTTTTTTAGCATAAGTTAATTGAAATTTAACTGCATATAGGGGTGCCTGGGTGGCTCAGTCGGTTAAACATCCGACTTCAGCTCAGGTCATGATCTCGCGGACCGTGAGTTCGAGCCCCGCGACGAGCTCTGTGTGGACAGCTCAGAGCCTGGAGCCTGTTTCGGATTCTGTGTCTCCCTCTCTCTCTGACCCTCCCCCGTTCTTGCTCTGTCTCTCTCTGTCTCAAAAATAAATAAATGTTTAAAAACAATTTTAAAAAAACTTAAAAAAAAAGAAATTTAACTGCACATCCCATATTTAATCTTACACCCTATTTGTGAAGCAGCCAATAATTACAGACAATAGCATTTGGATGCACTTGTGAAGCTCTTACCATTGTATTTGTCTATCAATGCTGCATTTAACACATCTCAGTCATATATATGCTTCACCTAGACATAATGCAACCTGAGGTATAATTTTGGCTCAGAAAATAATTGTGGACAAAGATGGCCCTTTGGAATTAGCAAAATTAGCGATAATTAATAAAAGCAGCAAATTTTTCATGACGAAGAAGCATCTCTCAAATATTCAGATAACTTGCATTGGAAATAAGCAGTAGTTCCATGAATTATGATGAATTCCATTACAATAGAGTTTATGACAGTTTGTGATCTACATAATTTTGCTAAATTTGTATGATCGTGATGAGTGATACCACAATGGAATACCCCTCTTTCAATAGTTATTATATAATAATGAGATAGATGATCAGTATTAGTTGGAACCTCCAGACCACATCAGAATCCTAGAGGAGCTATTTCCAGCACTTGCTCTGTGATACAAATATCCATGTTTTCCTGGTTCTTGAGATTTACATGTTGCTGTTCTGAGATACCCTTTACCTCTTTTATGACTGGAACAGAATTTCTTGGGTTTTGGAGACTGTTGGATCCAGATGGCTCTAAGCTAAGTTCCTCTTGGAAGACTACCTTGAAGAGATCTGGCCCAATTTCAGTGATTCATCCTAGAGGCATTCAGCCATGGTGTGAAGTCTGGTCCCTTTTCCTCTGTGGGACAGTGAGGAGCGGCTTTACAGCTCTAAGACCCTGGGGAATCAGCAAAACTCTCCCTCACAATGGCACTGCAGTCCAACCTCCCTCTGCTTATTCTGACTTCCTTTCCTTCGCAGCTTCTCACAGAGCTGATCCCAAGAGATTTCTCAATATAAACCTCCTGTTTGAAAGTTCCCATCTCGGGATATATTTCCCCTGGTGGCCAAATTAGGGATCAGATGTGTTGTTTCTCTCTTGTCAAAGGCCCTGACTAGTAAAATGTGGAACTTTGTATACTTTTCACTGTAAATTTTTTACTAAAATGTGTTCTGTGTGCTTACAGACACAGATACACACACACATACACGCACACACACACACATTTTTGTTTGCATGTCACAGAGACACTTCTCTGTTTTTATTGAGTGTAGAAAAGAGGTTTGAGCAGGTCTTTGTCCTCTCTGTGTAACAGGCAATAGAGGATTTTAACCTTCATTTGATTTCCCAGTGAACTAAACCCTTCTTATTGTGTGTTAACCACATGCTTCATGTACTTTACCAGGCACTCTGTAAGATCCAAAGTATGGATGGCCCAAATAATAATTGAAAGAAAAAAAACAAACATTTTCATTGCATTATTAATTTTATTTATGATAATATATTTATGATGTCTTATGGTTAACAGCTGCTTTCCAGTGCTTTTTCTCATTGTGCTCTCATAAAATCATGGGAGCTGGCGAGTGTTACCCTTCTCCTTCACAGAAGAGTAAAATCAGCCTTGGTAAGACTGATTATGTGGCCGAAGATTATCCAGGTGACAAGTCCTGGAACCAGGTGGCTCTGGACTTCCGGTCCTTCCACTGTAAACCCAGCACAGAACAGGCTACTGTAGAATTGAATCTTCTGCTAGGCTGGGGACTTTAGAGCTGAATCTGTTACTGAAGTGTGGAATGTTTTTATTTAGGGAGTGGCAAGGATGAGATACCTGGTGTTTGAAAAGGGAAAAGAAGACAGGGCAGCTTTGAAAAGGCTTAATTACATGGCCAAACTTAGCATATAGAATGTTATAGGGCTATACCATCTGACAGGCAATATCTCAGCGTACGAGTCAAGACTGTGAGAAACGTGAAGCACAGAATATGACATAACTAGAGATGATCTACGGGCCTCGTACCTAACAGGACTCCATAAGTATCTGTAGAAATAATCAGTGAATAAATCTATAGTAGGTGCACAGATCTAGCCTGATCTGGCCACCTGGTGAGGTCCTGTGTCCTTCAGTGTCTAAAAGAGTGAGTCTTATGGATGCCCATATTATTACACAATGAGGTATTTCTTTGGCATCAATGACTTGAGTCTCCTGGTAATGGGTCCACACTTGAGTCTCAAAGGTACAGGGGTTATGCTGCAATGAGTTGTGTGCAAGGAAGTGACATTGGCACTGGATTTATAACATTAGGGGCAGTTTTGGGCAAGGCACTCAGTGCCCATGTGTCCAGCATCCTGCCCAGAGCGTAGACCTTCTGGCTGCTGGGATAGAGGCACTCCCATACACACAGATTTGTCTTGCCATCACTTCCATGTCACAGAATTCCTTCCTCACAAAATTCTAAGTATTAGCAAACTCACGGATTTCTTCTTTTGATTTACTCAGATTTAACTATAAGATCTTTGAAGACAAGGAGAATATTTAAGTGTGTTGTCGCTTTCATATACTAGTTACTTAATAAATCTCTTTAAAAAAGTCTAATGTGAGGTGCCTTGGTGGCTCGGTCGGTTGAGCGTGTGATTCTTGGTTTCGGCTCAGGTCGTGGACTTACCTTTCATGGGTTCAATCCCCGTGATGAACACATCAGTCTCTGTGCTCACAGTGTGGGACCTGCTTGGGATTCTCTCCTTTTCTCTCTCTCCCTCTCCCACTTGTGCTCTCTCACTCTCTCGGTCTCTCTCTCAAAATAAATAAATAAACTTAAGAAATAAATTAAAAAGGCCTACTGAAACAGAACTAGGTCTTGAATAATTGAAAGAATGCAGACAGTAGGGACCAGTGGAATAAGTGTCTGTAATGACCAAATGCAAAGTGGGTTTGACCTATACTGAACATGGCATAGGAAATAATCTGATTGGAAATCATGTAAATGGTAAAGACTTGAGGGAGGCAAAAATTAATTAGGGAACATGTGACCATATTATACAGGGTTTTGATCATCAGAAAGAGGGTTCAGTGTAGTTGGACAAGAGCTCCAGATTAGTTACTGGGCAGAGCAACCATATTAATCAGGAAACATGTGACTATGAAAGGGAGCTTTAGGAAAAGCAATCATTGGTTTTAAGTAAAATAAGACGAGTCAAGAGATATCAGCACAGAGCACCCAAATACTGTGGGAGCCATTTACTATTAATGAAAAGTGCATATTATAGCATCCAAAAGGCAGAAAGTGTTTCCTGTTCTTTAGCATTAAGTTCCAAATTTCACATGACCCTTCTAAAAAGCTACAATTCAGTTCTATGAGATTGGCTACAGTTTTATAAAGTATATGAAATCTTCAAAAAATAGAACATACCTCTGACTAATAAATCTTCAAAGATAAATCAGAAGAAGACCTGGCACATAGTTAAGCAAGGTCCTGAAATGCTTCCAAGTTCCTTAAATTGTCAAGTATTCAGCCACCCAATAATTTCTGATTTATGCTCAATTTTTCAAAAGCATGTATTTTTGCCTCATGGTTAAGAAAAGATAAATGACTATGTATTTTACAATGATGTCTATTAAAATTAGGCTTCCAATGATGTCAGATAAAAGTCTCCTTTGACTTCTAGCAGAAAAAGGCAGATCTGAGATAAAGAGTTCATATGATTTATGTTTCAAGGCAATCACATAGCTGTGTATTTTGGTTGGCATAATATTTTGTTGACAATTGTTAACAATTTATACCATATCTATATAATTTAAATTTTTCTCTTGAAATGGGCACTCATGGTATTTTATGTGTCTTCTCCCACATGCATGTGTCTATAACTAGTGATCAAAACACTTCTCTTTCCCACTCAAGTGGGAAACCAGCCCTGACGGTGCTTAGCTTCCGACTAGCTTCTGAGATCACATGAGATTGCACACGTTCAGAGTAGTATAGTTGTAAATGATGAGCAGAGTAATATATAGAACTATATTATACACCTGAAACTAATATGACACTGTATATTAATTACACTGGAATTAAAAAAAAATCCTCTCAAGGCTTATACTATGCTCTTTACTCAACACGCCTTCTGCAATTCAATGGATAGATGATGTGGTGGTGAATTATCTGAGTATAATCTCAAACCTCTGAAGTTTTCCCTTGAGTGAAGCCATTGAACAATTCCCTGCACATCCTGTGTCCTTTATCTTCCTGTCTACATTTACATCATTTCAATGTCATTGTCAAATACTACCTGACCCAAGACACTCCCCACATCACTTTCATCAGACTAAATTTCTCGTTTATATCTCCTCACTCCTATAGCACTTCGTGTGAACATTTATTGTACTATTTGTACAAACTTGCTTTATATTATCAGAAATTTATAAATAATTACTTCATCTATTAATTTATGAGTCTCTGTGATATTAGAGAAGTGGAGATGGCAGATTGATTTTTAATTTATCACAGTGTCTTAGACATCCAAGTTGAACATCCTAAGCTATCGATAAATATTTACTGAATTAAATAAAATGTCTTAAAATCAATTTCAAAAATTTTGTTTTGAAAAAAGTATTGGTTTTCACAGAAGAAATCCTGTCATAGATATGATATCAAGAAAAATTGCATATGGTGGACAGCAAGAGATCAAATTATAATTCCTGTCAATTGATTTGCACCCTTGGAAAAGTTTCTTTGGGCACACAAAACACTGACACTGGATCCTGCATATTTTTGTTAGTTTCCATCTTGAAAATATCTGAT
The DNA here is from genome assembly GCF_027475565.1 of Acinonyx jubatus. Taxonomy (NCBI): domain Eukaryota; kingdom Metazoa; phylum Chordata; class Mammalia; order Carnivora; family Felidae; genus Acinonyx; species Acinonyx jubatus. The sequence continues at coordinate 178,924,997 of NC_069382.1, read as the reverse complement.
ATTTAAAAGTGACTACCTGTGGATATTACTTTTGCCATTGAAAAAAATAAAAAAAAAATACAATATCTAATTTTCTTTTCTTCAGGTCAATGTGAGTACCGGCTAAGACAAAATGAGTGGAACCCCAGGTATTATAACATTTGAAGTTATTGTTAGTACTGTTTTCCATTTTATGATCTACTGTGTTGGATTAATCTTCCTTGCCTTACACAAATTTTAAGAAGATTAGCATAACAATGGTCCCTGAGTGTTTTATAATCTGTAAATCGTGCTTATGTATATTACCCACACAGTAGACTTGGAAGGATGGCACCATCTACACACTCCTAAAAAAGTATTATAAAACAAAAGTTTGATATCTTATCTGTGTGTGTGTATTTTGTTTTTCCTCCCTTTTGCCCTGAAAAGTTTATATGGTGGCTTCTTTTGAGTTGATTTTATTTGTTCTTCATAATACTTTATTATTATTATTATTATTTTTAATTTTTGAGAGAGAGCGCGTGAAAGAGAGTGGGGGAAGGGCAGAGTGAGAGAGGTACAGCAGATCCGAACCTGGCTCTAGGCCTCAGCAGTGAGCCCTATGGGGGCCGGGGGGAAGGAGGGGCTCTAACTCACAAACCAGGAGATCATGACCTGAGCCGAAGTCAGATGCTCAACCGATTGAGCGCCACCCAGGGCCCCTTTTTCATAGTCCTTAAATACGGTGCAACAAGTATGGAAATATATAATATGTAAATAGAAAATACTTATCACATAATTTCTATTCCAAACAAAAAGAAATGGAATAAATAGAATGACTCAACATAACAGCCGCCAGTCATCATCATCCCTTGGATATTATCATTGAGAAACAGGTACTGGACTACATCTATTGTGTTTGAGTAACTACAAGATCTCATAGGATGAAATAACGCCTCAATGCTGCTCTTGAATATCTTCAGAAAGCTGCACATTTGTGTAAGCATACCTTTCTAAAAATGTTAACATTACTACTGTTCAAAATGGAAGAATAATTCCAAACCTTTAGGCTTATTGCATATATCATAGCATAAGCTCGGTAAGGATTCTTCTGTTTTCCCATATGCCATTGCTAATGGTCTTTGAACAACTTTCAGAAAGTCCAAATGATGCTCTTTATTGAGCAAAACTGATCACTCATTGCACAAAACCTTTCATTTCTGAAATAATTGATGCTTTTTCCCAACTTTGAAAATCAACTTTTTAAATTCTCATTGCCAGTCTCTATTTCTCCTTTTGACCATTATTTGAAACCATCCTAAAATAAATAATAAACAAATAAATAAGATTAAATAATAATAATTGAAGATAATAATATAAAACAATAAGATGCTAAAACGTAAAACATAGTCCACACCACTCTCAGCCATGTCTAATTGACATTGATCCCTGAGGCAGCATGACCTAGTCCGATATCACCCTCCAGTGACCCATCTGAGGGCCCCGTGTCCAAGCATGATAGCAAAGAGCCCTGGCTCCAGCAAGCTCAGTGACATTCCCCAGCAGCCTTTGTCTCCAGCCACCAACATTCCCAGCTCAGCCTCAGCCTCACCCATCACCTGGTTTTCAGCTGCCATGCAACCTCTGGTGCATCTGTGCTACAGTTGTGTTTGCCTTGAGGTCATGCTTCAGTCTCCAATGGCACCCATGGTTTGATTGCCCCTTGCTGTATGATCACCCCCTGTGCTGCCCATCATCCAAACACCCAGGATCCATGTGGTGCCCGTGTCTCCTTTGCCCCCTCTGCCTATGCCCCCATTCTACTTGTGCCAATAGCTTTTTTGCCCACTTGACCTTTGGCACTGGTCCCGGCTCCAGCCCCCAAGCCCACTGTGCATCCTAACATCTCATGGAAGGCGTGCCTGCCTCCGAGACACTGAAGACAAAAAAGAGGCTCATGTTGCAAGAAGAGCTCTTCACGCAAAACAAGGTCTGGTGTTCTTCAAAGTCCAGGTGCCTAATATACAGGGTGAGAAAGAATGGAAACTGAGAAAGCAGGTGCTGGTGTTCACCCTCCTGCTCACAGATAAAGTCTCTGTCATCATTGAGAAGATTTATGAAACCAGTGAGGGAACCGAAGCTGCCCTAGGAGGGCATTTTCGCCAAGGATTCCAACATACTGGCTTACTCCAACATGGCCAATGGTGCAATCATCTCCTGGCTCTCAAGGAGAGAGGCAGGGGAAGGAAGTAGGTGAGAAAAAGCTGCTGTCAGGTCCCAGCCACGGCAGTTTTTCTTCTCTTGTTCCCTCCACACCCTGCCCCAGCCCCAGGAGACACCACCTGCACATTTATTTCCCTCTTACCAAGTTTGGAAATTCAAACGGTCCCGCAGAGTTTCCTCCCCACCCCACACCCCTGTAAGGATAAGAAAGCAGGACATTCTAAGTACTCTGCTCCCCAGGGGTCTTGATTTGAAGGAATTAATTTCTTGGTAGCTTATTAGGAAACGTGAGCCCAGGGAATCTTGCAGGATTCTATCATTGTGCCAAGTGGCACCTGGCTGACAGAATATGATTGGTATAGTCACTAAGCATTCTGTATCTTGCCATGGGATATCTAATAAACTTCTTGAACCCTTCTTGGGAAAAAAAAACATATCATTTCTCTAATTGACAAACGTCATGATTTCTTGTTACTTTTCAGCTTAATATAAAGCCTTACATTGGCAACCCATGGTCCATAACATTGATTTAATTTATCCGACCGAATTTGTTTCCTAGTGCACTTGTATATATCATCTATGTCATACAAAACTAGATCATTCGCTGTTTCCTGAACACTGCTTGTGAGTCTATGGTCATAACAGTTCTCTTTCTAATTCATCATCACCACCCATCTGCATCTGTCAAAGCTGATCTCAAGTGCCATCCTCTCTAAAGATTGCTTTTGGACTTCCCTGAACTCTGGGCTGTCTCTCTTCCGAGATAGTCCCATAAATCTTTATTTTTATATTTCTCTCTGAATTTATCATAATCTAGGATTTTCAAACTGAACTTTAGGGAGCTGAGGGTTTCCTCAGAAGTGCTTCAGGCATTATGTTGGAGTTTCAGGCAGAGGAGTAAGTGAATATCGGTTTCAATTTTAAGACCCAAGCCTGAATCAAAGGCATAGGTTTGTTTTTAATATGGTGTTTTTCTGCATGACATTTATCTTTGTTATTTTTTTTTTAATGTTTATTTTTTTTTGAGAGAGAAAGACGCAGAGCATGAGCAGGGGAGGGGTAGAGAGAGAGGGAGACACAGAATCAGAAACAGCCTCCAGGCTCTGAGCTGTCAGCACAGAGACCAACATGGGGCTCGAACTCACGAGATCAGGACCTGAGTCGAAGTTAGGCGCTGAACCGAATGAACCACCAGGCGCCCCTGCATTGCATATATTTTGAAGGAAACATTTCTGTTTCTTAAAAATCAAAGCCCTCATTTGATTTATTTTGTGTACTCATTTAAGACGAATGCATTTATATCGTAAGCTTGTTAAGAGATGGAGTTCTATCGCATTCACTTTTGCTTCCTACTCCCTCCCCAGCATCAAACCCAACCCCTGGAGGAGTAAAATAATGGAATGCTATATATCCGGCTATTTTTCAGGGAGTATGACTACCAGCAACAGCATAATTCTTTTAAAAAAATTAAAAACAAATTTTTTTAACGTTTATTTATTTTTGAGAGAAAGAGACAGAGCATGAGTGGGAGAGGGGCAGAGAGAGAGGGAGACATTGAATCTGAAGTGGGCTCCAGGCTCTGAGCTGTCGGCGCAGAGCCGATGTGGGGCTTGAACCCATGAACCGTGAGATCATGACCTGAGCCAAAGTTGAACGCTCAACATACTGAGCCACCCAGGCACCTCAGAAACAGCGTATTTGTAAGTATGGATCAGATCCATCCAGGAGAGCTGAGTTGAATCAAAAGACCTTTGCTATTCATAGGGAGGGTGTGCAACATAGCTGTGGTTCCACATGGTCTCCAGAACCACTCTGTTTTCAAGTCCTAGCCACTATCACTAGCTAAGTGATCATGGGAATTTTACATTATCTCTCTGGAAAACAGTGGGTGATGATAAAAGTACCAACTTCACACATAGTTCAGGCAAAGAAGAGGCGAGTTAAACTAACCCAAGGCTCTTGAAACAGGGTCTTCTTTTCTATGTGGTAGGAAGTGTACATATTAGTTATTATCATTTTAGTAAACATTTATATTTATATACATATATTATATACCTCTATCATATATTTTGTATTTATTTATTAGTGTATATTTGTCATCTTTATCCTCCCAGCATCCGAGTCCCTTTTATATGTGTGAGGATCTTTCACTTGATAAGGACCAAAAGCTGACTCCTAATACAAGATAGCGAAAGGCTTCGTATTTACACATTCTGCTTGGGCAGGCATATAACGTAAGCTCAGACAATCAGATGAGTCATTCAGTGCTTTGCAATGGGAGCTAATGATATAAACAGGGAAAATGGAGAATCTTTTTGGATATTGGTGCTGATGACAGAAGGCCTTGTGTATAATATCCAGAAGAACTGGTAATGGTGGGGCAGATTTTAGTAGCCAGGCATTGATAGCCTCAAATTTAGGAATTCATTTCAGCCTGGTTCCAGTAGCCTGGCTTTCGTTTCTTCCTAATCTTTTTCAGAGCCCATTTTTCTAGTCATCCCAGTGATAATGGGAACCACCAAATGTGTACTTAATGGTATTTACATAACAACATTATTGACATAGAATTCACATATTCTGCAGCTCACTGCTTTAAAGTATACAATTCAGCGTTTTTTACTATATTCACAGAATGGTTCAATAACCACCACATCAGTTTCAGAATATTTTTCAGGGGCGCCTGAGTGGCTGAGTCGGTTAAATGTCCGACTTCAGCTCAGGTCATGATCTCACGGTTCGTGGGTTCAAGCCCCGCGTGGGGCTCTGCGCTGACAGCTCAGAGCCTGGAGCCTGCTTCGGATTCTGTGTCTCCTTCTCTCTCTGCCCCTCCCCTGCTCGCACTCTGTCTGTCTCTCTCTCTCTCTCAAAAATAAATAAATAAATAAATAAATAAATAAATAAACATTAAAAAAAATTTAGAATATTTCTCATCCCCCCCCAAAAGAAATCTTGTACCTAATAGCAGCTGCTCCCCACTCTTCCCCAGTCCTAACACCTGCAACCTTAGGCATCCACGAATCTGCTCTCTGTCTCTACAGACTTGTCTACCCTCGATATTTCATGTACATGCAATGCATGCTATTTTGTGACTTGCTTCTTTCATGTAGCATCATGATCTTAACGTTCATCCATGTCATGGCACGTATTATTACTTCGTTCCTTTTTTGTTGCAAAGTGACATGCTATTTGGAGAACACACACTTATTTTCTACTTCTCAGTTAATAGACATGTCGGCTCCCACTTTTGAGGGTTAGTTTTGAGAGCACTCTGAGATTGGTTCAGACTCCAGGACTACCCTTCTCTACGGCTGGCCTACGGCTTGCACTCAGACAGCGAGCAAGTTCCTCGTCATGGCTCACCACCAAAACCTCTCCTGTTTTTGATGCCGCCTTTAGATTTGAATTTCTCATACTCTGTAGAGAATACAGTCAGTTCCTTTGGAGAGAGAGTGAGAATTCTCCATTCTTAGGGCCTCTTTCTTTTGCACGAGCAAAATCTCTGAGGTAGAACAGTGACAGTGGCCTACCTCTCTCAAAGTGAACCCTGCTGTACCGGTAGGTGCCCAGGGTGTGGTGGGGTGTGGGGGGTGGGGGGCAGCCTCTGGTATTCTCTGCTTGTCTCTTCCAGGATACAATTGCCACGACTACATGTTGGCTGGATATTCCCTGGCCCCAGGAGTCTAGGCCTCCTACGGCTGGCTTGGAACCTTCCTCTTAGGAACCCTAACCTCTCAGAGGCATTCGCTTGGAGTCCAGTTTTCTAGGACACAGAGATGAAGGGCCAGGGTGAATGTTGGTGCATGCCGCTTTCAAGTTGTCATCATCTCCCTTGATTAGGAATGAGGGGCAAAGAAAGCTTTCCTCTTAGCAGCACGTGCCCAGACTGGTGTCTCCATCACGCTGAGCTGTGGTGAAGGCAGAGGGTGGGGAGAATGGGCTGTGCTCAACGACCAGAGACTCTTCTGAAATTTAGTTTCTTCTTGAATTACATGCCCTTAGGACCATTTCTAAAGACTTTATTGTCTTCCCCGTGATTTTCCCCACGGGTGATTATTTCACCAGGGGACCGTTTGCAGAGCTCCTCGTGCAATTCTGAAGTCCTACGTCTCCGTGTCTTATCAATAAATAAATACCCCTTCTACTTATATAATCAAAATTGAGTTTCAATTTTTTTTATGTATGTATGTATGCATGGATGTATTTACTTACCTACTGTATCTCAGAACATAGCTAGTATGTTGCAACTCTGGGATCGGATATCCAGATAGCCAGACCTGCTCCAGACCTGGCCTGTGTTTCTCACCCTCAAAAAAGGTGAACATGAGACGTAAATGAAGGTACAGGATGTCATGAAATTTCCTGAGCCTGCGAAGTTGAAGCTCTTTGGAGCATTTTCTTCCAGTGACATAGTCATACTTACATATATGGACATATTGAAAGAAATCCTCTCTCAGCCCTCCCTTGTACTCTGCGAGTGAAGGTATGTCATCTACACTTAGTGATATTGAAACTCTTTTTGACAAGGTCAGAATTCAAATGGGATTTTGTCTTCATTTTTACATTGATAGGTACCTGCCTGTAATTAAAATTATTTGAGTTAAGCTGCATTCAAAATTCTCTAATCCCTATGAATCCCTCAGCCCTTGATATGATGTCAAAATATCTCTTCTATGACATTAGTTAAAATTTGGATGATAAACAAAAAGTAATAACATGAGTATTTGTTTATTCCCATAGTACAATGCTATTCCTTAAAATGCCAGGTTTTTTAAATATAATATTTATTTATATTTATTTATTTTGAGCAAGAGAGAAAGAGAGAGAGAGAGAGAGAGAGAGCGAGCATGATAGGGGGAGGGGCAGAGAGAGAGGGAGACACAGAATCTGAAGCAGGCTCCAGGCCCTGAGCTGTCAGCACAGAGCTGGCCTCGGGGCTTGAACTCACAAGCCATGAGGTCATGACCTGAGCTGAAGTCAGACACTTAACCGACTGAGCCACCCAGGCGCTCTGCCAGGTTTTTCTAAAAAGGACATTGAGGACAAGGCATTCGGGAAGTGTTTTCTCATTGAACACAATTTAAAGTTAATTGTGAGAAGATTTTGAACCAGTCTGTATGTTGTGGTGAAATTATCTGGCTACATGAATCCACACTCATTCTGAACACAGGTTCTGGGTAGACCGTGGATGTAAAGGGCAAGGGCATCTATCAGTGTCCGTTGTAGCTTGACACAGCTAGCCCCTTGTCAGAGGTCTCTATCACCACCCATTCCTCATGGTTAGGTGACAGTGTGATAGAATGAAAATTCACCTGGCCAAAGTCCCACATGTTAGATGTTGTGTTCTAATTATTACTGTCCCTGCGCTTTTCCCACTAAGTGATAAGCTCTTTGTGCTCTTTGTGGGCAGAGACCCTGTTGTATTTGATGTCATGTTTTTAGTATGCATCGTAGGATATTTTTCCCAGATTTTTTTTTGTGGTAAGATAAAAATAACATAAAATCGACCATCTTTTTTTTTTTTTAAAGCCAATGACTTTTTTTTTGTTTGTTTTTGTTTTTTTTCATTTGAAAGAGAGACCGAGAGAGCATGAGTGGGGCAGAAGGGCAGAGGGAGAGAGAGAGAATCTCCAGCAGGTCTCATGGTCATCATGCACCCTGATGCAGGGCTCGATCCCATGACCCTGGGATCATGACCTGGGCCCAGATCAAGAGGTGGATGTTCAACTGACTGAGGCACCCAGGCATCCCAAAATTTATCATCTTAACTACTTTTAAGGGTATAGTTCAGTGGTATTAAATACACTCATAATGCTATGTAAATGTCATCACCATCCATCCATGTAACTCTTGCATCTTATAAAATTGAAGCCCTACACTCATTAGGAAATAATTCCTCATTCTTCCCTCTCCCTAGCTCCTGGTGACCACTATTATACTTTTGTCTCCATGATATTGGCTTCTCTAAATACTCACATAAGGACGATTGTACAGTATTTGCCTTTTTGGTGCCTGGCTTATTTCACTCAGAGTGCATCCATGTTGTGGCATGTGTCTGAATTCCCTTCCTTTTTAAGGCAGAATAACATTCCATTGCATGTATATGCCACGTTTCACTTATCCATTCATTTGTGGATGGATTTCTTCCAAATTTTAGCTGTCAGGAATAATGAATGTTACCATAAATATGCATGTAATATGCATGTAATTGAGACCTTGCCTACAATTCTTTAGGGTATATACCCGAAAGTGAAATTGTTGGATTCAATGGTCGTCCACTATATTTAATTTTTTGAGAAACCACCATACCATTTTCTGCAACAGCTGTCCCATTTTTGCATTCCCACCAACAGTGCTTAAGGGATCCAATTTCTCCACATCGCCAACAAAACGTGCTATTTTCTGTTTTTTGGTTCGTGTTTTTTATTTTGTTTTGTTTTCTTTTGATAGAAGCTGTCCCAATAAGTGTGAGGTGGCATCTCGTCGTAGTTTGGGTTTGCATCACTCTAATATTAATTGCAATGAGCATCTTTTTGTATGTTCATTGGCTATTTGTCAGTTTTCTTTGGAGAAATGTCTACTCGCACATCATAGGATCTCATATGTGTATAACCCTCTACAAGTGATTAAATGACTCCTTAAAATTCTACTCCTAATTTGCTGAATAGAGTAGTGGAAAATTTTCTTATGTCTGGTCTTTACATGCCAAGAGTGGAAGAAAAAGGTATGATTCAGTATAGAAGTCTAATATGTAACTCATGTGGCATTTCAGTGTGGGAAATATATCCTAACCCGCTCATTTTCTTTTTGTATACTTAATCTCTCTCCTACCTATGTAAAAAAGAACGGCTTTTTTTAATTATTTGATCACCATCTTGAGAAGTTACGCCTTGATACAGACTGCTGATAAAGGAAAAACCCAACTTTAAATAAACTTTTCTAACTTTACCAAGCTTTTCCAGAAGGGAAGAGCCTGTGGATTTTTGCCATAACATTCTTCCATGACGCTGTGTTGATCTCAGAATGTCTTGTGCCACTAATCAACTCACAAAACAGCACTCTGTATCACTATATCTGCTTTGTACTCTTTTCACTATTATAACAAAGGCATTTCTACAAAAAAGTATATTCAGTTATTTACTAAATCCATGTATATTTGTTATATTTTTCTTTTATATTATCTTTTTACAGAAAGAAAATAAGGTTGTTCAACCACTGCTTATTTTCTCAATTTGTTTTGCTCATATGTTACTGCCCAAAGAAGGTCTAACTATGCAGACTTTATTAATATTACAGGGCAGTTTTAAGGGAATTACTCTATTTGCTTAAAACATCCTGTTTAGATCATAAATTGTGCAATGTGCCATGAATTTTACACATTTAAATATCCAGCTAATTTTCATGGTGATTGTAGTCACGTAATGTTCTTCCCTTCCTGGTCTTTTTTCAAAGTGTGTTAATGTAGAAAGATGCTTTTTAAATAATTATCACACAGAACATGTTCCATTAGCAGGATCAAGGTGTTCTGCTTCTGTAATGGAATAATGAGTCTTTTCCCAATTTGTAGGGAAGGAAAACACCTAATGGAGACATTTTTTTAACTTTATGTTTTTCCTCCAAATACGTTTGTCTTAGAACATTGACCCTTATTGTATGTTATTGATCTTGTATGTGTGTAAGATGATATATGGTTTGCCTCAAAATTGTGTATGTGGAATTTAAAGATGTCTTGTACCCAGTATCTCAGTATTCCAACGGCCTTCCACAAACAGCACTGTGACTTCCAGCTGCTAAACCAACTGAATAATTCTGAGAACCACTGGTCTAAGTACTTAAGGAAAACAAAAGAAATTTATAAAAATGGAAAAATGAAGTTAATATTCCTGAATAGCAAACCTTTTTGAGTGCTATAAAAGGTGCTAACCCATCTAGCGTATACACTAAATCACTCACTGAGTACCCTTAACAATTTTCCAGTAGGGATTTTTTTCTTTAGAAATCGCCAGCCAAACAGAATGGATATTAAAGCTTAGTCCCTCCTTGTTTGGATGAAAAGGCTCCTTAGGAAGAACCTTAACACATTTATAAAAATCTCATTTACCAAAAGTAATGGCAATTCACATACAGAAGCAAATTTTATTTGAATATTTACATTAGAAAAAGAGGCTTATTTTGATAGCCATAGTGCTGCACAGGAAGAGATGGTAATTTACTTTCATTGTTGGGGATAAGGATTTGTTTCCAGGTTGTAGAATTAAAACTGAGAAAGAGAGAGAGAGAGAAGGGGAGAGAGAAGGGGGGAGGGAGAGAAGAAGGAAGGAAAGAAGAAAGGCAGGAAGGAAGGCAGGAAGAAAAGAAGGAAGGAAAGAAGGAAGGAAGGAAGGAAAAGAAAGTCAGGTATATAGAATTACATGGGATGGGAGTGCTAGAATATGAGTCATTATTATCCATATTGCACAATAATGTCTAAACAAACAATTTTTTTAAAGATTTTAAGCATTCTCCTTTTATTAGCTTGATTTTCACCCACTATTTAGAAGAGTCTAAGGAAACAATGTCATTATTTGCATAATCAAGAAACAGAATATTCTTTTCTTTTCCACAAGTCACCATGTTTGACAAAGACGTATACTTTCAAAAGTACAGACATCTGTAGAAATTTCCTTATAAAGGGAATGCCACTAATATTAAATATATTTCTGTATTTATTTGGCATCTAAAATAAAGGTTTCCTTTCATATGTAGCATATTCATTTTTGAGAACTTTACCGTTACTATTTTACTATTCATGTCACAATTAACAATTAGTAATTTTTTCTATGAATCAATTCCACCTATTACTCTATCATATTTTTAAAAAAATAACTTGAGGTTAAATTGTTCACCTCTTATGAATAGTTGGTGTGTATATTTTCTTGGATTTTACCCGAGCATGGTCAGGGATATCTACCTTTGCTTTCCATATGACACAATTTCTTTGTGAATGAGAGATTTACAAAATTCGTTACCCCAATAGGTAAAATGGGCCATTGTCATAGACTCTAGGTAAATATTAGAGGCGGCTACGGTGTTAAACAAGCTTTCGTGCTCAGTGATCTTCCTCTTCACACCGTCCAGTCTCCCTTTATCACAGCACGATGTGCATCTACGCAATGAAAGTCATGGCCGTCTTGCTAAGATGTATTGTTTGGGGTCACGGAGCAGCAAGAGCGATCTGGAAGAGATTGAAATCTGCCTGAAGAAAAATAATGCTACATTCCGAAGAAAAGCTTCTATGAGGCTATTTCACAACCCAGCGTTTGAAGGACCGGAATTAGGCATTACCGCCATAGGTCTTTACTGGAAGGTTTTTTGCCCTAGAATCCTAACAGGGATCTAATTTTCTTCAGTTAAACGAGAAATATTATAAAGTGTTACATGTGTATCTAAAGCGCTCAAACAATATCCAGAGAGGTAACTAAACTTTGTAGAATACTGAAAAAGCCGTGTCAGACTATCAGGTAAAAAAGAAAATTGCTTTGACATCTTGTTACTTGGTCTCCAAAATATTAATATGGTCAACGGGGGGTGCCTGGGTGGCTCAGTCGGTTAAGCGTCCGACTTCAGCTCAGGTCATGATCCCACAGTCCATGAGTTCGAGCCCCACGTCAGGCTCTGTGCTGACAGCTCAGAGCCTGGAGCCTGCTTCGGATTCTGTGTCTCCCTCTCTCTCTGCACATCCCCTGCTCATGCTCTCTGTCTCAAAAGAAAATAAAAAAAAAAATTAAAATATTAACGTGGTCATTAACAGTTATTTTATAGGCAGACGCATGTTCTCCCTGACACTTTTCCCATCTGCTCTACTTACTTTTGTACAATTTTCTTCGATACTTTCTCAACTGTTTTGGCTTTTATTGTACTGTCAGACAAAATAAAGACTAAATAGAAAGTCACACTGAAATCATGCTCAGGTGAGAACAATATGGGAGAGAAAGGATCATCTGGCATATTCTGACAGGATCTCAGAACATGCAAACCACACTTTCCAACTGTTGGGAATCCATGGGTTTTTCAAGATTTCTGTAGGTAAGTATAACATTCTACTAATTATACCTAAAATGTAACTCAAGAGCTTTCTCTCATATCATACAGGTTTTTTTTTAATGTAGTTTGGGGGAAGCAAATATAAATACTTCCTATTTAAGCATTGCCTGAAAACATTGTGTGGGGAGATACGTACATCAGAGAAATATTAGAGTTAAAAAACCCAAAGATGCTTTATAGGGGAAATGTTAACCTATAGAGACTCTGCAGACGACTGTCCAAATTCATATTTGGGTAACAGAAAATTAGCTGAATCTTTTCAGCTTATGTACTGTAGACCCCTCATAAAATTCTACGTTTTCTCTGCAATGTGGAGGGTATGAAGACATTTATTTTGTGACTGAAGCAGGCAAAGATACAATCTTAAAATATTTGTTCCAGATTTCAGAATTCCAAAATATTTTTTTTCTGAACAAATGCATTCATGTTGTAGTTGTTTGAATTTATTATCTATCCTTTACGTCATTGATCAAAGAAGTGAGGGATACCACTGTTTCAAATTCTTGATCAATGCTATGACCACTTCACCCGTGTCGAGTTCACCAAGAGCAGAAACTTCTCTATTCTAAGTTTTTAGCCTTGTTGCATGATTAATCATCCTGCCATACCAACACAATAGCAGCTTAGTTTAATTAGCTATATGGCTTTACAGACAGCTGAATCAAGACCTTCATTTTTCTGCTTAGGATTTATGCCCTTCGAGAGGCAAGTTTTCTCGAGATAAAAATATTCCTGGCCATTGCAAGAAAAAGAGCATCTAGACAAATAGGAACAAAAAATATACATAAAGCATCTCATAATTTCTTTTAAAATCTTCAAATGCTGATCGAATGAACACAGGTATGTTAACCTTAATTGATTAAGACATTAACTGAATTGTCACTCAAGCAAAATTGTTAAACTTGGTTGGATTAGCTACTGCCATCATTTATATTTAGGGATATTTGAGAAAGGAAAGAAAACACAGGTAGGTCAACATGCGTTTGGAAATAGTTATCCATCTACTGAGTAACTTTATTGATGACCCATTATTGTATCAAGTATGTAGCTACCAAAATAATACACAAATTATTCTCAATTCAGCAAGTTATTATATATATGAATGGTGACAAAATGACAACAGAAAAACAAACGAATGCTGATAGATATAACATACAGGTTATAGGTAACTACATATGTGCACATTATATACACACATATGTGATCTCTGTATGTTATGCTATGTACATGACCTATAAATGTAATGATTTTAAAACATTAGATTAAGCTTTTATATCAAAATTTCGCGACCATTCAGTGCTTCTAAAACTTTTGATTTGAGGACTCCTTTGAAAACAATGGTGACAGCGATGGCCCCTGTTCTTCAGTTTGTTTACGGCAGTGACTTACTGATAAATCTTCAAGCTCGCTATATCCAAAGCGCATCCATAGAAACTCCAGATTAATAACCTCCTGATTGAATCGCTTGGGAGACAAGCTGCAGAGTTTATGGTGTTTCAGTAATAGAGGTGCTGGAGATACCATCGTGCTTCTCAGAATTTGAGGGTTGTCACTCTCTTTCTCTGTAGTGTGGCCCAAAAGGATTTGATCTCGGTCTGTTATGCCACCTTCGAGAAATCCAGGGTCAAATCAGTACTTGTCTTATGCAAACTCTAAACTGCATAAAATAAAACCTCCTCCTACATGTTCCAGTCAAGGTTTGTAATGAATTCTTTTTTATTTTTCTTAACCAGAAATCCTTCCATTCTTTTGCATAAAATTGCTAACCGAGGTCATTCTGATTTTTCTTGGCTTGCCCAATTCATGTTATTTGCCTGGTTATTGTTTTTATTGTACATTATAAAGAACATGTTCAAGTCAATTTGTACTCGTAGATAACTCGTAAATCAGGATATGGGCAGTTTTTTTTTTGTTGTTTTTTTTTTTGTTTTTTTAATGTTCTCTCTCTGTATCTGATCTTTGTCTTGCTCTAAACCACATTGTTTTATCCTTCCAACGTATTCACTTTCCCCTTGCTGGTTATTTGCATGGATTTAAAAGCATTTCAGCCTCTTGCCAAATCTCTTTTTATCTTAGTTTCTCTCAACCTTAATCTATTTTCCTGTACTAAGTCTGTAATTCTGCCTCCACATTCTTTTATTCCCCATGAACTTATCTCTAATCACAGGCATTTTTTTTTCCTGCATAAAACTTGAAATAGCCCGTGTTACTATTCATTCTGCGTGCCTCTCACAGATTCAGTAGATCAGCATTGATATTAGCATTCTGAGCCACACAGACCCATTTTCCCAGCCAGCAATTCTTCCTACAGGTGTCTCAGCCGAAGAGAGAGTGTCTGTACAAAAGTTTGTCACTGTTAATACGTTATTCTTTTAGTCATCTGCGGAAGATATCATTTGCCGAGAGAACAAATTGGACTAGATTGCAAGAATTTGCTACTCTTTCTACCTGAATCACTTGATTCTAGGTTTTGTGGTTTTGAGAAATACATAAACCAACAATTCTGAACACATCAAGTACATATTGGTCTGACTCTGGCTTTGTTTCTTCATTCTGATTCGACTGGCTGCAGATTTACCCTCCTGACAGAATTCTCATAGTAGCAACATGTACAATATCTTTTTTTTTTTTTTTTTTTTGGAACTTTGAGTTTCACCTCATTGCCTAACCTTGCTCATTTTTGTTAAGGAGCAGAGTGCTGATAACAAAACCCAGCTTGTTAAAATTAGGACCGTATATCCCAATGGCAGTGTTTCTAATAGATAATTCCTGCTCTTGCATTTGCCAGAACCCTGCTGTAAGACCTGTGGCAAGATACTGAAGCATCGCATTGACCTTCTAGATGCTACTGCTGTGTTACATAAGCGTGCCTCGCCTCTTTGCCCAGCCACCTATGAGTGCACGTATGATCTGTTTATGTGGACCCCTCACACTTCATTCAGCTGTTTCCCCAGAGCCGATGCAGTTACAAGGTAGGAAGATACATTCCAAGCACTGGCATAGTGAATTTAAAAGACCTTTGACTGTAGGGGCGCCTGTGTGGCTCAGTTGGCTAAGCGACCAACTTTGACTCAGGTCATGATCTCAGGGGTTTATGAGTTCAAGCCCTGCATCGGGCTCTGTGCTGACAGCTCAGAGCCTGGAGCCTGTTCAGATTCTGTGTCTCCCCCTCTGTCTGCCCCTCCCCGGATCGCTCTTTCTCTCTCTCTGTCTCTCTCCAAAATAAACATTAAACAGTTAAAAAAAAATTAAAGATCCTTGACTGTAAATATGGCCATTTGGAAACTAGCGATGTCTCCATTTTTTCTATCTATCTTGTTGATATGTGTGACACTCATGCTTTCCTTAGTCAATTATCTCCCCTCTGCTTATTCTCCCTGTTGGCTCTAGCATCTCAGTTGCTTTCTATTTCATTTTTCTTCTCATGTGACTTAGGCTTTAGTGAATATTCACTCATTCATTCATTCATTCATTCAGTAAAAGTTTAACAAACCCAGTGCCTGAATGGTTCATAGCATTGGGGATGCAAAGGTAAATAAAACAGACACTCTCACTGATGGAACAGACTATCAAAAGTAAATAGATAAGAATTATCATAAATTTATTATCGCAACAGGTGTCAAGAAGGAAATAAAACGGCATGATGTGATAGAACATAGAGAATGATGAGAGTGTGGAAGGGAGCCAACTTACAGTGTATGGTCAGGACCAATCTCCCTATAGAATTCTTTAAACCAAAACCTCGATGAAGTCAGGAGGTGAGCTATTCTAATATACAGGAGATCAGCGTTCCAGGAAAGGAAAGAGAAAGCAAAAGCCCTGTGGTAGGAAAGAGGTGAGTTGTTCGAAGAACAAAAAATCTGTGTGACAAAGCAGAGTGACTACATAGAAACATGGGTACACAATGACTCTGCAAATGTTATAAAGATGAAAGATGTTGTAAAGACCTTGTGAGATGTAAACGCATATTGTATTTTATTTTTGATGATATTAGGAATCAAAAGAGAATTTTACACAGGAAGTTCAGTTGGCTGCTTATGTTTACAATGAGTATAGCCAATGACATAGTCCAAGGGAGAAATAATGATGTCTTGGACCTGAGTAGTATTAATGACATTAACAGAAATAGACATATTTGGGTATACTGGTAGGCTTAGCTGACCTATCATCCTGTGGTTCTTTGGCATTTGCCATTCATATCTCAATATTACTTTGTAACTTTTACATCTCCAAAAAATATCCAAAGGTTTTATTTTATATTCAGAATGATCCCACTAAGATGTTCAAGTTGCCTTCAGGGGCTAGTTTTGACTGGGCGGAATATGATTATTTAGGAAAGGAGAACAACAGCCACAAACAGTTACCATTAGCAATGAGCGAACCAAATAATAGGACAATGGGAGATGTGGTTGTTGGAAAGAATCATTGGAGTTAGCAATAAAAAGACCAACATTATAAAGAAGGAAGTAAACACTGTATAATGATGGATGACCTTGAAAATGACTACACAATATTTGACTTTGATATAAAAGATGCTATTGGGGAAATGCATTTTAAATTTTACTTTCTTAAACCAAAATAAAGAAGATCTCCCAGAATGTAAAACACATTCCCTCTTGGCTCTTTGTTGCTTATAGCATATACCATGTAAACTTCCGCAATCTACCTTGTTCGCCTTTATTGGTTGTTATTCTGAACGCATGGCTTATGCTTTCTCACACTTGATTTTTAAACTATTCTTTTAATATATATTTTTTAATAAAAGTACTTATCCTTGCGATCGTCCCTACTTGGAATGTTTTCCTCTTGTTTAGCCAATTCTAAAATTACTATGTCAAGTACCTCTCCAAATATAACCTTTATGAAAACTACTTTATGAAAATTCCTCTGTAATCCCATCGCACTTACTATACATGTTTAGTTTAGCAGAGTCTAATCTTTATACAGATAAGTTTATATCTCTGTCTCTTCCACTGTTAGAGGCTGCTGCTTGAAACCATTGCTTTTTCTCCTTTACACACTGACTCTACAGAGCACGAGGCTACCAATAAATATGTGGGGAATTGAATAAAATCCCACTTCGCATAACCATAATCTAACCACAAACCACAACAACTGAATTGATGTACAATTTGGACTGAAAACAGGAACGATTGTTTTATGGTCTTCCTAGGGTGACACATCTTGATGGGCTAGATGTGTAATTCCACAGGGGCTACAGTTATGTTCTCATGACACGCTTACTTACATGTTCTTGGTCTCACAAAATAGTGCATCATGTGCCTTAGAAATTTTATCATCATGGAGGCCAAGCCTTAGTAGATACTTTGCTAGTTGTTCCCCTGCATTATCTCAGTGAACCCCACAACACTGGTCTAGGTAGATAATTGCTAATTCCATTTTGGGGAGAGGAAAATAAAAAAAAGGTGAAAGGAGTTAAGCAAATTTCCTTAGGTCTTACAGCAGGAAAATATAATTCCAGATCGGTTGGACCCCACAGTACTTGCCCTTTCCTCTGCAATTACATGGAGACATGTACATGACATGTATGTGTAAGTGACATAGAGAAGTACAACAGCATCTGGAAAAGGGTAGGCATGCCCATTAAGTCTCTGTTGCCTGCGCTAAGAGACAGAGAGACAGGCCTGCACGTTCTACTTACCTATAAACCTGCGCTTTTTGGTAGGTGTTAAGGTTTGCTGTTGGCCAACCACTAAGGGGCGGTGATACACAACAATCCACTCATGGGCAGTGAGTCATGGAAGCTGCAGGTTCATTGCAAGGAAAAGAATTGAATCCTCGGTTTTATTTCTCAGTCGAGAACTGGAGCAGAAACAAAGCAAAACGCTTTGTCTCCCTCCAGGATCTAGTTATACCTTTTACTAAGACAAACACATCACATTCAATTCTTCTCTCCCACTGCTGATGAGAGAGAAATACATTCAAAGAACCATCCGGAGCAGCTAGATTACTCTCCCAGAAAAATAAACGGTAGCTTTGTTTACAGAACTCTGTCTCATCTTTACCCACTGCCCTGTGCTCCTAGAGGCAAGCACGTTAACATCTAGCATGAAAAGAGAATCGTTTCATGGCTGACGTCTAAGATTCCAAACGGGCTATAATGTCTGAATGCTCAGCCCCCAGCAATTAGTGTCCTGGTAGCTAATGTTCCCGGGCTCTATCAACTCCAGATACTTTGCATAATCTCCTCAGATATTGCTTTTACGCTGGGCAAGCCTGGATGCAGGGAAATTGCTATTAGAAAGGTTGGGGGAAAATCCTTGCACTGGAGTTGACATGCCGTATTGATCTAGTTTGAAATCCATCTATTCCTGAGACAGATGGGGGAGCTCTGAGACTCTCCATCCAAAACTTGCAACAGCTTATTGCTGCTGCTGCTGCACATGCTGACAATAGCTACAGTCTGAAAAGCAGGGTTTACATGCCTGAAATAAATTGTTTTGATTAGAACCTTTAGGAGAGAAAGTCATAAGGTACAGTTTTATTGACTACTTGCCAAACAACACAGACCCATGCACTGGAAGCTTGTTTTGCTCGTGTAAGTCAAGCACCAACTAGGCTTTTATTTTCTAAGGAATTGGAGTATAATATATTATCATTTACTCTGAATTATTGCACACATGTCATATGAGGAAGTAGAATTAATTCTCGAGTATTGTTGACCTCTGTGTATGTGTCTGTTTGTCTATGACCTTGTTTCCTTGCAGCAGGTGTATCCTAATTTGGGGTAATGAAGGCTGCTTTGATTACTTGGTAATCCATAAGTGTTGTGGCCAACAAAGTGAGCTCAAAAAGCTGCCACGGGGCTCTAAAGAAACAAATTGTGAAGAGAATAATCATATAACTAGCTGTATTAATAATGCCTTCTCTCCTTTTCTGCCCTTCTTCCCTGAAGCATATTTTTTCTCCTGCAGAGAGCTTCCTTTTAAGCTGTTGCTGTTTTTCAAAAACAAGACAATTCAGTGCAATCAACCAAACAAAATTTGGACAAATTGTTGTAAAATGCAAAATTAGAAGCCAGCATGCTTTTTTTTTCCCCCTGAAGCTGGACCTGTGTTACATTATCCCCCAAGAAAGCTATTGATGGTGATGCTCTTTTCCCAGCAACGTGCATGGAGATTACTTTCTTTCTTACTTTCTTAGCCTGTTTATATGAGTTTCAGAGTTGGCTATTACAGATAGAATTTTATCGTGTACAAAGTTTATCGAATTAATGTCTGTGACTACACCTTCTTGGTCTATTGTGCCTACACGAAAACAAACATCTTGCTGAGAGAGAAAATCGTGTGTGCATGTCTCCATACATATGCTTTTATGAGAACACGAGATGAATGGTAGGAATAAAAGGAAACCATATATATTATCTATTTTATTATAGACACTATATTGCATGTTTCACACATATCATTTCATTTTATGTCAACTCACTCCCCCAAAATACAACTAACAAACATATACTAATGTACCTATTAAGCATAAACTTTGGTTAATCAATCATCCGGTATTTACTAATCCTGCTACATTCTAACTTTGTGTCACGTTAATTAATCAATTAATAAAATGAATGTAGAACATAATGACTTCCTCTAGGATTTTATAATCCATTCAAGAGATATGAATCATTGCATTTCGTTGTTAGCTCAGAAATGCTAAATGTCAAAAGATTATAAAAGCTATGTAATAAGATATCAATAAGGGCCAGATATTGCTGGTTGAACAGAACAATAATTTATTTCATACAATAAATGCCTATTAAAAAAAGGACAAGTATTAATTAAAGTGGCAACAACAGTATATATGGCTAACATTTGACCAATAGGTCTCCACGTTTCATAAATTGTTCTTAACATGTGCTGACACCACCAGATTCTAAAGTGGTGAGATCCAGGGTCTCAATTTTTAATAACTCATTTGAATGACAAGTTGCCTAGCTCTCAATTTATATGCTGCAGGAGAGCTATAAAGGTGGAATTAAATCTGCTAGAATCGGCACCTTGGATTTTGGGGGTTAGCTCTGAAATATGGGACCACATATTGTAAATTTCATCATGCAATTTGCATTATCAGAAAGTCACAAATGCTAATTGCAAAGTGCTTGTCATTTTTCTGAATGACGCGAACACAGTATTGCTGTCATTTATACCACGGAGATTTTTACCATCATTATCATTACAAGATAAAATGATTTCCACATGAAATTTGTAAACATTTCTTTATATGCCAGAAATAAGAGGTGTGATTTAATGGGGCTCGCTTCTCCAGACAACTCATCTCATTCAGTTATGCTCTGAGAATGTGAGGCTGTCGGATGCTGCAGGGATATGTAGTTCAAGCACACTGAAAGAGTTAAATGTTGTTCCTGTGCTCTTAGCCAGGAAGGTCATAAGCATTGCAGTAAATGGAGCATCATTTATTACCTCTGTCTCTTCCACTGTGCTTTTGAGAGGAAGTATTGGCACTTACTTTGCAACAGATTTGATCTTCTGTTCTCTGAGGAAATGCTGTCACTGGTATTATTTACTCTCTGAGCAACAAATCCTCATAAATTATAATGGTTCTCCAGACAGCCATTTGCAAATTTAATCAGGGATGATTTCCTTGCCTTTTTCAATTAGCCCCAAATTGTATTCAGGCACTGTGATATACTAAGTCCTTTTCTATATTCATTCCAGAAATATGACTGCAATAAGCTTCCAATCTAAAAGAAAGGGTATAGATGAAGGCACATCTAGCGTATAGCCTATTTAAAAAAAAACAAAAAACAAAAAACAAAAAACAAAAAAACACGTTACTCTTTTTGCTTTAAAGTATATAAGTACCGCAAAAGATTCTAGGTCACCTGTCTGCCAAATCACTGTATTGCTTCTCAAAGACAACACGCACCGCCCAAATAGCCAATAATCATAGGACATTAACATGAACTAAAGCCTTATCCCTATAGCACAAAGATCTAAATTTGAAGAGAGAGCTTAATTTGTCTTCTGCCTCCACCATTTCCTAGGTATATGCCCACGAGGATATTTCAGCTTCTCTAAGATTCAGTTTCTTCACCTATAAAATGGAATAATGTTAATACATCTCTCACACAATTTTTAAACGATTACATGATATCATGGAAATAAATCATGTAGAAAAATTGAGATATAGTACTCAATAAATAATAGCTATTTTAAACAGCTCACCTCTCCTTTCTTTTGAAATGAAATAGCCAATGTAACCAGAACACATTTCAATAACTACCCAGGATCATATTAAGAGTTGGGATAGCCTCGGGTTTTGAACATGTGTCTCCAGTTTTGGATCGCTTTTTATTAAACTCTCCGCTGCAGCAGTTTATATTATATAGGAGACTCAACTGTAGATAATTCCCTGAGCAGTTTGCTCACTGTTTAGTGAAGGTCCTACCATTTTATCAAGTAATGATATAGAGGAATAGTGGTCGGTCACCTCTGGATATTGCCTTAGAGATTTCAATGACAATTTAAGCTTATTTCAAACTGTTCTTACATTTGGACATGGCACTCTTGGACACTGATGCTGGATGGAGTTGAGATGCCTCAAAAATCAATACTCAGCAAGTCTGGGGTGCCTGGGTGGCTCAGTCGGATAAGGGTCCGACTTCGGCTCAGGTCATGATCTCCCAGTTTGTGAGTTTGAGTCCCGAGTAGGGCTCTGTGCTGACAGTTCAGGGCCTGGAACTTGCTTCAGATTCTGTGTCTCCCTCTCCCTCTGCCCTTCCCCTGCTCATGCTCTGTCTCTCTCTGTCTCTCAATAATAAATAAATGTTAAAAATAAATACATACATACATACATACGTACGTACATACATACATACATAAAATACTCAGCAAGTCTGAACGGATGTTAATAAGCTAAACAAAGTGCCCTGGAGCAAGGGCCGAGTGTAAGGGAGCCTCAACAAATTGAAAGAACGACATTTCTATTCGAGAGGTGGAGCATGAGGAGAGGGTTACATGGGAGACACCAAGGGAATATGTAAACAGACTAAACAGGTGGACTGAAAGCCAAGCACATACAACTACACAAAGATATTTCTTTTTAAACAATGAGATTAAATGCTGGTCAAAATTGTGATGGAGACAATAACAATGTTCTTACAAATAAAGATAATAATTTATAATTAAGTGGGAGTATCAGTGACCCTCCCAAATTTTATGGATTTCAAGATTTAGGAAATCAAATAGATGAACTTTTTAGAAATAGGCCCAAGCCAAGAAAATATTAAATATGAAAAAATGTTTACAAAAAAAGTCATTAGTTTTAACATGTCACAGTATCACACAAGATTAAATTGGGCAAAACAGTAAAATAATTGCATTCTAATCTTGTGTCGTTAATTTTGGCTCTGGGATTTCATTATATTTTGACCCCATCTTGTCGATTAGGAAAAAAATGTAACATTCCATCTTTATCTCCGTAAGAAATGATCCAAAATACACAGACTTTTAATGTCTGAAATCATTTTTTTTTTAATTTACGAAAAATACGTGTTTGTAAGTAAGTACGTATTTGTATGCGTGAGTTGAGGAATCCTGGCAGGTATCAAAAACAGTATGGGGAAAGTATAGATACATGAAGAATTGGAGCCATCCTAACAAATAACACTTCTCTTGCCCAGATTTTTAAAATTGATGTCTTAAAGAAAAACGAGACGGAGCCATCTCATCTACTGATAAAGACTAAGCTGGAAAATGTCAGTTGGTGTTGGAATAACGGGTTCTGTTGAGTATCCCCCAACACAGGATAGATACAAAATAGAATAGAGGTGTCCCTCCATCCCCGTGGTGCCCTTTGGTCTCATTACAACTCTAATGATTCTATCTCAGAGACCTGGTTCTTTCTAAATCTTTACCCCCCGTTACTATAGATCCTGGAAGGTTTACTACACAACAAGAACATAAAAATAGGCGATTCTTTACAGGAAAGTGGAACAACATCTTAATCATTTGACCCAATAAGAACTAGAATGTTGCCTCACATATCTTTCCATCTCTAAGTCTGTGGTACGGCAACATCGTTAGCATCAAGATACCATCCATTTTTCACTCAGCTTAACAAGTACCTTCCAGCCGTATTGCCCGTGCAGCATTTACTTTGCGCTGGTAGTTTACCCGAGGAGTATGGATGTGTCCCATCTGTTTAACTTTAATTAGCTTTACACATACAACATAAAAGATGATTTTTGTATCTGTCACACTTTTGCAATTTAATATGACAACAAGTTGAATAAATCTTAAGTTCTTCACCTTTGCGTTCTGTTTTACACTTTCTGTAATGTTGAGCATTTGAAACTCATTGTCTCCACTACTGAAAAAAATATATATAGGTACGTAAATATTCTATGCCAGCACTGTTTTGTTGTCTCTAGTCAAAAATCTCACCTGAGGAATAACATATTTTTATTGCAGTTACTCTTAATCAAGTGGCATAGTCTATGTTCTTTGCCTTCTGAAATCCATCATCTCTCTTTTCCTCAACCAACCAAGCCTGGAAGAGAAGCAAAGGCCCATGAGGACAGACTGTAGTAAGGACTTTTAAATGTCCTATTTTGAATAGCCCTGTCCCTCCTCTTGGAATACACCTATCAAAGCAGACCAAGGAATCTAGAGTTATATGCCTACCTGTTAAGCATTAATAACAACAGCTAAAACATGTATTCATTACTTTCTCCTTTTGTAATAAAGTTAAAGGAATACTCATAGGAGAAGGTAATATGAAGTGATTGCTGTCCTATCAGTATTTGCTCTAACAGTCAAACAAACTGAAACTACCCAGTTGAAATTGAAAACATTCAGATAGTTCATCTATCTCATTCCAAATATGGATATGTTTAGAAATCTCAAGAGATTACTGTTATTACTATTGTTTATTAAATTCTAGTAAATAATAATAATAATAATAATATTAGTAGTAATAATACCTCCAATAGCATAAAATGTGGACCTCTCGCTATCACAGGAGGAAGATGAACTTTTTTCATGGGTGAGGTTGAGAGCAGATAATTAACAAATGTGATTCATCCTTGTTCTGTCTCTCTCTCTGATACACCTGCTAGAAGAAAGAACATAATGCACCACCTTCCTGAAAGCTTTACAGGGTCACCACCCCATGGAGAAGTGTAAGTTTCCATAGCGCTTGAAACTGGGTAGACAAGTTCAATTTCAGTGTATGATCCTCACGAGCCCGCAAAGCTAAAATACTGAAAGATGATTTCTCTAATTTAGGCTTTATCAGCATTCTTAATGCTCTTTTGATCTCCATCTGTCTGATCCTTTTGTCTCTTAATTGATTCCAGCTATAGCCTGAAAAAAATGATATTTATTGTTCCCCCTCAAGTTGCAACAATAGCTCTTTGAATTTTACAAATTGGTATTGCTCACAACTCCACTGAATTATGATTCAGTGTTTCATAAGCACTTAATTGTTTACCTCTATAGCAAAGTTATAGTTTTCATTATATTTATAATAGATTTATTAACTTTTCATTACTTAGATTCAATTGGACATTAATACAATATCAAACAATGATCATAGACAGGAGACTTAGCGACAATAAATCTACTGCAGAAGAAATCAACTCAAGTAACATCTAAATTTATGGGCCGATTTGCAAGCAAAGAGTGTAAATTGCCTTTTTTATGCGATTTAATTATGTCTACTTCCAGGTAATCATAGTACTATCAGATTTTTAGTGGAAAGAGTACCAAGTTTTTAAATTCTTGAATATTATTGGAGATGCTCCATTTTTTTTCTTATTTTATTTCTAGAACTGTTTAAAATCATTACTCTGGTATTTCCTTGATTTTTCATAAATGCATTCATATAGATAAAGTGTCTTCTGCATAAAATTTTGATTCCAGAATTTATCTGAGTACAAACCAATTTCAAAGGATCTTTAATGTGTCTTTTGCTTAATACATTAATAAATGAAACATCAAGTAGTGAACTGCTTATCTGTAGCCTTGAGTTATTGCTCTTCCTTAAGAGCATATATTTAGGGACATACATCTTGACTCTCCACCTTTTTTTTACCTATTATTTTTATTACATTTTATTTTACTCTAAACTGAATCTTATCACCATCCTCCATAACCCCACCCCCCAAAAATATAGGAGAAAGCGAGAGAAAGAAGAAAAATTTCCAGATGCCCTTGACTCCCTCTTGTATTTTTTGTCCTTCAAATATAAAGTGATACATTATCTGTAGGCCAAGTGCTTTGAGTTCATTTCCCATTTATAAAAATCCAAGCATGCAAATATCCCTGTGCTCTCAGAAATGCAAGCTCAATTTAAGCTATGTCACTGAGGAACAAAGGCAATTAAATTAGCCTTCCCTGTTCTCCTTGATGCCTTTCTCCTGACCATACCACTTTACTGATAATTTGTCTCAAAAATCATGTCAAGAGAGCTCAAGATCAAACTCATATGCTACTCACCACCATAAGCCTCACTTCACCTTGGAAACAAAAAGGTTTGGGTAAGACTGACTTCCCTATTTGCTTTCCACTCTGATGAAAACTTTCCTCAGGAGCCCTGGATCTCTTCACTGACACTGATGTGCTCTCGCTCTGAACTTAAACTTTCATTTCCACTTTAAATGTCATTGATGTGACCTTCATTATGGAAGCAGAGTGATTAGAATTAATAAACATGTTTAATATTACCATCAATTTACTTTTGCTGATAATTATCCTTGCCCATCTTCCAATTTTAAACCTGGAAAGGACCTTAGAATAAAGAATAGATAGAATCACTGTGTCATTCCATGACTGGCATGTAATCATTTGGTAAGTTAAAAGATTCAGTGAATGCCCTGAATGGTATTTGGGAATGGCAGCTAAATTGCAATTAGTGTAGTAAACAAGAACAGGAATATAATTTTAAAATCCAGAGTGGGAATCACGAATGATCATAAAATTCTATTCTGAAGTTTTGTACTTTAAAATGTTGATAGTCCAGATTCTGTGTAGACTAGTAAATACAGCCAACCCATAGCAGAATGCTTCACACAGTATCAACATTTGTCGATTGATTTACCCACAAGTTTTTGGTGACTGACTTTTTTTTTATCTTCCCTAAATAGTTTGATGAGATAGATTTTTCCCATCTCTCAGTATGAGGGTACTTACATGTCTTCTCTGAAGTCTCAGAAGCAATTATAAAATATGGAAAATATAATCAAACCCACCAAGACATACTTCTTTATTGTAAAACAAAGCAAATGCACAAAGATAAGATACACATAATGATATTACTCTGTGGATTTATGTCTGAGAAACCCATTTTTTCTATTATATGATTTTATGTGATTATTTGTTTTTTTTTTTTTTTTTTTTTTCTCTTTAGGACTAGCAGAGGGAATGCCCCTTGGATGATAATGGAAAACCATCATTAATATTGAGAATCTATAGACATACAATGGGAAAAAATGTGAATACAATTCTAAGCATTGCTTTGAGTTGGATCAAGGAATTCTGAAATGCTTACTTAACTGTCACTTTTTTAAAACCTTTTTGAACCAACCTGTGCAAAATCACAGGAAGAAATGTCAACCAAGAGACACTGTCCATCAGAATTTGGCATGGTACAAGCATCTGATAAATATATTAGAGTCCCAAGGGAAATCACTTAAAGCATTGACACTTTATATTTTTATACTTATGCTAAAGGCAAAATGTTAAATGAAATTTGTGCCGGTGTCTCCTTATATCTTTACAAAGACCTAAATTCTTTGGGGGAGATGATGAAGCTGAACAACCAAGAGAGTAGAAACAGGTATTTAATGATGTCCTAAAGAACAAGAATGGGTTTCTCCAAGGAATCACACTACTGTATTAGATCTCCTCTTCCCTTCTTGCTCAAAGGGGCTGTTCCTAGTGACATCAGGAATAGCTCACAGTTCTGCTCACTGTACACAGTTGGAAAAGAAACATCGCTAAATTCTTCTGCCCTGTCTTCTGAAGAGGTCATTCTTTCAAGGAGTAGCTTTAGCAACTCACTTCTATTTGGAGGAAATGAGTTTTTGTTACTTGACTACCTGTTCTCAGAAATACCTTTAGCTTGTCAATAGGAAAGGTCCACTTGGGGTTCAGTCAATGCATAAAGGAGGTTTTTTTCAGTCATGGGAGATTCTTACCTTTCAATAGAGCTACTTTCCCACCTTTCCTTTCCCAGGCAATTCCCGGGCTCTCCCTTACAGTTACATTGTTTGAAAACCATTACCCTTAGTAATGGTATGAGGGTTGTGATCTAAAACTTGACTGTAACCATTTCAAAGTGCTCAAGTTAGTGGTAATGCCACCTCAGTGACTAAAGGAACACCAACTGAATTGAAATGTTCTCTTGTTAATGGAAAAGAAAAATAAAAAAAAGAAAAAACCAAAAATAAAAAAAGGAAAAAAAAAAAAAAACCTTCTACAACTTCAGGGCGCATAAGCAACAATGACTCTCACAATGCCGAGAACAGCAGGGAGCTCTCCTGTATGTACACGTTGAAATAATCATGCCTTGGTCATGTTGGGTATGAATTTCTATTAAGAGGTGACTTGGGTCTTTATGCTGTAGGCTTTTGGGCTCTCAAGAGGAATAAAAAAGGCCTCTCTGGGAAACCTGGGTACCATTAGATAAAGGATATCTACATGGCCTGGGGTGGAAATATGACACATTTCCTAATATGTCAGAACAGAATCAGAATCTGACATTAACCTCCAAATGGCACTAATTCAGAAACCCATTTTTAATCAACTTGGCTATTTCCATATGTCTATTTTTATATCTCTTGCCTGTCACCCTAATTTAAAGTCACTTTGACAAGGGTGCTATTTTGGGTTTCCATTTCTAGTCCCTCTCTATGCCTTTTTGTTTTCTGACTTTTTAATGTCAATTGTAATCTCAACTAGATATGAGAATGATAGTATGCCAGATTGTGCCTTATACACAGTTGGAATTCAGGAAATGCTGGCTGTTTCTTATAAATATATAATTCGTATCATTCTTGTAATTAATTGTGACCTCATGATTACAAGAGTAGCTTATCTGACTCTAGATCAAAAGTCAGTATTCTGGAGGGATCAGGTCTCTTGCTAGAGACGAATAGATGCTTTAGAAACTGACTGAATATTAATCGATGGTGATGGAAATTTTAATGAATGGTAAAAAAAAATGATACTGCTAAAAGGAAGCAGATAGTATCTTTTAAGTTAAATTTTAGATTTTTACATAATAATAAATTATATGCTACTATTATCTACTTGAGGAAGGAAAAAGTACACATACACACACACATACACTCCATTTTTTTTAATATTATTTTTTAGATACAGAGTGTCATGTAAGACCCGGGAGTTCTATTCCTTATTGAAAAATCCCTTCCTATAATCTTTCCCAGTCTGCTTCTAAAACGAGTCAGCTTTTAAATTGTGTTTTCAAGAGGGTAAATTTCTGTACACAGATGAAGCTGTTGCATTAAGTTCAACAGCCATTCTTTTAAAATGAATAGTTTACTAGAGTTGTAGCAACTCTTCAATTTTCAAAAATGCATATCGGTGAACTTTCTCATTTTTATTTATGGAGCCTCAGAAAAAATAATTGCTGAGTTATAAGGCACAATAGCTATGTTTCAGATTTATAGAGCATGCATACATCTTTCAGAATGCAGACCTCTTGCGCAGTATGATGTGCATTGGGCATGCATCAAAAAGAATTTCCAAATCGTATATTGGCATGTGGAAGGGGAGGGCGGATTATCAGTGATATCGAGATATTAATTATTCAGTTTCACTGCCATACATTATGAATAATGTATATGGCATTCAATGGTAAAACAGCAGGTTCCCATCAGCATGCAATATTCTATAAACAAGTATAGGGACACCAGAGCATTGGTAATATAATTAATTGGTACTGGATCTTAGTATGAAGGCTTCATCTTCATCAGGACAAGTAGGACAAGACTGGGTTTTCATATGTCTCTGCTGTTGGCCTGGCAGGTAGCATGAGATAGAATAAAGTTAACAAGGCCAAGTAGATGAATTCTGTCAGGAGAGAGAACTTAGAAAAGTTTTGAGCAGTGATATGTGGCAAACTGAGGCAGAGAAAATGAACTTTCTTTCCTCTTTCTTTTTTTTTTTTCTCTTTTAGTTCTTTTCATCTTCTTACACGTTACCAGTTAATGTTTGCCAGCGTTTACTTAGCATCAGAAAATCAGACGGTAATGGCGACAGGCGCAATTTCTGGGGCGATTCAGAGCTTATTCTGAATCTCGCTCTGAGATCCAGGAAAAGTTTCTTCTCTAATCATTTTTCACTGGAAACACATTTTGAAAATATATTTTGTATTCAGTCTTTGTTCATACAACATTATTTATTAAAAATTTTCTTGGTCATGGGGCGCCTGGGTGGCTCAGTCGGTTAAGCGTCCGACTTCGGCTCAGGTCATGATCTCACGGTCCCTGAGTTCGAGCCCCGCATTGGGCTCTGTGCTGACAGCTCAGAGCCTGGAGCCTGCTTCGGATTCTGTGTCTCCCTGTCTCTCTGACCCTCCCCCGTTCATGCTCTGTCTCTCTCTGTCTCAAAAATAAATAAACATTTAAAAAAAAATTAAAAAAAAAAGATGGTTACAGAGAAAGCTCAAGTTTCAGGCAAAGCAGTTTATGACTCCGTCTTTAGAACGCATCTCTGGGGAAATTAAAGACAGGAGGGAAACATGGACTGCGAGAACTAATCAATCAAACAATAACAATAAAATACGAGTCACCAAGTAACAGCGCAAATCAGACAATCACAGGAAGACAAATCGTATCTTGGTCTAGGGTATTTAGACAGTGCCTGGCTGAAATCTGGAAAAGAAGACATCTGGAGGGAAGGGAGCCTGAAGGAAATGTTTGAGGTTTCATTCCTGTCTTGGCTTCTTCAGAACAAAACCTGACAGCAAGAGCCTGGAGTCGTGAGGTTTGTATCTGTGCATTGAAGAAGCCCGGAGCTGATGAACTGAACTGAATGCCGCTTGGATTGTTCCTTCAGCCCTGACCAGGAGGCTTTCCTGATGAACTGACAGAAAACGGGAATGATCAAACTGGCTAAGATTGTCACAAGAAAACAAAAACAAAAACAAAAGGTCTGACTGGAGCCATACTCCACCCATGTTAACAGACAATATCTGATAACCCGAAAGCACCTCGAACCCCCAGGCCAAAAACTACATGTCTGAGGAGGACAAACACCTCAAAAAAAATTTGACCAACGGAAGGATTTGAGGCAGAATTCTTGCAACAGACCATCATTTTTAAGAAGAAAATAAAGTAAGATGGCAAAAATAAAAATAAACAATTTGAAATAATATATGAAAAATGTAACAGTTAAAGTCAAAACGGAATATGTGGGGGATGCCTGGATGGCTCAGACGGTTAAGCAACCGACTTGATGTCGGCTCAGGTCATGATCTTGCGGTTTTGTGGGTTCAAGCCCCACATCTGGCTCTTCATGCTGTCTGCCCGTGAGCCACGGAAACTGCTTGGGATTCTCTCTCTTCTTCTGCCCCTCCTCACTCCCACTCTCTCTGTCTCTCTCAAAATAAATAAATGAACATTAAAAAATAAATAAACAGAATACATGGAGATCATAATAGTAAGGGTACAATAAAGAAGAAATTAGTGGATTGGAATATTGGATTGAAGAACTCACAGATGACTTAAAAAAAAGATAAAGGTGGAAAATATATAAGATCTATAAGGAAGCTTAAGACATATAAGGCCAAACTATAAAAATTAATAGTATTTTTCTGTACCAGTGATAAATAACTAAGACATATCACAAAGCCCTCGTAATAAAAACGGAGCCATTTGGTTGCAAAAGAGATAAATAGATAAAATTGATTGAAAGACCTAGAGACAGAACCATATGTATATGGACATAAAATGCCATAAATATGTTACTGCAAATTTAAAGGACAAGGGCAGGTTGTTCAAATTGTAGAAGTTGACTCAAAATATGAACTCAAACTGAAGCTGTATGTATCTTTATGTAGCACCAGGTATCTCTTATTGGTGAGTTACTTAAAAATGAAAGATAAAACTATAAAGGAAATGTAGAAAATATTTTTGCCCTAAGGAGAATGAGTTCTTATGCAAACTTTCTCTCAAAAGCCTTTTTGAAAAGGATTAATTGAATTACATCATAATGAACCACTTCTGTCAGTGAAGAACACTAAAGACAAAATTTGAAGGAGGCCAGAATGGGTAATGGTATTTGCATATCCAACATTGGCAATGGTTGAATACAACCCCCTCTCAAAAACAGAAACACACACACACACACACACACACACAAAAACAAACAAACAAACAAACAAACCCGCAAAAACCCAAAAAGTTCCTGTAAATCAACAAGGATGAAATAGCAATTCCAAGGAACAAATGAGCAAAACTTACAAACTGTAACTTACAGAAGAGAAATACTGACCTGTTGATAAACAGATGAAGAAATGCACAAAGTCATGACAAATCAGAAGCATGGAAATGCAAGGAACAATGAGATATTAGCTTATTTCTCTGGAAAAACTTTTAAAAAGCCGCACAATCCTATGCATAGGCATGGATATGAAGATACAGCAACTCTCAGGGCTGGCGGTGGCGCTGTAGACCGTGGAATTTATTCTGGACAAGAACCTGCCAGGACACAGGTTACTCTTCCACATAAATTTTGTCCTAACAATTCTTTCTCCCGGGAATCCATAATGCAGAATTTCTTACACAGGTCCAGAAGGGGCATTTATTAGGATATTCAATACAATGTTCCGAGGATGGTAAAGAATTATAGGCAATCGAGGTGCCCATCACCTGGAGAGAAGAGGGAGAAATGTAATGGATGCACATCATGTAGCAGGAATACACATACACACAGCAGAGTATGGTTGGATCTTATAAATAGAGCTCTGGGTTGCAACAACAACAATGAAACAGAACTAAAAAAATTAAAAAGAAAGAGAAAAAGAAAAAAAAAAACCCGGGAGATGCAAAGCACATCACTTATGTAAATTTAAGAGCTACTTGCATATATTAATCGATATATATCTTAAAAGAACACAAACAAAAATACACAATATACATGTTAGAATTTTTGTCTCTAAGGAGAAATGGAAGAAAAATGTGTAGTAAAGGAAACGAGAAAGGACGACAGGAAGAAGGAAAAAGGGACCAGTGAGGGAGCTCACAGGGACCGAGAAAGAAGCTAAAGAAGAGAGGGGATTTGAATGGACCAATAATGAGGAAGTACCATGAGTGGTATGACTAGTTCCATTGTCTTTATATGAGGTTTTAAAAAAAGGAACCAATAATTTGTAGGAGAACATCTCTCCTTTCAATGAAAGATGCATGCGCAAATATACGTCTTATTTTGTACAAATAAACCCTAGACTTATGCATAGGTAAACAAAGTAATGGTGTAGAAAAAGATGAAATCAAACTTTCTCTTCCTGAAATCTCAAGACTTCAGTATAATTTAATAGCACATTATCTGACAAACAGTAGATGTTTAATATTCAATTAATGAAATCATTGATGCCATAATTAGTTTAAAAGAAAAAAAATAAGTTTGTTTTTTTCCTTTGAAAAAGGTAGAATAACATTTCAGGGTCCACAGCTGGACACCTATCACCCAATGTCTGCTGGGCAAGACTCATTCCGGTCTCTTGGTATGTGTTGTTGGTGAACCAAAACTAAACAGGGCTGTATGTGAGACCTCAGGGCTCCAACTTAAAAACGCAACTGAGTCTGGGATCCAGTCAGGTCCGATTTGGGCCTGGGTCCAGTGGGAAGACTAAGTGAATATTACATAAGGGCTAATTGTTCATGGGAATCTCAGAAGTCAAAAAAGCTACAAACATTGGTAGACAGGTCAAGCACTTAAAGGTTGTTAGAGTACTCAGTCCTCAAGAAGACTCCTGTGCTAGGTCAACATAGGTTTTAGTTTGGCTCTGGGAGATCTGAGCTCTAACTAAAAGAAATGGCACACTTCATATCCAAATTGTTTAACTCACCACCTTCTTGCATGGCTATTCTTTTATGTTTAAGAACTGTAGTCCTGGAAGCAAAATGGCAAAATTTTACTTAAAATAACCTGGAGATACAATGGCCATCATGGGGAACATTCCAATTAGAAAGGATCACTCATTTAAGAAATGCACTTGAGAGCAAGGGATCCCAAGTTGAATAAACAGAATGGAATTCCTACTTTAATTGGTATGCAGAAACTTCCAAAAGACTTCAAGATTCCAAAATAGCTTCATTAAAAGACTCCTTACAAAAGGCTAATGGAAATTTAAATACACAAGAGGTGCCTAAAACAAAAGATCGTAGGACTAATGTGACTCCTACTATCTCTCCCCTCATTCTTTTTTACCTGACTACTCAAGTTTTGCTAATTCTTTGCCTGAATTGCCTTTCTACTCTGAAGAGACAATTAGGCAGTTACTTTTTAAAATAAAACTACCTGAGGTTACAGAT
Source organism: Acinonyx jubatus (assembly GCF_027475565.1). Taxonomy (NCBI): domain Eukaryota; kingdom Metazoa; phylum Chordata; class Mammalia; order Carnivora; family Felidae; genus Acinonyx; species Acinonyx jubatus. The sequence continues at coordinate 178,891,195 of NC_069382.1, read as the reverse complement.
AAACTTCTTCAGATATCCTTCATATCTTGGTCAAAGATTGAATTAAGAGTTATGGTTAAAGAGTTGCCTAAACCTAAGGAAGAACCCCAAACATTTTTTGAAAACTTTAGAGTTATTACCATTATTAGAGGTCTGTGACCCTGGGCTTCCAGATTTTTGTCAGCTTGTACACAGGCTGGCAGGACCTCAAGGAGCCCAAAAATGGATACAAGAAGCAAGATGTCATAACCTGATGGTTGATATACAAGGTCCTTGGTCTTCAACATCTCAGAGGCCAGAAGAAAGCTCACAAAACAGCAGTTGAACTTTTGCAGGCCATTTTGAGTCTTTCCTACCCACCCTGATTGGTCTATTATTCAAAGGTGCAAAACAGACACATAAAAATGTATCTGTGACATTCTTTAAAGCCCATTTGGAAGCTCTTTTCCTCTGGCATTTGGGGTTCCATACCATAAATAAGGTCACACAGCCTGCTGTGGCTGCCTTCTTTGTAAATGGATTATCTCCTAAGATTAGTGGATTGATAAAAAAAAACAATAAAAATAATAAGATGGGAGGCCATAGGCCTGACTGAACTCAGTACTATGGCTCAGCATTTTGAAAGAACCCTGAAGCAAGATGGAAAAGAAAAATCCACCCAAGCTATTAGCTACAAAAGCTCCAAAGCCAGAGATCCAAAACAATACCTGGGCCTCCTACAGTGCCCTTCCCAGGGTTCCATCATCAAAATATTGGTCCCAAGATGGTCTCAGATGTTATCAACTGGGACACTGGAAGAGAGACTTCCTCAAAAGTCCTATGCAGAATCTTCTCCAATGCCCTCATACTTACTTCCAGAGGAACATAAGGGGATATGGGCCCCTCCCACAGCTGATGAAAATCTGAGGAGCTCTCACACTTCAGATGGATTCATCTCCCAGCAAACTATTACCAGTAATTCCCTTAAACAGCCAATGGGAAACACAAATTAAAATTAATTAGAAACTTTGCCAAATTTTAGTTGATACCAGAGCTACATTTTCTACTTTAAGCCTCCCCTTCATAAGGTAACATGTCCCTTGGGAAAAAAGGAAGTTTCCATAGTTGGTATATCTGATAAAGTTCAGGGAGAATTTCTCTCTCAATCAGTACAAATGACTCTGGGACCTTTTCCTAAAAAAAAAAAAAAAAAAAAAACACAAAAAAAACAAAAAAAAACATTCTTTTTACCATGTAATACAGTCCTGATCAATTTATTAGGTAAAGATCTCATTTCTAAATTTAAAGGGCTAATACATTTGCCTCCAAAGGAAACCTCACTTGAGAATTTCCTGATCAACTTGAACTTGATCTTTATGGTCCTTGCAGTCTGTCCTTGACATAGAAGAGGAAGAACTCCAACAAATGTTCCCTAATTTAATCGAAGTGCCCAAAGATCTGTGGGCTACTTCGTATATTGGCATTGGAAGAATAAAAAAGTATGGAAACAATAGATGCAAATAGATACAACTAAATATTTCCCTAAATTACCCCCATATCCATTAAAGTCTGAGGCCATACAAGGCCTTACACCCAAAATGGAAAACCTAATTTCTTGGGGGGCAACCATTCTCCACCCTAGCCACTGCAAAGGCTCAGATCTTGCCAGTCAGGAAACCTTATGGGTGGGGTGAAGATTTGCCCAGAACCTGAGAGCTATTACCAAAGTAGTCATTCTTGTTTTCCAGTTGTTCCAAACCCAAACACTCTTCTGCCCACCAAACTCAAAATTGTTTACTGGTGTAGACCTTTATTCAACTTTTTCCAGCATCCCTGGAGACCCCAACAGCCAATATCTGTTTGCCTTTACTTGGAAAATTTGACAATATACCTGGACAGTTATGCCTCTAGGGTTCATTGAAGTCCTTTCTTATTTTTTTCTCAAGTACTTCATTGAGATTTAAGTGTCCTCTGTTCCCTGGGAAATCAATTCTTGTACAATATGTAGATGACCTTTTGCTGTGCTCAGTTACCAAAGAGCATCCATAAAAGATTCTGTTTATTTGCTGCAACAGTCAGCTAAAAAGGGACACAGAGTCTTTAAGAAAAAATTACAATTATTTCTAGACACTATTCATCACCTAGGTCATGGTCTAGGTACTGAAGGAATTCAGCTGTCTCCAAAACAAATTAAACTAATCCAGGAATTTTTTAGACTCACAAGTAAGCCAACAGCTTTGTAAATTTTTAGGCTTAACTGGTTATTGCAGACTATGGATTCCTAACTATTTACCTAACTATTCAAAACCTTTTACTGTATTTGTGCACAAAGGGGATAATTAAGCCCTGGGAATGCTCATATATGAGCATGATAATAAACGTAGGACTATTGTCTCTTATGGCATATGACTTGATTCAGTCGCTCGTGTATCTGAGCTGTCTTAAGGCTATAGATCTGATGCTACAATGGTAAAGAAAGCCTCAGCAGATCTGATCCTAGGAAATGACTTTTATTTGCAAACTGTGCACTCTGTCCCAAGCCTTCTTAACTCTGAATTGACTCAACATTTCTCTCCAAGTAGACTAACTTTCTTAGAGTTCCTTCTGCTTTCACCACCGAATCTACATCTTAAATGTTGTAACAGCCTTGATTCTGGTGTTCTTACCCTTGTCCGATGAAGGCCAGCCCTATGACAGCAAAGCAATATTACAAGACATCCCTAAACTAATCCTGATCTAATTTTGTTTGTTGATGGGTCATACTGTAGAAATGAAAAAGGGAATTCTCAAGATGGTCCTAGTAATTAGTATATATACTAATTACATAGTACATAACTATATACGTAGCGCTATATATATATATATATATATATATATAATATATATTATATATATATTACATATATATAATATATATAATATATATTACATATATATGTAGTAATTTGCTATTACTCCCCAATGGGGTAGAAATTTCACAGGAGCTAAATTCCCCCAACAAGCTAGCTTCACGGCCTTACCTGAACATGTCAGTTATTAAAAGGATGAACCATTATACTGGTTGGTAGCTGGTACGCCTTTGGTATTGTCCATGATTCGGGATGTTATGGAAACAAAGAGGTGATTTTTATTTTGTTTTGTTTTACCATCCTCTGAGACCCTAATCAAAACTGGGCTGCAAATAAACGATTTTCTTACCGCATTTCCCTTATCTTCTGAAATTGCAGTCTTTAAAATTGAGGTTCACTAAAAGGACTCAGTCTGAGTATCAGCATATGGAATTCTCATATATATCAGGTGGGAATATAAAACATTACAACCATTTTGAAGAAAAGTTTGCAGTTTCTTAAAATGCTAAACAGACCTAGGATATAAGTTAGCCACTCTACTTCTAGGAGCGTTGAAAGCATTTGTGTATACAGAGACTTGCACACAAACGTTCATCGCCTCTTTATGTCTAATAAACTTTTTAGTTATGGCTACATACAATCAAATGGATACATTTCAAAATCACTATGGTGAATGAAAGAAGTCCAACAAAAAAGAGGACGTGTGTACAGCCACATTTATACAAAATCATAGAAAATGCAAATGAATTTACCATAACTGATGGCAGATCAGTGGTTATCTGGGAAAGAGGGTGCAGGTGGGATGGTAAATGGGCAAGGAGAAGAGGCAGGCATCACAAGAGGAATGAGGAAACCTTATCCTGGCTTCCATGGTGGGTTCATGGGTGCAAATGTATGTAAAATCTTATCAATTATACCTTTAAATATGTATAGTGCATTGTGTGTTCATTGTACCTATATAAAGCTGCATTAGAAAAAATGCAGGGGCTCCTGGGTGGCCCAGTTGGTTGAGCATCCGATTTCGGCTCAGGTCATGATTTCACGGTTTTTGAGCTTGGGCCCCACGTCGGGCTCTGTGCTGACAGCTCAGAGCCTGGAACCTGCTTTGGATTCTGTGTCTCCCTCTCTCTCTCTCCTCCCCTGCTCACACTCTGTCTCTATCTCAAAAACAAAGATTAAAAAAAAAATTTTTTAAAGAAAAAAAATGCATAGAGGGGTGCCTGGGTGGCTCAGTTGGTTAACCGTCCGGCTTTGGCTCAGGTCATGATCTCACAGTTTGTGGGTTCAAGCCCCACATTGGGCTCTGTGCTGACAGCTTGGAGCCTGGGGCCTGCTTTGGATTCCATGTCTCCCTCTCTCTCTGCCCTTCCCCCGCTCATGCTCTGTCTCTCTGTCTCTCAAAAATAAATAAATGTTAAAAAAATTTTAAGAAAAAAGGAAAAGAAAAACTGCATAGGAACAGTATAAAGGTACACTTGAAGAAAATCACCCAATAGTGTCAGAGGGGATCTTTGTTTAATTTGAGCAAATGCACAGTTAAAACCAAAGCAACCTAATTAAACCCGAGTGGCATATCTAAACTTCAGTATAGGCTTGTTACAGAACCACTGCAGGTCGATGTCTCAGAAGCCTGGAGTCCCCTGTTAGCCATTTCCCTTGCAGAGAATATTAGGGCATAAAGCTCTTGACTTAAACTGATACTTTACTTACCTGTGTATTTTCACTTGCTAAAGCCCTCAGAAGCCACAGGCATAGAACTCTGTATTTGATACAAATGCATGCAATAAGTCTCGCTTTCCACAAGTGAGAGATATCTGAATTTCAACTTAATTCTTCAAAAAACATTTATTTATTTATTTATTTATTTATTTATTTATTTATGAGACAGAGAGAGTGAAAGTGAACAGGGGAGGGGCCGAGAAAGAGGGGCAGAGAGAATCACAAGCAGGCTTTGCGCTGTTAGCACAGAGCCTGACGTGGGGCTCTAACGCAAGAACCCTAATATAATGACCTGAGCTGTAATCAAGAGTTGGACGCTTAACAAACTGAGCCACCCCGGTGCCCCATCAGACTAATTATTTTAAAAACAGTCCAATTTAAACTATGTGTCTCCTTCCTGTTTGATAGACAGAAAATTCAACTTTGGCCATAGGGAGCAACAAAATATTCCTAAGAAGTTTCTTATAGTTGTTGGTCATTGCAATGTACTCTTTCCTCAAACAACCCTACAGATGCATTTCGCACGGTTCCCTTATTTCCCTCCGCTCTGCTGTGTCTCTGACTCATAAATATTTGCCAAGGAAGGGAAGGAACATGATACTTTTCCTTTTGGAATTCTTGATACTTTCCTGGGAATTTTCAAAAGATCAGATTAAGGAGCCCCATTACTTATGGTAACCGTAGAACACAGTCTACCCCCCTTGGCTTTCTCCAATCTCCAGATTTTGGTTTTTGCCTGAAAGAAATCTTTCCTTTCTTCTCATATTTCTTTCCGTCTCTTTTCTCTAGGGAACCCAGACTGATTGCTTCAGTGGATTTTTGGTTTCAGGAAACAAATTCCAAATAAGGAGAGTGTCATGCAGACAACTTCTGCTTTTTCTTCCTGCCAAAAATGCTTCAGTTAAGAAAAGGCAGCTCAGAGCCTATTACCTGCAGGACAGAAGAAAGGAGAAGAAAAATTGAAGGAGAAAGATAAAATGATGTCACAAACACTTTATGAGAACAAAAAAGTTGTAGTTCCAAACTGTTTTGGTGGCATTTGCTAAAATCTTTCAGTAGCTAATCCAGTGAACAAACTTAATGAATCTGTCAATTCTCACAAAGCATCGCACTTACTCTACATCATGAGCAAGACCAATAGAACCAGCTTCTACTGTTGTAGAAGTTAGAATGTGCCAGATAACGACTCTAAGGTGAGCCTGTGAGAATTCACATGATTGTGTGAGCTTGTGTGTGTGTGTGTGTGTGTGTGTGTGTGTGTGTGCATGTGTGCATGTGAAGAGAGGGAGACAGATAGAAACCTAACTGCATTGCACATGAAACAATATGCCTTAACTTACATTAATTGTTTTCTCAGATATTGTACTACTTTATTCTCACTTCAGCCCTTATGAAAAAAATATTCTAAATTTAATATCTATTTTATTTTATTTTTATTTTTTTAATGTTCATGTATTTTTTGAGACCCCCCCCCCCCACACACACACACACAGTGTGAGAAGGAAAGGGTCAGAGAGATAGGGAGACGCAGAATCCGAAACAGGCTCCAGGCTCTGAGCTGTCCTCACAGAGCCTGACACGGGGATCAAACTCACGAACCATGAGATGAGATCTGAGCTGAAGTCGGATGCTCAACTGACTGAACCACCCAGGTGTTCCCTAATTTAATATCTTTTTTAAAAATTAGGGTTAGGAAAGTGAAATGATTTGCCAAAAAGATGCAATTTATATGACAGCTGGGATTTGAAAACATGTTTCTCTCATTTAAATCTCTTAATATCTTTTTTTTTTTATTTTTTTTCAACGTTTATTTATTTTTGGGACAGAGAGAGACAGAGCATGAACGGGGGAGGGGCAGAGAGTGAGGGAGACACAGAATCGGAAACAGGCTCCAGGCTCTGAGCCATCAGCCCAGAGCCTGACACGGGGCTCGAACTCCTGGACTGCGAGACGTTACCTGGCTGAAGTCGGACGCTTAACCGACTGCACCACCCAGGCGCTCCTAAATCTCTTAATATCTTAGAGTTATCAGCAGAATTGAATTCGGATTCTGGCTTGACAATTTAGTGTACTTTTCTATAAATGGGGATAACTAATTAGGTAACTATCATGCTTACTACTCTTAGGGGAAATATGCTCACATATACAAAAAGACTGGTAAACCCCATTTCATTGTCTTAACATGATCAATTCCTCTGTTCTCCCTGGAGAAATTGTAAAACTCTTTCCAAGCTATTTTGATGGTATATATCCTTAAAAAAGTTAAAATGTTTTATCTATTAGGTACAATTCCAGGTTTAATATTAATGGAATAACTAAACTTAGGTGAGACAGACTGTGAAGATCTTTCTAAAATAAGTTATCTACATGTTGTTCTGTTAATTTTTTTTTTTACTGGAAAACTCTTGTTATGAACATTTTTTAATAAGTAAACAAGATCTACATATCTTAGAAGAAAAGCTATTTACCTTCCAAGACACCTCGTGAAGCAGAGTTGATAGTCGTGTGGTAGATTTCTTCCATTTGCTCCCCCAGAGCTGCTTTCCACCCCTTCCTCCCTCTTCTTTGCTCTGAGAAGCTGACCCATGTGAACAATATAACCAGTACACCCAGGATCTCAAGATTGGTTTTGTTGAGTTGGGTTTGTTGGGTCCCAGGTAAAGAAGAGGGAAAGGAGAGTGAGTTCAAGGTCCTCAGTCATCTTGTTACCTACCAGTGAGACCAACTTCAGTTGTCCCTTAAGAGACAGAGTGGTTTTTTGTTTATTTGTTTGTTTGTTTGTTTGTTTTTGAGACAGGGTGTTCTATAAGACTCTTCCTCTTTCTGGCATTGGGAAGCTTCCTTTTCCCCTTATTCTTTCAGCCCTGGGGGTGATAACAGTTCTGTTGCTAATTATCAGGAATCTTGCACTATCTTTTTCTTTCAGTTTTCTATACCCATCCTTACCTGGTAATTAATTTCTGTGAAAATAAACCTTCTTCAGATTACCTTAATTTGAGTGTGCCATCTGTCCCTTGTTTGGACCTTGATTGATACAATTATTTTGTAAACTTTCAGAAATTTGTTTGCATGTAAAAGCTTATATCCAAACATAGATACTTTTTTCCTTCATAATTAGTAACATTCTTGACATACTTTTTTTTTAATATATGAAATTTATTGTCAAATTGGTTTCCATACAACACCCAGTACTCATCTGAAAAGATGCCCTCTTCAATGCCCATCACCTACCCTCCCCCCCTCCCACCCCCTATCAACCCTCAGTTTGTTTTCAGTTTTTAAGAGTCTCTTATGCTTTGGCTCTCTCCCATTCTAACCTCATTTTTTTTTTCCTTTCCCTCCCCCATGGGTTTCTGTTAAGTTTCTCAGGATCCACATAAGAGTGAAAACATATGTTTTCACTCTTATGTGGATCTTGACATACTTTTTTTTAAAAAAATTAGTAACATATCTTGTAGATTTCTTTCTACATTAGCACAATAAAGATTTATTATATTAAAGTAAAGTATGCTTTAAAAAGTGTAAAACTTGGAATCTATCAGAAGAAACAAATATTATATATAATAGAAATTCTTATGTTCACAAAAAGAGTTTAATACATGATATTTTTGTTTGTTTGTTTTCCACAATTTCAGAATCTATTGAATGAGAATTAATGTCACCCCAGGATTGAAGTTTATTCAGTTTTTTTGAAAAAAAGGAATTTTTCTTTTTAATCCCTCGTGTCAATGATTTCCTTCAAAGTAAATCCTTTCATAGTCACTTAGTAAAACATTTACTACCTCAATAAAGAGTATACATCATTTGGGATGCCTAGATGGCTCAGTTGGTTAAGCATCCAACTTCAACTCACAATTCCATCTCATAGTTTGAGGGTTTGAGCCCTGCATCATACTTTCTGCTGTCAGCACAGAGCCTGCTTTGGATCCTCTGTCCCCCTCCCTCCCCGCCCCTCCCCACCTCTCTCTCCTTTTCTCTCAAAAATAAAAAATAAACTTAAAAAAGAGCGTGTTTCATTTGACAGTGAAAAATATGAAGAAGCAGTAAACTTGGAGGTGGGCCTCATTACCACTGGGATGAAGGTTGAAATGTATCAAATCAATACATTGTACACCTTAAATTTATACAACGGTATACACCAATTATATCTCAACAAAAACATTTCTAATATTTTTTTTCAAAAAATAGTTCAGATTGGAGCTTATAAAACCATTGCTAATATCACTGATGATAGATCTTTTCTATATACTAGTTTATACTTTGGGCATATTTAAGAAAAATTATGGAGGATAGGGAGGGACTGAGGCCATGTTTTGACTCTGAGAATGACTTAGCAGGGTGTGTGTCTCCTTTCTTCACCCTTTAGGCATCTGTAACAATCATCTTCGGTGTTTCACTACACCTCATTTACATTATTCAGTTTCATGGGACTTCTGAAGATGATATATTTATTACCAGAATGTTCTAATAAGGCATTGGAATGCCTTAATAACTATATAAATATTCTGGAGAAGTGTTAAGAAACATTAACAAAAGAAATACAGTATCTTGGAATCTGAAAGGAATAACATAACTCTGAGCAAAAATTATATTTTCACAGAAAATAAAACCATATGGCCAAGTGAGAACCACTTTTCCTTATTTACATCATCTTATTTATTAAATGTTCCGTATGCTATTGTCTGGGAGACTGGAACCACATTATGTTTAAACAGATTCAATCTATTCATTTATTTAAACTGACAAAACAGAACAATTGTTTATTTCCAAAAAAAAAAAAAAAAGCAAACCATTTTCTCCATGGCACTTTTTTTTTTTTCTCTGTGGATTCCATCAGTTTTTGGCTAGGAAGTGTAGTCTCTGCCCCGAAGGAGTCTGCTTTCTTTTCGTTGGCAATTAGCCCTTTCTCAGTGTTTATTTCAGCACTAAGACTCCAGACTCTTGTGAAACCTATCTCTGTTCTCATATAATTCCTTTCACTATTTTAAAGCTACATTAGTCTTTTACACCAAAGAAGAATGGGCATTCTCTGTGAATCTTAGTCTCAACGTATATTATTATAAAGAACACTGTAAAAACCTATTAAAGTACATGAAAACACTGACATAGTCCTCACTAAGATTGGAATTACATATGCAATCGAAATGGCCATAACATGTTATCAAATAAATAATTTAACAATTGCAGAACTACATACAACTACTAAAAATATTAAGTGATCCTTAAGATAAAAATGGGCATTAGGTAACATGCACATTAATTCTACCAGAGGTCCCAATGTATTTCAATGTTCATACATGGTAAGTAAAGTATGCAGTTATAGTATCTTTTAACTCTAACCTAAATTTAGGATGGTGCAGTAGGCATAATAATGCTGCCCCATCAAAAAATCCGCAAATCCTAATCTCTGAAACCTGTGAATATGTTACATGTCATATTCACATGTTATTCAGGTTACTGACCTTGAGATGGGGAGATTATTCTGTTTTATCCAGGTGGACCTGAAGTAATCCCATGGGTTCTTAAAAGTGGGAGACAAAGAAGACAGAAATCAGATGGATGCAGCAGAGGGGGGCGGCGGGGACAGAGAAAAGATCCAAAGTATGAGAAGAACTGGACCATCATCACTGGCTTTGAAAATGGAGGAAGGGGTCTCCCAAGAAGCTGAGAAAGCCTCCCAGGAGACAGCCAACAAAGAAATAAGGACCTCATTCCTATAACCACATGGAACTCAATCTGCTAGCTGCTTGAATATTCCTGGGAAATTAACTCTCCCCCAGAGCCATCAAAAAGGAAGGCAAGCCCTGCCAGTGCTTCGACTTAGACCTTGTAAGACTGGAGCTTTGTAAGACTCAGGCAGGCAGGCCAAGTCCACTGACCTACGGTAGTGTGAGATACTAAACCGATGCTACCCAACCCACTGACTTTGTGGCAATTTGCTAAGGCAGCAAAAAAAGAAGGAATCCCATAGCTGAGCTTTGCTTGCGACAGTTTTGCTGGTCCAGAGACTTTTAAATGACTGGATCAATATTATTTTAACTCATTTTATTTTCTTGTTCTAACTGTACCTATTTTCAACAGGTAGAAGGAGGCCATGAAGGAAGATGCTTTTACTACCCAATTAAGACAATTTTCCCTAACTTTGCAAATTTGTTTGAATGATAATATCCAGTTTCAAAGTTTTCACAAACACGTAGATGGTAACTAATTGAATATATCGGTTTGTTAGGGGCTGGAAACAAAGTACAACAGAGTGAGTGGCTAACCAACAAAAATGTATTGTCTCCCAGTCCTAGAGTCTAGCAGGGCTATGTTCTTTGCTGAATTCTGTAGGGAAGAATCTGTTTCCCTGTCTTCTAGCTACTGGAGAACATCCTCATTCCTTGCCTCATGGCCTCCTTCCTTCATCTCCAAATGCCAGAAACACTGCATCTCTCTGGGGCTTTCTTTTCATGGTGGCATCTCTCTCTGACTCTTCTGCCTCCCTCTTCCACTGTTAAGGACCCTCGAGATTAAAGTGGCACCAATGGTGCCTGGGTGGCTTAGTCTGTTGAACTTCCAGCTGTTGATTTCCTACAGTTCGTGGGTTCAAGCCCCATGCTGGGCTCTGCACTGATGGTGCGGATTCTCTCTCTCCCTCTCTTTCTGCCTCTCTTTCTCTCTCTCTCTCTCTCTCTCTCTCTCTCTCTCTCTCTCTCTCTCTTTAAGGTAGATAAATAAACATTAAAAAAAATGGGCCCACCAAAATAATACAGAACAATCTCTCTATTTTAGGGTCAGTTGATTAGCAAGTTTAACACTTTAATTTCCCATTTGCCATGCAAGCTAACACATTCCCATGTTCTGGGAATTAAGACATAGATACCTTTGTGGGGATCTTACTATGTTTACCATAGGCACTGAGGGTTCATGGAGTAGTGGTCAAGGGAATTGGCTTTGAAGTACAGACAACTGGGGATCATATTCTGCTTCTTCTGTTGTATGACCTTGGGCTATATTAATATATGCTAAGCCTTAAGTTTTCCAACTCTAAAATAGAGGCAAGACAAGCTACATCATAGGGAACTTTGATAATTAAATTTATATAAAGTTTTCAGAAAAGTGCTAACACAGTAACAATATGGTACACAATTATTATTTTAAGTGCAGAAGAAGACAGAAAAATTCCACTAGAATCCTGACTCAGAGGAAAAGAAGACAATGACCATGATACGGGAAGAAAACAATGACTCCCCCAACCCTTTGGTATATGAATGCTAAAGAAAAGAAGCAAGAGAGAGAGAAACACATTTTCATTACCAATCCTATCATTTAAGAATGCCTATCAGCTAAGAGACACCAGCTTAGTGATTTCTTTGTTGGGTTGAGTTGAAAAAAAAAAATGGACGCTAATAGTAGAAATAGAAATTGACTTAAAGGATATCTGGTAGTGTCTAGTAAAGTTGAAAAATGCACATACCCAATCTGTTCATTTTCTAGGGCCACCACAGCAAGGCACCACAAGTTCTTTGAGTGACTTAAACAACAAATTTATTGCCTCCCAGTTCTGAAGGCTAAAATAAAACATGTTTTCCATGTCTCTTCTTCTCTAGCTTCTGGTCGTTCGCTGGCAATTATTGATGATCCTTGGCTTGTAGAAGCATCATCCCTACCTCTGCCTTCATCTTTGCAGGTGTCTTTCCTGTGCACGTGTGTCTGTATTCAAATTTCCCCTCTTTGAAGGGCACCAGTCATATTAGAAGAGGGTCTGCCCTACTGACCTCATCTTAATTTGATTTCTGTCTAAAAACCCTATCCCCAAATAGATCACATGCTGAGGTACTTGGGGTAGAGAATTAAACATATGAATTTTGGAGGGACCCAATGAAACCATTAACAATTCAACTCATTAACAGATTTCCTTTTAGGATTAACAGTAGTCTCCCCTTATCCATAAGGTATACATTCCAAGACCCCCAGTGGGTGCTTGAAACTGCTGATACGGCCAAACCCTATATATGCTATGTTTTCTCCTATACATACATAACTACGATAAAGTATAATTTAGAGTATAGTTGGAGTCAGAGAGAAAAATTACTAAATAATAAAATAGAACTATTATGACAATATGCTATAATAAAGGTTACATGGATATGGTCTCTTTCTCTCTCTCTCCAAATATCTTAGAGTACTGTACTCACTCTTCTTGTGATGATATGAGATGATAATATGTCTACTTATGAGATGAAGTGAGGTGGGTGACGTAGGCATCGATGATGTGGCATTAGCTTATGATTGACCTTCTGACAGTGTGTCCAAATGAGGATCAACTCTTTCTGCACCATGGATGACCATGAGTTACTGAAACCATGGAAAGTGAAGTCATAGATAAGGGGAGAGTACAGTATACTAGAGAAGGTATTGCATCATTACAACAGAACGTATGCATAAATATATTCATTGCTACATTGCTTTTCATAGTAAACTACTGAGGGGAAATTTCCATTATGCTCATAGGTAAGTATTTTAAAGTTTATTTGTAACTTATACTTATCACACATCATTCAAAATTCTCAAACTCATATGCTTTAATGTGGCTAATCATCAAAGCACAAGGTAAGTGGAAAGAACAAGTTACCATAAGAGAGTTTAAATGCGATTTTTTAAAGTAAACAAAGACATTGCATGCATTATTTACGCAAGCACAACCACGTTTTAAAAATCAAAGAAACAAAAAAAGAACAAATTTATGAAAATCAATCTGAGTCTGGATAGGAAGGAGGCAAACTGGTGAGAATAAAACAAAACAAAACAAAACAAAACAAAACAAAACTCTGGTTTACCAGTAATGCTTTATTTCTTTGTTGTAAAGAGTCTGAACCATTAAAAAATGATATAGGTAATTCTAATATAATCATCTGGTATCTAAGTTGGTATATTATTTACTTACTTTTCTGAATTATTTAACCAAAGCAAACTTTATCAGAGGAGAAAAAAATGCCATGATAACTCTGAACTTGGAGTTATTACATTAATGTTTCTCAATTGTCATGGTACCCATGGATAAGCCACAGCAAATGAGCAAGCTCTTAATAACATCATTTCTATCTTAAAGCTACCAGATGTTTGTGAAAACACTAGGTAAGCACATTTGCATTTTATTTGGCATAAATATACATATAGATTTGCTTAATCTGCATACTACTTTGGAGTTTAACATGGAGTAAGGCAACATAAAATGCTACAACTTTTCAAACTGAATTAAAAGTTCAACTTTCAAATACGAAATTAAAACAGAATTTCAGAAGGATTCCATCCCAAGAGTGTTTTTGAGGGACAATGTGGTTGTATATCTCTCTTGGAGAACACAGCTGAAGGAAGAGAATGAACAGATTATCTAGGGGAAGTTAGGAGGAAGGATAGTGTAGTGGCTAAACACACAGTTAGAACACCACATAACTGGATGCTAACCCCATTATTTTTCCCATCCAAAAAAAAAGTTGAATAAAGATATATACATATTAAAGTTATAGACCTATAGAAACAATTTTTGTTGAGAACCTGGTACGTGGTAACTTAAAAAAAAATGGGTGTCGAAATATTTATTTATTTTTATGAGATACAAGTGCATCATTTTCTGGAATGTGACATGGAATTGCCTAAAAAATATTTCGGGGACTGTCAAGTAAAAAACAAATCTGAATGTTGGTAAGAAGTTGTTTGATTCAAATGTATTATTGAAATAGGAGGAAAGTGACTCTTGTAATAGTGACGACACCCCTAGGGAAATGTCTATGCTTATCTCAAAGGTTAGGCAGAAGAGACTTTTGTATAAGAAGGAGTAAAGTAGGTTGAAAGAAATGGTGTGGGAAATAGGATGAACAGATGGCATGATCTCATAGTTGATCTAGTAATGTTTTTCCCTGAGGGCAGTCAATTTTCTGGAGTACCCAGTGAAGATGGGTTGTTCTTAATTCCAATACTTTCTTAAATTCAAGGGTGAGTCAAGGTCCAAGGGCCTGTGGGGAAGAGAGAAGACTGACTAGAATTTGGCCAGGTTAGAGCATATTTTATCCAACTTGCTCAGGTCAGTCAACTAAAGAGGGAAATAATCAAAATAACTTACAATAGAAGCTGAGTAATCCAAATATGAGTGTAATTGATTATAATTTAGAAAATACTTTTTCTAGACAATAGTTGCATACGTACCTTTCTTAAAAGCAAACACAATTTAATTAACGTAGATTTACTCATGAGCAAATAGCACTGGCTTTATATTCCATTAAAGGTGTTAAAATGAAAAGAAAATGAATGCGATTTTTTCTTAGATGTTGGTTCCAAAATTATTGGCTCAACATTTATTACAGTGATTTTAGTGGAAACTTGATAAAGATTCCTTATGATTATTTAAATCCACTTCAAGCCACTTAGAATCTTACCCTCTTTCTATGTTAGACCTTGGTGACTGAGTGCTAGATTTACCTTCGGAAAGTGTTATCTTGGAAACGATATGATGTCATCTCTTTGGCATTATAGGGCCGAAAAGGAGGAAGAGGGCTGCTTTTGGAAGATATAAACCTTTGTTTAAACATGGAGAGCTTTAGTTAAGACAGCACTAAAGAGTAGAATAGTTATAGAGGCGTGACTAAGGTGAATGGAGTTGAACAAATTTCTTTGGAGGTGTTCTCTTTTTCTCTCTCATGCACGAACTCAAAATATTGAACTCACCAACTTTGTCTTATTTTGCTTTAAAATTTTACTGTTATGGCTAAAACTATTTTTTATGTATTCATGGAAATAATCTTTGGTGTATTAGCCAGATAGGTTATTGAATTGTATAAAACATGTAAATAAACTCAATGCAAATGAGATCTCCTGGGATTACCAAAAGAGGATGCGATCATTCATTCTCCTATGACAAAACAGCTCTATGAGGTTTTAAAGATACTAAAAAGGAATAGAAAAAGGGGAATTAAACAAACTGTTATATATAACAAAAATGTACTCGCATATACATACCTAAAATGTATACACATATACATGTACACATACGCACATTCTGATGGTTCCCTCAGGGGAAAAAATGAGAAAGGTATTTGACACATTTAACTAAACGTAAACTGTATTATAATCATCTCTTTTCCTTAGTTTAGGATTCTGAAATCCAAGCTCTGTATTCGTCATGTCTTCCATATCTTCTTTACTCGTTCAAAACGGACCTGTGTGGGGCACCAGGACAACTCACTCAGAGAAGCATCCGACTCCTGATTTGGGCTCAGGTCATGATCTCACAGTTTGTGACATGGAGCCCTGCGTCAGGCTCTGTGCTAGACGTGGAGGTTGCGTGGGATTCTCTCTCTCTCTCTCTCTCTCTCTCTCTGCCCTCCCCCCACTCATGTTCTCTCTCTAAATAAGTAAACAAACATTAAAAAAAAAAGGATAGACCTATAGATTACGTAATTTTTAACAAGCTATCTTCCCTTAATGTATGGTTGTAAAGAATGATCACGTCACACTGGAATCTCAAACTTGGGATTGCTAATGTTTTATACTGCAAAAGTATGAAGCATAGCCCTCCCTTTCTCTGTTTGAAGGACCTTTTTTTCACTAAGAATCTGGATCTTTCATTTGTCAGTGGGTTCATTCATTTAAAATTAAAAAAAAAAAACTGAAAGAATAGAATAAAAGCAAATGAACTAAGGAAAAAAAAAAAACCCTCCACTGTCTAGATGTAGATCACTGGAGGTGCCTCTTCCTCATCCTCTTATCAAAATTCTTATTTCATGTAAAATCTGTTTAGCTCTAAGTCTCTTTGAATAAGCAAAGCAGAACTGAGGTGAGCTTAGAGGTTTTCTCCTTAGTGGAAAGTGTACATAAGTACGATGGGCAACAAGGCCCTTGAGGTCTCTTGATGACCCTCTATAAATAATCTGGCTGAATTAAAAGAATCTTGAATTAGGAGTAAAAGGCTCAGTGTGAAAGCAGCCACCTTGAGAGTCCTAGATAAATGTCTCAGAGTCTCTCTACCTCGCAGAGCCACGGCAAGCTTCAGGGACTGGAAAAATGCCTTATAGATTTGTTTCTAAAAGATCTATACAGGGGATGATTAGCTTAACATGGGAAGTGGAAAGTGGGTCATACTCATTTTTTTTCATGGTAGTTCAACACCTTTTATATGTCAGACACTAATCAGGTGCTTGACATCCTAATGTAGTTCGGCCAGTTAAATGCAAGAGACAACTATATCAAAAGAAACTTCCAATTTATGTGAAATCAGATAATATATTTAATAATAATAAATATATAATGTAAACACACACAGAGTGCTAAGGGAGTACAGGACCAGGATCCAGCCTACCCTGAAGAATCAGGGACAGTTTCCTGTATGACATGGTGCATTAGGGAAAACATAGAGCAATACTCAACTACTAGAATTAATTTCCTCTGTCATTTTCTTAATTATGTTTGTGACTACCAGACATATGATAAACATGGCATTTGTAAATGTATTATATTTAAGTCCAGTTTTTGAGGAGACACCCTAAAGTTCCAAATCATAAAGTATCTAATTCTCCTAAAAATGATTGAAAACCCAAGTGAAACTAGTTTAAACAATAAAGGGAAGCTATTTTAGAGTATCATACATGCTTTAGAGGTTTCGTGTTTTGATTCCTTTATTTAGCTCTGTGCTTTAATTGTGTTTTACTATATCCTCTGATGCTGCCTTTTTTTTTTTTTTAATGAAACTTTCAGAATCAGGTGGTTTTTCCTGAGGCAAACAAAGTAACTTCAACTGCACTAGTCCACACATTTGTATAGCAACCATTCAGAAGAAAAAAAAAAAATATCTCACTCCATCAGGTATCAATCCTGGACATCAAGATAAATGTTCTAAGTTGGGTCTACCTGTGAACCAATCTCTTCAGATGGAGAAATGTACAGAGAGATTGGATTAACTCTAGGCCAGTGTCATCCCTGAAATAATCGTAGGGACAAATGAAGGGGCTTGTGCCCTTGGAAGAAAAGAGTCACCAGGATTTGGCTATAGAGCAGGACCTAGAGTGAGGTGCAGTCTGGGCGTATGGAGATTCTGGTGATGTCTTAGCTTCTGGAAGAAACTAGGCAACTGCCCAACATCTGTAATGAAAGGTCTCTTTATCTCTTTATTATTCTCTATTGATCTTGTATTCAACACCTATCAACATGTATGTTCTAAGCTTTTGGTACATGTAAACTAGAAGGTTTTGGAAGATCTCCAGGTGTATCATGTATGAACATCTATGAACTTCAATGCTCAGGTGTATTGTTCAACACCACAAAGCAATTCTCCAATTCTCAGTAGACACTGTATGGGTGTCTTATAATCTTAGTCGATTCTGACACTATCTACTTTGCCTGAGCTCCCACAGGTTAAAGACACAGTCCAACAAACTGCCACACCCCTAGCCTTTGAGCCACCAATCGCAAGCCCAGATTGTCAGATGGGCTTCCGATCAGCTGGTTATAAATAGGAGGTTCCCATAATCTCCTCCTTGAGTGTAATTAATTTGCTAGAGCAGCTCACAAAACTCAAGAGAAACATTTACTTATATTTATCAATTTATTATAAAGGATATTAGAAAGAATAGCTAGATAAAGAAGTACATGGAGTGAGGTCCAGAAGCCACAGTACTGAGATGCACTATGCTCATAGCATGTGGACACATACACCGATCTGAAAGCTCATCATCCTCCTCCTTCAAGAGTTTTCTAGACCTTAATTTGTAGCCCCACTCCTCCGTTTCCCAGAGGTCAGGGCGGGGTTGAAAATTCCAACCACTTGGTCTTTTTGATGATTCACCCTATCCTGAAACTATCAAAGGACCCCACCCTAAGTCACCTTATTAGCATAAACTTAGGAGTGTTCAACAGTGACTCCTTATGAATGACAGACCCTCCTGATTTCTCAGGAAATTTGAAAGATTTTAGGAGCTCTGTGCCAGGAATAGGGCACCAAGACCTAACATATTATTTATTATACCACAAATATTTAGACCTAATTTTAGAAAATTAACTTCTAATATGAAGGTGAAATACATTAAGGTTAACATCTTCACTAGGTTTTCAACGGCTGCCACAATAAAATACTGCAAACTTAGTGATTTGACACATTTAAAAAAAATTAAGTTTACTTATTTTAAGAGAGAGAGAGAGAAAGAAAGAGAGAAGTAGTGAAGGAGGGGCGGAGAAAGAGGGGGATAGAGGATCCGAAGTGGGATCTGTTTATAGCAGAGAGCCCCATGCATGGCTTGAACTCACACACGGTGAGATCATGACATGAGCCAAAGTTGGATGATTAACCGACTGAGCCACCAGATGCCCCCATTTTTTTTTTATTTAACTTTGTGCCTGTAGTTGTAAGTAGGGCACGTGTCTGAACAAGATAAGATAAATGTGTCAGCAGTGTTATGCTCCTTCTGAGGGCTCTAAGGAAGAATCTATTTTCTGCTCAATTGGGTTGTTAGTTGAATTTATTTTCTTATAGTCGTAGGACTGAGGTCTCCAGTTTCTTCCTGATTATAAACTGAGACCTGTTCCCAACTTCTAGAGGCCACTAGTTTCCTTGGCTTTATGCCCTCCTCCTCCATTTTCAAAATAGTAATGGAAGGTCAGATCTCTCTCACTTTGAATCTTCTGTTCCTCCTCTGCCAGGAAAGATTCTCTACTTTTAAATGAGGAATAATGTGATCTAAATGGACTAAATTGGGCTCATCCAGATAATCCAGGATAACCTCTCCATCTAAAAGTTCCTAAACTTTACTACACCTGCAAAATCTCTTTTGCCTTATTTACAATTTGGGAAATTAGAACATGGACATCATTTGGGGGTTATTATTCTGCCTACTGTAGCACACTAATCTCCACATTATTTCCAGAGTGATCGCCTTAAAACTATTACAGTTACTGTATAGGAGTATCTTTGTTTGCCTGGGGACTTTGATAGTCTGATAGTGTGAATAAGAATCGGGACTTTGGGTCATGTGGTATCTTTTTGACCTACTGAGGGGCTAGAGCCTGAAACTGGTCATGTGGTCAGTAAGCTATGCTTATTCAGTGAACCCCCCAAAAAATCTGTACATTAAGGCTGATGTGAACTTCCATGATTGGCAACACTCTGTATATATAGTCACACACTCTTTTTTTTTTTTAATCTCAATTCTTTTTTTATTTTTATTTAAAAAAAATTTTTTTTTAATGTTTATTTATTTTTGAGACAGGGAGAGACAGCATGAACGGGGGAGGGTCAGAGAGAGAGGGAGACACAGAATCTGAAACAGGCTCCAGGCTCTGAGCTGTCAGCACAGAGCCTGATGCGGGGCTCGAACTCACGGTCGGCGAGATCATGACCTGAGCTGAAGTCGGATGCTTAACCGACTGAGCCACCCAGGCGCCCCTCTCAATTCTTTTTTTAGACAAAGAGAGAGAGTGTGTGTGTGCATGTGGTGGGAGGGGCCGAGGAAGAGAGAGAGAATCTTAAACAGGCTCCATGTTCAGTGCTGAGCTCCATGTGGGACTTGATCCCATGACCCTGGGATCACGACCTAAGCCAAACTTGAGAGTCAGATGCTCCACTGACGGAACCACCAGGGGACCCTATAGTCACACATTCTTAATGAAAACAGTGACACTGTTCACAGCTCCACAGAGAGAAAACAACTGTAAGTTCTGTAACTGGCACTTTCTTGGACTCTGCTGTATGCAGTTCTTTTCTTGATGGATATAAATCTGTATCCTCTATCTATAATAAACCATAACCGTGGGTATCACAGCTTTCAGTGACTTTTCTGACTCATGCTAGCAGATTGGTGAAACTTTGGGTGGTCTTGGGAACACTCTAACTTTCAGTTGATGCCAGAAGTGAGAACAGTCTTGTGGATTGGGCTTGCTCTAACTTTGTAGCTCACCACTGATAATCTTTCCATTTCTTAATCCATTATTTTACCATCTGGTTTCTATATCCAGCCCCAATCTGATTTCCAGGCTGTAGATACGTACCTTCTAATTTGGGCAAAATGCTTCGAAGTGATTCCAGCTCCCTCTTGCTGTGTGTATGGTGGCAGTAATGTCCCATGGTATACACATTTTTTTTTTTTTTTAATCCACACCTTTCTACAGTGATTTAAGGTTTACTCTCTTACTTGATTTGCTAGTGGGCAACTGATAGTATGATGCAAGCAGTCTTAACAAGTGCTTACATGTCAGGATCTCCTTCTGCTGCTCTTAAAACCCTTGTGCCGCCATGTGAATTGCCTGCAGGATCGTGAGAGGCCTTTCGTGACCCAGGCACCCCCAAGACCCCAGCTGGCACCCTGCCAACCAGCAGAACTGTGAATGAGGCCACACTGGATTATCTAGCAGTCAGCTGACCTGCCACTTAAATAAAGGTACATAAACAAGTCCAGCTGACATTCTTAATCAAACCTCAAGAAGGCCCCGGAACTGATTAGTACTTAAAAGGGAAAAGGAGGATAAAGGGGATGGTCCACCTTGAGTCATGTTATCAAGCATATTATGCAATGGGAAAAGAAGTAACTTATCGCAGACCCATTGAATGAATAGAACTTGTATTGACTGGAAGATATACGGCTCCTTGAATAAAAAGGATATTGGATAAAGGAGTTACTTATGCATTATAGTTGCTCATATTTTTAGGGTTGGACTTGGAATTCGTAAGGTACATGATAGCGAAACATTATCTCAAGGTAGGCATTTTCAGAAAATAAGATTGTTTAAAGAAGTGCAGTTATATTCCAATTATATTCACCCTCTAGTCTGTCATTTTTTCCCCCTGGGGGCATACTTGCAATCCTTTAGAGGACAATACAAGAGCAGTGGCTTCTTACTATTATCCTAGGAATAGTAGGGTAGATACCACACGTTAATGTCTAAATGGGTTTTATTTGCTACACTATGCAATATATTTGAAGTTTGTGCTTAAAATCTTAATACAAAACTTTCTAAACCTTACATATTCAAAACTATTGCATGAGATCAGTCTCCCAAAATTCATATGTGGAAGCCTTACGTGCAAGATGACTATATTTGGAGATAGCGTCAATTAGGGTTCAATGAGGTCATAAGAGTGGACACCTAATCAAATAGGACTGGTATCCTGGAAAGAAGAGGAAGACACACCCCAGATCTCTCTCTCTCTCTCTCTCTCTCTCTCTCTCTCTCTCTCTCTCTCTCTTTCCACACACACACAAAGGAAAGGCCAGCTGAGGACATAGCAACAAGGTAACCAACTTCCATGTAAGAGAGATCTCACCAGACACCAACTAGGCTGTTCCCTTGATCTTGGACTTCCAGCCTCTGGAATTCTGAGAAAACTAATTTCTGTTATCGAAGTCACCCAGTCTGTGGTACTTTGTTATGGCAGCCCGAGCAAAGTAATTATACTCCCTGTTTCCCTGTTAGTTAAAATGGACCTTTATCATTTCTCCATCATGGGTCCGTGCCTGTCAACCATTCTATTTTACTTTATTGCTGTTAGGAACTGCATGACGCTTGTCTTCCCAGAACTTAATTAGAGCTTGTAAATCATTTTAATTAGACCTTTTAAAGAAATATTGAATGATGGAAATTTCATTATCATTGCATCCTTTAAAATGATAATTAAGAATTTAGCAATCTTTCAATAATATTTATGGTTGTATATCAAGCTTGTTTTAAGTGCTTAAAACAAACTAAATGAAAAGTATTATTTTTTAAATCTCCATGTACATGCTGAACGTTTGTGTTTAGACTTAGAAAACTGGAGGGCATATTGAAATGAAGACAAATTTGTAAGTGAAGTTCATTAGGTCTGCATGGTTTTGCTTTGCATGCACTTGAAAATTAATATCATTGGGGGTGCCTGGGTGGCTCAGTCAGTTAAGCGTCCAACTTCGGCTCAGGTCATGATCTCATGGTTTGTGAGTTTGAGCACCTCATTGGGTCCTGTGCTGACAGTTCAGAGGCTGGAGCCCACTTCAGAATCTGGGTTTCCTTCTCTCCCTGTCCTTTCCCCACTCTCATTCTGTCTCTCCCTCTCAAAAATAAACATTAAAACATTTAAAAGAAAATAAAGAAAATTAATATTATTGCAATAGGTGAAAGAGCAATGGAATCTTAAAAAAATTTTTTTTAATGTTTATTTATTTTTGAGCGAGAGAGAGAGACAGAGAACAAGTAGGGGAGGGGCAGAGAGGGAGACACAGAATCAGAAGTAGGCTCCTGGCTCTGAGCTGTCAGCACAGAGCCTGACACAGGGCTAGAACTTGTGAGCTGTGAGACCATGACCTGAGCTGAAGTTGGACGCTCAACCAACTGAACCACCCAGGCACCCCTAGAGCAATGGAATCTTTAGGCAAACTACGGACTTAGATGATTGTGATGTATCAATGCCGTTTATCAATTGTAATAAATGTATCACTTTGCAGAGGAGTGGGCTATGCCTATATGGAGGCAGGGGGTTATGGGAAATCTCTTTACCTGCTTTTTAATTATTTTAGTGTGAATCTAAAAGTGCTCTAAAAAAGTAAAGTTTTGTATATATAATGACAACCTAATTTTTAATACAAAATTTTACAAAAGCAACTGACAATAATAACATATAATAACAATACTAACAATAATAGCATATACGGATGATGTTAAATTTTCATAAATCAAAATTGAAAGCATCATAAGCCATGGAGGAAAAAAAGAGTAATGGGTCCTATAGTTATCACTATACAAACAAGTGGAAGAACTGTTATCCCTAAAGCTGTTTTGTCCTTTCATTCATTCAAAAAACATATTTTAAGCACCAGGGAAATATTTTCTGTATCAAAAGTGTAAATTTCACTGATCTGATCTTAGCAGGAAAAATGATGAAACAGGTTAAAAAATAATTTCCTGCTCAGAGTGGTTAAAAATAAATTACGAATTAACAAAGATGGTGTATAATTTGAATGAGGGATATGGAAATGTCAGGAGACAAAGGAATAGTTTAGGACTCAGTGTAGTAAAGGGCCCTCTAAGGGGAGAAGGAATCTGTGAACCAGTCAATGTGTCAGGAATGAGATATGGGAAATTCATGCTTAAAGAGACTTTCTTTTCAGAGGAAAGAAACTGATAGGCAGTGAAGTTATATATACTAATAGAAAAAGTAAAATTTTGCCTTTGTTTTTGGCTGGTTGGATCATACAAATTGTGTAGAAATCCGACATACAATCACACAACCATTTTCAACCCAAAGTTGTGTTAAAACCTTGATGAGGATTGGAAGCCAATGGTCCCCACCTAGAGTAAATTTCTCTCCTCTTCACTTTTGTAGCATCCTATGTAGACAATCTCATAGCTTCTACCACATTGCATTGAAGATAATCTTTTTATATACCTGTCTTTTGTATCAGATCAAATTCACCACAAACCAATTATTAGGATTTATCTCATTGCCCCTACAGTACCAGGCACATGGTCTAACACCTAATAGGTGCTCAATCAGTGTTTACAGATGTAAAATTAAATTAATCTTCCCAATTAACTAAAGAACTATTTCCCAACAGTGGGCATGGTGTAGAGAAATGCTATCTTTATAGGATTTCAAAGACGTTACATTGAACTAATGTAAAATCTAAACTCCAAAATAGTGCTAGAGAAGTGTGGCAATCTACCTTCTCTTTTTAAAAATAGTTTTCAGTCATTCTGTTTGATAGCTTTATACTTATTTCACTCTCATTAAATCATTTTTAAAATTTTTGAGTTTCTAATGAACTGAACTAACAATTGATGTAATTATTGGCTTCTTGTATGTATGTTTGCCTGCAAACAAATAAAAATTTCTACTTGCATTCTGGACTTCCAGTACTTACTATCCTGTTGTTAATGTGATGAATGAATCATTAACGAGCTGAAGTATTTAAATGTCAGGATCAAGGACTTTAATGGCATTAATTAAAATATAAAAAAAATCTCAGATCATGTAATTTGTTTTGCTTTGCTCTGAGACGCAAGCAAACAAATCCACTTAATTTTCATAATCCAATTTATAAGAGAATGAAAGAAAAGATAATATATGGCTATATCTAAAATTTAGAAGATATTTGTTGATATGTAAAATTAAGTACAGTATAACTAGAGAAAAGGCTTTTCTACCAATATGAAATGGAATACGCCATAGAATGATTTTAAATGTTTTTATTGCTGTTAGAGATTCTTAAATGACATTTAAGGTAGTTGAATAGGTTTTATTACCAAAATAATACTTTTATGATTCTGCTTTGGACTAAAAATAAATTGTTGGATGAGTCAGATATACACTGGCTGGACTCTTAGTTTTACAAAAGGTTTTAAGAGAGAAAGAACACATACACACACACTGCAGATATATGTTAAAGACCTTTTAATTTGAATATTTTATTTTTTTATTGTGGAATTCTTGTTAGTATATAGAAAAATTAATCTATTTTTAAGGAAAAAGATTGGTTTTTACTAATCAGGTCTCACTGTATTACTTTGCTAGGAGTGTGGCATATAGACAGGATACATTTGATGGATTTGAAAAACAAACCATCAAATTGTATAGGATATACATATAGGATATAAATAGGATATAAATATTTGTTCTTTTATCTCTCATCTAATAACTAAGACTTATATTATACCAGGCAATGTCCATCTAGTTTCTGTTGAAAGAAAGAAAGAAAAAAAGAGAGAGAAAGAAAGAAATAAAGAGAGAAAGAAAGAAAGAGAGAGGCGAGAAAGAAATGAAGAAAAACAAAAAACTCACTACTTTTTAAGCCAGACCTCTTCAAATCTAGTTTTTTATAGAAAGGTTAAATCTGTTTTCTCATTTCTTTTTATCGTTTAAATATTGATTTGTTTGCTTGTATAATTTTACATTCTTTATTGTGAATTATTTTAAATATGTATTTTAAAAATTCCCAACAAATATTTAAAATATAAAAATATTCATAATATACAGCAAGCCTTCTATATTATTGAGGACTTTTTATATTATTATTGAACTAAAACCTACAAATATAGGAAGAAAAAACCAGCTGGGCACAATTTGTCATACTATTACATCTCTCCCTTCTTCCCCAGTATTAGCCATATGCTACACTCGTTGTTTTTTATTCAACAGGTCAAATATAAATAAATATTTGCTGAGTGAAAACACACCAAGCATTCTCATAGCCATTTCATAGAGAACAGAGTACATTATTTGCAAAGTTTACAAACATTACCCAAATTTATGCATCCATAAAAATGCATAGTATTATTTTCATGGTTTTGAAATATTTTAAATAATGACAGAAACCTACTTCTATTATATTTATAGTAAATTTATGTTTATAATATAAATATTAAAAATTAGAGTATAAAAATTATAAAATATGTAATTATATATTTATATATTTAATGTATAAATATATAAATATAATATATAATATATATTATATATGTATAAATTTTATATAAAAATATATAAAGTATATATGTATATATTTATATAAATATATATAAATATAAATATATAAATGTATATATACATTAAATATTATATTATATTATATTATATTATATTATATTAATATATTAGTATAATATTAATATATTAATTAATATATTATATTATATAATATATACTAATATATTAATTAGTATAATTATATTATATTATATATTAATATTTAATTAATATAATAATATATTAATTAATATATTATATTATATTATATTATATTATATTATATTATACATATAATACAGATATATTATATTATATTATATTATATTATATTATATTATATATATTTTATACTTTATATTATATATATTATATATTATATATATAAATATTATATATTTATATAATATAAATATTATATTATATTATATATTAAATATATAAATACCTATATATATTTATAAATATATAAATATATAATATAATGTATATATAAATGTATAAATGTAAATATATATATTTATATATAAATATATATAACTTTTATATATTAAAACTTGTAAATGCATATAAATATATTTATATTATATGTTGTATATTTTTATTATATAATATTATATATATAGCATATAATGCTTAAATATATATATTTATTATATACATGTATTTATATTATATATACATATTTATATAATTATAAAAATTAAAATATATAAAATACATATTTATATAAATTTATAGTAAATATATAAATTACAAAATTTATGCTAAATACAATTTTTGAGATAACCCATTTAAAATATTTTTCTGTAGTTAATTCATGTCACAGCCTATATTGAATTCCAATGTATGCCTTACAGATAGAAAATACTACATGTATTTACATTTTATATATCTCTGCTTGTCTGTTGATGATTTGTTTCTTTTGTTATGAAAACAATGATGCCATGGACATTCTTAAACATGTCCTTACAAACACATCAACTTTGATATTGCTAGGCTATATAACTAAGAGAGAAATTGCTGGCTCAAAGGATGTACCCGTTGTTTACATTAGATAATACTGATAAAACGCTCATCAAAGTGTTCATACCAATTTACTCTCCAGATAACAGTGAGGGGGTTTGCTCCAAAATATCTTTGCCATCAATTATTACTGTCAGTTTTTCCATCTTTTAACTTTGACAATATAAACTATTTAAATATATATATATATAATACATAATTTTTTATCTTAGAGAAAGAGAGAGAGTGGATAAGAAGGGCGAGAAGGAGAGAGAGAATTTTAAGCAGACTCCACATTCAGCATAGAGCTCAACGTGGGCCTCAATCCCATGACTCAGGATCATGACTTGAGCCAAAATCAAGAGGCAGATACTTAAACAACTGAGCCACCCAGGTGCTCCTAAAATGCTGTCTTAATATGATTTTGAATTGTGCTTTCTGGATTATCGGTAAAATGAGCATTTTTGATATGCTTACTGTTATATTATCTATGATCAGATTCCCCTCTTGCCTATTCTGATAATTACTCTTTTGTTGTTAACAGTTAGGAATTATAGGTATTGCATGCCATTAGTTTGTTTGGATTTTCACTTTCTTTTCTGTATCTTCTGTGGAATACATTTTTAATGTTAATGAGATCAAATTAATTTTTTTAATTCTTTGTGCTTTTAGTATCTTGTTAACATAAGACCATAAATATATTAGCTAATATTTTATTCTTGATATTAAAATATTTTGATTTTCTTGAGTGAATAATTTATTAGTTAGCCTGATAATCTAATGTTTGTGGGCAGTAAAAAAAAAATAGGAAATTAATTTATTTTTCTTATATGTGTAGATAATCCCTTGGATAGTGCCACTTATTGAAAAATATAGTTATCACCTCTCAGATTTCATTCCATATATAGTAAATCAAATTTTAATACAAGCATGTCTTATTTATAATCATTCTATAAGTATATTCTATATTATTCTTTCCATTTGTTTATTGATCTATCCCATAGTATCTTCACAAAATGTTTAACCAATCCAAATAGATGATCCATATATTTTCTTACATTTTCCCAGTTGCAAACTTTCTGTATGAAACCTGCATTTGGGATTTTCTTGGCTTATTGCTTGGCTTTTCAGGGTAATTCTGGACATAGGCAGAGATATAGGCTAGAATTATAGGTTGCATTAACATATTTTAAATACAGAGCCATTTTACAAGCCTGGGTTAAAACCCATATTGATAAGACATCTTTTTTTAAATTAATTGTTTGATGAATGAAAATGAGAAAGTTTTATTTCTTCTAATATCATTATCCACTTTTCTATCAATGATAGCATAGATGATAAATTAAGTTAGATGATACCCTTTTTTAAATCTGTGAAACATTTAACAAGACACAAATTATCAATTCTCACCTGAAGAAGTACTCATTTGGTAATTTTTGCCATTTTGGGGACAAAACTTTTGGGAACCTACTATTTTTCATCAAAGTACTTTTCTCTGTTCATGATTTGTAAATATTAAGGATTCTTCATAGATATCAATTCATTCATTCGATAAATATTATAAGAGATAAATAGATCAATAGACAAACTTTGCACAGCAAGAACAATTAGCTGCTCAGTATTTGTTGAAAAAAATGAATAAAATAACAAGTCATGGGGCAATGTGACCAGAAAGATAAACCCTGGAAGACTGAGGACTGTTCACTTCAAATAGAATTCATAGTTTATCTTTTAGAAAGTGAATTTTATGGTCGACATATTTGAAGGCTAACAATTAAGATAAAAAGGAAAAGGGAGGCAAACCATAAGAGACTCTTAAATACAGAGAACAAACTGAGGGTTGCTGGAGAGGAAGTTGGTGGGGGTATGAGCTAAATGGATGATGGGCATTAAGGAGGGCACTTGCTGGGATGAGCACTGGGTACTCCATGTAAGCGATGACTCACTGGGTTCTACTCCTGAAACCAACACTACACTGTATGTTAACTAACTTGAATGTAAATAAATAATTTTTTAAAAGAATGCTATTGTGACCACATCAGTGAGGATTTGATCACCTAAACTAGGTCCATGATAATTTAGATAGAGGATAGAATGTGCATTCTCTCTTTATATGTATTCACACATGTACAGATAATATGTACAGACAGGAGTTGAAACAGCTGAATTTGTTTTGTAATTGAATTTAAGGAATGGGACAGAAGAAGGACTCCAGAATGCATGCCAGATTTCTAGTTGGGCTGACTGAGTGAATAATGGTTTATTACCAAAAATTACTGAAAAAAATATTGAAGTATGAGCAGACGGAGGGCATGGTAAACTCTGTTGGGATAGGCTCTCCTCATTAACCATCTCTCATACATGTTATAAGGCTCAGATGAGATAAGGAATGTGCAAAGTTTTTAAGAAATTTAAGACATTGGGGTGTCTGGGTGGCTCAGTCAGTTAAGTGTTTGACTTCAGCTCAGGTCATGATCTCACAATTCATGAGTGTGAGCCCCACATGGGGCTCTGTGCTGACAGCTCGGAGCCTGGAGACTGTTTCAGATTCAGCGTCTCCCTCTCTCTCTGCTCCTCCCCTGCTTGCACTCTGTCTCTCTCTCTCTCTCTCGAAAATAAGTAAACAAAAAAAAAAATTAAAAATTTAAAAAATAAAGAAATTTGAAACATTAAAATCATCTGGGTATATAAAAGATACCATTATCATTTTCGGCTGAAGGGGAAATTATGTAAATCATAAGTAACGATGGTAATTTTCTTTTACCTGAGAAGAATGGAATAGAGAGGGGGGCATACTGGCTAATAAAATTAAGGTAGAACCTATATATCAGGATAATTAATTTGTATACGCTGATCTTTGTACCCTCAGAATCTAAGAATCTGTGTTTTAGGTCTATATACTTTTAAATATGTTTTACTCCATAATGTCTTGATTAATGTTTTTCTCATAAAATCCAATTTAAGAGAAAATCATATTATCTATGGGCATTACTGGCTACGGTAAAGGTACCACACTTTAATGAGACTCAGCCTATACTGAGGGTAAAAAAAACATGAAAGATTATTATAAAACTCACCATCATATCTGCTGTAAGGAAAGGACTATGAGGATTATACAAAGTCATTGTGATTAGCTTCCCCCCCCCAAAAAAATATGGCCTAATACTTAGAAATAGTATTTCACATTTATTTAATTAATTTGGAATTTCAGGCTAATGCTAAATTGTGTGCAAGAATCACCTCATAAGGTAGATGACATTAGTAAAGTTTATGAGATCTGGGGCACCTGGGTGGCTCAGTTGGTTAAAGTCTGACTTTTGATTTTGGCTCAGGTCATGATCTTTTTCAGCTCAGGTGGTGATCTCACGGTTGTGGGATACAGCTCCAAGTCAGGCTCCGTTTTGGCTGTGGAGCCTGCGTAAGGTTCTCCCCCCCTCCCTCTGTCCCTGCTCTGCTCGTGCTCTCTCCCTCTCTCAAAAATTAAAATAAAAATAAATTTATGAGATCAAAGTCTATAAACAATTCTGTGGAAACAGTTCTGTGGAGTCCCATAGTTAGCATGAAGTTTATTTTGAAGGGATGACACTTGAGATTCAGCAGGTGCAGAAAGAAGTATTCTCTGAGCTTCCTTTATAAGACTAAAAGCAGCAAATTCTGGAAATAAGGCTGCCATAAATTCCCTCTCTAGGATGGTCTACTCCCAGGAGGAAGAACCAGAATAAATCTAACATAAATCCCTTCTCCAGGGAGTTGTAGGGCTCTGTAAAAAGTAGAAGGACCACCCACACGTGTAGAGACAAACATTATCACAAACTTTCTTATCTCTCCTTTGTTCTCTTAAGGAAAAAAAAATAGTCTTTCAAAAGAAAAGAAAAAAAAAACCTTTTCATTCTCCTCCTTTTCCTCTAACAAATTAGGTATATAAACCTCTAATTTGAACTATTTAGCATGACAGCTACTTCATTTGTTGCTCCCCATATGCATATGTATCAACTTTTTTTTTCTATTAATCTGTCTGATGTCAGTTTAATTTGCAGGCCCCAGTCACTCCACTGAGAGGGTAGAAGAGATTTAGTTTTCCTCTTTTGCAGTTCCAGTATACACAGTGAACGACTGGTGGAGCTCAGGCACAAACTCTAGTTATCTGGTTCTAGAGTCTGTGTCTTTATTTTATTTTATTTTATTTTATTTTATTTTAATTTTTTTAGAGTTTATTTTTGACAGAGAGAGAAAGAGAGAGAGACAGAGCATGACGTGGGAGGGGCAGAGAGAGAAGGGGACACAGAATCCGAAGCAGGCTCCAGTCTCTGAGCGGTCAGCACAGAGCCCGACACGGGGCTCAAACTCACGGACTGTGAGATCATGACCTGAGCTGAAGTCGGACACTCAACCGACTTAGCCACCCAGGCGCCCCTAGTCTGTGTATTTAAATAACCACGTTCCTCTGGCTTATTATTCATTTGTGATTACTGTTTTTCTTTGTTTATGTATCTTTAGGTTTTAAGTTTCGAATCTTATTGGCCCTGTGAACAGTGTCACAGACGATCTCTTTGATTACCAAATGTTTTGGAACAAGCCTATAAATCTGCCCCAATAAAATACAAAGGTCTTTAATCTCAATATCAAATTCCTAGGAGCATACTAGCTCAATAATCTGTTTCCTTATTAGCAAAACAAAACTTAAGGCTAGTATTTCACAGCAAATATATGAGATTGTTAGTTTACTCTGACAACACAAGGATTGGTATTCATGGTATAAAGCCAGGGAACTTTCAACTAGACTGAAGGTAGAATTTTATGTGATGAAATATCAGTAGTTTTGCAAGTTTGCTGTTTAAACAAAATGACAACTCAGGGTTTACGGGTATGGGAAGCTAACAAGTAAAGAAAAAGAGTAACTCTGGCCATATATATTTGCCTCTGTATATACTTTGTCAGTGGTGAGAAATAGACATAACAGCATGGGGGGAGTGCCTTACTAGTCAGTTTTAACACATATATTTCAAAGCCTCAATTCTGGTACTATGTTGTCTATATTTATTTCCGCTTGTAACTTTTGTTACTTTATTATTATATTTTATATATTTGAAAAAAAATTAATGTTTTATTTTTATTTTTGAGACAGAGACAGGGTGTGAATGGAGGAGGGGCAGAAAGAGAAAGGGAGACACAGAATCCAAAGTGGGTTCCAAGCTCTGAGCTGTCAGCACAGAGCCCTAAGGGGGGCTTCAACCCAGGAACTGTGAGATCATGACCTGAGCGAAAGTCAGACACTTAACCAACTGAGCCACCCAGGTGCCCTTATATTTAATATTTTGTAAGTGTCCTTAAGTATTTCCTAAAACTACAGCGAAGAGGAAAACTAATAAATTAACCAATTACATATATGTATAATACATTTATATGTGTATATCTGTATTTACTACCCTTTCCCTTTTGCCTTTAAATAGACCATTTTGTCATGGAAAGTGACACTACCTGGGAATATATATGGACCAGATAGTATCCTAGTATACTCAATTTTATTTTTATCTTACTATTTTATTAATCCTATACTTGAATGGGTATCACAGTAGTGATGAGGTTCTCTTGGCTGATAATTATCAAGAGATAGATTAAATAATATCTAAACTACTCAGGCTGATTTCTGGCTTTGCTGAAAATAAAGACTTTCTGAACTTTTTTTTTTTTTAATGTCTTAGGCTACTTTCTATAACATTTCAAAATGTTTTTCATGCCTTTGCAATTAAATCGTTTATTAATATGATTATATTCTAAATGATTTTTCAGCTTTTAAACCCACTCTTGAAGCAGCACAAATCTATATTATGATTAAATACCCAGGCTAAAGATGTGAGAAGCAAACTGTTAATTGTGTGCATATATGGGCGGTTTCTTAATTACATAACTGGTGAAACCAGAGGAAATATGTGATGTTATCCTTTCTTTTGCAGAGACATTTTTGAAAATCAAAACCAGTGACTGTCTTTGCAAGACAAAGAACTGATTATGCGTTTAGTCAGTAAATGAAGAATGGCTGGTTACATGTTATGTTTTGTTCCTTTATTTTCCCAGCTGCATTGACAAGGTTTCTTTTGAAACCGCAGTCAAATGAGATGGTCTCTGGGTAGAGAATACAGAAAACGGCGTTTTCTCTTTTTCATAACGTTAGACCAGCTCTGCGGCGGCGCACCATGTTACAAACAGACTCTAACTGTAAGGGGGTGAGGGCACAAAGTAAAGGTTTCCTATGGTGGAGGTTATGATCTACTGTAAGAAGGATCTACCGCGGGAGGAGCTACCCTGTGTGTGAGCACGGGGGCCAGCCCACGAAAAGTGCTACAGGAAGGGCTTCTAGGAAAACGTGCAAATCAGAGAACAGGAAGATGGCGATGACCTTTAAATTCATTCGTTTCCCGGGAAGTGTGCCCATTACCTCCTTACGTGCATTCTGGCTAAATTTCCTGGGCCATTGATGCAAGGAAATCAGGTATATCGAAGCACAGGGACCTAACTGGGGAAAGTGTCTAGCCCAGGACAGAACCTCGCACCAACTCCCACAGTCATTAGTCACCAGAAGGGAGCTTCAGTCTGTCGCCCTCGCTTCCCTTGAGCTTCGTTATCAGAGTGTTCGTGTTTGGGAAGAAAGCAGGTGAGCCCGGCTCATTTGCAGCCAAGTGAGCTGCGCTTGACTATTGTGCTGGAAAATCTAGCACTTTTCTGCTACTTGTCGAGTTAAAATAGTCCTTCCTGGCTTTCAACAACCCTTGTCATTTGAAGGTGGGCTAAAAAGGGTCCCTTTATCAAATTGACATTACTCCCACCGCCGAAATGTGGTTTCTACATGGAATACTGAGGCTTAGCCCTGAAGGTCCGATCTGCCCTGGACAAAAGCCTAGGGAAATGACCTCACTGCCACCCACTGCCAGGGACAGAGTCATGGATCCCGCTTACTTCTTTCTGGTTTGGAGCCAGGTGTCCGGTGATTCAAAATTGAGAAAAGAAAAATGCACACACATATCCAAAATATTCATATTTTCAATACGAATGAAGAAATAACAACGAGAACGAGAAAATAACAATGATCTGAACTTCTATTTCCGTTTCCTTTTTGTTTTCCTTTTCTTGCCTCTTTCCCCTTTGGATAGTAGAATTTCTTTTTTTTTTTTTTTTTTTTTATGCTACAGGTTTCATAAGGAGAACCTTACATATTCAAGTGTCCTAGAAAAAATTATTTGATAATGTATTATTAGATTTTTATATTTATACACACACACATATATACACCCATGGGCGTATATATGTAATCTCTAACCCTATATTAAATAAGCATAACGGTTCATCTGTAAAATTTAAAGGTTTTGCGATTTTACCAGATTATTTCATATAGGTGGTGCACTGAAAACTGATTTTTCTGGAACAAAAACCATCGCATCAGAGGATTGCAAACCTGGAATCTGAGATGTCAAATAAATGCATTTTTCTATGTTTTTGTAAGAATCAAAGATTTTCCCTGTGATTCAAATGACAATGACAAAGGTGACTTAAGGGTTTCACGTTATGATTTTGTAGGGAGTGCTCTCTTTGTTACCACAGCCTTAAAGATCCCCCTTTCTATAAATCTGACAGTGGATTATTCGCCATAAATCTAAGAGGCCAAGCATTTGGAGCTTAAAACTCCTGCATCTGTCTGACTTGGCATCACAGTGAGAGGAGTCACAAGGCCAGACACTATCTCATTGGGGAAGACAAATTATCATGTCTGAGTACCAGGAATAATGATTCTAAATATGGACAGGTCTAATTCATTCAACATTTCAATGATGGCCGAATGACACGTGCTGGGTGGGTTCAACCTCCAGCTGGAATTTTAGCTCTTTGGGAAGCTGCGGCAGGACAGATCTGTGGCAGATGAATGACAGACACATTTTGGGAATGAATGCATTTTCTAGCTCAGACAGGGACCTTTCAGAATTCTTAGGAATTATGTCATTTTTTACTTCTTAACCGTTTACTTCCCTTCGTCCGACAAAAGCCACTCATACCCACCCACCGCCTCGGCACAGGGCTATTCATGACACTAATTTTTATACTTTTGCACTTAAGATACTATTACAAATACCCATCTTTTATCTTCTTTGGCAATTGCATTTTTGCGTGTGTGTGAAGAGCTACTGAAAACAAATGGAAAAGAAACGGATTTAAACAAAGGTTATATGAGCATGCGTATTCCAAAGAGGAGATTCTCAGAAATATAAAGTAAATAATGTAATATCTTTTATTTGTATCCTCCCCCAAAAGCAATAGATTAAGTGCTAATGACAGATTCAACAAAAGCAAATATCATTTTGCTGTGGCCAATCCTCTGGTGTTACCTGAATGGTAACTTTACCACCATTGTCTTTGGAGAACCATCTCTAATGTATATTTCTGCAGGACTTTGTGTCCCAGAAAATTGATATTCAAAAAAAGAAAAAGAAAAGAAAAGAAAAGAAAAGAAAAGAAAAGAAAAGAAAAGAAAGTTTTTACAAAATCAACAACACACCTTTATTCTTTACATGGTCTAATAATAGGAAGATGTGTTTTATATGTGTTTTTGGTATCTCCTTGTGAATTTGGCATCTCCTTGGTCAATGACAAAACAAATCCTCTAGCACTGTCCCTGGAATCCTAAATTGAAACTTATCCTGTGACAGTGAGGAATAAAAGTATATATAGATGAGGAATATACACAACAGGTAAAACTAAACTTCTAAAGCCAGAGTAATAACTTCAGAAGATATAAAAAATGCAATCCCATAAGTAATGATTATTACGCCTATTGTCCTTTTATATCTGTAGAAATCAAAATGCTGATTCTAGTTAATGTTAATTAAATCCAGTTCTAATATATGTATGTATTGTTTTTCAAATAGAAGAGCTAATCAGTGGCTAATGTCTAAACAGGAGTTGAAATACTGTCAGAAGAAAAATTTTTAGGAAGATACTAATTTGTTTTGATTACGATATAGCTCATTAATGGGCTTTCATAAACTATATTCGTTAGTTTTCATTGCTAATGTAAACTGCCTACAGTAGGTTTCACTATAGGAATATAGTCAGATAATATTTCCGATTTATTTAACATGTTCTTGTCTACTATCTACTATTTGGCACAGTAAAAGACACTGGGTATACAGCAGTAAACAAAATATAAATAATTCTTTCAGATGTACTAGAAATAATTTTCACCTAGTACTAATAAAAATTTGCTAACATATGTAAATGTTTCTATGATTTATAAAATGCTTTTAGAAGCATTATCAAATTGATCCTTTTTGTGACTTATGGTAAAGTATAAATAGTTATTATCATTATTTCCATTTTCATATGAAGAAATCAACCTCCAAGAGCTTAACTAAATTTACAAATATTTTTTGGCTGGTAAGTAGCAGAGTTGGGATGTAATTTTATACTCACTGCATCATGCTTTGCAGGTGCTGTCTGAAATGTAAAGGAATGCTCGTTCACTTTCCTGATGTAAATATGCTTTTCCTATTTTTCCTTTAGCAGAAAGTCCCAGTAAAATGTCCCATGATGACATGTAAATAGCTATGTATTTAATATAATTTTAATCAACAAATATGTAGAATTATTCACAGAGTCCTGGGGTAAGAAGGAATTGCATGGTCTGGTCTCACTCACTTTTTTCAGGTAAGTAAAAACGTCAATAGTCCCAAATCCAAACAATTTATCCTCATTTTTTAAAAGCTTCAGCAAACCTTTTAGCTGCTTGTTTTAGGATTTAGTCATCCTTGGAAAGAAAAATTAGTTATTTTGGACACAACATTTTCTAGATAAAACTAAAATCCATTATTCCCTGGCTTAAAGTTAAGAACAATTGATGAAACCCAATTAAAATGTTGCCCATCTCTTTAGAGTCAGATAATTTTCATCTCTCACCACTCCAAATGCCAATAATCTGTTTTCTTTGACTCCAAATATTTACAGTATTTTTAAAAGTTTATATTACATAAATAGAATAGTATGTTTTGGATCTTATTTTACATCCATTATTAGAGTTTCACGTTCTTATTTCAAAAATTGTAAGCTTATTAGGGCTTTGTATTTTGCTGTATACATTTTCATCTAATTGCATATTACTCGCAGTTGATGTTTCATTTGGATGGTTTCTCAAATGGATTATATAGAGGCTGAACTCCAGAATTATATTTCATTTCCCAGTTTTCTACTTTGGCTTTAGGCTAAGGTCTGTTATATCCATGGTTAATGAGGAAACCTTAGAGGCAATGCCCAATTCTAACTAATGAGCTCAAGTGCAGCCATTGTCCATAGTTCTCCTGGATTAACAGCATCCAATCTCATTTACTAGACAGATGCATTTTCCAAAGTTAGTGTGTTCTATCTCAAAATGGCACCTGAAATCATTATAACTATTTGGTAATACCATTTTGCACATAATGGCAATTAGACAATAAGCAAGAGACCATACATGATAAGAAGTCATGAAGTGCCCAAACTGCAGAAGTACACAATTTTGGAAGGGAAAAAATGCACATTTTTGCATTGAGTAGAAAAGATTTCATAGAGGAGATTTCAGGTAGACATTGAAGAAGAAGCAGGGCTTAGACAGACGTTAACAGACCATGGGTATAGTGAGAGAGCTGCTGTATAGGAACTAGTTATCATCCATTAATTTTCTATTTTAGTCATTACAGCACCATCCAAAAAAATAGAAAGCTATTCTAGCACTATATGTGGAGGGGCAGTGATGCAGAAGCAAGTGTGATAGAAAGTAAAAAACAAAAAAAAACCCTGAATTTTGTTCTTGATTTTATTTCTAATTAGGCTTGGATATTGTTAAATCTGTGTAGGATCTTCAAAATTCAGTTTCCATACCTGCAAAATAAATAAGATGACTTAATATTTATTAACTTCCCACCAGAATATTCAATAAATGTATGCTATTTTAAAAATGAATGCAATTAGATTTTTTTCCACTTGTCTCCCCTTTTTCATCTAACCTGAATATTTTAATCTCAGAGTCTTTCTCATTTCTCCTTGCTTATGTCACTACATAATATTGAATGTAGCAATGTTTGGAATTCACTCCACACTACTCCAGTTTGACTGAACGGGGCTGAGGCAACAGGAAATAAGAAAACAAAAGGGTGAGAAAATCAGGGTGAGGTCAGGTAATTGGAAATGTTTTTGCGAGGCTGGCTTGTAAGAAGTTAGAGATGTTTAAAGCAGGACAAGCAGTCAGGGTTATAATGTGTCATGTTGGAGAGTTTGGATTTAATTCTCAAGAAACAGAAAACCATTGATAGGTGTTAAGTGGGGGAAGTGGCATGGTAAGATTTGCATTTTAAAGAGCTGACTTAGGACTTCTTATTTCCCTGTCTGGCACCGAAGGAGCTTAGAAGTGACCACTCCATCGAAGGAGCTCGAAAATCACCATCCATGGTAATAACAAGTAAAAAGCTGAACAGACTGAAAAACCAACAACTCTTCTTAGATCCTTAAGAGAAGTGAAGCTATGGCCAACTGGTGACACCAAAATTGAACAAAAGAGACCTGCAGATACAGAGAAGCGAAACTTACCAGAATGGAAACACAGCAGCTAAAACTTCTGGCACGGGTGCCAATGCCAGGGTAGGAAGACCTGAGCTATAATTGGTGAATTGTTGGAGACTCGGTGTGGAAGAGTATCCATGTGGTCCAGGTGGACCCAGTCCCCACAACCCCAGGAGCTCAATCAGGTTCTTGAAAAGATCGGAAACAAATCCTCTCACGCTCCTGTCAAGGAGAGTAGAGAAGTCACCATTTTGAAAACACCAGTGCATTTTGTTCTTCTTAACAGGTCCGGTCACAAGAAAAAGTAGTGAACCAGAGCTTTACCTGCTAGTGGTTTTTTCAGAGCCTAACCTACCTGGGGGAAAGGGAAATACCCAATTCTACCCGTAGTAGATATCCTGTCCCACCTAAGGTAGTGGTGGTGAGAAACTGAGAAGCACGTGCAGGGTTCCCAGTGCAGAGACGCAAGCAAACTAAAATACCGAGACTTGAACACCGGACATGGAACACTCCTTTCATCCCTAAGCTTTTCTGCCCCCTTACTGAAGGTCCTTCTGGAAAGTTCCTTTTGCCTAGTGCATATCTTTTCATAGTATCAAGAAAAATATCGCAAGGTACACAAAATGGCAAGAACCAGAGTTTGACAAGACTGAGAGGATATCAAAACCAGACTCAGACATGACAGAAATATCAGAATTATCAGAATCAGAAGCCTATCATGCCTTACAGGCAATTATGATGCACACGTAAAATTTGAGAACCGCTGATCTAGAAAAATGATTTGGATACTAAATTTTCTATATGTGATTTTCCCATTTGTTTTGTGTGTGTGTGTGTGTGTGTGTGTGTGTGTGTGTGTGTGTGATTTTACTCCCAATTCTACTCACTATAGACTTCAAGTAATCTTCACTTGTTTTGCTCCTGTAATCCTTTCCTATATAGTGACTGTCAGTCCTATAAGAGGTGTATCTTGGATGTCTTTTACATTCCTTCATGACCTAGCATGATGATGCTAAAGAAATATTCAGTAAATCTTTTGTGAAAGAAAGGTTAATAACTTGACATACTCACTGGCTAAAGCTGGTTATGCAGACTGTTTTTCTGCAGAAAGTCTGACCTGGAGACAGCATCACTTTCTAGATGATGTTGAGTGTCAGCGTGAACACCCCTAAGTTTCATGAACCAGAGATGACTCCCACTTATCCAGAGACACATTGCCTCATTTAACATTACCTATGGGGCTCCCGGGGGACTCAGTCTGTTAAGCGGCCGACTTCAGCTCAGGTCATGATCTCGCGGTTCTCAGGTTCGAGTCCCGCCTCGGGACCTGTGCTGATGGCTCAGAGCCTGGACCCCGCTTCGGATGCTGTGTCTCCCTCTCTCCCTGCCTGTCCTCAGCTGGCACTGGTACTCTGTCTCTGTGTCTCTCAAGAATAAATAACATTCAAATTTTTTTTTTTAAAGATTATTTAAACCAGAAATTCCTCCTGTCCCCTCTGGCTGTTATACAGGAAGTATACAGTAGAAAGGAGAGAAAATAAATTTGGCGTGGTACTTGACATGTTGCTGTTTGCCAGAAGCTCTGGGAAAAGGTTGGATGGAAGATGAGTTATGAGCGTTTGACAAGAATTGAGGGTCCTGACTAAGCAGTAGGTACCTTTCATTCATTGGGGTTGACTGACTATAGTTTAAAATACCGTAGGGAAAAATGATATTTCAGGCCAACCCCATCTTATTCTCAGGCACCTAAATGAGCATGTACTTGGATCTTACCCAGAATTTGTTCTTCCAAATATACTTTTGTCATGGAAATCCTGAGCCGTGTTAAGAATCAAAGAAAGCTGCTCGCCAGTGTAGATGGGTCACCTATAATTGTGCATACCTTCTAAATGAAAATCAAAATATATGTCACATTGCTCTTTCTTCTTGTTTATCAACCATGAAAACACACTCTCAACTTGATAATCCAGCCTCAGTGGAAGCCAAATATATACAATTTGTTAAGGTTTAACTATGTTTGTTCCACTGTTCTCAGCAATTTTCACGCACTTAATCCATATGCAATTGTAGTAAGGGATCATTCAGTTACTGGTCGATGGAAAACTGAGGACCAGAGAGGTTGGTTAATTTTCAACAGATCACACAGCTAGTAAAGACCAAATAAATAAATAAACAAACCAACAAACAATCAAATCAACAAATACACATTTCTTGTGGCAGAAAACCTGATTTCTTAACTGTATCTCAGTCCCTACATCAACAATTATTTCTGCAGAGCTGTTATGGATATGGCCTCAGTTGCCATCATGCAATTTTTTAAACTTAAAATTATATTTTTTTGGAAACCTTCTTTCTTTTTTCGAGGGGGGCAGTTTCCAAGTAGCATTTTTATTCAGTGTTCCCTTACTGATCAAGTCTCCTGTGAATTTCCTATTTCCTTCTCTGGCCAGGGGAAAGAGGGATGTTAGTTAACTGGCTTGTACACCCCACGAGTTGGCCTTGTAGGTTCCCTTCTGGTCTTGCTTATTGGACATTGTCCTTTTCCGTCCTGTTTTTGTTTGTCCTCTCTGAGCCACTGTTTGCATTCAATTTTACAAGGTATCCTTCTATTATCTCCTCTAGTTTTCAAAGCTTTTTTTATGCCCCCTTTATACTTTCCATACTTTCTAATTCATCGAAAACTTTTTTTTAATATATTCCAGAACATGAGAGAAGATGCCAAATGGGAGTATAGTCAATGAAGAAGAAAAAGCAGAAGAATTAAAGTGGACAGAAATGTCACAAAGACGGAAATATGAGAAATATTGAGTTTATACCTGAAAAGTTCCTGAAATAGAAGTAAAAGAAATAGAAAAAAGGGAGAAAAATGTCATGGTAAAGAGTTTGGGACAGCAATTGTCTGGGTAAAGTTGCTAGAGATTCACCATTGAGGCTTAGAAACATAAACTGTGGGTTTGTCTCTACATAAATAGGAGAGAAGAATTTGAACCAACCTTGTGTTTACATGAGGGGGCAAAACAAGTTTGTATAGAAACGGGCATCATTTTTTTTTAATAATCCTGTAAACGGGACTGTGACTTAAATGGTTCTACCTAATACTATAAATATTGGGAGGATCGTTGATGTGAGAAGAGGCAACATGAGAGGCAGGTGTTCTCGCTTACTGAGGTTGTCAGAGATGTTAGGGCTAATTTCTGTCACAGGTTGGGCTAACCCAGAACAAAACTGCATGATCTGTTTCTGGACTTACCATTTTCCGGTAACTTTATGTTTCCTCTTATAACAAAATTCTTCTGGGCCTAACTTTATTAGAATATTAAACTGTCATTAAATATACAGTAAGAAATATATATAGTAAAAAATATACATATAATGATCCATTGTACTTTTGTGTTCTGTAATGTTGGATAGATTGTAGTTTAGGGCCCACTAGATAATGAGAAGGTATTGTATATTTGTCACGTCATTTAATTAGCACCACAATCCCATACGGTAACCATGGTAATGGCAGTCCTAAAGTTTTAGAATACTTTCAAGTTATAGACAGTGAATCTTGAATACTTACACTCAGATTCAGATTCAGCTTACTCACTCTGGCTTGAAAAAGCGAGAACATTTTACCAGGGGTAGATTCAGGTTTTGGACCATCTGAGGCATATGCAATTTAGGTAAGCTAATTAAAAAAAATAGTGATTTAAATGATAAATGCAGAAAATGCATTTAAGATTACGAACACATTGTCATTTTCTATAGAGATAATAGTAAGATAATTCAGTCTCTCCACTCTCAAGGTTGGTCCTATGTATTGTTTTATTAAAACGTTTCAAAAATCTTTGAGCTTCACTACTCATTATCATTATATTACAGTGCTACGACTGCCATAACGAAATACCACAGACTAAGAGGCTTAAACCATGAAAATTTATTTCTCACCGTTCTGGAAGCTGAAAGCCCAAGATCCCTGTGTCCTCACGTGGCGTTCTCTCTGTGTGCACACGTTCCTGGAGTCGCTTCTCATAAGGAAACCAGTTCTGTTGGTAAATCCATCCTTAAGAGCTCATTTAATCTTCTTTGCCTCCTACAGGCCCTATTTCCAAATAAGGTCACAATGACGGTTAGGCCTCAACCTATAAATTGTTTGTGGGGACACAAATTAATCTATACAATTGATATTGTCCTGCAAATATTTCAAGATGTTATCCATTTTCAAAAATCCTTTATCAAGTGTCGTGCATATATGAAAATTACACAAAGATAGTTCTGTCACACTACTGCTAGAAATTTGTGCTGTGTGACAATAGATTCTGATAAATTGTACTTCCTTAATTTTTATAAAAAAAATTGATGGTACGTTTATAGTTACATATGGCATATTATCAAGAAGACCACAGACAGAGATACGTATGGTATATTATTAAAAATTACAAACCAGGAAATTAAAAAAAAAAAAACTTAACCTATCTGGGACAGTCATTAATACTCTAGAGTTTACTCATAGGGAAGCCACAGCCTAATTTTAATGGCGCACTGGTCACATTTTCTTATCTTACTCGTGCAACATTGTCGAACTCATTTCATCTCATTCTCTTCTCACCCATTGCTTGCAATTCTTCAGTCACACTATTTTTTTTTATCTCCCTCAAAGATATAAATTCATATCCATCCTTAAACTTTTTCTCTGGTTTGTTTTTCTATCTAGTATATTCTTCCAGATCTTCATACAACACTGCAATATGACTCTTTCCAGTTTTCTTCCAGAAGAATTAGTATAACAAGGACCCAAGTTACTTCCTGCCTAAAACAATACTAATACTTCATATAAAACATACAAATGTTTTTTTCAATATAGAACACTATAGGACAGGGACACCTTGGTGGCTCAGTCAGTTGAGTGTCCAACTTCGGCTCAGGTCATGATCTCACGGTTCGTGACTTCTAGCCCCATGTCGGGCTCTGTGCTGACAGCTCAGAGCCTAAAGCCTGTTTCAGATTCTGTGTCTCCCTCTCTCTGCCCCTCTTCCACGTGCATTCTGTCTCTCTCCCTCTCTCTCTGTCAAAAATAAACATTAAAAAGATTTTTTAAAAATTAACAAAAAAGAACACAATAGGACAGTGATCACTTAGACAAGAGGAGGAAATGAGGTGATCCCTAAAATTGTCACAACTTCCTAATTGGAGAGTGGTTCCTGGCAATGGGTGAGGGAAGATTTACTCAGTTACAGCATGACAGTCTCCCTGACCTAAGATTTGGAGATGAAAATCTAGGAAAGGCAAAGCAGCTAGACTCTAAAGGACCATGCCAGAGAAGAAAAGGCATCACAGAAATAGTTCCAGAGATCTCTTCCAGAGTTGTAAAGAATCCACTTTAATTCTTCAAATAAGTACTGATCAGTTCAGGTGGGTATGAAAACTACCCAATGCTTTGGAAAATCTACCAAGAAGGAACAGAGGGTAGAATCCTGGCGCTTGCATAAGTCTGGATATAATCTGTGTTCCTCCTAGACAGAGTTGAAAATATTGTAATTTATGGACCATTGAGTAGGAGAGTCAAAAGGTTATTGCCTTGGCAATATGACAAAATCAGTCCCAGAACCAAAGGATACTCTGGTTGCATCTAACAGAGTTTGAAAGC
The DNA here is from genome assembly GCF_027475565.1 of Acinonyx jubatus. Classification (NCBI taxonomy): domain Eukaryota; kingdom Metazoa; phylum Chordata; class Mammalia; order Carnivora; family Felidae; genus Acinonyx; species Acinonyx jubatus. The sequence continues at coordinate 178,846,998 of NC_069382.1, read as the reverse complement.
AAGTCTCAAAGTGATCAAACTTCTAAGTAAGTTTGATCAAAATTTGATCAGACTAAGTTTGATCAGAATTCTAAGTAAATTAACTGTATTATGAAGCAAAACTTACTATATAGGAATACAAAAATATCCTGCTTTTAATATAGTAAAATTCACAGTACTTATGATCCAGTCAATAATTACCAGGTATGAAATAAAATAAGAAAATATATGCCATATTAAGGAGAAAAAAACAATCACTAGAAATAAACCCAGAAATTAAATAAATGATAGAGTTGACAGAAAAGTATATAAAACAGTTATAACTATAACGCATATGTCAATAAAGAAGAGCAAAATTAAACATTTTAAGTAGGAATATGGAAGAATTAACAAAACAAATTGAACTTCTAGAAAGGGAAATCATGCCTGAAATTAAAAAAAAAACAAAAAACAAAAAAACAACAAAAAATACAATGCTTGGAGGAGATAGATTATACATTGTAAAAGAAAAAACATTGCATATGTAAACATAACAACAGAAGATATGCAAAAGAAGAAAAACAGTAAAGACACTTAAAAAATAAAGAAAAAAAATCGAAAAACTGAGGAACAACTTCATATTAATAGGTGTTTAATTGAAGTTCCCATGGGGATATTGAAAGAAAAAAATATACGAAGACATAACGCCTGAAGTTTTTCCAGATTGGGTTGAAACTGTAAGTTCATAATCCAGTAAACTTGGCACGTCCTGAGCATGAGAAGAGAACTACCTAAACAGTAGAAAACGTTAAACACAGCCAGAGGGTAAGCATGAACATGTGCACACAGAAACACGTACCATGAACAGAGGGACAAAGATGAGGAAGGCAGCAGATTGTTACAAAAAAGGCAGATCAGAAGACGGTAAAACGACAATTTCAAAGACAGAGGGAGGGGCTCCTGGGTGGCTTAGTCAGTTAAGTATCTGACTCTTGATTTCAGCACAGGTCCTGATCTCATGGTGCAGAATTGGAACCCCACAGGGGCTCCGAGTTGGGCATGGATACGGCTTGAGATTTTTCTCTCCCTCTTTCTCTGTGCCTCTCCTACTCTCACTCTCTCTTTAAAAAAATAATAAATAAATAAAGACTGAGAGAAAAATGTCAGCCCACCACAACCAGCAAAAATATCTTTCAAAGGCAAAGGGAAAATAAAAACATTTTCAGACACAGAAAAACTGAAATAATCACTAGCGTCTAACGTGCGAAATGTTATGGGGAATCTTTTAGGAAAATTATTAGAGATGGAAATTTACATTCTTCACAAAGTGATGAAGGACACCGGAAATCAAAGACATGGTAACAAAGCAGTAAATAAATAGTATTTTCTTACACATTTAATATGAAAATTTTTGACTTACTAAGGCAAAATAATAATACTGCATTATGGGGTTTAGGATCCATAGAGGCAAAATATAAAAACCAGTATAATAAGGCCAAACTAAGGTATTTTCATTACAACTGAAGTAGTATAAGTTTACCTGAAGGTAAACTTTATGAAGTTAGAGATGGATATTATAAACTGTAAGACAGCCAGTAAAAGGAACAATAGGAGGAGATAGCTAATACACCAACAGAGAAGATAAACAAATCATAACAACAAATTAAGCCAAAGGAGGTAGAAAAAGAAGACAATGAGAATAACAACAATAAAACATGTGGGACAAGGAGAACACAAACAGAATGATGGCATACTAAAGCCCAACCACAGTGGGGCACTTGGGTGGCTCAGTTGGTTAAGTGTCTGACTTCATCTCAGGTCACGATCTCAGGATTCATGGGTTTGAGCCCCGCGTCAGGCTCTGTGCTGACAGCTTAGGGCCTGGAGCCTGCTTCTTATTCTGTTGTCTCCCATTCTCTGCCTCTCCCCCACTCTCACTGTCTCTCTCTCAAAAAATGAGTAAACATTGAAATAAAATTTTTATAGCCCAACCACATCAAGAATCCCGTTAAATATAAGTGGTTCCATCATATTATTTAAAAGGCATGATTGTCAAAATTGATTTAAAAAAAAAAACTAAGACCCAACTTTGTGTTTTCTACAAGAAACAAACACATATAACAAATATGGGTAGTTGAAAATAACAGTTTGAAAAAAACTAGCATGATAATCAAAATAAAAATACTAATCAAAATAAACTAATCAAAATAATCAAAATAAATACTAATCAAACTAAACACTAATCAAAATAAAACTGAAATGGCTAAAATAATATCAGGCAAAGTAGATTTCAGAACAGTATTATAAGGGATAAAAAAATAATGTCCTATATGTGTGCATGCATCAAATCAGCCAGAGGACAACATGTTGCTGAATTTTTTGAACCGAACAAAAAAATTCAAAATACTTGAAGAAGAAATTTATAGAATTATGAGATTATAGACAAATCAAGAGTTACAGTAAGAGATTTCAACCTCCCTTTCTCAATAACTGGTGGAAAAATTAGACAAAAAATCAGTAGAGACTTAGAAGACTTGAACAACACTACTAATGAACTTCATCTAATTTACATTTATGAAAGACTCTATTCACCCACAGCAGAAAGCATATTTTAAGTTGTGCATGGGCACTTAGCAGCATAAAATATGTATTAGCCATAATGAAAATCTCAATGGATTTTAAATGACGTAATAACACAACATACAACCTTGATCACAATACAAAGTTGAAATCAGTAACAGGAAGATCTCTGGAAAGTTCCCAAATATTTGGAAATTCATTAACAACACAAGTCTAACTGACCTGTAAGTCAAAGGATAGATTGAGGACGAGATTAGAAAGAAGTTTGAACTGAAGGGCAAATAAAAACACAGCATGGCAAAATGTATGATATCAGCCAAATCAGTAGTAACAGAAAATTTTATTAGAAACGAATCAATAATTAGAAAAGAATCAACGATCTCAACATATTTTCAAAATTCACTTACATTAAAGCACATATTAGTAATGCATTTCTTTTCATGACTGGTGTTCTGCTGAGTTGATATACTGCATTTTGTTTATAATTCAGCAGTTTATAAACATCTGAATTACTTCCACGTCTTGGCTATTATAAAATTGGCTGTTATAAGCATTTGTGTAGAAGTTTTGTTGTCGTTCGACTGCCTGTTTTCAAATCTAGTTAGAATATCCTCAGTAGTGATGCTGCTGGGTCCCGTGGTAATCTGTGGGTGACTTTTTGCGAAACAACTACACTGTTTTCCACAGAGGGTGTGCCATTTTATATTTCCACTTGCAATGTATGAAGGCTACAATTTCTGTACACTCTTACAATTTTTTATTGAAACTGGGATATTTTTGTTAATATGGCACCTATGGAACCCGTAGTCTTACCCCCCTCAGACTTTGTTATTTATGCTTTTTGTGGGTGGTTTTGTAGTGAATTTTCTAACTTTTTTTTTAGGGCATCTACATTCTTTGCATATGTGACCGCTGAAGTCCTTGTTCCGTTGCATTGAAGGCCACCTAGTGATTTGGCACAGATTTCTTTAAATACTTGGAACAACAAACAAAAAACAAACAACAAAAACGCGAGTAGCTCCTTTCTGTCTTTGTAGATTGCCTCTGGATCAGGACACTGCCTCACAGCTTAGCCAGGCAGCTGACAATTCTGTCTTGTCTTTTGCTTTCTACATATTCCCCAAACATCTCTGTCCTTATCCTCTTCTTCTCAGGATTTTTAATCCATCTATTGCTTGCCCTGTTATTCCTTGTTCTAGGTGGCTGTTATTCCTTGTTCTAGGTGGCTATGGATAATATATTTGCTTACATGCTTTTGACCACGAAGCTACTCAGCTTGTTTGTTGCTCTGTGGAGTTCCCTACTCTGCCATTTTCAGAGATGTCGCTGTTGGTCTTGTAAGTTTTCACTGAGCATAATCTCCTTCACTCATGTTATTGTTTCCTTTTTTTAAAGTGTTTATTTATTTTTGAGAGAGACAGATCAGAGACAGAGACAGAGACAGGGAGACAGAGCGCGAGCAGGGGAGGGCAGAGAAAGAGGGAGACACAGAATCCGAAGCAGGTTCCAGGCTCCGAACTGTCAGCACAGAGCCTGGTGCGGGGCTCGAACTCACAAACCGCAAGATCACGACCCAAGCTGAAGGCTGACACTTAACCAACGGATCCACCCAGGCGCCCCATTGTTATCTTTGATGTACACAGTTCCTTTCAATTGTTGACTCATGTTCTATGGTATAGATGTACAAAGTTTTCTTAACCAACCATCAAGTGAACTTGTGTATGGATATTAAGGAAATATAATTTTTCTTTATTCCGGAATAAATGCTCAAGTTTGAGATTTTTGGATGGTATATTAGTTGTAGGTTTAATTTTTAAGAAACTACCAAACTATTTTTAATAATTTAATAATTTATAATTTGAAAATATAATAATTTATATTATTTTACATTCCTTCCAATAATATATAAGTGATCAAATTGTGTCCACATCTTCACCAGTATTTGGTGTTGTTGCCACGTTTTCTTTTAGTCATTCTAATAGAGGTCATTGTGATTTAATTTACATTTCCTTAATGGGTAATGAAACTGAACATCTTTTCATGTATTTATTTGCCTTCTGTATATTCTACTGAGTGAAATTTCAGTCTATATATGTGGTCCATTTTCTAATTGTACTGTGTATTTTTCTATTATTGTATTGAATATATATGTATATATATACATATTCTAGATAGCAGTTATTTGTTGGAAATGTACATTCAAAGTACATTCTCCTAGTCTTGAAATTGTTTTTCATTCTCTACCCAGGGCTTTTTGTCCAGCAAAATAATTTAATTTTAATAAAACCCAATTTATCAAGCTTTTCTTTTATAAATCATAGATTTGATGTTCAGTTTAAGAACTTTTTGATTATTCCTAGAATCTGAAGACTTTCTCCTAGGTAACTGTTATGGAATATAACAGTTTTACATTTAAGGTCATGATCTAGTTTGAGTTTATTTTTGTATAGCATGTGAGGTCAGTTTGAGATTTTATTTGTTTTGCTTTATTTTGTTTGGCTAACAGATGTCTATTTTCTCCATCATCATTTTTTTTTTTCAACGTTTATTTATTTTTGGGACAGAGAGAGACAGAGCATGAACGGGGGAGGGGCAGAGAGAGAGGGAGGCACAGAATCGGAAACAGGCTCCAGGCTCCGAGCCATCAGCCCAGAGCCTGACGCGGGGCTCGAACTCACGGACCGCGAGATCGTGACCTGGCTGAAGTCGGACGCTTAACCGACTGCGCCACCCAGGCGCCCCACCATCATCATTTTTAAAGACTATTCTTTCTCCATTAAATTTCTTTTGCAACTTTGCCAAAAGTCAGTAGAGCATTTTTGTGTGGATCTATTTTTGGTTTCTTCATCATGCTCCATTGATCTGTGTATAGATCCCTGAGCGAATACTATGCTGTCTTGATTGCCGTAGCTGTGTAGTAGGACTTAAGATTTTATAGAGTGGTTTGTCCCATTATATTCTTCTATCTCAAGGTTGTGTTAGTTATGCTAGGACCTATGCCATTCCACATAAGTTTTAGAATAAGCTTGTCCACGTTTTCAAAAACACTTGCTGGTATTTTGATAGGGATTGCACTAGACTTTTAGATCAATTTGGGAAGAATTGACATCTTTACTATCTTGAATCACATGTGCTGTGATCTGTCTAATTTTTCACTGGTTTCCACAATTACAAAATGTTTTCACATAGGTAGAAGTTTGTTTTTTTTTTTTATAGTAACTTAATCTTCAGCAAAATTATGCAAATGTATGCATAAGGAAATTATCTCAGGAATACAATTTTGGCAGTTTGGTAGGGGCAGATGTTCTCTTTTTAGAATTTGGCTTATTTAAAAGAAAGATAATGGGGCAAAAAGATCTTCTATGTCTAATGTGAAAATCATGTAATTCTTCAGCTCATGGATCAGGAATATTCATTTATTCATCACAACCACTTTGTCCTCCAACAATGCTATCAAGGTTTCTTGAATAACTGAAATTGATCTACTTCCTTATTCCTCCATCTTGCTTTATTTTAATTGTATTTTTAAAAGTTTCTGACTATAGCCATAGTTCCCTTGAAATTTTCTTATACTTGTGAGAGCCATCATTTCCCTCCATGTAGCTCCCGTGCAAACAATTCTAAATACTTGAAACTGCTTTACATTTTTCCACCAAAAATGACTTTTCATTCTGTCATATTGTAGTTTATATTCCTAAATAGGTGAAAGAAGAACACGGGGCATATCCTGGGGTGGACATATCACCTGAACTGATCACGTCAGAGGGAAGGAAACAGCTTAAGTGCTTGGGGAGATTGCTATCTCTCTTTGTCTCTGTCCCTGTAGCTTGCTGTGTCTCTTATTCCTTCCTACTGCACCAGAGATTTAGTGGTCTCAGTGGGTCCCGGAAGACTACTGTGACAATAAAAGACAAAGATGACATCATAAGGAAGGGACCCAGAAATATGATGTGATGAACAGACCCTAACCATGTGATACTCTGTACTCCTTGCTATGTAAAATTATAAATTTCCTAATTCCAGTTCCAGACAGATTTTTATAACATTCCCAATGAACTCTAATGATTAATAATTCTTAAAAAAAAAAAAAAAAGAGTTCTTAAGTATCAATGAGGTAACGAAAAATATCTCAATAGGAAAAGGACAAAGAAAATGAAAGCAAAACGTATAAAGGAAGCATAAATAACTAGTGAATATGTCTTAGTAAACTTAAAATTAAAAGTATTTTTTCTCTATTAATTTTATTTTTTCTTTCATTTTTTCTCTATCAATTTTAAATGTTTTTATCATTTAATACTAATGCTTTTTAAAAGAAAAATATGGATGTAAGTGTGAATATGTTCATATTAAATGAAAAAGTACTGAATTGTTTTTCATGATTAAATTTGAGGATATTTGAGGGCTTTTTTTGTCTTTCTTTTACATTTATAAACTTTCTAAATATTTACCAAGTTCAAATAACATTTTTGTGCAAATAGATGAAATAAAAGGTGTTTCTAAAATATAAATAAATATAACATGAACAAAATACTAAATGTGTGCATTATAATAATACTATTTTGGGCCATTTTTCCCTTCACAACTTGCACTAGTTATATCAAGAATTTCTAGCATTCTTATCAAGAACTTCTGTATGTTATAGTCAATAATTGACTTTTTATCTACAGAATTTTTTTAAGAAAAAACAATTTCCCCTCAGCATAAGAGCTATATTTGCATAGTAAGAGCCATGACTCATTTATGAACTATATCTCTGTGTTTTTAATAGCTATATCATCTATATTTATATATCTATATGTATATCTAGATCTACATGTAAAGCATCAGATCTATACTCCAGATTATTGAAGGAGAAATAACTTGTTTGCAAATTTACCTCATCCAAGCATGTCATGAATAATATGTAAGACTGAATATAACAAACTGCATGAAAACCTAGAACAAGCATAAGACCTTTATATACATGTGTGAATGTATGTATTAATTTATCTTTTATTTGGGCAGGACCAATTTACAAAACCAGGCATGTTAGCATAATCTCATCTATTGTTAATAAAGATTTGTTGTTGGTCTTATTTGGTTTTGTCTGTCATTTGTTATGCACACACCATGAGTAATCTCAAAGAATATAGATGGTTGGATTACTTCTGGTTACTATTAAATCCTAAATCTCATTTATTTATTTATTTATTTACACCCAATGGGGGGGACATACTATATAGGTAGGAGAACCTTGGATCAGTGTGGTATACTCTATATGTTTTGTAAATACCTAATGATACAATGATAACTTGTTAAAACCACAATTGGAGAGGACGAATTTAAATAACCTGTTTTAGATTTGACATTTCAAGAAAATGAAATATGTTTGAAGAAGTAGGTCCTTTTGACAATATGATCAAACAACCAACAGTCTTGAAAGCATATTTTAAGATTTTATACACCATACAAAAATTATGAAACCATAATTTTATGACAATACTTGAAATTAACATTTGAAAAATTACCTTGGGTACAAAGTAAATGAAAACTAAAATCACATACTGTTTTAAATTTAACAAAAAAGACTATCATGTCAAAAGTCTAAAATAGGACTAAAACTTCATTTGGAGGAAAATTAAGAGTCTTGAATGATTTTATTTTTTTAAAAAGAAACTAGATAGAAACTTCAATAATAATTTAAATAAATTGGAAAAATAATTTAAAAATCTAAATAAAACGGGAATAGAAAATACTAATAAAATGTGTGAAATCACTAGGAAAGTTACAAACATTAAATATTGAAACTTACAGATTTTGGGAATAGACTGTGAATGTCTTCTCACTACTCTTATTTAAAATAAGACAGAAAGAGGGGAACCTGGGTGGCTAAGTCGGTTGAGCATCCAACTTCGGCTCAGGTCATGATCTCACAGTCTGTGAGTTTGAGTCCTGCATCAGTCTCTGTGCTGACAGCTCAGAGCCTGGAGCCTGCTTCAGATTCTCTGTCTCACTCTCTCTCTGCTCCTGCTCTGTCTCTCTTTGTCTCAAAAATTTAAAAAAAAAAAAAAAAAATTAAATTAAATTAAATTAAATTAAATTTAAAAAATTAAAAAAATAAGACAGAAAGAAAATAAAATAAACAGTAAAAAGAATTAAGGAATTGTAAAAAAAAATCACATAATTGCAAAACAAGAAAACTCAAGATATTTAATGACAAATGGTTATCTCTTAATAAGAGATGATTTTAATTAAATAGGAAAATATACAAAAGTGAATAGCTTTCTATCACGGCACCTTATTTATAAAGGAAAAAGGGGAAATATATAATTTATTACAAAGAAACAACTGTAGGCATGTAGAAATAAATTCAAAAAGAAAAGTAAGTTACTTGCATGAATCACTAATTTTTGCTCAAGAATACAAAAGTGAATCTGGATCAAATGTATAATTCTTTAGAGTGGACAAAATGTCAGAATACTTTAGCTTTCTCAATTGCATTAAGTGCAATTCCAATAAGAATTCATTTACAGAACTGGATAAAATAATTTAAGAATGCATGTAGTAAAAAAATAGTCACTCGAGAATTGTCAAGTATGTTTTAAAGAGAAGACCATAGGAGGGGACCTGAGTAGCACATATTAAAATATGCCATCATCTACTGTAACAATCGGTAGGACATGCTATTAGATTAGTGTAAAGGAACAGAGTATAGAAACAGATGGATATTTGTAACCAACTATATACACAAATGTACATGCATATATTTTCTGTTGGATAAATTATTCATATAAAATGGATATCTCTAGTATCATCAAACAAACAAACAACAAAACAGAAAACATTGATTGACAAGGAGAGCAAGCAAAATCACCGATAGTCTAATTTAGAGACACAGACAGCTAATTTGGAGACAAAGATTTCTAACCAAGTTATTCTTTACAAGTCAGTGGACCTTCTGAGACTAGCCATGTGAACTCTCGTGCCAAAACAAAGACAGAGAGGCAGGTTGCTGGGATAATGTAGGAAAGGAAAGAACAAAACCAGTCAAGGTGGGAAATACTGAAAATAATTCTCACACCTTTGGGTCAGTCCCAAGGCTTCCAGATGTATGAAAGAAAGAGGCTTGAAAAATAAATGAACCCGTAGTGGCAGTGTTGGAAAAACCCCATCTCCAGAATAAAGAGAAGAACCTGTTATGGAAATATCCCTTAGAGAACTGAGGGTGAAGGAAAAAATATCAACAACAGAAATATGATAGCATCCATGAATCGAAAGGAATTATATATTGGTTTCTAATTTCTCACTTTAAAAAAAATAGCGCTCCTTGTAGAAATGGTATATCCTAAACCAGGAAAGGAAGAATACTAGGTAATAGGATATCTTATGTCAGAAAGCAAGGGAGAACTCAAAATCAAATAGGAAGACTCACCAAAAAACAAAGAGGTCAAGCCTAGAGGGCCTTCTGTGGACTAACTCTGGTATGTTTAAATAGCAACACCATTAGTAACTTATTGTAGTTTTTGGAAGTGATTACAAAAAGATTAAATAAATAAAAATACCTGAGTTCGCAGCATCTTCACCACAAGTAGATTTCATTTCAGGAAACCACTTTCTTTGCTTATCCATAGAAGAAACTCATCTGTTCAAGTTTTATCATGAGAGTGCAGCAATTTAAATACAGTCATAATGAGAGTTTGAAATATCGTGAGAATTACCAGCATGTGACATACAAGTGAAATGAGCAAACAATGTTGGAAAAATGGTGCTGGTTCAACATAGGTTGAACGAACCTTCACTCTGTAAAAAAACACATCTGTAAAACACAGTAGAGTGAAGTACCATAAAACTAGGTATGCCTGTAAGAAAGAATTAACATTAGTAAGAAAAAACTTAGTAAGTCCTTTATGTGTATAAGAAAGAGGAAAAGATAGAGTCAGAGAAATGGATGCTAAAATCAATGATTAAACTGTTTCAGAAAATAGAAATTTGCGCAATGCCCGATGATACTCCATAGGTTATTTGACAATTGCAAGGGGAAAAAATAAGTAGGCCCTCCTTAAAAAGGTCTGGTGGCCATTTTCTTTAAAAAGTAATCAGATTTAACATCAGGAAGAGTTGGATCCTGAATAGGGAAAAAACATAAATTTTGAGGATAAATAAAGAAATTTTAATGCAAATTGCTATTAGATAATATTAGAAAATATTTATTGATTTTTCCATGTGAAATGGAACAACTAATTGAATAAACTACTAAAAAATTCCTTATTTTTATAAGATATATATAATGTATTCTGGGGTAAAATGTCACGATTTCTGGAACTTACTTTTAAGTAGTGCAGATAGATGGTTAGAGGAAATATAGTAAAATATCAAGATTATTGAATGTAGATTTTTCTTATAAGAGTTTTCATTGTGTTATCACTTTTTACTTTAAGGTATACAATTTTTTTTCATAATAAGTGTTAAAAAATAGAAAATTAAGAAAAAATATTTATATATTCTTTAATTATAAAAAGCAAAATATTGGGATAATCAATATAAAATAGTCATACATAATTACATAAATTATTTCTATACTAAACAAATTTAAATATAGTAACAAACCAGGGGTTAAATTCACAAACACAAAGAAAAATTTGAAAATTCATTAGAGATTCAAATAAAAAGAGACATACCTTATGAACCGAGTGTGAACACAAAAAAGAAAAAAATAGTCAAAAAATTGTATTAGAAAACTGGTCGACATCACTGGTATTTACAGTAATGAAAATTAAAACAGTTAAAAACAACTTTAAAAAAACTTATCAATAAGCAGCTATTTTAAGAATGATGGCATGTTTTTTTTTTTTAAGTGTATTTATTTATTCTGAGAGGGAGAGACAGTGTGAGTTGGGAAGGGGGACAGAGGTGAGGGGAGAGAGAATTCCAAGCAGGCTCTGCATTGTCGGTGTAGAACTCAACGTGGAGCTCGAATTCACCAAGTGTGAGATCATGACCCTAGCTGGAATCAAAAGTCAGAGGCTTAAGGGACTGAGCCATTCGGGGCAGGGGGACCCCGCATTTGTTGCCTTTAAGCATATGAAGGAAAACACATTTATACATCGTTATTGGAACAAACTTTTGGGAAAAGACTATGCCAGTATCTGCTAAAAGTAAATTTTGCTACAAACATACAAACAAACAAACAAACAAAAACACTGCCAGTGTATTCATGCAAAGATGTTTATTGAAGCAAGTTATCCAACTGGAAACAACTTGAATGTCAAATAGTATGGAATTGTTAAATAAATTATGCTACATCTGTAGTTAGAAAATGAAGCAGTTAAATAAATTAGTTTGTTATTCGTGTCTTGCCCTAGAATTATGTGTATAATACGTGATTCAGTAGTGGATAATTCTGGTTTTGTAAAATATAACAATTAAAAAAAAGAAAAACAGACCATATGTGTATATCTATATCTATATCTGTATCTCTTCTGTATATCTGTATATCTTCTATAAATGTATCTATAGCTTCAGCTATCTTTGTACAAGGGTGAAAAAGACAACATTGTGAAAGCAGATATCCAAACGGCCAACACTGCTAAGCATTCCTCAAGGTAGAGGGAGCTAGAAGGAAACCGAAAGCCAAGACAATTAACACTTAACTTGTAAATATCTATTCTTTGAATTGTTCCAAACGTGTACTCTTTCCCTGATTAAAAAATAATATCACAGTTTAAAAACTCCCTCAACAAAAGCAACAATAGAAATTGCTACTGAATGAATTATATCTATTCAGGCACAAATTATTATTTTCTAATGTGCAGAAGTTTGACTGCAGGCATATCACAAAGAGAAACGATGTGCGAAGCTTTTCATGTAAGATTAATGATGTCGTATAATGTGTGGTCCTTTCACTTTAAAGAAAGGTATCACAATGTGATACTTTATTACTATGCCGTTTTAATTACTGCATCTCTGTGTGCTTTATTGTGAATATTTTTAGTGTTGGATTTTTGACCCTAGGCAGTTTCATTATGAAGTAGGGTTCCTTTTCATGGATTAGAAAACGTTACAAATCAAAAGGATGAAGTATAAACACAATGGATTGTAACTCAAAACTCTTAAATTTCCTCATATTTTTCTCTTTATCTTGGTGGAACAAAGCGAAGACTCAGTAAGTTAGTGAAACGAATAAATGAGAGGAAGACTGGCTACTTTTCTTAGAAAGAAGTTTAGGGGAAACTGTCACTTTGATTAGTAAATTAGAGAAACCAGGAAGCATATTGTGTCTTTAAGGCTAAAATATAAAACGTTACCAAGGGCCTAGAAAACCATTGTGTTATAATATAGAAAAACTAAATAGGGGAGCCTGGATGGTTCAGTCTGTTAAGCGTCTGCCTCTCGATTTCAGCTCAGTTCATGATCTCATCAGTTGTGAGTTCGAGCCCCATGTGGGGGCTTGGAATTCTCTCTCTCTCTCTCTCTCTCTGCCCCTCGCATGCTTTCTCTGTCTCTAAAAATAAAGAACATTAACACTTTTTTAAAAAAGGAAAAAAAATGAACCTAAATAGTAATTATGATTTATAGGATTAGCAGTCCTCAAATCCTCTAATACAAACATTAGAACGGTCTTTTAAGAATAATAATTGTATGGAAACCTCTTATCTCAGCCTTTCTTATTCCCCTAGTATTTTTGTCCTTTTAGACACTGCAGAGATGTAAATCTGTCCTATAAAACTCCCATCCACTGGGTTAGTAAACTCTACTTGTGTTTTGTTCTCCTCTTGGGTATCATAAGACACAAGATTTATATCTCCTTTTTGAAGTCACCATCTGACTTGGCATCTCACCCATCAGACTGTGAAACCTTGAGAGCCAGAGTCATATCATTAATCTTTGTAACTTCAAGAGGAAGCAAAGTACCTAGTTCATATCAGGTGCTGGGTAAATGCTTGCTGAATTCAGTGCATTGATATTCATGATATTGGACACATTAAAGGCAATTAGGAAATTGAATCACATATCTGAAGCTAAATGTGATGATTTATATTATCTTTGGGAAAGACAAACCTACTCTCAAGCATTTAGTGGATAGCACTGACTCTAGTATGTTATCTTTCCCATGTTGTGAAAGGATATCTATTTTTCCCTTGTCAATTATCTTTTGATCTTTTGTCGCCTCATTTATATTTCATGGAAAAAAAAAGTAAGTGCATTTCCACTGGAACTCTGTCATCTTCACACCATCAAATCTATCTACAGGTTAATCACATTCTCTGCTTTCTCTTCTTTACATTGGATAAAATGTCTTCATTTCTATCAAAGCCCATCTCTTTAACTTGCTTAGGATCTTATATATCCTCGTCTTTCTAGGGTTTTCATTAATATGATTATACTCCATTGTTAACTAACTATTCCCCCCCGCCCCCCTGCCTTTACTGAGTTATGCTTGTGCTGCTGTACTAATGTCTACAACTATAGTGTCTAAACAGTAGAAATTTATTATCTCACAGTTCTGGAGATCAAAAGTCCAAAATCAATTTTACTTGACTACCCTCAAATAAAACCACAATAGAATCTGGAGATTGTAGGAAAGAATCTGTTTTTCCGCCTTTTTTCCTGCTTCTGTAGGTGGCTCACAATCCTCAGCTCATGGCCATGTCACTCCAATCTGTTTTCATTGTCACATTTTCTTCTAGGACTTTGTGTCTGTTCAGGTTGCTATAACAAAATACCATAAACTGAGTGGCTTATAAACAACAGAAATCTAGGGGCACCTGGGTGGCTCAATCGGTTAAGCGTCCGACTTCAGCTCAGGTCACGATCTCACGGTCCGTGAGTTCGAGCCCCGCGTCGGGCTCTGGGCTGATGGCTCAGAGCCTGGAGCCTGCTTTGGATTCTGTGTCTCCCTCTCTCTCTGCCCCTCCCCCGTTCATGCTCTGCCTCTCTCTGTCTCAAAAATAAATAAACATAAAAAAAAATAAACAACAGAAATCTATTTCAGATAGTTTTGGAGGTTGGGAAGTCCAAGAAAAACCACCAGCTTCCTGGTTGATAAAGAAGGGTCTCTTTAGGGCCTTTTTTATAAAGGCACTCAGGGCATTTGGGAGCTTAAGTGTCTGACTCTTGATTTCAGCTCAGATCACGATCTCACAGTCCTTAGGATTGAGCCCCATGTTGGGATCCGCGCTTATAGTGCAGAGCCTGCTTGGAATTCTCTCTCTCCTTCTCTGTCTGCCCGTCCCCCTCAATAAATAAAGAAACATTAAAGAAAAAAAGAAAATGAAAAAGTGAAGGCACTAATCTTATTCACAAGATCTCCACACTCATGACCTAATCACCTCCCAAAGACCCTACCTCCAAATACCATCATATTTGGCATTAAGATTTAACATATGAATCTGAGAATTAAAACACTTAATCTGGCCTGCTCTGCCTTCCCTCAGTTCATTTTTTTCTTCATACAAAGTACATTTCTTCCATCCCAATAGCGCCAAAATTCTTAACTTTTGCCAGCATTGACTGTAAGGTAGAAGTCCAAAGTCTCTTCCAAATGCCATCCCAATCAGATATGGGTGAGACTCCAGGTATGACTCATCCTGAGGCAAACTCCTCCAGCTCTGAACAGTCTGAAGCCAGACTGTTATGTGCTTCCAAAATATAATGATGGGGCCGGCATAGGATAGACATTCCCATTCCAAAAGGGAGAAACTGGAAAGAATAAAGGAGTGACAGGTACCAGCAAGTCCCAAACTTAATGGAACAAAAGTCATTAAATCTTAAGGCTTGAGAATAATCCTTTTAGGTCTGATACTCTGTCCTCTGGACCCACCGAGGCTACAGTCCTTCTGTGGCTCTTAGGAGTTGGAATCCCATGCCTTCAGCTCTCCCGGGGAATAATTCTGACTCCATTGCCCTCCCCATTTTGGGCCATTCTGGTGACTCTGCCTCCATGACTCTCTTAGACATTGCCCCAAGTGGGCTTTCTGCAGTGAATCCATTCTTTAAAATATAAGTGAAGGCAGCCATGATCCTGCACATTTGCCCCTGCCCTTGCCCTGTGTGTACCACTAGACACAGTACTGCAGAAGCCACCAAAGTTTGATGTTTGTTCCATCTGGAGGGGTGGCCGCTGTAGCCAGTGCTGCATGGGGACCTGCTGAAGTCACACTCAGGGCAGCTTAGGAGTGTGGCAACCTGTGCAGCTAGAGGAGCCCATAAGGTGAGATGACGCCAGAAAGTGTGCTCCAGGTCTCCCAGACTTGGGTGGCCCCTAAAACCACTCTACCTCAAAGCCTTTGCCTTCTGGGCCTTTGATGAGAAGGGCACCTCTGAAGGTCTTTTCACTGTCTTCAGGGTCATTCTTCCATTGCCTTAGAGAACAGCACTTAGATTCTGTTCAGAATGCTAATCCATACTAATTTTCTCATCAACTGATCTCTTGGCCACATCATTTGTGTTCTTTCCCCAACAAGGCTTTCTTTTCCTTCACAATATGAAAAGGCTGAGAATGTTCTATACCTTTAAGTCCTGTTTCCATTTTGATTAACAATTCCATCTTTAAGCCATTTCTCTTTTCTCATAGTGTAGTATAAACAGTAAGGAGGACCCAAGATGTATCTTTAACACTTTCCTTAGACATAGCTTCAGGGGCACCTGGGTGGCTCCGTTGGTTAAGCATTCAACTTGATATCTTGATATCAGCTTTATCATCAATCTTGATATCAGCTCAGGTCATGATCACACAGTTTGTGAAATAGACCTGTGTTGGGCTCGGTGCCTGCTTGGGATTCTCTCTCTCCCTTTCTCTCTCTGTCCCTCCCCCTCCTCTTTCAAAAATAAATATATAAGTATTAAAGAAAAAAAAAAGAAGTAGCTTCAGCTAAATATCCAATTTCATTGCTCACAAGTTCTATTTTCTGTGGACATAAACACCGTCCCACCAAGCCCTTGGCCATTTTATAACAGAGAAGACCTTTCCTCCATTTTCCAGTAACATATTCCTCATTTCCATCTGAAACGTCACCCATAGCCTCACTGTCCACACTTCTACAGCATTCTGTTCAGGATTCCTCATGTGCTCTCTGAAAAGGTTGAGATCTTCACAGCTCCCCTTGTTTCTTTCTGCACCCTCCCCAGAGTTATCCTCGACTTTCCTTTCACAGCAAGATAATATTTGTCTAGCATGCACCTCAAAACTCTTCCCGTTACCCAGTCCCCAAACCATTTCCACACTTTAAGGTGTTTGCTACAGCAACACCCCACTTCTCATTGGCAATTTGTGTCTTAGTCTGTTCAGGCTGCTATAACAAAACTATCATAGACTGCGTGGTGTCTTGTAAACAGCAAAAAAAAAAAAAAAATGTTTCTTATAGTTTTAGAGTCTGGACAGTCCTAGATAAAGGTGCTGGCAGATTTGGTGTTTGATGAGAGCCTGCTTCCATTCATAGAAGCTGTCTTCTTGCTGTGACCTCACATGATGGAAGGGGTTAATGGGGCCATCTGGGTACTCTTTGATAAGGGCGCCAGTCCCATTTATGAGAGTTTTGGCTTCACGACCTAATCACCTCTTAAGAGACCCACCTCCTAATACGACCACAATGGGCTTTAGGATTTAATATACGAATTTAGGGCAAGGGACGCAAATATTCAGCGTATAACACTGACACTCCTACTTCTTTTAAGAACCCTTGCAATTACATTGGGCTCACTGAGATAATCTAGACTAATCTCCCAGGATTCTTAATTTAATCACATTGCAAACTCCCTATGTCATTTAAGTGACATATTTATAGGGGACTAGAGACTTGTTTAAGTCAGGGTCCTCCAGAGAACAGAATTAATAGGATGTATAGGGTGTGTGTGTATATGTGTGTGTGTGTGCATGGATCTATATATGTATATATATATAGTGTGTGTATATATATATATATATATATATATGTGTGTGTGTGTGTGTGTGTGTGTGTGTGTGTGTATAAAAGGAATTGGCTCACATGATTACAGACTCTGAGAAGTGCCAAAATCTATAGTTGACCAGGTGGAGACTGAGGACAACCAAGGGTATGGTTCCAGCCACTGTCTGGGGAATGCAATTCATTTTATTCAGGTCTACTGATTCAATTATTAATCTTATCCAGAATCGCCCTCATAGACACACCCAGAATAACTCTTAATTAAATATCTTGACACCCCTCAGCTCAGTCAGGTTGACACATAACATTAACCATCACATATGTGTCCATGTTTGGGGGACCGTTTTTCAGCCTACTGCAATTCCTATAAGCATAAAACATGCTCTAGCATAATCATCTTAAACTAAGCCATACCTTGTTTTATTGTGCTTTGCTTCATTGTGCTTCACATATATTGTTTCTTGTCTTTTCTTTTTTAATTGAAGGTTTGTGGCACACCCTATGTAAACAAGTTTATCAGTGCCATTGTTTCCAACAGCATTTTCTCACTTCGTGCCTGAGTCACATTTTGGTAACTCTTGCAATATTCTAAACTTTTTCTAGCTGCATTGAGAACTTTTGTAGGAAGAGATCAAAATGCCACTATTAACTGGAGTTTGGAAGAAGTGGATTCCAACCATCCTGGAGGACTTTGAGGGGTTCAGGGATCCAGTGGAGGAAGTGACTATGGATGTGGTAGAAACAGCAAGAAGAGAATTAGAAAGGGAGCCTGAAGACGGGACTGAATTGCTTCAATCTCATGATAACACTTGAACAGATGAGGAGTCACTTCTTATGGATGAGCAAGGAAAGTGTTTACCTGAAATGGAATCTACTCCTGGTGAAGATGTTTTGAAGATTGTTGAAACGACAACAAAGGATTTAGATTATATAAACTTAGTTGATAAAGCACTGGCAGGGTTTGAGAGGACTGACTCCGATTTTGAACGAAGTTCTAGTCTGGGTAAAGTGTTACCAAACAGTCTCACATGCAACAGGGAAATCACTCATAAAGGGAAGAATCAATGTGACAAACTTCATTATCGCCTTATTTTAAGAAATTGCACAGCCACCCAAACCTTTGGCGACAACCACTCTGATCAGCCAGAAGCCACCAACATCAAGGGAAGACCCTCCACCAGCCAGAAATATTATAACTTGTTGACAGCTCAGATGGTGGTTAGCATTTTTTTTCTAGCAATAGACTGTTTTTTTTTTTTTTTTTTAATTAAGGGACATACACTGTTTCTTCAGACATAATGTTATAGCACACTTAACAGACTAGAATACTGGGTAAGCATAACTTTTATGTGCACTGGTGAACCAAATAATTCATTTGGTTCATTTTATTGTGGTCATCTGGAACTGAACCAGCAATATCTCCGAGATGTCCCTGTAGTTTTCGACGGATGCCACATTCTTCTCCATTTTACCCTCTATTTCTCTACCCCAGTTCACATGTAAACGTGAAGGAGCTCTGTATATTTTCTCAAGCTCTAAAACTCAATTCTCTTCTAAACCCTTATTAAGTGGCCTTTGGGCCCCTCCATTTTGCTTTGTCTTATATCAAGGTAAAAATGGCCTGCAATGTTGCCATATATAATGACCGCCTCTTTATTCTGATCTTACCAGACATCACAACATGTGTCTCAGACTCTCCCTTCTTGGTCCCCATGAGGCAACTTCTCATCATTCAAAGTTCAGTTTGAATGTAGCATTGGAGATGCCTTCTCTAACCTCTTTAAATAGACCCCCCGTCAAGCTTCAGTTTTATTTCCTTCAGGATATGTATCAATCTTGAAATTATCATATTTGTTTACATAGTTATTATCTTCTGCCTTCTCCCCCAATAGAATGGAAGGTATGTAAAAAAGGAACCATATCTGTCTTCATATTGTGCTGTTCCAAGTTTCAAGAACAGAACAGTGCCTGATACAAATATCCAAATGAGTAAATGATGGACTGTCTATAGTAATTAACAGGATATCACTATCAAAGTTTTATGTAATGGATCTGCAAAAATTATAATTGTAGTATGCAAAAGATACAGATCAAATTTACAGTGATATTACACTTCAGTACAACTAAGATTAAATCAAGAATTGGTTCCGGGAAAGAGTTTATGCAAAATTAAAAACAGAATCCGATGATTAATAGACATAGAATAGCTAATGGCAAGTATTTATGCATACAAACATATATATGTAACATATATGTGTGTACATATGTATGTATAAGTATAATACATACATATATGCATATATACACATATTTGATTTTTGAAAAATAATTTTTTGTGAATATAATCTAATATCATTATGGCAAAATAGTTTTCTCAGATTAACCTCAAATTTATTCACTGTTGAAGAGAAATTGACTGTTTTGTATTTCTTTCTGGAATAATATCCATTAAGGGCTAAGGTTATCACTATATGAAATTTCAGTTAATATTTTGGAAAAATTAAGTCTTCTGACAATTCATGTTATAAAATCATCATATGTTTTGTAATTAAAATTTTTTCCTATGTTTTTTTGATAGATAGTCAAACTGTCCAGAAAAATCTGACCTTCATAATGAGAATTTCTGCAGTTAACAAGACCGAGGGTAAAAAGCTGCAGTTCAAATTGTTCCAAGACATACTGACCATTTTAATGGGCAAGGAAGAAGGTACATAACTGAATCTTGTCAAGTAAACACTTTCTAAGTAGAATTTCTATAGAATTTCCAGGGAAGAATTTGATCTGTGTTTTTTCATATTATAATTTGAAAAATATTGAATGGGGGAAATCCTCCAATCAAAGTTCTCTGAAACAGTAGGGGAAAAATAAAATATTTAGAACGGAGGTACACTTTCCCAAAGAATTTTGACTTAATAGGAAGTGTAGGTTAATATTGTAAATGTATAAATACAAGCAGGAGGTGCGGATTTTATTTGCATCTTCTCTAGTTACTACTGGTCTCTGCAGTGACTCTCAAAATACGTCCCATTGCCCTCTAAGGACTCCTGAGGGCCCTTCAAAGAGTACGCAAGAGGACACCAAAACTGTTTTCATGATAGCAAGCAGATGTCATTTGTCTTTGTCACTGCATTGACATTTGCCCTGATGACACATAAACAATGAGTAGGTAAGACGTCTGTTTCTCTAGCATGGATTCAAGCAGTGGCACTACACCGTGCTAGATCACTCTGTTCTTCACTGCCACGGAAGAGAAGTATCCTGGCAGGCATTTGCACACACGCTTACACACGTACACACTTATCAGTCACGCTTCAGAATTTTCTTTATGAAGCAATACAAAGTTCTTCTAGGAAACCTCGGGTATTATATATGATGAAATGGTAAGTACAGATAAAACATTTCTGCTGCTGACCAAAGTACATTGCTTATGCAGTGACAATTGCTATGTGATGTTGTTGCAAGGCTGTACTAGTCACATTTCTTAAGGATTGCCATTTTTGGAAAATTCAACAGGATAAGCACAACATGGCTATCCAGCTGCGGGTCCTTGGAACCCATCGCCTCATAAGTGGACATCACAGTGAGTGTGTGGCTTCAGGGAGAAGAACGGACTATATTTGTTGCTGGGTAGGAAAAACTCAAGTCTTCCTGTGTGTCCCCTTTACACTCGCACTATGACCCCCACACTCACAGCACCTGCGATGCCAGACCTGCGTGGGAGTCTCTCACACAAAGCGATTCTCTGGGACCCTAGCTGGCTGTTCTTCAATTTAACTCAATTCTGTCACTACCTACCCAGAGATACCACCAGATTCCACATCGTCGGGGCTCAGTCTCACAAGACTGTTCCCCACTCCGATGCCAATGACAACCGATCAGTCCCCGGGTTACCCGCAATGCTTGTCTGACTCAGCTACAAATAGGGGGTTCCCATGACCTCCTCCCCCTTGGACTCTATGACTTACAAGAACAGCTCATAGAACTCAGGAAAACACTTACCAGTTTATTATATAATGAAGGATATGATAAAAAAAAAAAATACAAATAAACAGCCAGAAAGAGGTACATAGGTCAAGGTCTGGGAGGGTCTCAGGTGCAAGAGCTTCTGTCCCCATGCAGTTGGGGTGCACCACCCTCATGTTACATGATTGCGTTCTCCAACCTGGAAGCTCTCCACACCTCATGCTATTGGGGATTTAGGGAAGCTTCATCACAAGGGTGTGATCAGTTATTAACTCCTTTTCTAGCCCCTCCCCTTTCTCTGCAGAATGGCGGTGGGGCTGAAAATTCCAAGCTTTTAATCATTGCTTGGTCTTTCTGCTGACAGCCCCAATCCTGGAACCCACTCAGAGGTGTCTCCTTAGAACAAAGGCACTGCTATCACCCAGGAAATTCTAAGGGCTTTAGGAGCTCTGTCAACAGTCGGCGTCAAAGACCAAGTATTAGAACAAAAGAGGCTCTTAGTGCTCTAATCACATAAGTGATTCCAAGGGTCTTAAGGGCTTTGTACTGGAAACTGGGGTCAAAAACTAAATGCTATAATGAAAGATTTTCCTAGCATCTCTATTTACAAAGATTTTAGGACCTTTGTGTCAGGAACCAGGGGGCAGACACAATACATATATTTCTTACTATTTCACAGTTGCCAATGATAAAACTCAATATTTGAAGCAAGAATTCGTATCTTGGAAAACTTGTATTTGTCTGTCTGAATTTGAAAACTTCCCAGACTTAAAGATTTTCTGATGAGCCGCACATTGGTCTCCATGCTGAGCGTGGAACCTGGTTGGTATTCTCTCTCTCTCCCCTTCTCTCTACACCTCCCAGCCACCCAAAACAGACAAACAAACAAACAAATAAACAAATAAATAAATAAAATAAAGTAAAATAAAATAAAATTCTGGTGAGGTCACTGGTGATATGAATTAGGTTTCGTATTGTCTAATAAAATGTGTCCTATTTATTTATTTAGGAAAATGCATATAGGACAGTGTCAACATATGTTAATAACAGATGAATGATGTTGAAAATTCATGTATGGGTAAAATACACGTTTTATGTTCAGAATGAACCAATGGATTCTAATGTTACATGACATGTTTTTTTTTTGTAATGTGGTTTTAGATTCCACATTGCAAGTGTTAAAAACCAAACAACAGGCTCAAAATGGATTTCAGCATGCTAATTCCGTGTCACCAAGCCAAGATTTAATTACTTCGTGCTCTGCCAGAAATGGAATCGTAAACCAATCACAAATCACCTGCTTAGCATTGGGTAGGCAGTGTGCCTGATAGACCCCACCCTCCCCTAAAGGGAAGAAACTTTGCAAAAACCACGATAACCAAGTACTTTTTTTTTAAACTAGTAGACCTTTCTCTATCCTGCTCCTTTCTGCCTATAAAAATCTTTGAATTTGTATAGCTCCAAAAAGCTTCTTTCTATCTGTTATATTGTTTGCTACTGGATTTGAATCAAATTTTGCACAGGTAAGCTCTAAACATTTTGAATATGCCTCAGTTTACGTTTGTATACAAGTGGCTTCACAAATACTGTTGGATAATTTTGGGGCGCCTCAGTGGCTCAGGTGGTAAAACATCTGACTCTTGATTTCGGCTCAGGTCAGGATCCCAGAGTCATGGGATAGAGTTCAGTATGGAGCCTGCTCAGAATCCTCTCTCTCTCTCTCAAATTAAATAAATAAATACATACATACATACATACATACATACATAAATGAGTAAGTAAATAAATAAATATTGTTGGACAGTTTCAGTGGTATATCAAAGAAGAACATACATCATTATCTAAAAATACTATTAAAATATTCATCTGTTTTCAAAATACTCATGTATGTGACGTTTCGTTTTGTTTATACACTTCGACCCAAACATTTCAGTATATTGTATGCAGATGCAGATATAAGAATCCAGATTTCTTCTATTAAGTAAGAAATTAGGAAGATTTGTGAACATGTAGAGCAGTGTCACTCTTCTTACTATTTTTGCTTTGGAAAGTGTAGTCATATATCATAAAATGTGTATATATTATTTACAATAGCATCTGACGGGTTTATTATCATTTTTTATAAAGAAGTGTCAATTTTAAATCATTGAAACATTTTAATTTTAAATTGCTTCCATTTCAATTCAATTACTGGTAAAATCAGTGATATGATATAAATAAATAATATGGGTATGTTATTTATATAAATATAGTATTAAATGTATATAAAATAAAAACTATATACCATGACTAAAATAAGCAAACAAAATATAAGACAGATAAAAGCTCTTTGGGGTCTTCAGTAATTTTAAGGAATGCAAACATTTCCTGAGAACAAAATGCTTCAGGAACGTGTGTCTGTAGAAGTAGTTTTATAAACGCTTTGAAGTTTGTTTTTTTTCTTCCAAACACAATCCTCCTTGAAATTGCAACAAGTAAGAGACCGTTTGGACCGCTCTGTTGGAAGTGAGAAAATCCTAGAGGTTAAATGACCCTCCTGCTAAATATCTAGTTCCTACCAACTCAGTAGATAGATAGCTATAGTATAGATAGATATAAATATATATTTATCTATAATAGAGTTACCTATAATACAGTCATCTATATGATATATTTATCTATGTAAGTACAACTTTATACAGATATAAAATAGATAGAAAGGTACTGGGTTATATGGATGTATCTCTTATAGCCTTGTTTGAAAATGGTTAATTATCTGATGGTGAGGCTGGTTACATGTAAATTTCATGGATTATATGAACCCATGTATATGCTGTACTTTTCATTGCTGGATCATATTGATATTTAGAGCCACTGTGAATATGAAAAGCAAATTATTTAACCTCCACCTGCTTATAAGTAGTTCAACCAAGTTGTACATACGCAAAGTAATACTGTCTGAGTACAGACAACAGATTGATGTAGGATTCACAAAATGGCTTTATCAATACTAACACAACATATGTTCACTTAGTTAAATATCAGTAAACTAAAGGAATGAAGTTGGTCACATGGTTGATTGTTAAGCAATATGAAATTCTTTCTACTTTGACTTACTGTCCACATAATGTTTGTCTTCCAATGGAGTCAAATTTTGTGGGGGGATTCAGTATGTTTGATTCTAATATCCTAGATTTTTAAGTTCATAGTCAGGTGGCAAGTTTCTCACCAGAGGATTGTAAATGTATAGTACTCTAAGCATGAATTATAAAGAATACACACAGAGGCATGCAACCCGGTGATGTCTGGTGTGGTGGTGGGTGATGCTTCTGTTGGCTCACAGAGGATTTTGCTCCACTGATACTATGGCAGGTTGGTCTAGGTCACGTTTTAACAAGTTTCATTTCCGTTAACCGTCGTGTTAGCATTCTCTAGAGCTTTCTTCCCCGCGCCGCATTTTCCAGCAGATGTGTATGCGAGTGAGTGTGTGTGTGTATGTATAAAATGCTACTCTTTTACAGTGTTGAGTACTCAATAAGCAAGGTCACTTTTAAAAGCAGTCCCTTTAGTATTGATAGAACTGTTTCCTCTGGCTTGTGTCTCTCAAAATATTGGCTAATGGATGTCTACAGGTGATTTTTAAAATGGGAACATTAGTCAGGGATTGGAGCATCACAGCCTCCCTTACCTGTGTGAGAAGATGCCAGTCTGATGCATGATGGATGGCCTTGTATAATGTTACGAGCCTCTGTCTCGCTCTTTGTATGCAAGGTCTTTGGCCACGTGAGAAATAAAATCAATATACAGGACAATAAGGTTATAGCCTAGGTCTATTAGAATAACTTGTTGACCCAATAGTTTCAAACAGTCTTTATGTAACAAATGCCACAAAGCAAAACTAATAGTGTGATTTTCTAGTCTTTACAATGGCAGTCAGGTAGCTGGTAAAACTGTGGGGCTTAAGGTTGTAATAGGAAGAGGCTCAGCAAGGTCACTCTTTAGAAGAGCCATTTAAGGAGATGTCTCCTAAATGGGGGTGTTACTGGTTGAATTTTGCCCCCCCCAAAGTATACAGTAAAGTATATTTAGGTACTACCAGTACCTGAATGTGACCTTATTTGGAAATGAGTTCATTTCAGATATAATTAGTAAAGTTAAGATGACTGGAGTGGGGTAGCTCCTAATCCAGTATGACTAGTGTCCTTATAAGTGAGGAAGGTGCCATGCAAAGTCACAGACACACACACAGGAAGAAGATGACACGGAGACACGGGGAGAAGTCACGTGAAGACAGAGGCAAGGATTGGAGTGATGTGTCTACAAGTCAAGGAACACCAATGGTTGCCAGCCGTCACTGAGGCAGGAGAGTGGGTGGCATGCCACAGATTTGCCCTCAGAACCTTCAGAAGGAATCGACCCTACTGACACCTGCATTTCTCACTTCTAGCCTCCAGTGCTCCGACGGAATAAATTTCTGTTGTTTTAGGCCACCCAGTGGGTGGAATTTTGTCACCACAGCCCCATGAAATTAATACATGGGGATACCAAGATGGCGGTTGGGCAAAACAGACAGGGGGTTTGCAACATTTTAAAACCATCGTTGGTTAAGTTACGATTTCAGTAGAATGTTTTTTTGTGCACAGAAGCAGAGAGAATCATATGGAGACTCTTTCTACGAGCTCACAGGAGAATCTGGATCGAAATTCTGAAGTATTGGGGTGTGTGGGCGGCTTGGTTAAGCGCCGACTTTTGATTTGGGCTCAGATCATGATTTCACAGGTTAGGGAGACTGACGCCCTCATCAATCTCCACGGAGTCTGCTTGGGATTCTCTCTCTCTCTCTCTCTCTCTCTGTCTTTCTGTCCCTCCTAGGCTCTCTCGCACACTCTCTGTCTATCAAAATAAATAAACTTAAAAAATTCCCCAGTATTAACCATTTCCCACTTTTCTTTACATATATTAGCATAACATTACATATAAAATGTGATGCAAATAGGCCACAGAGAACCTTAAGTCACTGGCAAATTCATTAAGTGATAGAATCGTCTCCTAGACTGGGGGAAGAAGTGCATGCTGAGAAAAAGAGCCCAAATCAACTTTGAACACATGGACTTTTACAACCTGGGCCACAACAACTGTGACGTTCGTATTCTATTATTCAAAGTGATACATAATGAGAAATGTATTTATTTTTTCATAGGAATGGGTAATCTCCCATATGCATTCTCCACAAGGTCATCAGCCAGCCCTGTGGCCAAGCTGGGGAGAGAGTCTCTTCTCCTAGAAGAGATTTTTGCCTTCACTCATTAAACCAGTCATTTTCTGACTGGTGCATGCATGAAAGGGCACATCTTTGAAGGAATGGGGAAAACTGAAAACATTCAGAAACCAGAAGTCTATTTCCACTGGAAACTACCCGAGAAGCTGCAAAAGTGAAACATTACATTTAAGCTGAGGCAAATCTTTGATTTTGTCATTGGTACCCTGCTTGACTTACAGAAGTTGTTTAAACGAATAAATGAATTGGTTTTTTTCACATTTAATTGATATATTCTTAATAAGGCTGTATTGTTTTTACTGTTTTGTGTTTTAATTTTTCTAATGTTATCTGAAATGATGGTGTTTATTATGAATAATTAAGTCACCAGTGCTTCTCGGGCCGCCTGGGTGGCTCAGTTGGTTAAGTTTCTGACTCGGGCTCAGGTCGTGATCTCACAGTCCACAAGTTCTAGCCTCATGTAGGTTCGTAACCTTGTGTGGGGCTCTGTGCTGACAGCTCAGAGCCTGAAGCCTGTTTCAGGTTCTGTGTCTCCCTCTCTCTCTGCTCCTCCCCTACTCTGTCTCTCTCTCTCTCAAACGTAAATACACATTTTTTAAAAAATCACCAGTGTTTCTCTCTATTCTCTGCAGCAGGGTTGACTTTTTGTTTAATTTTATTTTCAGTACTTTTATGAAAACAATTTCATAATTTTCTAAGAAGACAGTATGGAAATGACTTTTTAATACATATATATCCTGCAGAAAATACAGGCATCCCATTTTTAAGGACTTCACATTCTAAATATTAGAAAACACGCTGTAATAAAACTTTTAACTGTAGATGGAGAGACACCCTGGAGATCAATCAGTCCATTCCCTTCCCATCTTACTAGACATGTGAACAGACTGAGTGGCAAAAGCAAAGCATGTAAACTATCGATCGATTATCTACCATGTAAGGAGGCTGGGGGCTGGGACCTTTATTCATATGATTCCAACTGATCCTTAATACAAAAGTCATCATCTGCAATTTACAAATGTGTGAACTGGAATTCAGAGAAGTTAAGGGACATATAAGGGGCATGCGGGAAACAGTGGCAAATTAAAACCGAAGTTTCCTGTTTCTCCATGCTGTGATCATTAAAAAAATAAAAATTGAGAAGTAAAATAAAATGTTCAAAGAACAACTTTCGTTTTTACTTTTCTTCCATCTAGATGCCCCCTTGTTGATATTTAAATATTTGTAAGCATTGCAGTTATTTTAGTTTTTGCTTTCTGCTTTTCCTTTTTACCAATGTACTATCATCTATGTATCTGCATGTCTAAAATCTTCATTCTATTTGCAATGTACTCTTATGTAACTAGGTATTTCATATATGTACTACTTTGTTTCCATATTGCATTTCTTGATAGTTGAGATTATCATGTCAAAAATATAAGCATACTTTTGGTTCATATTATTTCCAAAATGAAATATGGAAAATTTACCAAACTATGAGTTCCGAACTCATTTTGCTAAAATATTAAAGAACCTCTGTTAGTGAGAGTTCATATACATGTATCTCTAATTTATAAGTGTGATATTATATTTCTTAATTCTGTTCTTGACTGTTTATTGAATTCTTTATAAATTGCATTGTGCCCAGTTAATTTTTTCTATGCGTATTTTATTTTTTTACCTGTTGGGCACTTAAAGTTTTCCTAAACAACGTATATGGGCCAGTTGCGGTATAATTATTTTTTGTTATTTAACACATAAATGTAATTCTCACAATTACCTTATAAGAGAGGCATTATTTTCTATATAGTTATATCCCAAATTGAGATGTGATGCCATAGTCAACATTTGAGTGCAACACTGTGTGAGTACCAAATCTTTTTGTATTCTTTATTCTAAAAGCCTTCTTCTTCATCAGTGTTTGTAAATCAAATATCTAGCCTGGCTTGAAGCTCCCAGAAATCCCTCGGAAATTTATATACACGGTTAAGGATGTTCCACATAGTCACTGAGGGATATTAATAAATCTTTTAGCTTCTCTGAAACAGAAACATCAGTAGTAATTTTGGATTGTAATTTTGTGATCATATCAGTCCTATTTTTTTCATTAAGGATGATTTTTAAAGTTAATGTTAAGTTATTGTCTGAGGTGAAAAAAATGCACTGTGTTCCTGACATATGAACTAGCAGCAGTGAATCTACCACATATTTGTAACTGACAGTGCCTATGGCTCCATTAGGTCTGATTCATCAGTCATGTCATCTTCTGAAAGTACTAGAAATAGCAGCAAAGCTGGAGTGCCTTTTGAGATGTCCTTTCATACTTCCATAAGGTTATTGTACATCCATTAATACAGATGACAAAAGAAATGTCATCTGAGTTGAATGAATGGATGCCAAGACGCTAAAAGCCCCATCGTCTCAGGTGAAGGGGCAAATGTGCAGCCTTGGGAGATGGACATTTCCAGTTCTCTATCTTATGTAGTCACACATGTTGCGCATTGTCCTTACAGATTTGTGAGAAAGAGGATTGTCAACCAGCAAACAACGAGAGAGGTATATCCAGACCTTGAAGTTAGCCCACATTAGTCTTCATCTGTGTCCAGCCGATGGTCTCTGTTTTGTACCGAATGTCAGTGGCCTAGAAGTGTGAAGCTACAATGGGCTCCCAGGCCGAGATAAGCCCCAAATAAGGTTATGCTTATAAGAAGGTAAGAAAGATGTCAGAATTCTGAATGTGACATTACTGCACAGCTGATAGCATGGAAATGGTGAGCTGGTTAGGGATCACATTTGGTCAAACCAACTCTGGTAGAACAAGAATAAGAATGGAAATGAGAAAAAGTGGGATATTTGATGTCAAAGAACCTAATAAATAATCTCTAAAGCATTTATAAATGGAAATACATGAAATAAATACAAGTGTTGAACGAGACATACATTGTATATTTGTAATTTTTATTTCATGGAGAACGTGAACCAGAAGCCCCTGAGCTAAGGGAAGTCTTTGAAAACCAAGGGTCTCTGCTTCTAGATCAGTTTTCCTCTAGGCTAGTTCATGGCTCATCTTTGGAACTATTTGAAAATTAAAATTTGTACTGAGATCCATTGGGATTGACCAATCACTGGATGGATGATCTCAAGCTCTACCTGCTTAGTCATTTCCTCCTGCTTCTACCTTCTCTCTCTGCCCTAGAACTCACCTTTCCCTCATTCCGCAGTGTTCATAACAGCAGAAGTTGATGTATCCTCCTACAGGTAACTAGAAGTTCCAGAGATTGGGAAACAAAGTTGAGTCATTCGATGAGATGTGTACATGAATAGGAAGAAGGCAATTTATCTTAGAAAAGAAAATATTGTCTTTAAAAGGTTGTATATGGTTTATATCTTCACAGCATGATCATAGAACATGAAAATTAAGAGATAAGATGTTGTCAAGTAGCTTTAGTAGGGAATGAGTTAATTACAGTCTCTTAATAAAATGGAAGTAAAATTTCCCCTGGTAATTCTGGAGTCAAAAAAGATAAACAGAGATGAGGTAAAATAGAATAAGTCTAAGAGGTATGAATTTTATTAAGTTGGGATCCACAAACAAAGATTGCAAGTAATTTGTAAACAAAAATCTCTTCCTGATGGATAGGGTTCAAGTTTGTCCTTTGAACAAAGTCTAGCAACATCCAGTGGCATCACTAAATCTTCTCTCAGTGTTGCTCTTCTAAAACCTTCAACTTCAGTTTTCAAGCTAGCTTTAGGAAAAAATTTCAAGGATGCCTGAGTGGCTTAGTCAATTAAGCATCTGACCTTTGACCCTGGCTCAGGTCATGATCTTCTGGTCATGTGACCAAGCCCCAAGCCCTGCTTAGAATTCTCCCTCTGCCCCTCTCCTGCTTGTGCTCATGTGCTCTAAATAAATAAATGAATAAATAAATAAATAAACTAACTTTAAGACATAAAAGAATTTCATAGTTTCTGTCTACATTCTGAAAACAAAATGTAAAATAATATTTTATAGAAATACAGAATACTGCTTTCAGTTTCAGTTGAGACTGTTGATAAAAATAGGTCTTAGCTTACAGTTCTGTTTTTGTTAACATCCAAACTAGAAAACAGATAAAATAATAGCTAAGACTTGGAAGTCACTGTTTTGAATATTTACATGAATTTTAAAAATGATAGATAATATTAATTATATGTTAGTAATAATGACCGACTTTTATTTTCAGCTACCATTCTAAGTAATTACCATGCACTGCCATTTCATATTTTTTAATTTTTTTAATGTTTATGTATTTTTGAGAGAGAGAGAGAGGAAAAGAGAAAGAGTGAGAGTCGGGGAGGAACAGAGATAGGGGAACACAATCTGAAGCAGACTCCAGGCTCTGAGCTGTCAGCACAGAACCCGATGCAGGGCTTGAACTCACGCACTGCGAGATCATGACCTGAGCCAAAGTCGGAAGCTTAACGGACTCAGCCACCCAGGCGCCCCTGCCATTTAATTTAATGTAACAAATCATATAATAAGATTTCTGTTCATTATTTGACCACCTGACAATACCCTTCTTGTTACTTGGCAAAAAATCTGGCAATTATGCAAAGCCACAGTAGATAGTGACTGTAGTAAAGGAATTAATCAACAGAAAAGAACTTTGCTTACTCTGCGAATTTCATGTGCCTGTCGTCTTGTGTGGTGGTTGGGTATGAAAGAGGCACTCACAAGTTTATGACAGGCACCCTTCAGCTTGCAGAATTGAAATGGATGCACCTTGGGTCTCTGATCCCTGTATGTATTCATGCATTTACAAGTGATTATCAAATGTTTCTTTTAATCACCTTCAATAATGAACATTCAAAATTAACATTTCTGATACAATGCTACAAGGGCAGCATATCATCCCCTCCCCACAGGATCAAATGGAAGCCCCAAATGTCATTTTTCCCCTCTTATCTTCCATTGGGCTGAAAGGCAAACAGAAGGCAGGATGACTGGGTCAGACTGGAGTAGTAGTTAAAAATTCAGACTCTTGGTGGGGGGGGCCTGTGGGTGGCTCAGCTGATTAAGCATCAGGCTCTTGATTTTGGCTCAGGTCATGAACTTGGGGTTCATGAGATGAAGCCCCATGTCAGGCTTTGCACTGACAGCATAGAGCCTGCTTTGGGTTCTCTCTCTCCCTCTCTCTCTGCCCCTCTGCTGCTTGTGCTATCTCTATCTCTCCAAATAAATAAATAAACATGAAAAAAAATCAGACTAGGGAACAACCTGCCAGATTTGATTCTTGACTTTGTCATTTAGTAGCTGCATGACATGGTGGAGATCACATAATCTATTTTCTCGTGTATGACATAGGTATGCGATGATTAATGTTATGTGTCAACTTGACTGGGCTTTGGTGCTTGGTTGTTTGGTCAAACTAGTCCAGATGTTTCTGTGAAGGTATATGCTTCATTATCTTTATATCGATATATGAGTGTATACGCTTTCACTATATTTATTCATTCTATAGTAGGAAAAAAACAACCAGAATCTTTCAAATTATATAGACATAGGATGAAATTTATATTTATAATTTGTTACATTGAACGTAATAAATTTAGTTTGTTAAATTGAATTTAACAAATTATAATTTGTTACATTTAATTTATAAATTTATAATTCATACCACCGAATTTTGTGTATTTGTGGAAGCACACCCCTCAGCCTGTGTTTTTTCACCTATAAAATGATTATCGTAATACATCTCCAATGGTGATGCCATTATGATGATCAGTCTACATCAGGTGCTCAAAATTGACAGTATTATGTTAATTTTTATTTATAAATACCCAGGTGATTCTAAATTGTCTTGTAGCAACAGAGGGCAGTTAAACTAACTGCACAAACTTTACATTCAGAATTCTTTGTGCTAACTCTACTGCTCTACTAGATAAATAAATTTTCCAAGGACTGTTGAGTGATATGTATGTCAGATACTTGTATTAGTGATGTTAGGTGATAATGGAATTAGAAATGGAAGCTTTATGATATATAATCAAAGCATTATTTTTTAAAAAATATATATATTTAATCTTTGGCTCAAATGATCTGCTCAGTCTTTTACCGGTCATTCATGGGGCATACATTTTAAAATAGACTTCTGCTACAAACGTCTTTCAAATATGTTAGCTTTATATAGAAGGAGTACTCCACATTTTCATTCAAAAATCAATGCACTTTACCATGGTTTCATTAACAGGACATCTTTAGTAGTAATGTGAACTGATTTTTATGGAGATGTACATCCAAGCATTTTAACAGAGCAGAAAATATCCCATAAGACTTATTGCCTCATTTAACATTTACATTTGCATAGCACTTTGCATCTATTAAGAGCATGGCAATCATTTTTATTAGTTAACAGTGACTAAGGTCAATATTATTTCTC
Source organism: Acinonyx jubatus (assembly GCF_027475565.1). Taxonomy (NCBI): domain Eukaryota; kingdom Metazoa; phylum Chordata; class Mammalia; order Carnivora; family Felidae; genus Acinonyx; species Acinonyx jubatus. Next base: position 178,813,960 of record NC_069382.1, on the reverse strand, counting down.
CCATTTTCCAGAGAAAATATTTAAGTGTAAAGAAATGAAGTGATTTCAGCCATGCAAGTTAAAAAAAAAAAAAAAAAAAGATTTGCAAGTTCCATGGTCAGGTTTAAAGATACTGTCAGATTGCTACTTCCACAAATTGCCAACCAAATATTTGCCTCATTTTCACAAGACAAAAGGGAAAAATGCCCAAATATTGTATATACAAATAGATTTTTAAATAGATATAAACCTGTATCTATTTAAAGAGAAAGAAAATTAAAAAACTACAACCAAAACTACTGAAATTTCTATTGTCATACCACACAGATCATGCCTAAGATGTTCTAGATTCAGTATGAAGCTAAGACGTACCAAGAGAAATGGGGGAATAGAATAAACTGTAGACTAAACTGTGCCTATAGTTAAATGCATAGTCTACGTTTTTTAAAACAATTGTAATTGCTTTATTTCATTCTTGATTCTACCAAAATGTACTTTCTAAATGAAAATCCCAAATCAGGGGTGACTGGGTGGCACAGTTGGTTAAGCGTCTGACGCTTGATTTTGGCTCATGTCATGTTGTCACTGTTCGTGAGATCGAACTCCAAGTCAGGCTCTGTGCTGACACCCCAGAGCCTGCCTTGGATTCTCTGTCCCTCTCTCTGCTCATGCCCCACTCATGCTGTTTCTCTCTCTCTCAAAATAAATAAACTTTAAATGAATACCCCAAATTGGCTTTTGATATGGAGTAAGAAAATGATTAACCCAAGATTGATTTTGGGAAAGGACCAAAATGAAGTATAGAACTTCAAGTAAAAACCATAATTCCAACAAACATTTCCCAGTGCTTGCCCTCTCTTCTCTCTCTCTCTCTCAGTGTCTTTATAAATCAATACAGTATCATGGAAGATAGCTATAGATCTTAGAAGTAACAGGTATTAAAAATATTAACAAAACTCAGAAGCAGAATTTCTAGAACTGCTTAAAACTCTGTGACAGCACTGTACTTTCTCTCACCTAAAAATTATTTAGACTCACTCATACAGTTGAACATTTACTACGCTGTCAGAAAACAATATGTAGGTAACGGTAAGTAAAATTATCATTAAAAATGAGTTAATGCATGTAAAAGCATGTTGGAAACAGCCTTATAATAATTATGTTATTTTTTTTTTCACAATCTTTATTTTTTAAGAATTCACTATTTGTCTTACAATGTATGGCCAATGCTTTGGGCATCAGGAATACTGAAATGAAAATCTATCATTAGGAATGGTGGATATAGAAAAAGCAAGAAATTCTTCAAGGGCAAACTATCATTATAATTTTCATTTACATAATTTCTAGATTCGATCTTCCAAGATGTAAAACCTTAGAAGTTTCTTTTCTCACTTTTGTATCTCCCAGAAAAACTTCCATGTAGAGTTGGAAAAAGCAGTGAGGAAACTGAATGCTCCTCTCTGCTCTTGTAGAATGATCAACTGACCTTGGGCAAATCAATTAATGCACTAGAATTTCCATTTTCCCATCTGCAATATAGAAATAATGACACCTTCTATGATGCCTCCAAGAGGGTTATTATAAAATCAATAGAAATTTAGAAATGGACTAATACCTAAGCTCCATATCTGATATCAAAGAAAATAAGTGGCAGACTCAGCTTGATGACATAGAATCCAATGGGCCTTGGCCTGTGGATTTTAAGATAACTACCTTTCTTAGTATTTTGTTTTTCCTGCAGGAAGAAGTAAATAATTTAAAAAAAATTATTTAAATTCCAAGGGTGAGAAGAAAATCAGCTTTGTGTTCAGTTTTGGACTTGCATAAGTTGACGTTCCCATAGAATAACAAGTTGAGTTGTCTGATCCAGGAATACATATCTAAACATATAAGTATATACACATGTATATATGTACACACACACATATATAAGAAATATGTATGCACATTTAAGATTAACAGAGATGTGGATTAGATCTATAGAATTGGGGATTATAACTATATGGAGAATATCTTCAGTCTCAATAGTGAAGGAAGTCATTCAACAAATTTCCATTGATTATCAATTTTGTATGAACCTTGATCAAGGTGCTGTCTACACCATAATAGAAAAATAAGCGATGCATATGGCTTTTACTCTCACGATTCTACCATATCACCAAGGATGAAAGTGTATAGTGAGAGAATAAGACTCATAGCAGAATTAATGAAGGCCATAATTTTGATATTATCAGAAAAAAAAACTACAACTGAAAGCTTTCTGGCATACCATTCTTTTTAAATTGTATATTTTTCACTTTCTGTCTGATTTTAAAGGAATTATCTCATCATTTATACATTGAACTTTCAGAGATGGTGTTAATTTACTGTGCTTTTAAAATTACTCATTTATGCAATCTGGTTTTTTTTCCCCAACAACCATGACTGAGTGCCTGTAAGTTTCATTTCAGACGTTCTAGGTGCTGAAGATACAAAGATAAATAGAACACGTTGTCTGAAGTTGATATATGCAGTTCTTCCTGAGTTGAGATTACATAATCCATTACATATTTTTTTTCTATCATCGTAGAGATTTCAGAAGCAGGAGAAATTAATGATATGTAGGCTATGTATAAATGATGGGAGAACAGAGCAGAACACTTCTGAAGGACAAGGAGATCTGAGATAGACATTACTGCTCTTCAACCTTATTTCTCACTCTTCTACTGGCAGGCTCATGGAAGAAGGCTTGCTGCCTCTCATTCTCCTTGAAGTGAGGTGCAATCATGCATTTTTTTTTATGTTCATTTATTTTTGAAAGAGAGAGAGGGACAGAGTGCAAGCAAGGGAGGGTCAGTAAGAGAGGGAGACACAGAATCTCAAACAGGCTCCAGGCTCTGAGGTGTCAGCACAGAGCCCCACACGAGGTTCGAACTCACAAAACCATGAGATCATGACCTGAACCAAAGTCGGATGCTTAACCCACTGAGCCACCCAGGTGTCCCACAATCATGCGATTTGTTTTGGCCAACCAAATGTGGCCTTTAAGCATCAGCGCATAGTTCCACATGCTCTCCCTGTCTGTCAGCAGTGTTGCATATCATGAAAACCCCATCACCTTGGATCCCAAATGAAGAAAATGTGAAGACACCTCTGCTTACTCGAGGTGAATATGTAGCATGAGGAAAACAAGTCTTTGTTTCTTTAAACTACTGAGATTGTGGAGGTTTGCTGTAGTGGCTTGTGCTAGTCTATCCAAATAGACATAGGAACCAGAGTTCAAATCTAAAGAACAAAGTTGCACTCTCAGACTGACTTTAGATTTGTAGTTTTGGCTAATGATTTCTCTGCTTATGATATGAGTAATGGGGGAGGCAGAAATAAGGTAAAGAGGGGCACGAAGGTGGAAATCTTTCACTTTTTGTACAAACTTTTCAAATTGATGGTTGACTTCAGAAATGTGCCACCTCCTCCACAGCCAGTGTATATTGAGTTAACAACATTCCAATTTGTTTGTGACTTAATGGGAACTTGAAGAACACTAAATTGAAATGTCTCTAGAATCATTTGATTGGTGCTCTCCAGAGGCTGCACTTCCCTGAAGAACTAGTTTCAGGTTTTTGTTTTGCTTTGTTTTGCTTTATTTCGCTGATTAATTGTTTGAAGCATTGTAAAAGAAAAAGGTAGTTGATGGAAAGATTTTTTCCCCTTCTCTGCACTATTTCATTCAATGCGCACATGTTTTCACAATCAAGACATTATGCTCGTTTTTATTTCACAAATTTGAAGATATGAATACAAAATGTTTGATACTCTTGCCGTGATAACTTGACAATTCCGTATTTGACTCTGAGATACACTACCAGTCAAGAGCCTCTTGAGAACTGGATAACATTAGAGAAAACAAAGTGTTTATTTCATTAGCTTTTTGATAGGTATTACAGTTTCCTGTTTCGACATGCAGGCCAGTTCACCTCGATGTGCTTGGCAGTTGAAATATCACCTCTGCACATATAATAAGAAAGCAATATCCTTAATAGTGAGTGATGGCAAAGATAATTTAAAAGGAGCAGTGAGTACAGAAACATTAAAGCTCTACTCATTAACTTTAAACCAGGGCAATGTAGAGCAACTCACTGATGTTTCATCTTTTTATTCTGGCATGTGGATGACAGCAAATCTTTGGTAGTTGAAATCAGGATAGCAGGAGAGAGAATAAGAAGCCTGGATGATCCATTAGAATAGTTGATGAGAAGTTCAAAGTCATATTTTATAAAATGTTAGAATCCTTGAAACCAGTGATTTTCAACTGTAGATGAGTAGGCTTCCAGGGGACATTTGGAGACATTTTTGGTTGTCACTCCTGGAGGGTTGGGGCAGTGCTACTGGCATCTAGTGTGTTGTCCAAAATAATGATATTGTTAAACTGAGGGATCCTATTTTAAACCAGCTTCCTTATTTTACAGAGATTCTATCGAAGGTTAGATCATCCATACAAAATATTTGCTAAATGCCCACAAGTATCCAATGCCCTATGCTGAGTAAATGGGCAACAAAAATGAACCAAAAGAGTCAAAATTTTGCCTTCAGGAGGTTTGGGGATAGAAGAGGAAGAAAGAGATATTGTGACCCATCTCAACATTTTCAGCAGAAACATCCAGTGAAAAACATCTGAAATTTTCGAGGCTGGAAATTTCCCTGTGCTTATGTTCATAGCCCCTTTAATTCACAAGGCCTGACATATAATAGTCTGATAAATAATAAGTGAAAAGTGAAAAGAACAAACAAAATAAACCTACTGTCACTTGTTAAAATCATAAAACCGAAAGTGCAATTATTCAACTTTTTTCATAAGACAAAAATAGATTCCAAGCAATCTCTAAATGTTGGGCATATTGGAGTTAATAAAAGAGGCAAAAGCCTCTACTGTAGTGGAACTTATGTTTTAGGGAGGGGAGACAAAAAACCAAATATCTTGGTAAAATTTATAATATTTAGTACATTTAGCAAAAATAATAATTGCAAAAGAGGAAGAGGTTATTTTCTAAAGGATTGATTTATTGTAAACACTTCCACTAAAAAGTCCCTGCACTTTCCATGAAAATTGTGAAGACAATTTTTATCCTTAACGGAATATTTAATCTTAAATAGAAAAAACAAGCAAACAAACAAACAAAGAAAAATAAAAAATGGTAGGGAGTTCTGGGGCGGAAGCAGAATTAAATTCTTAAATATTGTGGTCAAGGATAACTTACTGAGAAGGTGACAGGTGAACAAAAGACAGAAGAGGCAGAGGTGGTGAATCATGTAGATATTGGGGGAGGGTGTAGTTGGAGGGGGGTAGGTAATATTCCAAGAAGAGGGGATCATCAGTGCCATACAAGCAAACTAATGTGCCTGAACTGAAATAAGCAACAATAATGGAATAGGATGTGGTTTCTTAGAGATAGGGGGGCTAGGAGTTGGGAGGTAGGGTTAGAATGTCACAGCTCTTTGGGAAAACTTTGGTTTCCACTGACATTAAAATGGGGAGCCGCTGCCAGGCTTCAGGGTGGAGTGAAGGATCTTACTCATGCTATACCGAATCTCTCTGAACTACTGTGTTGAGACAGCGAGGCAAGGGGATGGAGAAGAAGGAATGGAGGGCCAGAGGGGAAGAGGTGAGACCAGTTGGAAGTCTACCTCCATATTTCCATTGACCGAGGATGGTGACTCAGACCAGGGTGCTGGCAGGGGAGATCATGAGAAGTGTTCACTTTCTGCGTATATTCTGATAATTTTGAAAGTAGCCCTTAGAGAATTTACGAGTGGATGGAACGTAAAGTAAGAAAGGAGGAGAGGGTCATGGACGGCTCTAAGGGTTTGGACTTGAACACTTGGCAGGAGGCTAAGAGTCTCCATTTACCGAGATCAGGAAGATTATCAAAGAAGCAGGATGAGCTGGCTGTGGGAGAATAATATCAGCTCAGATTCAAAAAAAATCGTTGGTATTGGGTTATTTACCTAAAAGAGAACAATATGACGGGCAAGTGACCTGAAAACCTATTAAGCCGAGAGACCGGCAGGCTTCTCACAGCAGGCGAGAAGCTTCTCCCTTCATTTTTTACTCATTTGACCCCAACTGTCTCTTTTACATGCTTTTCAGAATAGATTAATTCTCACCTATGTTTTCTGATTGTGGCTGTTTTGCATCTCTCAAGACTGAGTTCCTGCACAGTCTTCCTACAATACAATAGCATGACCACTTTAAGGTTCATCACACTGCAGGATTATAAATACTGATTAAGCCATGACCAAAATATTTCACAGGAGACTTGACACTGCATATTCTTTAAGAGTAGCCCCGGAGTTCCCTAGTTTTGAGATAATATAATCCTACAGCTAGAATATTGTATTTTTGTAAAGATACAAAGAATTGAAAAACTTCTCTTCCTTAATATCTGAAAACAACTCTAATAGCAAAACAATTTCATGAATTTAGAAATTTCTACCAATTAAAAGGAGCACATGATGATACAGATAAGAAATTTTATAGATTTAATCCAAATGATTATATGGTCGTGTGCTACTTTGAAAAGAGTTTCCAAAAGAGGTATTTTTTACAGTTCATTCCCTCTATTTATCTAATCTATACATAATCCCTGAGATTATGTATTTGCCCGTTTCTTGTCTTGTGTTTGTTTTTTGCTTTTCTTTTGTCAGGGCTGCATGGATGCCGAGAGAAAACTACATTTTGAGAAAAAAAATCCTTAAATCCCTTGAGTTTCTCTTTATCCACAGGAAATATGTAAAGTTAGTATCTGTCTTGTATTTTGCTTATTGGTTTTCGTGTTTTACGTGATGGTTTGGGTTAATGGATTTGTATAACTTCCACTCTTAGTATCTCTAGTCTTCGGCTGATTGTACTAAAAGCTAAATTTCCCTACTTCATAGATCTCATGTGCAGGTGTGTGATTGCATTTCCCAATTTATCATCTCAGAAGGACTGTGGATGGAAGGGAGAGAGGCATTAGCTTCACCTACAGAACTCAAAAACTTGAAAGGATACAAAATGTCCTCTGCAGACTAGAATTAAAGGATCCTGTCTTGCATGCTTGGTTGAATTATTGATTCACTCTCTCCTATTTCTCGATCTCATGTTTCACAGGCATAAGCTCTTCTGTGTATTAGAACCTCTAATGACAGTTAGACTTTCATGAAGAAATATAGACAAAACAGACGAGATTTCCTAGAGGTTCGCTATGTGCAAATATGCTTCAAAAGCAGCTCAGGGATAAACATGACACACCTCGGTGGAGTTTTAAAAGCATCTTACGTGGGCACCTAGGTGGCTCAGTCGGTTGAGCGTCAGACTTCGGCTAAGGTCACGGTCTCACGGTCTGTGAGTTCGAGCCCTGCGTCAGGCTCTGTGCTGACAGCTCAGAGCCTGGAGCCTGGTTTCGATTGGGTGTCTCCCTCTCTCTCTCTGCCCCTCCCCTGCTCATGCTCTGTCTGTCTCTCTGTCAAAAATAAATAAACATTAAATAAATAAATAAATAAATAAATAAATAAATAAATAAATAAAATAAAAATAAAAGCATCTTACGAACCACAGAATTATGCCTTGACATTTCAGGTCAGGATGAATTTTCTTCTGAGTACCTGGCCCTGCTAAGATCTTATGCAGAGAGCCCGGCTTATATCTGCAGGTAGGGAAGGACAAACTTGGGGAAATCTGCAAGTTAGGGGAGATTCTGCAACGTACAAACCCACCTTAATGTTGAGGTGGGAGAACCTTAGAGTCTTTCATCTTATTTTTCGTCTACTCTCATTTTGAGAGGAGAACATGTGGTCTCTGTTCCTTCAGAGCAGTACATTCATTCTCAGGAACATTTTTTCAGTAACACATTGGACTGTAAACACACCTCCTCGACACCTCTGACGGATACACCTCTATATTTAGAGCTGTATCTGTTACGTCTTAGATGTAGTGAAGCTTTGTCAGTGAAGTGGAAAGAAAGAATGAGAGAGAGAGATTCAAAGAGATGCAAAGACAGACAATACATTGGACAATGTCTGTGGAAGAAACAGAGCACGGGTTATAAAGAGGCAATGAGTTTGTATACAATCTTTACACATACTTGAGTGCCCAAGTCATGCTTTACCAACAAATTAGAGGCTGAGATTTTTCCTGACAACTCAAATCCTTCCTGGCATTATTTCATGCTATGCTGAGTGCACTGGGGAATCCAACAGTGTGAGAGTAACACCGTAAATGACAATGATTGGGAATGGGGTCCCTTCGCTGGGCATATTAGTTTATATACTTGAGCATCTAAGAGTAGCAGAAGATTCCTGCTTCCCTAGATTTGACAATCAGAGTATTGGGGAAGTCTGAGAATGAAATCCAGTTCTCATTCTAAAACTGAGAAGAGTAGTGTAGAATTCTTCCCAGTTAACAGTAAGAAGATACAGTCAAGGTAATGTGATGAATTTGACAATATCTGACAGATTCATACCAAAGGAAAAACAAATCTCCAAAAGCAGCAAAAGATGATATGTCAACATAGCTCTATTTGTTATGGGGCTTCTTCAGGCTAATCAATATATAGTCATGACTAGAAAGTACTGATGATACTATGTTGGAATATGTAAAGTTGAAGAGAAATGAGTGCTGGCTGAGGAAGAGAGAGTTCATGTACAAACTCTAAAAACATACATTTTTGGCCACTAGATTGTTATAGTTGATGCTCATGTGCAGCAGGAAAAAAAAAAGTCCCCAGTCCTTACGTGTTGAAACTTGACATTAGTTGGAGGGAAAAATTAGAATGTGGTATGGGTGATATGGAAACCTCTAATGATTCCCCAAACTGTATGAATATGTATTCGTATCTTGCATGATTAGGTTAAATTTTTACCAGAGATGTCTTAAAACCATTTTGGAAACTGGAACTTACCCCCATTCTGATATATCTTGTTCCATATATTGTACAGTAAACCTCTTCTTTCAAATTGAAACAATCCCAATGCAGTCATGCCATAAACCCATTCATGTCCTCAGTAATGTGTCTAGCCCCCTTAAAATAGGTGAAAATATATTTAGACCCCAAATTTATTTATCTTTGTTTTGTTTTGTTTTGTTTTGTTTTTAGAGGGAGAGCTCCAGTGGGGGGGAAGGGGTAGAGAGAGAGAGGAAGAGAGAGAGAGAGAATACCAAGCAGGTTCCACTCTGAGCACAGAACTCAAAGCAGGTTTTGATCCCATGACCCTGGGATCATGACCTGAGACCAAATCAAGAGTCGGGCGCTCAACCAACTGAGCCACCCAGGTGCCCCTATTTATCTTCTAATTCACCAATTGTTTTTACACATGGCATCTGACACACAATGTCCAAATGCAGGAAAGCACATTTGTTTAATAACATTTATTGATGTCCATAATATTCATATTTGCTGTGTGATGAAATTAGTCTGTAACTCAGCATTAACATCACAAAACTGCTTCCTGTATTGACTTGCAATAACCTGTAAAACGACCGTGCCACTTACTTAAATCTTCCGTTCCTGTCTCCAAATTCATGGCATACAGCCAGGACCTGGCCAGTCAAATTAAAAATTTCAATACTCACAGAACAAATTAGACCTGCATATTGTTTTAAGCCTTTATGGCAGCTTGAATCCGTGTATTTAAAGTATTTTTAAATGCCATTTTACTATTCATTTGTTATTATTATTATTGTGAAAGAAAAATAATGACCTATATTTTATTTGATGGAGCAAATACGTTTAATTTAAAGACACCCTAATCAGCAATTGAAGCCACTATGAGCTCACAAATGCAAAAATGCCTTTGTTAGAAACCCATTCACAATTCCTGGCTGGAGAAGGAGATTGTCACAGATCTGGCCTCTGGTGAATTGTTGGCTATGTGCAGCGGATTTACTGCAATTACCCATGCTGTGATTTAGATTAAGCCACTTGCAGCTTCAATTCACAAGCACTTATGAACACTCTCACTCAGATTTACTTAAAAGAGTCCCTTAAACTTCAGACTGTTGTGTGGGGTAATCACAGCAGCCCATTGACTGTAAATGCTGGACACATTCAATGTGAACATAAACTTTACCAAACGGCACACAGGCAAAATAAAATTATTTTGCTGCTGGAAGCTTATTCAACACCTGTTCTTGCCTAATTCAGGTGAAGTTGGCTTTGGTAGAAATCACAATATGTACTAAAGCATGTAGGAGTTAAACGTTTATGTTATTGCTCAGCCCATGGGGAAAAATTTAGTCCCAATTCTTCTAGGGAAGAATTCTATGATTTGAGTTCCTTCAGAATGAATGAATGAATACACATTCATGCAGTTTGGGGATTCATTAGAGGTTTTCTCTCTTAAACTCTGATGTCAGATGCCATGTCCTTTTTGACATTTCCCTCTTCTTCTGTTCAGCAATCCCGGGTAGTTAATGCCCCCAAACACACAAATGCTCCGCCTTTAAACTTGCCATCTTTTCTCTGTCCATGAAATAAACCCTGCACACTCCCCCAACATCACCTATGTTACTACTTGACCAACAGGGTACTGAAGCCCTCCATAGGACAAAGTCTTTAACTTTTGCCATTAAAGCGAAGAGAGGGGTGTCTGGGTGGCTTAGTGGGTTAATTGTCTGACTTGGGCTCAGGTCATGATCTCACAGTTTGTGAATTTAAGCCCCACGTCAGGCTCTGTGCTGACAGCTTGGAGCCTGGAGTCTGCTTTGGATTCTGTGTCTCCCCCTCTCTCTGCCCTCTCCCGCTCACATTCTGTCTCTCGCTCTCTCTCAAAAATGAATAAACATTAACAAAAATTAAGGTGAGGGTGCCTGGGTGGCTTAGTCAGGTAAGCGTCCAACCTCGGCTCAGGTCATGATCTCACGGTTCATGAGTTTGAGCCCCATGTTTGGCTCTGTCCTGACATCTCAGAGCCTGGAGTCTGCTTCAGATTCTGTGTCTCCTTTCTCTCTGCCCCTCCCCCACTCGTACTCTGCCTCTCTCTCCCTTTCTCTAAAAAATAAATAAAACATTAAAAAAACTAAAATAAAGAGAATACTCAACTGCTCTCCTCTGGTACATTCTGTGGTGTAGACCCCAAAATGTTAGTTTATGCTCCCTGTGTCTCACAAATACGATAGAGATCATTCGGGTTTTAGGCTATGGAATGAGTGCATAAGGGCTGGATTGAAAGCGAAGACAGGTGTAGATGCTATATCCAGTTCTTGAATAACTTATGGACTTGGATGTCTGTGTGTAGTCTGTGACTTCTTTGCCCCATAGAGTGCGAATTTCCAAGCTTAGCAACAGCCTGAGTAAGTGCATCTCTCATATGGGAAGTAACCCAAAGATAGGAATAGCATAATCTTCTAGAGGAGAAAGCAGATGGTTATAAACAGCATTGCAATCCATGAAACTTTGTAAGTCAGGATGAAGAGTTTTGATTCTTTTTACATGTGATTGAGAATCACTGAATTGTTTTAAAATAAAGAAATAATTGAATTTCTTTCATAGTTGTAAGATCTGGTGGTAGCCGGGTGAAGATTAAATTGCATAGAATCTAGAGGGAATGAAAAAGGTGCAGTTAAAAGCTATAGCTCTTCCTGAAGGGGATGGTATAGGAGTGTTCTCGTATGATAAAAAGACGAGAAAAATTATTGAAATTGGGGTATGGTTTTGCATGGATATGCGTGAATGAAGAAAAGGGGAGGAATCAAAGATTGTCTGCTTTCAGGGCTCCTCCGTAAGTCAAAAAGGATCACCAGGACTTAAAGAAGGCCTTCCCATTCTTCGTATCTCCCTAGTAAGAATAAACGTTTGTCAAGAGCTCTGTGTTTATGATACCTGATGGGTCTATTTGGATACCTGATGATTTTATTTACTTATTTTTTAAAATTTATTTATTTTTGAGAGAGAGGGTGCAAGTGAGGAATGGCAGAGAGAGAGGGAGACAGAAGATCTGAAGCGGGCTCCAGCTGACGGCAGTTAGCCTGATGTGGGGCTCGAACTCGTGAGCTGCGAGATCATGACCTGAGCCGAACTCCGAGGCTCAACCTACTGAGCCACCCAGGCGCCCCCAAAACCTGATGATTTTAAAGAAAGTGGTGTTGATTCTACAGCACCTCGTCATCAACACCTTTTTAAAAAAATGAATCCCCAAAACATCATTTAATTTTTAATATTGAATGTTTCTTTTTGCAGTTACCTTTTGAAAAAATATAACCAGATACCAATATTTTGCTGCTTTGAAAGCTGTCTGTCCTTACACTTCTATGTTGATTATTGTTTACTTTTCTCTCCTTCTGTTCTTCTTTCTCTAACTTTCTTTTCTGCATTTTCTTCCTTGAATGTCTAGTCTGGAGGCACATCAACCTTTTAGCCCATTCTCTTCTTATCTCATTTCTGTCCTCTTCCACCTGCCACAAAGCTCGCCTTTTGTCCTTGCCATCTTGTTTTCACATTCTTACTAGATTGGGAAATCCTTCTCTCAATTAAATACTCTACTAACATAATAGGCTTTGAGTTAAGTTCAATTTAAGAGTGGTGGGACAAGAAAGTTCAGCTAATTATCTCTATTCTAGAAAAAATGGGAGTTTGCAAGTTTTCAGAGAAAAGTTCACTTCCTAATTTTCGGATGTGGCCAGTCAATTTCTAGCCTGATAAGGTACAGAGGAGTAATTTCAGCGGGAGAAAAGATGGTAAGCTCAACACTACATTATTCACACGCATCTTTCATTGCATTGCTTTCCCTTCTCTGTTTCTACACTATTACATGGACTAAATGCAAGTATAAAGGCTAACATCAAATAACAGTGACTGTAACACTTATGCCATTCTTTCTCTCCAGTTACTTTAATGAACTGTTTCTAACTTTGTTATAGGATGCATTTGTCCCTCCAGTTCTTCTGTATCATCATGATTTTAGGAAAAAGAAAATTAAGACAGTCAATAGAGAAAGTATTGCTTTAAACACACGCACACACACACACACACACACACACACACACACACATACACACCATTCCACAGCATTATATAAAACCCATCTCTTCCTTCCTTCTTCCTTCCTTCCTTCCTCCCTTCTTTCCTTCCTTCCTTCCTTCCTTTCCCTCCTTCTTTTTTTTATTTTAGAGAGATTGGCAGAGGGAGAGACAATGAGAATTCCAAGCAGGCTCCACACTCAGCACGGAGCCTGATGCAGGCTTTGATCCCAGTACCCTGGGATCATGACCCAAGGGGAAATCAAGAGTTGGATGCTCGACTGAATGAGCCACCCACGTGCCCTATTTATTAAAAAAAAATCTGGCTAAAATACGTTTCTTCATTCAACAGCATTTTGTTGAATTCCTACTATGAAAGTCACTGTACTGAGTGCTAGTGATTCAAAAATACATAAGACGGACATGGTCCTGTTTGTATTGGTTCTTAGAGTGAAGGGTTTTCTTTTTGTTGTTGTTGTTGTTTAAAAATAAAACAAAACAAAAACGAGTCGCCACTCCATTACGCTGTTCGCAGTTTGGGAGGTATAAGGACGTATTCAGGCCTTTGAATCCCTCCCTTGATGAGTTTCTAAATATACCCACATGTCCAGAAGACTGAGCGTGCAGATTTCCTCCCAGCACTGTCAAAGAGAAGAGAGAAGTCTTAATTTAATATCCAAGAAGGTCCTAGACACTCATTATCCTTTGAAGCCTGGCTCACTGAGCACTTTTTACAATGAAATCCTTTCACTTATCTTTTGCCATCTGAACCAGATAAAATTTTCCTGCATACTTAATGCCTTTATATGGACAGTACCAAAAGGGAATAATAATGTAAATAACCACTACTGAAAATTTTCCATTTCCCTATAAAATATTGTCACAAAGAGTTATGTTCTATATTATTTGAAAAATAGATTATTGCCCTTCCTGCATATAACTCAGCTTTGGTTAATGTATTTCCATTTGGATTTTTCCTAACATTGAGAACAATAATGATCTGTTATTTTCAGAAGAGTAACAGCCAAAAGGAGGCAAAACACATTTTCTAGCGTTCTAGTGTTTGATTGCTTTTTAAAAGGGAGGTTTTCCATTAACTTTAATTAAATATTTAATAGAGATCGCAGCCAGAAAACATAATTTCCCATTGAAATTAAATTACTTTCCCCAAAGAAAACAGTGTGGGTGTCTAACAGGGTGGGTCAGATCCTCTGTAGAATTCTGTCTCCGTCCTTTTCAGAGTAATTACTGACCTGTTATTAACACTCCAGGAAAAAAAAAAAATTGGCGATCTACATTTCTGGATCACTCTCTCCTTTGTGTGCAACTACACTAAATACAGGATTTATCCTTTGTTCAGCATGTGCAGGGACAGATGCTTCAGCTACTAATTCTTTGTCTCATTTGGAGCATTAAAAAATGAAAGGCTAGTTCCTGCACAGATCAAGGCTGTCCTCTCCATGGCAGAGTCCTTACCATACCTTGAAGAGATGTAATTTGAGAGCCTTTCTGTGCTCAGGGGGTTGAACAGAGGAGGTGCAGAATTTTACCTTCTGACCTGGGTTCTTTCTACAAGTCTTTTAAGCCTTTCTCACCTAGCACTGCTCTCATATTCCCCAGCTTCTGTCCATTCATTAAATGCTGATTTAGGTTTTTATGGCAACATTCGTCTCAGATGAGAGTTACCGTAAAGCTCATCATTAAACCTTATAATTTTTAGTGCTGCATATAATTTATGGTTCCATTTTTAAATCAAATCCACCATAAAAAATTGTCTTAAGACTTTGAAGATACATCATGTAGTTAGCTTTTTTCTTGTAGCATCATTTATATAGACAGGATATGACTTTATGCTTGAGGAATATATTTTATTTAGAGCACAACAATGCATTGATGGATTTGTTGTAAGTTATCTCCAAAGAAGAGTATCTCTGAAGACGAGTAACATTCATAAGTGACATATATCCATATACAATGGCACCCCGATCATTTTGGAAATATAACAGACACTCGGGAAAGATAATTGAGTTCAACTGCTTTTAACTTAACTTAAATGGTGTCAGTTGCTGTGTGAAAAGGCTTCCATACTTTGGGTCTAATTTACCTTTCCTGCCTAAGCTGAAATTCTGAAAGAGTTCTTTCTAATGCATATTAGAACACAGTTCTTCTAAGAGACTCATTATTTCCCCTCTGGACAACTGTAATATTTTCATGATTATTCACCTATCCTTTATTATTATCCCCAAACTTAAATCCATCTTTTAAATTATTGTTAAAATCAGTCATGTAAGGTAAAACTATGACTGTGAACCCCCTAATGCTTGTTAAAATATTCGAGTAGCTTTCGATTGCTTATAGGATAAGGTCAGCATTTCTAACAAAACGATATCTTTCTTTATTGGCATTATTCTCTTCCAAATCAAACTCGATATTTTATAGGTTATACT
Source organism: Acinonyx jubatus (assembly GCF_027475565.1). Taxonomy (NCBI): domain Eukaryota; kingdom Metazoa; phylum Chordata; class Mammalia; order Carnivora; family Felidae; genus Acinonyx; species Acinonyx jubatus. The sequence continues at coordinate 178,798,564 of NC_069382.1, read as the reverse complement.
TAATACTCCAACAATATTACTTTGTGTCTTCATTATTTTATGTATCTCAATTTTCCCATAAATTCTTATTATGCACCAACTGACTGGAAACTATTGTGCTCTGTATTGGGTGAGCACAATGGGAGGTGATCCCTGACCTTATGGTTCTCACAGTCTGGTGGGGAAACAGATACTAAGCAAAGAGCAAATAATTATAAACTTGTACTGTGACAAGTGGTATAAAAGAGAAGAACATGGTGGTATTTCTACTAGTGGAAGAAGAATTTAAACAAATCACGGAATTTAAAGAAAGCTTTCCCACAGAAGAATTTCAGAGCAAAGATCTGAAGGATATTGATGCTTTCTCTGTAGGGAGAAAAGGAGAAGGATGTTGTAAACAGAGAAAACACCATCTACTTCCTTCCAGGTTGTCATTGATTTCCTGGAGCTTTTTTCTCTGCCTGAAATTGCCCTTCACTCACTTTTCCACATTCACCTGATTCAAAGTTGACATCTAGAAAACTTTCCTTCCTCCTTTCATATCAGACCAGTACACTTCCTTTGTGTTCCTTCCCAAATGACACATTATCCACATTATATCGTTCTGAATTGAAGGGAGGGGAGGAGTGACTTGGAGAGGGAAGGAGAGATGGAAATCATATTGCTGTCCAAATAGACACTTTGGTTTTCTATTAAAAATCTACCTATTCACTAAGTTAAAAAAAATCTAGCTTTCTTTATTAAGTTGTTCTTGATTTCCTAAGCCAGAAATGCTTTCTTTCTACTTGAAACTCCAAGTATTTAGACGTATTTTATCGGTTTACTTCCTTCTGTTGTACGTCCTTTGTTTGTTTGTTTGTTTTTTGCTTGGTTTTCTTTTTTGTTTGCTTGTTTCTTGTTCGTTTGTTTTGCATCCACTCAACTCAAGGTGATTTCCAAAGCCTTGAAGGTAGGTTCCAGGTTTACTCACCATTTAGTTCAACATTTCATATATTTTTAGTGAATTCATAATATAAAATAAAATGATCTCTTTCTATTTTAGCTTGCTTTAGGTCAGAGTCTCCATATCCATTTACTGATCTTTGTAACTTTTGCCTGTCTATTTATTTACTTTATTTTATTTTTTTATTATGAAATTTATTGTCAAATTGGTTTCCATACAACACCCAGTGCTCATCCCAACAGGTGCCCTCCTCCATACCCAGCACCCACCCACCCACCTCCCCCTCCCACCCCCCATAAACCCTCAGTTTGTTCTCAGTTTTTAGGAGTCTCTTATGGTTTGGCTTCCTCCCTCTCTAACCATTTTTTTTTTCCTTCCCCTCCCCTATGGTCTTCTGTTAAGTTTCTCAGGATCCACACAGGAGTGAAAACATATGGAATCTGTCCTTTTCTGTATGACTTATTTCACTTAGCATAACACTCTCCAGTTCCATCCACGTTGCTACAAAGGGCCATATTTCATTCTTTCTCATTGCCACGTAGTACTCCATTGTGTATATAAACCATAATTTCTTTATCCATTCTTCAGTTGATGGACATTTAGGCTCTTTCCATAATTTGGCTATTGTTGAGAGTGCTGCTATAAACATTGGGGTACAAGTGCCCCTATGCATCGACACTCCTGTATCCCTGGGGTAAATTCCTAGCACTGCTAATGCTGGGTCATAGAGTAGATCTATTTTTAATTTTTTGAGGAACCTCCACACTGTTTTCCAGAGCAGCTGCACCCGTTTCCATTCCCTCCAACAGTGCCAGAGGGTTCCCGTTTCTCCACATCCTCTCCAGCATCTATAGTCTCCTGTTTTGTTCATTTTAGCCACTCTGTGCCTGTCTGTTTAAAGTGAAACTGTAAATACCAAGCGTAAGAGGGGCAGGGGCAAATTCTTGGGCTTGTTTCCTCGCCAGAGTTTTTCAGAGTCACACTACTGACATCATTATGGCCAGGTAACTTTTTGGTGTGAGGATAGGGACTGTATGCTGCTTTGCTGGATCCCTAGCACAACCATGCACCAGTAGTGTATTTTCCACATTCCTGGTTGTCACAGTCAAAAATGTCTCTAGTCTTTTTTGCCTAATGTATCTAGATGAGAACCACGGCTTTTAACGAAGAAAGAGTTTTGGCTTCTCCAGATAGAAACTGGGAATGCTAAGGATTTTCATGAGATTTTCATGTCCATAGAATGCCTGCAAGGCTGACATAAAGTAGGATCTCAATTGTTTATTATTACGATAATTATAATTCCCTGGGGCACCTGGGTGGCTCAGTGGGTTAAGCATCTGATTTCAGCTCAGGTCACGGTCTCAGGGTTTGTGGGTTCGAGCCCCACCTTGGGTTCTCAGAGCCTGGAGCCTGCTTGGGACTTTGTGTCTCCCTGTCTTTCTGTCCCCCTCCCCCACTCATGCTCTGTCTCTGTCTTGCAAAAATAAATAAATGTTAAAAAATTAAGAAAAACGAGTATTATAATTCTCTTTATTTCCCATATTTTCCCCAATGAGACCTGCTATCATACTGGACTTTTTGGCCAAATCACCATGTCTCTCCAGTGACTTAAGGGAATTATTTTTGAAGGTTTGAAAGAGCTTTTGTATTGGTAGTGGTGGGAGGTGGGAGACTGGGGAATGTCAAATTAGCTCCCTCAAATTTTATCCTCATGTAATTATGATTCAATTATTTTTTCAAAAAAGAATGACCTTAGAGTTCCCCCTATTGCCTGGTCACTCACACTGCGTGAAATTTTGAAATAGAGTCCTACTTACTTGATATTTCAGCATGTGAGAGAGATTGGAATCATTGGCAAGCCATATTCATGTCCTCGTTCTTTGAGATGATTTATAAAATGCTAAATAAGGCAAAACATCCACCCAAGTATTAATTGTAACTCCCAAACAATTTGTAGCTCAGAAACTTGTGTAACAATGCTTAAAGCAATAATTGATTCCCTCTGCCCACATTTGTATGTCATTCCTCAAGCAACTTTTAAGGCAGACATTTTGCCAGCACAATCTGCATTAACATAGTCTTTTCCAATCTGAGACTAACAGAGTTCTCGAATCATGTTTCTTTAATTTATTTGTTTGAGAGAGAGGGAGAGAGAATGCATGAGTGAGTGCAAGTGGGGCAGGAGAAGAGAGAGAGGGAGAGAGAGAGAGAATCCCAAACAGGCTCCACACTGTCAGCACAGACCCTGACACAGGGCTTGATCCCAGGAACTATAGGATCATGACCTGAGCCGAAGTTGGACACGTAACCAGTTGAGCCACCCAGGCTCCCCAGAATTCTCTAATCTTAAACCAATCTTCCAATTGTGTTCTACAATGTTTACTTAAAGTTGCATAACAATCACTTGGTAAGATATACACTATTTTATCTTTCTGAAATATGGGCATTATTTCTCAATTTCTTCTTCAAAACCTTACGTTATTTATTGTAGATTCTTAATATTTTTCTTCATAAAATCAAGGCAAAATTAGTGGTATAGTTTTCCTCTTTTTTTCAACCCCCCATGGTGAGTGTGATGTGAAGCATATAATTTTTAAAGCATATGCTCCCAAATTGGTGGCAAATATAAGTTAATAACTTAGATATTAGACATATCTTCTGCTAATCACTAATCATGGAATCCTTTTAAATGCATGCAAATTAAAGTTTTTACTTTTACCTTAGATACTTAAAACTCTTAATTTGTATGTTAATAGTTCACTTGCATTCATATATCCAGTTAAACATTTCAGTTATATACATATTTTTTTCTAATTTGATTCCAGACTGCGCATCAAGGTAAAATATTAATTAAGATTAAGGAACATTTAAGCAGAGATGTACTATAGTTGAAAAGAAATGAACACAAAAGCATAGAAGTCTTAAGCTGGGAAAAATATTCTAGATCTTTTAGATCCCATCCACTCACTAGCAACTGAAGCAACAAAGAATGTGCACAGTTATCTTTAAATGTTTACACAACTACTTGATGGTCACAACTTGGATGTTGTCTTGGTCTCTTAATTTCTAGGTCAATAATATTCATAAAGCACCGTTGAATCAAAAATGTTACAAGTGCAAAGGTTTTCTACAAATCCTCTAACCTACCTCTTCTCTTTCTTTGAGAGCTTTTCAAAGGACAAAGAACTTCACCCTCTCTGAAGAAGAAGAGCAGATCTTTCTATTTGTCGAATGTCTTTTTATTTTCAACGTATCTTCTGTATGCTCCCGTTCTTTATAAATTTTACCACTCATTTTAGTTTTGTTCTCTAGTTCGATACAGGACTGGTTTTCAAATGTTAAAAACAACCATCCAAATAGATATCTCAAGTTTCTTCAGTTGCTTCAAATACACCAATTTCAATGATTCAGGCAGATAATTTCTTTTTCTTTAATGTTTTTGTTTATTTTTGAGAGAGAGAAAGAGACAGAGCACGAGTGGGGAGGGGCACACACACACACACACACACACACACACACAGAATCCCAGGCAGGCTCCAGGCCCTGAGCTGTCAGCACAGAGCCCGATGCGGGGCTTGAACTCAACAACCTGAGCCAAGGCCTGACCTGAGCCATGACCTGAGCCAAGGTTGGATGCTTAACCAAATGAATTACCCAGGAGCCCCTCAGCCAGATAATTTCTCATAGGAATGTTCTAATTTGCCATTATTTCTTATTCCTCCAAAAGGGCCATACCCGGAATTAAGTGAGAAGTTTGAGGCATCGTCAAACATGAGATATTGCTGCCTTTCTTGTGAATAATGTAATTGTATTCATGATGCCAACCTGACATTTTATTAATTTGAGGAAAAGTCAATTCAGTCGATTCAATAATATTAATAGATATTGTAATCTACACTAGCCATTGCACTCAATGTGGAAGTTAAAAGATGTTTAAGACATAATCTTGCTTTCTGGTATAAAGTGGGATTAACTAATGTAGATCAAAGCTAATTGGGAGAAGAAGGAAAATAATTCTTCGTGGACATGGCAGCAAGAATAGGGGTTTGACAACTCAATTCAATTTTTTGCAGAGACGTGATTTTTCGAGAAGAAAAATACATGAAAGCTATTCTATGCTGTGGAAATAAAGTATATAAAAAGAAATAAGCCATATACTAATGATGTATTTTGTGAACTGTAAGTAGTTATCTATTGTCAGATCATAGATTATAAGGAAACACAGGGTAGGAAAATAATAAAAGATAGTTTTTTTTTAATGTGTGTATATTAAGAATCTTTTTGGGGCGCCTGGGTGGCGCAGTCGGTTAAGCGTCTGACTTCAGCCAGGTCACGATCTCACGGTCCGTGAGTTCGAGCCCCGCATCAGGCTCTGGGCTGATGGCTTGGAGCCTGGAGCCTGTTTCCAATTCTGTGTCTCCCTCTCTCTCTGCCCCTCGCCCATTCATGCTCTGTCTCTCTCTGTCCCAAAAATAAATAAACGTTGAAAAAAAAAAAAGAATCTTTTTGTTGAAAGGAAGTATCAGAAAATGCAATCCAAGCTGTAGACTAGCCCAAGTCAGGAGCAGGGGTAGGGAAGAAAATAAAGAAGGAAAAAAAAATATTGGTAGGTCATGAGCTTATTTAGATTAAGGAATCACTTTATCAAGGGGCTTTCATAAATCCACTAAGATCTGGTCTCTACTTCTTCCAATCCTGCTCTCCTCTTGTGTTACCAGAATCAACTTGATAGTGAGATAGCTGACAAGAGTCCAGTCTTATTATCTTTGCACTGTAAATCCAACATGAAGGAAATTCCCTGTGTTTCAGCAGTTTAAACAAAAGTCTGGGTATCAACTCTCATTGGCCCATGCTGGATTAAATTCCTCTCTCTGGACCAAGGACAGTATTTCTGGAATAGAGTCTACTATTTTGGCCAGACCTGATCTCACAGACAGAGAAGTATCAACTTACCTAAAACATAGAAATTGAAGGTTGGGATAAGTTTAGCCCCTCTCCCTCCTTGCCACCCCCAACATTAAGTTTCTGATGGCAGAAAAAAAAGAAGGCCGAAAGTATAAGGGGAGAAGAAATGAGCATTGTGAGATATACTTTATCTGAGAATATAGCAAAATCATGCCTGTTTTATGAGCAGCTATTTATTCATCAATAATATGGGAGGCATCACCTATGACTTATAATCCTCTCAAGTTCTATGTAAGGTTTGTAGTTTCAGCTCCATTTTATAATTACAGAAAGTTGTGTATATGAGGAGCAGTGAAATTTGATCCAGGAAACTTTTAAACTAAAACTGATACCTTTTTCTGTACATCTTACTGCTTTCATAACATAATAATAATATTTATTTAAAGTATTCTTTAGTTCGACCTTCAAAGGAATTATTTATATATCAGTGTTCATGAACATTGGCTGCACCATTAGAATCACTTGAGAATTTTTAAAAAATACTGAGTTCTGGTTCACACTTACAGATATTGATTTAAATTAGTATATGGTAAGGCTTATCCATTAGGATTTCTAAACCTGCTCATATAATCTACATGTGCCGCCACATTTAAGAAATAAGTATACTTAAGCAAGTACCAAAAAAAGTAACGAAAACACAGGACTCTCACTCTGTTTTGTATTTAGAACGTGTGAGATTCTATATTAACAACAAAATGTCTAAGTCATGATATCAAAGTCAGATAGAGACTATATCTCCTTGTATGGTCCTGTTTAGTCTTACAAAACGGCTCTTATAAATCATCATCATTATTAAAACTCTACTGTTTTGTTTTTGTTTTTGTTTTTGTTTTTGTTTGCAGGATTATTTACTAACCAAAGTTGAATTAAATGGTAAAGACATGGTCACTGCCATGTAAAGATTTCTCTTTTTGAGTCTCAAAACAATTCGCTTCTCTTCCCAAAATGTAGTGGTTGACTGAGACAAATCTCAGAAGAAAAAAGAAGCAGCAACAATGGCTTCTTTTTATCCTCTAGGCTTTTCTGAGCCATGTTGACGAGGCTGTCCTCTTCCTGCATGCACCTGAATGTACACAGCAGAAATCTGTCTTTTCAGCATTCTTATAGATGCGTCAGTACCCGTGTCATCAATTTCTATCACACACAATCCTTGGCTCCTTTGTAGAGGTTGGCTCTGAGAAGAGAGAGGTAATTATCTCCTGAAGTCTGAAGTGGGGTAGCATTGTATTTCCCACCTAAATTAAAAGACTGAAGATTGTAGACAAAGACAGTGATGTAAAATCTAGTTGGTAAGGAGCTTAGCAATAACATGAATAAAGTCAGACTTGGAGATCAGTACACAATTTTTTTTTTTTTTATCATGGGCAGAGTAATGTATAAAACTTCTTAAGTGAGTGCCTAAAAGCCATTTAAATTGTTGCTGAAGAAAAAAAATAGTCGGGGCTGGGGTGAAAATGAGCCAGTTTTATTCTCAGAGCAATGTCATACTTCACTAGAATAGAGTTTCAGAATATGTTCTCTAAATGTATTAAAATGTATGCTACTATATGGTATATTAAATGATATTCATAGTCTCATATAAATTCTTATAATAAACTACAATAAATGCTAAAGTTAAATGTATTTCCTCTTTTCTCTGTAGATGCTATTTCCACAAAGAATTCATTCAAACCTTTCTAAGGTGTATAAGACCCTCTTTAAATATTTAGTTGAGTGTCACTTCTTTCTGAGTCTGATAAAAGTAAGACTTTTCTTTATCCTTTAAACATAAAAGAAGCCATATCACTGACATCATTCTCTCCCTTAGAAGAGTGTTTTCAAATTATCAAAATGAAAAACTCTTTCTTCTCTAACTGAGCTTAACTCTGCTGACCCTGAAAACAATGTCAACCACATGCAGCATTTTAATATCATAAAAAAAGTTTCCATAGACTGTAATTATTTTCACTCTCCAGATGGAGGATTGCACGGTCTAGTGTATTAAGAAATGCCTTCAACTTTTTAAACATTACATATGCATTGAAAATACTTTAAGAAATGTAGTTCAAAATGCATGTTTTGAAGTACAACATGAAGAATGCCAAATCATTTAGAGGGTCAAGATTCCCTTCATGTGACCTTTAGCTATGCATTGAGATCCTTAACACAGACCCGGACCTGAATCAGGCACCAGAGACCCAGGCAGAGTCTTTGAAAGCTACGTACGAGAGTTTGCAAGTTCTTTCATGAGACAGGGGAGGCAATGGAGTTTTGAGTTTTGGGAGTTTCTGTTTGTTTTGTTTTAAGCAGAAGAGTGACGCTAACTTATTTATATCTTAAAAGATCATTCTATTATCTTGGTGGATAATAGTTTGGAGTGAAACTAGTACCAAAATGAGAATTTGTGGTAAAATGGTTTGTACCTCCCCAAGACACTAATTTCTCACAACAGGTTAATTTTACTTGATGTGATTACTTATTTTCTTTTTTATTTTTAAATATTTATTTTTATTTTGAGAGAGACAGAGACAGTATGAGCAGGGGAGGGGCACAGAGAGAGGAAGAGAGAAAATTCCAAGTAGTCTCTATGCTGTCAGTTCAGAGTCCAACACAGGGCTCGATCCCACAAACTGTGATATTATGACCTGAGCTGAAATCAAGAGGGGGACACTCAATTGACTGAGCCACACAGACACCCCTGATTACTTATTTTCTTAAATCGTTATCTAGAAAGTGTCCCCAAGTATTCTTGGCAATATTAATGTTCAAAAATCTCAACCTATGGAGTCTGTACATGAGGAAAAAAAGATGGGTATAGTGAAATGTATAAGGAAAATTATTTTAAATATTTAAAACTTATCAAAATACTGTTTATGTATTTAAAGTTATCTTCCCATATTGGGACTTACAGAGTCATGTACTTCCTTGCATACAGATGGCACACAGTTTGTCTCTGAGAATCAGATACCGATAAGGTACTTTACTAGGTAAAGAAGACAGAACCAATGTAACTGCTCTCAAGAAACACACCATCAAGTCTGGCGGTCATCATATGAAGAAAATGGACCCATTTCCAGCTATAATGTCTGGAAGAAGAAGTGCCATTCCCAGAACAGGACCAATGTTATGAGGAACTGTGTATGGAGGAATTGTGAAAGTGACCTCATGGAAGAGATAATCTAGAGAGAGGTTGTAAATTAATGAAATCATTCGACACATGTGGAGTGCCAGATATGTGCCTGGCCTTGAGCTGATTCTTAAATATATTAAAATAGAAGATAAAAAATGATGCTCATGGAATTCATATCAAGAAAGGAAGCTCAAAATCTTATTTCCTCAAAGAGTTATTAATGACAGTTCTAGGAGACATTGTTTACCCAGCTAATATAAATACTCTTCCTGCTATAAAGAAACAGGAGTCTTTTTGTTTTGTTTGTTTGTTTGTTTTGTTTTTGTTTTTTTCAGAAATTGAATACATGTAACAGAAGGATATTTCTAAGTTCAGATAATAAAGAGAACATACATCTCTCTTCCTTGGACCCACTTCATATGACAATGAAGTGATTTAACAAACAAAAAACAAGTCTAAAACTACAAGAAGAGAGAAGAGAAAGGGAGAGGTGAAGACAGGAATAGTTTAAGCACATGCATATATGTCTGTTGTCAAGAAAAGTTGCACCAGACAGGGGTAAAGAGGCATGAAAGACTGTTCAAATGCATTATCATAAGGCAGAGAGATTGAACTGTAGTACATTGTAACAAAAGGTGGGAAAGTGCTGAAGCACTGGGATAAACTAGTGGACAAGTGTTGGGGATTATTAGTGGGGAGGTTGCTCAATGTAATCAGGCCACCTCTATTTGCTGATTGGCACTTAGTGACTTTCCATAGAGAATGAAAGATAAAGACCCTGTCTTCCACTATGATTACTTTTCAGAGAGTTGGCTGTAGGTCCTTGAGAAAAACATTCCTGAGTGATAAGACTGGCCCGAGGCTAAAGAAGATATACATTTCAAAGGAGCAGAGAAAGAATTTACAACTGCAAGTTTTCTAAAGGAAATATTTTAAGAAAAGGAAGATCAGGGGCCTATGGTCAGGAAGAAATCTGTCTCAAGTTTAATTAAGCTAGGGGGAAACTTAAAGCCATCTCAGTTAACACGTGTGTGTGCTTTGTCTATTTACTTATTTATTCTAATACTAAATGAAGTAAGACCAATGTAAGGAAGGAGACTATAGACCAATTTTATGAATAGAATTAGGTGTAAAATCCTAGATTACTAATTAGCAAACCAAATCCAGCAGTGTATAAAAAAAGGAAGGAAAGAATGGCAGAATAGATTCAATATATGCTTTATAGTGACATGATTTTATTACATTAGGGGTGTTTAAGACAGTGGATAGATTGACATATTTGGGCCTCAGTTTTTCCTCTGTAAAATAGGGGTAGATTTTCTTCCCTTTTTTTTTTTATTTTTATTTTTGAGACAGAGAGAGACAGAGCATGAATGGGGGAGGGTCAGAGAGAGGGAGACACAGAATCTGAAACAGGCTCCAGGCTCTGAGCTGTCAGCACAGAGCCCGACGCGGGGCTCGAACTCACGGATCGTGAGATCATGACCTGAGCCGAAGTCGGCTGCTTAACCGACTGAGCCACCCAGGCGTCCCGGTTTTCTTCCCTTTAATAGCTGTTTCAAGGATTAAGTACTGCATTTCACATAGCACCCAACACAGTTGTTGTTAAAAAAAAAAAAATAAACTCAGTAAAATAATTGCTAATGTTAATGAGAACATGACTTCATGAGGAAAATGTGATGAATGTTGAAAAAAAAATATATATATATACTGTATATTTACTCAAATACGTAGTGATGTGAGGAAGTACAGTATATTTGGGGAAACACAGACTGATGTAGCTATATCATAGAGTAAGAACAAGTGTGGGGTTGACAAGACAGGTATCTGTAAAGGTAAGACAGAACTCAAGTGATGAAGGGTAGCATATTTTGTACTTTGGAAATTATATAATGTATCATGTGGGTGTTACAGATTAATTGAGAGATTTAGGCAAGAGGACAATATGGTGAGCTTCAAATTTTAAAAAGAACTCTCTGGAAGTAGTCTGGAGGGTGGGGGCAGCAAAACTGGAACCTTAAACCGTTCATTGGAACATGGTAAGAATTATTAGAACCCACTGAATGGATGAATGAATAATAAATAAGGTTATTTTGGGGTAGTAACATATTCATTAAAAAAAAATGTTACAAGCACATTAGGTGCCAGAATCATTAGAAGAAGTTGAGAAAACATCAGGAGTAAGACACAGACTCTTGTCCTTAAGACATTTACGTTTGTGACTCATATCTAAAAAGGCTCTAGTAAAAGTATGGGGAGCAAAATTTCCTCCATTTGTCAAAGCTGAAGTCAAGGAGTAGAAATGGGAGCAATATTATGGAAAAATTTAAAAATATTTAGTTCACATATCTACCTGCTTAACTGTATTCCATTTCTGGCCAATTGTCCTTTCTCTCTTTTTCCTTGGAAAAATAATTGTTACAGTGGAGAGGATGACAAGAAGGATATTGACAGCCCAGTATAATGTATTTTAAGATAGAACGGTTTCTTCAGCTGTCATGCATTTAATAATTTCAAATTTTCAACGTGACTTTTTTTTTTCTTGAAATAAAGTGGTCATATAAACCAAAGCAAATATAAAAGAGGTGTTCTAGTGAGCAAGCAGCCCACACTCTTTTTGCAACATCATTTGTTATGTTTGCCCAGCCAAGACCTTGGATCTAATGATGGCTATTAGGAGGTTGACTCAGATGCTTACGTATTTATGCATTTGAAAAGTCTCTACACATTTGTAAGCCTGGTAATAGGGAGGGATATGATAATAGGTCTGTTCCTTAAAGGAACAAAGAGTACATTTCATGTCTTAGAGTTTTCCTGGAATATACAAGGCAGGATTAAAAAAAAAATGGGTGTAACATCATGAGACCAACAAAACAACAAATATCTTTCTATTAGTAACCACATAATAAAAGTGTTATATCTACCAACTATAAAATAATTAAGTGGTTTGCTCAAGATCACACTGCTAATAAGTGGTAGACTTGAATGTCATTCAAAATAAATGTGTTATTTCCTTCTAATTATTAAAACATCATTTTACTCACAAGCAAGAAATGATTACTTGCTTGCTTGAAAAATATTTTTAGACGCCCTATATAACTTACTACTGGTATTGTAAGGCAGAATTCAGTTGTATGTACATATAAATATACTCTGAGGAATATTTGAATAGTTCCTCATAAAACATACGCACATTTAAAATAATTTCTAATAGGTTGATGTTAAGTGAGCATACTGTAATGGAGGTTGTCTAATACAATGAAATAATTTTGTTAACCGCATTAAATATTGATGGCATGAAGGACTGTCATGGGTAAAAGAGGACGCATGTATTTTTACTAGGCAGGAGGACAGAACTAGCAGTAACTGTTGGAAGTTACAAGGAAGCAGATTTTCCCTCAACCCAAGCCACTGTCAAAAATAAGAATCTCCTTCTAATTGAGCTAGTTGCCTGATAAAAAAACAGAGAAAGTTTCAAGCTGAGAGTTCTAGCATTCTTTTGTGAAGGTGAGAGAAACTCTCAGTGTTTAGGGGAGCCATGGATCTATCTGTTTCCATATGGAGCATGGTGCTAAAGTTGGAAAACAGGAATGCGTTCCGTGTCATACTCAGTTACTTAGTTCATTGCAAGTTTATTCATTTTCTGCATTGCAAAGTTGCAGGATGTGAATTAGGGCACTTAAAATGGTTGTGACAAGAGTCGGAGAGCAAGTAAACCACATATTGAAAGCAGTTAGCTAGAGGGAGAAAAAATGTGAGGAATGAGGTAACCAGATGCAGACATCTGGATAATGTTGATTGGCAGTTTAATGACTCTTGTCTTCCCCAAATGAGGTATCCAATGACTGTTTCCATTCTTCGTTCTCATAATGGTATATATAATATGGAAAGTCTAAGGGAGGAGGAATCTAGTAAGACTGAGGAGGACACGTAATACCCACCCACCACCTGCAAATTATGATTGAATATGGTCAACACAGTGAATCTATTGTGTGTCCTAGAAATTTAAATACAAGTGTCTGGACTATTGTCTGATCATCCAACTCTCACAGTGTGAAATATATGTATCCTATTTTGACTTGTTCTTTGTTTATGTGTGCAGGTGTCCCAGTGGTGAAAGTTATTCACTATCAAAGTGCTTAGCAATTCTCTGAACATCTAGCCCATCCATATCTATGTTTGGGCATTCAGTCTGCATATGTCTAAATGTGAAATTCAACCTCCTCCCACCAAAATATAAAACAACTGTTGTTCTATGTCTTGCATTTCATTGGCTGGTACCAGTAGCCCCACATTTTCCCAAACCCAAATCACCCCAGACACCTGCTCTGTGTCCTTTGTCTAAGTGCCAAGGCTTCATGAGCAACCACATTCAACCTGAACTTAGATCCTGTGGAGTGAATAGTTTCGAGATGAAAAATGTAACATGGAAATGTTTTTGATCTTTCAACTATTTTTAACTCTTCATAGGATACAGGACAACTCTCATTTTGTTCACACATGTAGTTTCCAAGTCATCTTTCAGACTTTATGTTTTGTGATAGTGATGCATTATGGTACACATAATAGTTTTCTTTAAAGCAATTCATTAATTTCAATTTAAACATGTATTTCAAAAAATAAAAAAATAAAAAAAATAAACACGTATTTCAGCCTCATAACATGTATTTAAAAACTACAATAACAGTGTATACATTGATTTATTTATTTATCTATCTATTTACTCATTTACTTACTTTTAAGTAGGCTCCATGCTCAACATGGGCTTGAACCCATGACCTTGAGATTGAGAGTTGTATGCTGTAAAGACTGAGCCAATCAGACAGCCCATTTTACATGTGGTTTTTTCTTTAGTTGTATTACAATAAACAGATGTTTTAAAGCTCTGCTCTGGACATGTCCTAAAATTATCTACCATATGTATGACAAAGATCTGGAAGCATGAGAACATAAAACATGCCTTGTCTTCCTTCTCAAACTTCTCTGTCTTTCCCTTCTCCACATCCATCACAGCATACTGAACTATCCACGGTTTCCTCATTTTGCCAGATTACCTCATACCTTAATGCTTTTCTTGAGTTGTGCTTCCCCACAAGCCTATCTCTCTCCTGGACACTGGCTCATCCTCGAAGATCCAGTGTCTGGGTTCTATGCTGTATAAATTGTCTGTTGACTTGCTTTATTGAAGACAATACAGAAGAGTTGACATCCCTTGCTTTGCCCACTTTTAAACTGGCCTTCTTGTATTAGTAATCATGGTATTTGCAACACATTTTTAGAGGTATATTTTGTCTATTTTTACTAGAGGCAGAGCAGGATACAGTAGTTAAGGCATTTGGATCTAGAATCAGGTGGTGTGGTTGCAATTCCAGGCTCTGACAACTACTAGCCATGTGACACAGAGTAAGACACACCTTCCTTCTCTGGTGCTCCATTTCATCATCTGCAAAATGTGGGTCGAAATTTGTTTCATAGATTATGTGAGTGAATGCATGTAATGAGTTCACCATGGTACCAAGTTCACAACAAGCCGTCAGTATGCCTCAAAACAATGAGAGGGAAAACGATTTTTTTATTTTTATTACCTTGTTAATACAACACTACAATCTGCCTAGAGACTGTATTCTGCATATATCTAATTGAACATCTAAAATCTGCCGAATCACCTAGAATTTAGTAGGTGCTTATTTCATGTTCATTTAAAGAATGAGGTAATGGTTCACTTAGCATTCAGGAATAATAAAGCAACAAGGGTCAGTTTTTCTGGTGTATTTTTATATTCATACGTATGTATATGTCTAAACCATTTGAAACATAATATCCGCACTTGCAACAAAAGTCTGTATCCGAATTTATCTTTAAGCTCTTAAAGATAGTTGAGAAGAATGATTGAATTCATTCAACTTCAAGCTGGATCTATGTTTAGTGCTTACATTTGAGATCAAGGCACTAATTTCCCAAGATAATACAGACACACAGAATGTAGGCACATAGACATGATGTTTGATTACATGTTTTCCAGATACAGATGGAGATCATATCAGATGACTTTGAATCTGACCAGTGAAGTGTCTTTACCTCAATGATTCAGATTGGTTACTTAAATATAATGGTGCATGTATCTGTGGATCGATTTTAACCTCCGTGATTTTTGGTTGTGGTTTTGTTTTTCCAGGTAGAGGTGCAGAAAATACGTTTGATCAAATTCAGTTGTGTGCTTTTCTTTCCTGTTTGAGGTCTCTATCACTTGCTGAGTGACTTTCAAGTTGGTTTACTGTTTGTTGAAATTATCATTCCACTGACTATTTGAGTTCAAATGGTCATAACATGCTAATAACTTGATGCTTGTTCTACAACTGGCCCTGTCACTCCGAACTAATGAAGGTAAATTATAAAACAATAAATAAATAAGCAGCAATTACCCTTGGGTGACATAAGTACTACTTTTAATTACTTCAAAGTAAGCTTTTTAGAGCCAACAATATAAACTCATTGTTTGATAAACACACTGGAAAAACAAGAACTCTAATTTTGTCTTTTTATAAATTTATGAGTTTACATGAATGGAAGACCTTAGTCATACAAAGCCTGCTATAATGGGGTTGTGTCATTCTGGGGGTAACTATATAATGATAGCAATAACTCAATGGAAATAAAATGGATTTATTCAAATTGCCTATTTTTCTGTGAGACAACATAAGTTGCAAAAGGAACTTTGATGAGTGCATCTTGTAAATTTTGATCCTGAAGTCTACTTATTCAGACTGTGCAGATACAGTGATATTAACAATACAGATATGCGATGTATTTGCTTTAATGATAATAAAAGAACTCTTGTGGCATCATTCAGCTTTGGTGGTCTGGATCAAGGACTACATTCACTTTTGTATTTTCTAACCCACTGCACCAAATCCCCCAAATCTGCTGCCACTGATGCAATATGTGCCATATTCAGAGAAAGGTGGCCAAATAAGCAAACCATTAAGAATGTTGCTTACCATGTTTTTTTAAGATTGAATAGCATTCCATTGTGCGTGTGTATCAATCTATATCATCTATATCTATATCTATATATCTATATCTATATATCTATGTTTATATTTATATCTACACATTTTATTTATCCATTCACCTGTCAGTAAACATTTCTAAAAGAGTCAAATTCATAAAATCAAAGATTGAAATGGTGACTACCAAGGCCTGGGGGGGGAAGGGAGAAATGGGGAGTTATTAAACAGGCATAAAGCTTTAGTTAAATACTGTAGGTAAATTCTAGAGATATGTTCTACAACACTGTTGCTACAGTCAGTGGAAGGTATTGCTTACTTAAAATTTGTTAAGAGGATGGATTTCACATGTTAACATGTGTTCTTACCATAATACAATAAAGAGGTCAAGAATGCTGTTTACCAGATGGCACTTTCCTAGAGACCCGAATTTTGACTGCAGATCCTTCCAGTAGCTAGCAGATTTTCCGAGAGTGTCCCTTGAAAGTCTAGTCTGGGGATTTAATCCTGACTAATAATAGATACAGATATAGTTTGTTTGAAAATAATTTAACCTTTTTATCCCTTGGAATTCTAGTGCCCATCAGTAAGTTAAAAATTTTATACAGTTCTATATTTATCCTTTCATTTACATATTAACAGGTGTTAACAAGCCGACAATAAAACTTGAACAAAACAGGAACAGTTCTCTCCCTCCCTTTGTTTATAGAGGGGGAAGAAAAGGAACAAAAAATATATTCAAGTGTTAAAAGTAAAGAAAGTAAAAAGTGTTAAAAGTAGAGAAATTTGAAAGAGGACAGAAAATGCTTCGGAATACTATCTTATAACGGTTGATTAGGAAAGAGTCTAAGAAAAGGAGACACGTGAGCACAAATCTGCAGGATGTGAAGAAACAAGCCACACATATATTAGGAAATGAGCATCTCAAGCAAGGAAGGAGTGCAAAGGTCTTGTGACAGGAACATACTTAGAATGCTTATGAAATAAGTCAGCCAGTCAGCCAGGGGTGGTGTGAATAAGAGACGAAGTCAAATTTAGCCGAGATCACATAAGCCACAGTAGGGAATTTGGCTTCTATTGAGTGCATCTGAACATATGAATATCACGATTTCATTTTCAGTTTTAAAAGATATTCTTGCTGATGAGCGGAGAATAGATTTTAATAGAGCAAAAGTAGAAACTGGGAGACAAATTAAAAAGAAAACACTTTTTCAATAATGTAATGGGAAATAATGATGGCTAGAGACTGAACAATGGTGAAAGATGCAGTGAGATTTATATATATATATATATATATATATATATATGTATATATATGTATATATAGTACATATAGTCAATAAAAATTGTTGATGGATGGATATGAGATGTGTAGAAACCTTCCTTGACCTGATAAGTTGGAAAAAGTGAATTGTAAAGATGAGGAAGACAATGGAAAGGACAGAAGGTATCTATTGTGTGAGACATCAGTGTTCTTTTTGGAAAATATAAAATTGAAGCTACTTATTATATATATAAGTGGGGGCTTTGCAACATTGGATATAGGAATCTGATGATGAGGCTATGCAAAGCTGGGTACTACATCAGATCATTAGAAGAGTGAGAGTAGACAATGGAAAGAAGTCTAATAATTTAGTTCATGGAGATGAGGAGGGGCTCATAAGGCTTTTAAGGTGTAAGAGTCCCAGATAAGGAACTTGAAGTGAAAGAGAATGGCATCCTGGAAATCAAGGGAAGAAAATGATTCAGGAATTGAGTCATCCATGTGTGTCAACTGATCGCAGGTGAAGAATTCATATAGGATATGGAAAAGAACTGAAAGAAAGGACTGGGGGACAAGATATCTTCAGAGACCTTGGCAAGAGCCTTTTGGTGGAGGTGAAGGTTTGAGCGCCTGACCAGAGAGGACTTAACAGACAATGGGAAGAAAAGAACTGGAGAGAGTGAGTGCTAACAACTTTCGTTTGGAGCAAAGAGATGAAGATTGCGAATAAGAGACTGTGGGTTCCTGAGGGCAAAGTGTTCACTTGGAAATGGGGGAATTTAAAGTACTCCGTCACCCGTGTTATACACTGAACAAGTATACTGCTTTACTGCGACAGCGTTTGGTTTTATTGCCTGGATTTTACTTCCATAGATCACACATACGGTACAAATTCCTAACACTTAAGGTTATGAGATAATTGCACTAATTACTAACTTGTTTTACACTAGTCTATTTTGGAAATTATTTTCTCTCAATGTACTGGGTAACTGAGAAAAATTATTTATTTATTTATTTATTTATTTTATTTATTTATTTACTTATTTATTTATAATAAGTTGTGAGGGCCACTTCATTTCAATGGAATATAATATATTTCACAAACCTTGAGGTTACTTGTTAAGGATATTACCCTAAGTAATTATATCATCCCTGAATTGCCAGCATTTGTTCACTGCTCCATACAATCTTTTTATTCTGAGGGTTCTCTTTATCTCTTTGCTCTCCATAAAACCTGGCTGTCTCCTATTAACACCGATTTCCCCAATGACCTCTCAAGAGGAGTCTGTTTTTTCTGCCCCTCTCTACTTATGGGAGGTCTTCAGATGGTGAACGTGTACCCGTTGTCCACTAATGCTGGTATCTCCTTTCTACGTCCTTCAAAAGCTCAAGCCATGTGAATCATATGCATTCAGATCATTCCACTTGTGGTTCGTTGTTGCTACCATTGCTCACGTCCAGGCCATTTTCTCATCACTTAACTAGGCTCTTCCTTCTCGCTACTCTAGCTATTGGCTGATTCAGAATCCAAGCAAATGATACACACAGGGTTGATCTCACGATTCCTTCACTCTTCAGTGCTACCAGTGTTTTGGGTTTTGTTTTTTTGTTGTTGTTGTTTTGTATCGCTTTATTTTGTTTCGTTTGGTTTTGCTCTAGTTCCACCTCAGCCACCACTAGACCTTGTCTGCATGAAAAACAATCTATTTTCAAACAGCTCACTCTGTTCATTATCTCTGCTCGTAGCTCACTCATCAGTTTTCCTTCACCAAGAATTTTCTGATTTTCTTACTCAGACTGATTATGTTGTAACTCACTCATGTGACCACTTTCCTCCAAATCCATGTAAATTAATGTTTCAACTCTTTAATGTTCCCTTTGAGTTCTCTTAAGTTCCCCATCTCTTTTCCAAAACCACTTACCTTACGAAACTCCAGGTCTGGTTCTACTCACGTACCCCTTTATCATTTTCCTGAACGCATGCAGTTGAGTATGGTGTAAGGAATGCTACAGAACAGTGATGACTGGACACACTTCAAATTTGTGGTTACAGATATCAAACATGAGCTCAACAGTGACTGTCAATACTTTCATTCTTCCCTGGTAAAATAAATCGTTCCCTTGCTGAGATTACTATAATTTCCTCTGGAGTCAAACTTTCACTTCCTTCCACTCACTCTCATCTCATATGGTGACCCCAACATAGAAGTCATAAGACAACTGATGCGATTTTAAGAGAAGTATCTTATCAACCCACGATCAGTTTCACCAAGCTGGTTAAGTTTGTGCTATCTAAAATAATATACTCTATTAGCATTAAAGTGGGAGACATATCTACAAGAAAAAGTCAACTTGCTTCTCCACGGTAGTATCCACCTTGGATATTCCCTCCATTCTTGTTTTCTCTGTGACATTCTTTAGGCAATCATATCTTCTCTTCTTTATACTAATTTTATTTCTTTTTAAAGAATGAATCCCATGAACCTGTAAATATGAATAATTTCATCCAGTAGAGGAAGAAAATACGCAAATGCTGACAATAAAAATAAAGAGAAAGTTCCGTGCTCCATACAAATTCTACCCCATTTTTCTGAGTTGCTTTAAAGGGAAACCGCTCAAAACACACAATATCCAAACATAAATATACTAAGGAGTGTCCCTGAAGTGTCTAAGCACTGAAAATATAACATGTCTTTTATACTCTTTTCAAATAAACAATTGGACTTTTGGTATTCTATTTAGAGGTAGCATGATTAAAAAGGGATCTGAAGGTGAAAACAGTGAGCAGATTCCTGAAAAATGTAACTAACGTTTAAAAATAAGTTTATCCCCGGGGCGCCTGGGTGGCTCAGTCGGTTGAACATCTGACTTCGTTTCAGGTCATGATCTCACAGCTTGTGAGTTCAAGCCCCGTGTCAGGCTCTGTGTTGACAACTCAGAGCCTGGAGCCTGCTCTGGATTCTGTGTCTCCCTCTCTCTCTGCCCCTAACCCACTCTCATTCTGTCTCTGTCTCTCTCAAAAATAAATAAACATTAAAAAAATTAAAAAAATAAGTTTATCCCATGCTTTCCACCTTTTGGGGATCCCCTGGTAGTAGTCTAAACTCATTCATTTCCATTTGTTCATCCCCATTCTCTTATTTGAATATATGTCTCTACCTTCCACTGTACCATTCTTGTTAAAGTCATAGAAGTTGGTGATTTATTTTCTGATTTTCTTTTACCTCACTTCTCACCATCTTCAGTTAGGATCTACTAGACCTTCTTCCTTGTTACTACTTTCAATTATTTGTTTCAGAAACATGGCTTTTTCTACAATTTCCCCTGACCTCACAGTCTACTCCTTCTTAATATGATATACAGGTTTCCCCTTTACTAAATAACGATCAGAGTATCCTAGGGACCTTCCTTGAGCACTCTTCTGTTTTCACTCTATGTTCTCTTCCTATGTGGTCTCATCTTTTCTTTTTGTTTAATATTGTTATTTGCCAGATTGTCCCTCCTGACTTAGATACCTTCTATAACCTACATCTATCTTTATATCTGCAATTGGCCATCTTAACAGGGACAGAAGCTAGCTCCCCAAAAACTTTACTTATCTTATTTTATGCTACCATAGTCTACTTATCTGTGCCAGTCAAAAACCTATAAATGATCTTGGACTCCTTCTTTTTCTTCATACACTATATCTAATCCATTGGTGAACTTTTGACTTCACTGTGGAAATACGTTCTGAAGATGAATGTCAAATATATTCTGAAGACAGATACCATATTCATTTGTCTTTTCATTAAATTCTCTACAGGGGCGACTGGGTGGCTCAGTCGGTTGAGCATGCGACTTTGGCTCAGGTCATGATCTCACGGTCCGGGAGTTCGAGCCCCATGTCCTGCTCTGTGCTGACAGCTCAGAGCCTGGAGCCCGCTTCAGATTCTATGTCTCCCTCTCCCTCTGCCCCTTCTCCGCTTATGCTCTGTCTCTCTCTCTGTCAAAAATAAACATTAAAAAAAAATTCTCTACGACCTCCATTATGCCCATCATCAGGCTTCACCAGGGTTTACTGGCCCCACAGTCTTGATTTTTTTTTTTTTCCCACTACAATACATCCAGTACTGAGCAGCAAATGTGATTATTCTCAGGTACAAATTAGCTGATGTCAAGTCCCTTCAATGGCTTATCAAGATATTAACAACACAATCGAACATTGAAATCAAGGCCTAGACAGTTCTGCAACATCTGCCTTATGTTTACTTGTTCTCTTTTCATTCTTTCTTTTACTACTTGCTACTCTTTGTTTGTTTGTTTCTAACCTCAAACATTCAAAATTTATTCCTAGGCTACATTTCCACCCTTGTTAGTCTATAAGCCTTGAATGCTCCTTCCCTGATCTTATGAATGTTATAATCTTCTCATCATTATTATTTATTTTTTTCCCCAAGTGTCAGTTCCTCAGAAAGATCTTTTCTAAAGATTCAAGGGTATCCTCTGAAGTTCTTTGGAGCTTTCGGTGGATGTCCGTGTTCCCTAGCACTCTGTCCTACAAATGCCAACTTCCCCATTCTTCTCGGCTCCAGCTATCTTCTTAATCCAGTGAGACCACCGGGGTCTATTTGAGTTTCCCCTTCCTAGGCAGCATCACAGAAACTTCCTCCAAGCCCATAAGGATGGGAATGATAGGGCTTACCTGGCCTGATGACCACGTGTCACACTTCAGAGAACATGGTCCCACATTGCCTATGGCCACTATCCGTAATTTTTTGTTTTATAATTTTTCCTAGTTTTCTATTTGTTTAAATCTGTAGGGTAAATCTGGCCCCTGTCACTTCACCATACCTGAAAACAGAAACCTCCTAATGGTTTTTCGGCACATGTGTTCTTAAGGACTTGATATATCACTCAGTTTCTTACCAGAAGAAGAAATAACTTAAAAGGAAAAGAACTTAATAGGCATGATATTTACAGGTTTTGAAGTAAATTAGTTGTTTCATATTATTGTTATGGTTTTATATCATTATACTATTGCTATATTATGTTACTATATTAAACATTCCTGTTCTTCCAGTCTTGTGTATGACCAAAGAGTAATTGAAACTTTAATACTCATTTAATAGGAAATAACACCTAGTTACATGACTTATCACCTTTCTTCTTAGACAGATGGAAACACTTGTCTTAGGCAGAGATTCCTTCAACTCCCTTTGCTTTTCATGTCTCTCACACTTTTTCTGTTGACATGGGAAATTATCAAGTGTTATGAGCTTAAACTATTATAGGAAGGTGAAAGTAAAATTCCCATTTTTTAAATGTGGAAATCTACCTGTAAGTAAGATTTTTCTTTTTTTTTTTTTTTACTGCGGAAGAAGTTTAAATTTTCTAAAGATGTCTGTGTGTGTTTATCTGTGTGTCATATAGTTATTTTATATTTATTTAAAGACTTTAGAAAATTATTATATTTTTTAGAGACACCTGGGTGGCTCAGTTACTTAAGTGATCAGCTCTTGATTTTGACTCAGGTCATGATATGAAGGTTTGTGGGATCAAACCCACAGTTGGGCTCTGCTCGGATCCTGCTTGGAATTGTCTGTCTGCTGTCTCTGCCCCTTATGCACTCGCACATGTTAGTGCACTCTCTCTGTGTCTCTCGCTCTCAAAATAAAAAAAAAACTTAAAAAATTAAAATGATTATATTTTTCTAATCTAGAATTTCTAATCAAATTCGTGTCATAGAATTTGTTGAAAACTGACCCCTTCAAATTAAAATAATTAGAATTGCTAGTTTGTTCTAATAGACATTATCTTCAAAATACATTTATAATAAGCTTACAAATGTGACTTTATGTATTTGTTGAACTAAATATATATATATATAATATATATATATTAATATCAAAATATATTAATGCACACATATCTTCCTAAAAGCAAATCTCTATGTCTGTGGGTTGGTTCATATACAGTGGGGAAGTTTGCAAGCATACTTTCTTTCCATTTAAAATATTTGTGTACAGGGGCACCTGGATGGCTCAGGAGGTTAAGCATCCAACTTCAGTTCAGGTCATGATCTTACAGTTTCGTGAGTCTGAGACCCATATTGGGCTCTCTGCCATCAGCAAGAGCCTGCTTCAGATCCTTTGCCCCTCACCCCTTTCTAAAATAAACAAACATGAAAAAACTCTTAAGAAATAAAATATTTGTACACGTTTTGCATTTTGGTAACCTTATTCATATGCCAGTTACAAAAATAACTTCGTTTCTTTTTTTTTGAATTTTTGCACTTTAAAGATGTTCATCATCTTTAGATCCATTAGCAACATACAACTAACTATAGATGAAACCAGTTTTTTAAAATAATATTTTATTTACCATTGTGCAATTACCACAGTTATCTATTCTGCAAAATAAATTGGATTCTTGGATCGTGATAGTTGGAGTAGAAAAGCATGTCATTGTCCCAAGGATGGAATGACACATTGAAATATGGCACATTGGGATATAGTGGTGTGTTAGAGTGAATGGGTTTTTCTGGTGAACCATAAATGGATTCCAATATATGCAAGGGCTCTCCTGAAACAAAGCAAATAAAGGAATAGCTATAAATTATTCCTAGGGTTCAGAAAGGAAGTAAATACTCAAAATAAACACAAAAGTGATCTTCAGATTCCTGCTCTCCTAGGTGCCTTCCCCCACCCTGATAATGAAGAATAAGGAAGCAAGCACAGGTGTGTAGGCATTGGCTGTTAGATGCCTTAGTGATTGCAGGAATAATATTAAGGTTGTTTAATATTCTACATTTAAGGGAGAAGTCCAGGTGAGCAAAGTAATTCAATGATTCCAGGATAGGAAGACACATGCACATTTTAACAAATCAGGTTTCTGGGGCACCTGGGTGGCTCAGTAGGTTAAGCGTCCGACTTCAGCTCAAGTCATGATCTCGCGGTCCGTGAGTTCAAGCCCCGCATCGGTCTCTGTGCTGACAGCTCAGAGCCTGGAGCCTGTTTCTGATTCTGTGTCTCCCTCTCTCTCTGACCCTCCCCTGTTCATGCTCTGGCTTTCTCTGTCTCAAAAATAAATAAACGTTAAAAAAAATTTTTAAAAAATCAGTTTTCTTGAATATACCAAGTTAAGTGGGGAAAAAACCTTGACTTACCATAACTGTCGATGCTTTCATCTTTAAAGATTCTAAAGATACTTTGGATATCATAAGTATTATCTCTTTTAGTAACAGAAAGTAATGAGTTAACATTTCAAGGCTATAGCTACACTGATCAAAAAATTTGTTTTTTGAGTTTACAACTCAATCCTGTGTTTTAATTGATCATTTATCCAACTATCGCCCTTTTAAACAATATTTAAGCACCTTTTTAAAGAGGCCCTTGCAGTTTTTTGACTTTTTAAAAAATTTACACCAAATTTTTATTAAAAATTAAAAATGGGGGCACCTGGGTGGCTCAGTGGTTAAGTCTGACAAGTCTGACTGTTTATTTCAGTTCAAATCATGATCTCAGGATTAGTTAGTTTAAGCCCCTGCATCAGGTGCCTTGCTGGCAGTGGGGACCCTGCTTGGGATTCCATCTGTCTCTTTCTATCTCTGCCCCTCCCCTGCTCACTCTTGCTCTCTCTGTAAAATAAATAAATAAACTTAAATAAATGGAGTTATATTAATCTTGACTTAACCAGATATGAAACAATTTACAAAACTTAAAGGAGGCATTAAGAAAAAAAAAAAACTTCTAGAAAACCTCATTGTGATTACTAAAATAGTTAAGTTACAATCAATCAGTCTATCCATCAATAAACAGCAATGCTGCATAAACAGCAGGGATAATTCTGATTATCTGGTTTACCAGCCAAAATTAAGCATTTGAGCAGGCATTTACTCCTAGTCTCACATGGTAGGTATCTGCTTGTCTCCTTTTGTCATCTTGTGCTTTAAGTATTTCTGGGGATTTGTGTCAGTATGTTGCAGGGGGAGGTCTCTATGTAAAGTGTTTGCAGATCCTGGGTTTCAACCCCTTAATTACCTTCATTTTTGTTCATTGCCATTCTGTCTAGGCTGTCTGGGGAGGAGAGCCTCTGCAGAATGGCTCTTTTTTTTTATTTTTATTTTTTTATGTTTACTTATTTTTGAGAGACAGAATGAGACAAAGTGAGAGTGGGGGAGGGGCAGAGAGAGAGGGAGACACAGGATCCGAAGCAGGCTCCAGGCTCTGAGCTGTCAGCACAGAGACCGACGCGGGGCTCAAACCCACAGACTGTGAGATCATGACCTGAGCCGAAGTTGGACGCTCAACCGACTGAGCCACCCAGGCGCCCCTGCAGAATGGTTCTTTATAACCCCAATTCATTTTCTGTCCCGCTGGTCTCCCTTGTTCCCTGGGACCCTGAGTGCCACCATATGCAGTAGGTAACATTGTAAGCATCTGTTCCACTCAGGTGACTCCTTCATTGCTTTCTTCCATCTTCAGGGTGCCCTCCTAGAAAGCTCTGTGTGCATTTCTACGCTGCCTAACATGACACTTCGGTAGGCTGGAACAGCAGCAAGCCCCCGACATGAACTGGGAACCAACTTTTCCCCAGGAAAATGGGGTTGTGACCATTTTATGGCACCAATGTTCTGTAAGACCGTACCTGCAAGATGTGATTTTGAGGACTTATTTTCTGCCATGTAGACTGAATGGCAGAGAAATTCCTTCTGTCAGGAAAAGAGATTGATACTAAAGTCTATAGATGAAAAGAGAGAAGAGAGAGGAGGCCACTTAGAAGCTTGTAAATAATTGTGGAAACCTAGAGCCTCTATCATCCAATTCTTTTGTAAGTGTCAACCTGTCCTAGCTTCAAGCCTGTTAACGCTTCCTCTAAAATTTCTTTAAAAAGCCCTTTATAGTATACTCTTCCTGTGCATAAATACCCATGACCTAAAGTCCATGCTTGTACATTAGTAGATTTCTAATCATTTTTTAAATTCTTCCTATGGCTCAAATATTTTTCTCTTTGTGTACTCTATTAGATGACCCTATCCACTTAAATTATCCATTAGTTTTTAAATTAGCTCACAGTGATTTTTCTTGTCTGCATTTATATAGTACAAATATAGCCTATATTTGCATAAACATATGCCTATATGTGTATATGTATATCCATATTAACGTATATATTTATGTATGTATGTAGAAATGTATAACTTATCAATGAGTTTTAACCTATCACAAGTCTAGATTTATAACTGTTCATCTGCTGAAACATATGTTTATTTACAACACATTTGGCCATCTTAGTGACAAAATGACTGAGTCTATCATTATTGTTTATTTTTTTCAAAATGTGCGGAACTTCTAAATAGTTGCATCCCAACCACAGATGTAAAAAAGTGTTCTGAAGAATATTGTCACTTTTTAGCATTATGATGATTCAGAAGAGGTAGTTAGGAAGACCCATTTTCTGGTTACCACTATTGAATTATTTTAACTAATTATTTTAACACATTATTTTAACTCCTTCCATAATCATGTATTGAGGAAGTGGAATGAATGAAACATTTTGTTTTTGAGGTGGGAACTACAAAAAACAAACAAAACAAAAACAAGCAAACAAACAACAAAAAACCACACATCTTTATTTTCCAAGGTTAACAACTGAAGATATATTTAAGATTCGAGGGGCGCCTGGGTGGCTCAGTCGGTTGAGCAGCCGACTTCGGCTCAGGTCACGATCTCGCGGTGCGTGAGTTCGAGCCCCGCGTCAGGCTCTGGGTTGACAGCTCGGAGCCTGGAGCCTGTTTCGGATTCTGTGTCTCCCTCTCTCTGACCCTCCCCCATTCATACTCTGTCTCTCTCTGTCTCAAAAATAAATAAACGTTAAAAAAAACTTTTTTTAAAAAAGATTCGAATGAATCATCGTAATTCTGAACACCCTCCATATGGCTCAAGGAAAAGGATTTCGATTGTGTTTCTCAATGGTGTTTTCTGTGTGTGTTAGTGGTGATTCCTCCTGGAAGATGGCACAGTCATTACCCAAATATGCCAGTGCTGCTGAGGGAATCCAGCCATTTTTCAGGGAAATTATAAAGCTGCGGAGTCCGTAAAGCTCCAGTTTCTGGAAACATCACTGCGGATATGCTCTACACTTTGTAAGAATCAGGGACCAGGCAGAGATTAGGAAACATACATGCGTTGTGCAGGCACAACCTGGTGGTAATGGCAGGAAATTGGCAGGAAATTAGTGCAATCTATCATTCTTGCCTTTATAATGGTGTCTGCAGAAGCAAGATGATACTGATCCTATTTAGCTGTGACCACTCTGAGGTCATTGTGATAATGCCTCTCATCCAGGCACAGTAACATACTGACTTTCAGTCATTGATTGCCCACCTTGAGATGGGCTACCTCAACCTTGGGGGGAGGACACTGACGGCATACATGTGGCTTTGTCATTTATTTCCCTATGTGATATGTTTTTTTTTTAAGTTTGTTTATTTATTTTGAGAGAGACAGAGACAGCGTGAGCAGGGGAGGGGCAGAGGGAGAGGCAGAGAGAGAGAGAAATAGGTACCATGCTGTCAGAACAGGGCCAGACGCGGGGCTCAAACTCGCCAAACTGTGACATCATGACCTGAGCCAAAGCCAAGAGTCAGACACTTAACCACACAGGCGCCCCTCCATGTGACATTTTGATACTCTGTGTCTCAGCAAACTTACTTCTCCTTCCCCTGCCATAGCTGTGAGAGAAGGTGTGTAATAATTATACCTTTCATTCCTGTGCTGAAACTGTCTTGGAGCTGACTTTTCTAATATGCCATTTTTCTCACATCCAATTCCCCCAAAGAGGTTTTGCTACAATACAAAGTAAAAATGTATGTGAATTCCATTTAATAATTCTGTACTTAACACTTTCATTGTTATTCATAAGTGAAATGTGGTCTTTAATTTTAATATACTATGTCACCTTTTCCAGGTCTTGGAATAACTTTATTATCTTTCTTTAAAAAAAATATTTCAAAAGTTTTCCTGAATTTTCTACTCTTGGTAAATTGTTTAAAATATATTATCTGTTTTTTATTGTATTGTATTGTATTATATTATTTTTTAAATTTTATTATTTTTTAATTTACATCCAAATTAGTTAGCATATAGTGCAACAATGATTTCAGGAGTAGATTTCTTAATGCCCCTTACCCATTTAACACATCCCCCCTCCCACAACCCCTCCAGTAACACTCTGTTTGTTCTCCATATTTAAGAGTCTCTTATGTTTGTCCCCCTCCCTGTTTTTATATTATTTTTATTTCCCTTCCCTTATGTTCATCTGCTTTGTCTCTTAAAGTCCTCATATGAGTGAAGTCATATGATATTTGTCTTTCTCTGACTGACTAATTTTGCTTAGCATAATACCCTCCAGTTCCATCCACGTAGTTGCAAATGGCAAGATTTCATTCTTTTTGATTGCCGAGTAATACTCCATTGTGTGTGTGTGTGTGTGTGTGTGTGTGTGTGTGTGTATCACATCTTCTTTATCCATTCATCCATCAATGGACATTTGGGCTCTTTCCATACTTTGGCTATTATCAATAGTGCTGCCATAAACATTGGGGTGCATATGTCCCTTCGAAACAGCACACCTGTATCCTTTGGATAAATACCTAGTAGTGCAATTGCTGGGTCATAGGGTAGTTCTATTTTTAGTTTTTAGAGGAACCTCCATACTGTTTTCCAGAGTGGCTGCACCAGTTTGCATTCCCACCAACAATGCAAAAGAGATCCTCTTTCTCCACATCCTCACCAACATCTGTTGTTGCCTGAGTTATTAATGTTAGCCATTCTGACAGGTATGAGGTGGGATCTCATTGTGGTTTTGATTTGTATTTCCCTGATGATGAGTGATGTGGAGCATTTTTTCATCTGTCGGTTGGCCATCTGGATGTCTTCTTTGGAGAAGTGTCTATTCATGTCTTTTGCTCATTTCTTCCTTGGATTATTTGTTTTTTGGGTGTTGAGTTTAATAAGTTCTTGATAGATTTTGGATACTAACGTTTATGTGATATGTCATTTGCAAATATCTTCTCCCATTCTGTCAGTTGCCTTTTAGTTTTGCTGATTGTTTCCTTCACTGTGCAGAAGCTTTTTATATTGATGAGGTCCCAGTAGTTCATTTTTGCTTTTGTTTCCCTTGCCTCCAGAGACATGTTGAGTAAGAAGTTGCTGTGGGCAAAATCAAAGAGGTTTTTCCTGCTTTCTCCTCGAGGATTTTTATGGCTTCCTGTCTTACATTTAGGTCTTTCACCCATTTTGAGTTTATTTTTGTGGATGGTGTAAGAAAGTGGTCCAGGTTCATTCTTCTGCATGTTGCTGTCCAGTTTTTCCAACACCACTTGCTGAAGAGACTGTCTTTATTCCATTGGACATTCTTTCCTGCTTTGTCAAAGATCAGTTGGCCATATGTTTGTGGGTCCATTTCTAGGTTCTCTGTTCTGTTCCACTGATCTGAGTGTCTGTTCTTGTGCCAGTACGATACTGTCTAGATGATTACAGCTTTGTAGTATAGCTTCAAGTCAGGGATTGTAATGCCTCCTGGTTTGGTTTTCTTTTTCAAGATTGCTTTGACTCTTTGGGGTCTTTTCTGGGTCCATACAAAATTTAGGATTATTAGTTCTAGCTCTGTGAAGAATGCTGGTGTTATTTTGATAGGGATTGCGTTGAATATGTAGATTGCTTTGGGTAGTATCAACATTTTAACAAAATTTGTTCTTCCTATCCAGGAGCATGGAATCTTTTTACATTTTTTTTTGTGTCTTCTTCAATTTATTTCATAAGCTTTCCATAGTTTTCAGTGTATAGATTTTTAACCTCTTTGGTTAGATTTATTCCTAGGTATTTTATGGTTTTTGGTGCAATTGTAAATGGGATCGATTCCTTGATTTCTCTTTCTGTTGCTTCATTGCTGGTGAATGGGAAGGCAACCAATTTCTGTGCATTGATTTTATATCCTGCAAATTTTCTGAATTCATAAATCAGTTCTAGCAGGTTTTTTTTGGTGGAATCTTTTGGGTTTTCCATATACAATATCATGTCATCTGCCAAGAGTGAAAGATTGACCTCCTCCTGGCTGATTTGGATGCCTTTTATTGCTTTGTGTTGTCTGATTGCAGAGGCTAAGACTTCCAATACTATGTTGAATAACAATGGTGAGAGTGGACATCCCTGTCTTGTTCCTGACCTTAGAGGGAAAGCTCTCAGTTCTTCCCCATTGAGGATGATATTAGCATTGGGGTATTCATATATGGCTTTTATGATCTCGAGGTATGATCCTTCTATCCCTACTTTCTTGAGGGATTTTATCAAGAAAGGATGTTGTATTTTGTCAAATGCTTTCTCTGCATCTATTGAGAGGATCATATGGTTCTTGTTCTCTCTTTTATTGATGTGATGAATCATGTTAATTGTTTTGTAGATATTGAACCAGCCCTGCATCCCAGGTATAAATCCCACTTGGTCGTGGTGAATATTTTTTTTAATGTATTGTTAGATCTGGTTGGCTAATATCTTGTTAAGGATTTTTGCATCCATGGTCATCAGGGAAATGGATATATAGTTCTCCTTTTTAGTGGGGTCTCTGTCTGGTTTTGGAATCAAGGTAATGCTGGCCTCATGGAAAGAGTTTGGAAGTTTTCCTTCCATTTCTATTTTTTGTAACAGCTACAAGAGAATAGGTGTTAACTCTTCCTTAAATGTTTGGTAGAATTCCCCTGGAAAGCCATCTGGCCCTGGACTCTTGATTTTTGGCAGATTTTTGATTACTAATTCGATTTCTTTACTGGTTATGGGTCTGTTCAAATTTTCTATTTCTTCGTGTTTCAGTTTTGGTAGTGTATATGTTTCTAGGAATTTGTCCATTTCTTCCAGATTGCCCATTTTATTGGCATATAATTGCTCATAATATTTTCTCATTGTTTTCATTTCTGCTGTGTCAGTTGTGATCTCTCCTCTTTATTCTTGATTTTATTTATTTGGGTCCTTTCTTTTTCTTTTTGATCAAACTGGCTAGAGGTTTATCAATTTTGTTAATTATTTCAAAGAACCAGCTTCTGATTTCATTGATCTGTTCTACTGGTGGTTTTTTTTTTTATTAGCATTAATTTCTGCTCTAATCTTTATTATTTCCTGTCTTCTGCTGGTTTTGGGTTTTATTTGCTATTCTTTCTTCATCTCTTTAAGATGTAAGGTTAGGTTGTGTATCTGAGATCTTTCTTCCTTCTTTAGGAAGGTCTGGATTGCTATATACTTTCCTCTTATGACTGCCTTTGTTGGGTCCCATAGGTTTCGGGTTGTGGTGTTATCATTTTCATTGGCTTCCATATACTTTTTAATTTCCTCTTTAACTTATTGGTTAGCCTCCAAGATGGATGTTCTTTAGTCTCCAAGTATTTGTTACCTTTCCAAATTTTGTCTTGTGGTTGATTTCAAGTTTCATTGTGTTGTGGTCTGAAAATATACACGGTATGATCTCCATACTTTTGTACTTGCTGAGGGCTGATTTGTGTCCCAGTATGTGGTCTATTGTGGAGAACTTCCATGTGCATGGAGAAGAAAGTATATTCCACTGCTTTAGGTTGAAATGTTCTGAATATATCTGTTAAGTCCTTCTGGTCCAGTGTGTAATTCAAAACCATTGTCTCCTTGTTGGTTTTTTGATTAGATGATCTGTCCATTGCTGTTAGTGGGGTGTTGAAGTCTCCTACTATTAAGGTACTACTATCAATGAGTTTTTTTATGTTTGTGATTAATTGATTTATATTTTTGGGTGCTCCACATTTGGTGCATAAATGTTTACAATTGTTAGGTCTTCTTGGTGGATAGACCCGATAATGATGATATAATGCCCTTCTGCACGTCTTGATACAGTCTTTATTTTAAAGTCTAGATTATCTGATATAAGTATGGCTACTCTGGCTTTCTTTTGTTGACCATTAGAATGATAGATGGTTCTCCATCCCCTTACTTTCAATATGAAGGTGTCTTTAGGTCTAAAGTGGGTCTCTTGTAAACAGCATATAAATGGGTCTTGTTTTCTTATCCATTCTGTTACCCTATGTCTTTTGATTGGAGCATTGAAAGTTTGCCCTCTATATTGCTGATTTTATGTTCTGCTTCATCCGTCTTTGCTTCCATGACATCCATTCAAGATTGCAGCTCAGTTATAGCATTTTTTATTTCATCCTGACTAGCTTTTACTTATTATATCTCCACAGAAAGGGATTATAATCTATTTTCTATTCCAGCTAGCATTCTTATTATCGTGAGTCAAAATTCTGGTTCAAACATCTTGCTTGTATCTGTGTTGGTTGAGTCTCTGGCTGTCGTTCTTCCTGCTCTTTCTTTTGGGGTAAATTCCTTCATTTCATCATTTTGAAGGGAGAAGAGGAATTAATAAAGTAGAAAAATTAAAATTAAAAAAATTAAAATTAGAAAAATATTAAAATTGAAAAAAATTAAAAACAAACATACACACACACAAAATCAAAAAAATGATGCTAGATCCTAGCTGTGTTTTGGTCTGGGTGTTGAAAATGGCTTGATAGATTAGAGAAAAAAGGGGAAAGAGAAAAAAGGAAATATTTTGAAAATTAAAAAAAAAATACACTGAAGTAGATTAAAATGAAACGATGGAAGTAAAATAGAATTTGAAAAAAAATTACACAAAGGTAGAAAATATAGTAGAAAAAATTAAACAATATGTTTAATAAAATTGAAAATAAAAATGAATTTTTTCTCTTTCTGTATTCAAGACAATGAAAGGAAACAAAAAAGAGAAAAATATTCAAAAATTAAAAAAAAATTAAAAAGAAAGAAAACTGAGTAGATGGACTCACTAACAGACTGAAATATGACTGAAATTACCTCATTTTCCCCTAGAAGTCAAACTATGAAGCACTTTATAGTCCATAAACTAAGCAGCTGGTGAGACTTGTGTTCTTAAAGAGTGAGGTTGGCCCAGCGGGGCAGGGCTTAGTGTAACTAATGGCTCCGTTCTCCACTAGATGGTGCTGCTAGCCTACTGGGGTGGATTGTTGTGGCGCTTGTAGGTGCGTATTGCATGAGAGGGAGAGGTGAAAATGGTGTCACGCAGCTACTCCATCTCTAGTGTCAGAACTCTGTTCTCCCTGATCAGTAATGCACACCCGTCCTTTGTCTTTGGCTTCCATCCACTCCCTGCTTTTACACAGTCCGTGACCAAGTCCCAGGCAGTACCTCCCTCCCGAGTTTTGTCTCAGATGCGGCTGCCTTCCCCAGCTCCCCCACTTCTGAGGGACTGCAGCTTCGACCCATTCTGCCCCTCTGTGGAGGGTCTTACTGAGCAATGGCCGAATGCCGACCACACCCAGGAATGTTCTCGGGACCGTGCTGCTTCTGATGCCCAGAGACTGCGGCCAGGTGCCAGCCCGCCTCAGAAAATGTTCACGAGACAGTGTAGCAGCAGCACCTGAGGGATTATGGAAAATCACAACACACATCTGGCACCAGGCTTCAGCCTTAATGACCTTGTTCCAGCACCAGCAAATGTGGCCATTCATTGGGGTCTGCTGTGCCCAGGTGGTCTTACAGCCCCTACCAAATGTCCTTCCAGCAGTGGAACCGCTTCTCCCCCTGTGGCCCAAGAATCTCCCAGACCCCACTCTGCTCCTGGGGATTCGCCCTTCCCACCAGAGCATGGCCAGGTATTGAGCTGCAGAGTTTCAGACTCTGCTTCTTAAAGGTGTACAAGTCCTTTGTGAATCTATTGCAAAACGTGGAAATTTTTTGTGAAGGGTCTTTTTGACTAATATCTGTTTTATCTTCTATGGAAATTAGTTGTTATAATTTTCTAACTTCACTAAGGGCAATAACTCCTCTCATGGTTGTGCTGAAAAGACGTTACTTGAGTCACTTTTAATGTATCACTTTTGTACATTTTATTTTCGATTAAAATTGCCAATTTGATTCAGATTTCCAAATTCATTTGCATACAAATGATTTTTTAAATTCTATTTTAGTTTCTTATTTTGGTATTTGTGTTTTCTACTTTAAAAATTAAATTATGTAATTTTTTTGATTTTCAAAGCAAAATTTATTTCTCTACTTTTTGTTTCCCAACTCAATAAATTTGGCCTTTATCTCTATTTCTTCTGTTTCATTTATTTTAGGTTAGGTTTTATCTTTTTATGCAAGTGTCTACTCCATTTCTTATGTTTCTTGATAAAAGCATTTAATACTATGAATTTTCTCTGAGCACTGCTTTAGTTACATTTTGAAGAGTTTAACATATTATGATATTATTCCAAATTTACAATTTTTTTTTCAATTTCAGCTCTCATTTCACCTTGGATCCAATACATTTTTAAATGAAATGTTGTGGTTGTTGTTTGGTTTTTGTTTCTTGGTAGAAGAGACTTTTTGTTTTTTGATATTGTTATCAATTTATTATTTTTTTTAATTTTATATATAGAGAGAAGGAGAGCAGGGGAGAGAGACAGAGTGAGAGAGAGAGAGGAGAGAGGATCTTAGGCAGGCTCCAGGCACCGCATGGAGCCCAGTTTGAGGATTGATCACAGGATCCTGGGTTCATGACCTGAGCAGAAATCAGGAGTAGGTCATTCAGCTAATGGAGGCACCCAGGTGCTTCGATACTATTATTAATTTTTAACATTATTACATTGTGGCCAGATTAACACTGGAGTTAAAATTGTCTGTTTCAATGTGTAATTAGTTTACTGCCTCCTTGATCTGCCAAAATAAGACAGAAAGTTAAAGCCTCATATTGTGTATATCTATTTCCCCTTCTGTGTCTTATTGGTCCTGAGGTTGATAAGAGCCTTGTTAATTGCAGGAATTTCAAGAAGCAATGTGCGAGTAAAGCACAGTTTGAATAACAAATTATATGGTTAAATTACTCACATGAGAAACCACACTAGAATAGGAGCCGATGAGCTGAAGTTTACTGCTAAATTTGGGTATGGTTGTTATGCCTGGTTGTGAGACAGAATCATTCTCAGTTTGACGCTGATGGTTTAAAATATACATTAAAAATTGCTTAGTAGAAATCTGCTACATATCCAGTCCAAGGAATATCTATCACAAAGCAGAAGGTCATTTTTAGAAAAAAGGAAAAGGATTAAATCAAATAGGTATGCTTTTTTGAGCATAAAACGTGGATAACTTTTTTTTTGCAATAAAATTAATATCTAAGTACGTTGTTTTCTTTAGATGCTCATTTCAGATTTCTTTCAAGAGTTCACTTTGCTTTACTTTAGGGCACTAATAATAATGATAACGAATGCTTCTGTACTCTTCTAAGTGATGCACATATATTAATTCACTTATCCTTAAAATCTTTTAAGGCAATGTAATTTAAATAAATTATTATCTTTTTAATAAGTGAGAATCTAGTATTAACGAACAGATATGTGTATAATATTTAATGCAGCTGAGTGGCATAAATTAATAAACCTCGCGTTAAAAAATTAGGCTTTTGCTTATATTTCATTTTGAATATATTTCCTATGTCTTTCTGTTTTAAGACATTAACTTATTTTCACTCTGTAATTTAACCCAACGTGAAATGGATATTTATGATAAAATTGATGCTTTAAATTTGTCACACATCTTATTATTTATACACTAGCTTACATTGTATGTACAATGGGTTGAGTTAATCACACTCTGTTTGTGCCACACTGATATCTTTGAAGCATTATGTGATGAAGTGTATGAATGGCATAATTTCTGTGGACAAAAATATGTAAATGTATACTATTGTCTGTTCTATGTGAATGTAGTGTTCTTTCTCCTTTTGCAAAAATTTTTCTCTTTGGATGAGGTAGAAAAAAAGGGTTATTTATGCAATTAGTTGCTACAAACCATGTACCTGGGGTCTTACTAATCTGCTTCCACGGAGACGCTATATCTGACACTATGGCTACAATTTGCCCTGATACTTGAATGAACTTGCAGTAGTCTACGGTCATCCTCTAGGCTTTAACTGGATTCTGCAGGGGGCTTTCTAAATGGGGAAGGGGGCCTCTGGGGCTTGTGGTAGTGATGCACGATGATGCTTTACAGCTCTTGGAAACAATTCAATGCATACTCTGTGTTCAAAGGTCTGTGGAACATACTGACATTTTCCCTCCTTAGTGGACAGTTATCTGAGTAAATGACCCAAGGTCCCTTGGGATAAGAGCTGCGGAACCTTACCATTTTACTTGACATGGTGTTCCAGGGCTTTCTCCCTGCATGTATGGCCACTAATGTATGAATTAGTTCTTGGATCTGAAAAATGCCTCAAGTGTGAAAACTGTACATGAAGTCATGACTTTTATTGGAGTGACTTGTCTTTGCCTCCCAGGCATCCATCAATGATTCCTTCCACTATCATAACCTGAGGGTTAACACCACTCTATGCCTGTTTCTTTTGTACTTTGGGATGTTTTACTCTACTGACTGTCTTTACAAATCTACGTATCAGGCCACTCTGAAGGCCGCCCTGAACTTGGTGGCCATCGTGATAATCATGACCCTTGACTTCTCATGGTTAAGTGTTGTCAACTTTTGTTTTTGGAGTCTACTCTCTCCATAACCATCAGAAGGCCAAATTCTTTAAGAGTATTTTGTTTCACTCTCAGGCCTGGCTATAGAAAAGCTGCAACTGAATATTTTTATGATATCCTCTTAATATTGAATTTCTCATGGATTTGACCAATGGTATGCTGTGGTCTTCTCATGAAGCATAATCATCTGATGGATGTTCTGGATGTGGACAACTTACTTTTCCTAGCACGCCCACATTGCAGAGGCTTTAAATAACTTCCACCTTCTTTATAAGAATTTAGATATTTCAATTTTGCTCGGTATGCTCATTGTATTTTCAATGGCTTCAGGAACCACTGTATTAGTGGGTTTGCATCATCCTTGGGGCCATTGTCAGGGCTTTATATCTAGCATTTTGGAAGAATGCTCCTAAATCAATAAACTCTTCCCTATCTAATTTTATGATCTAGCCCTCTTGGTCACTCTCAACATCCAGTCCTGTGTGTACTTCTCCATTCTATGGTATTAAATGTACCTGCAGTATTTATTTTTCCATGACTATGCACTTTACTTATCCCTCCCAAAGTCTTAATTTTGCACGATGGTTATGTGTTTATCTGATTGGAAATTTGCATTTCATTATGAACTTCAAATTTAACTCTCAAAATGTGGTTGAGTATCTGGATCCAATTCAAGGCAAAGTGACTTGACCAGATATTGTGGACTGAAATGCGTTCACCTTACGTTCGCAGGTTGAAATCTTATCTTCCAGTACCTCAGAATGTGACTGTATTTGGGGACAGGATTTTAAAGAAATAACTAAGTAAAAACGAGGTCATTAGGGTGGGCTCTAATCACGTTTGACTATTGATTGCCCTTATAGAAAACTGATATTTGGATATGGACAGGTGCAGAAGGAAGGCCAGGTGAAGACATCATCTACATGGTAAGTACAGGCTTCAGAAGAAACTGAACTTGCCCACCCCTAGATCATAGACTTCCAGACTCCAAAACTGTGAAGAAATTAATTTATGTTCTTTAAGCCACTCAGTCTGTAGTGTTTTGTCTTGGCAGACTTAGAAAACTATACACCAAGAATGAAATATCCTGATTTTATCAGAATCTATTTTAATTGATTAAAAATGGAATTTGTTTTCTTTTGTTTTGGAGCTGGGAGATACATTTGCTCCAACACTCTTTTCTTTGTTTGAATTAAGTGACAGTTTGGAGAAGTGTGTCTAAATATTGATTCTTAATCTAGGGCCGTCTGGGTAACTCAGTGGGTTAAGCATCTGACTTTCCAGTCATGATCTCGCAGTTCGTGAGTTCAAGCCCTGCATCGGGCTCTGCGCTGGCAGTGTGGAGCCTGCTTGGAACTCTCTCTCTCCCTCTCTCTGCCCCTCCCCTACTCACACTGCCTCTGTCTCTCTCAAAATAAATGAATAAACTTAACAAAAAATCTAAAGATTGATTCTTATTCTTGGAACCCAAAGTGAACTTTTGTTTTGTTTTTTTTTTTTTACATTCTCTTATCATCGTATTGTGAAACATGGCCTTTCACAATATGGCGGAAAGAAGAGAGAAACAGGGATGTTTAAACAAAAAATGCAGACAATATGAAATTTGTATTGATTGGAATTACTCATTGGTTAATAGATAATTTATCAGCACTGCACGACTTAAAGCAAGGGTACAGGCAGAGACGGAATTACACTTTTCCGAACTCAGACGATTTAAAGAAATTGTATACTAACTGGACTTGATCTATGAATACTTAAAATTGATATATGATGTGTGTCTCAGAATCATGAGATTGTCCTTTAGAGATAATGTTCTCAGAGAAATCAAATTAGAGTTTGACTAAAATGTTGGTTCCTGAAAATATACTGGAGAGACAGGGCTTTAAGAGATTAGTTCTTCTCTAACAGGGTTGAAAACATCACGTTATAGTTCAGTCATACACCCCGGCGATACCTCCTTTATCTTTTTTAACCTCATTTTAGAGACTCAATTTAGAACAAAACTCTTCAGGGGCACCTGGGTGGCTCAGTCAGTTAAGCGCCTGACTTCAGCTCAGGTCATGATTTCATGGCTCATGAGTTCGAGCCCCCTGTCGGGCTGTGTGCTGACAACTCAGAGCCTGGAGCCTGTTTCAGATTCTGTGTCTCCCTCTCTCTCTCTCTGCCCCTCCCCTGCTCATACTCTGTCTCTCTCTCTCAAAAAATAAAGAAACAAAAAAAATTTAAAAAAAGAACAAAACCCTTCATTTTGCTTATGAATCATGAAGCACAATCATGGAAGCCTCTGAGGCTAGCACATAACAGCTTGCTCTACAGACTTGCCCATGTGAGAAGTAGCTCAGTCAACAAAACAGAACTGGTTCTTTAGAACATGAACACTTACCACTCTTTTTAAAATTTTTTTAATGTTTATTTTTGAGAGTGAGAGATAGAGTGCAAGCGGGGGAGGGGCAGAGAGAGAGGGAGACACAGAATCCAAAGCAGGCTCCAGGCTCTGAGCTGTCAGCACGGAGCCCGACGCAGGGCTTGAACCCACAAACCACGAGATCATGACCTGAGTCGAAGTTGGACGCTTAACTGACTGAGCCACCCAGGCACCCAAAGAACTTTTACAACTCTTAAATTATAGGGTTCTACCCTTCCCCTTCCATAGTGCCAGTCATCAATGAGACATCTCTCCCATTTTCAGTGACAGAAGGTTCTTATTGTCACGAAGTTTTGAGGTTCCTCTTGGGCAACTTCCTCGGAAATTTGTATACACGACACAAACAGCATGTCAATTTACAGTATCTAAAATACAGTTTCAAAATTTGATAAAAATCTGTGTTTTTAGGTATGACTATAACAAATGAAAAGGCTAACTTCTGTTTGTATATATTTCCACTTTCAACATTTATCGTAAAACTTCACTCTAACTAGACCACTTGATGATTAGAACCCACATTGAAAGAACTGGCTCAGAATTATTGGTAGTGCATCCTGTATTTTGTAATCTGCATGATGTATTAGATAACAGGGATAGAATGACCATCAGAATAGTTATATAATCTATCCATCCATAAGCAAGACTTATAATCTGAACACACAGAATCAGAGGATGGCAGGGTTTTTTAAAATATCTCTAAGAACCAGTAATTGTTCTTACAATCAACCGTGAAAGATACATAAAAGTGTCGTTAAGTGTTTCCATGAATACAGTAAATCGTGATAATTTGTTCTTGATTGTGATTTAAAGAGGATATCTTTGGGGCGCCTGGGTGGCTCAGTCAGTTAAGCGTCTGACTTCCGCTCAGGTCATGATCTCGCGGTCTGTGGGTTTGAGCCCGCGTCAGGCTCTGTGCTGACAGCTCAGAGCCTGGAGCCTGTTTCAGATTCTATGTCTCCCTCTTCCTCTGACCCTCCCCTGTTCATGCTCTCTCTCTCTCTGTCTCAAAAATAAATAAATGTTAAAAAAAAATAAAGAGGATATCTTTGTGGATAGGTGTATGACTACTTTTGTAAATAACATAGCAGTCAATGAATTGCAATTTAAACTGCTGGCCTTGATTAATTTTATATAAGGCCTTATCATTTTACAAGCTACTTCAGATTCATTTGCTCCTAACAAATTGTGTGATACCACGTTACTATTAGATTTGGACGAAAGAGATGAACAGACTTGTTTATATAGTTTAAAGTTTAAGTATTGAGACTCCCAGATCTTGTCTTTTGGTTAAAGAACTTACCCAGGATAAGTGAGAAAAACGAAAGATAACCGTACTATTGATCCTCTTAATTGAATTTTTTTTTTCCTACTGAATACCCTTTAACAAAAGAAATGCAATAACAATTATAGTTGCTCACAAAGGATTATAGAAATGGTAAAAGCGCCGGCTCGAAAACTCCTGTTTTTAATCTTCCAGAGAGAAACTGTACTCTTTCATTTCCGTTGTACTAGAGTATAAGAAATCAATGACAGGTACATCTCTCTTTGGAATAACTTTTATAACCTTCTCTCAAAAAAAAAAAAAAAGAAAACCAGTCTCTATTCTCGGCATGCCACCCACAGTTCACTGACTTTGAACTAGTCATGTCCAATCCCCAGCCCAACTAGGCTGTTTCAGCTATCTCTGGTGGAAAAATTCCCTGAGATTTCTTTGCTGAGATATTTCCAGTAGTTCTTCTCATAATAAAGATGACTTTTAGAGGCCAGCCATGTTACTCATCAAATGGAGTTCAGGGCTTAGTTATTTTCTTTTTTAACATTTTGAAAGTCATACCATTTTCCTAAAGTATATTTAAAAAAAAAAGAATATTGCCTAAATTTTGCTTCTTTTATCCCTGTGTTTTATTACATCAGAATGTGTATATAATTATGTCATATATCCTTTTACCATTTTGCGACCGATTCATTTCTTCTCTAGGGAATAACAGTACTTTCAGTCGAGACTGTAATTAACACCACAATGAGCTCCTTTATCCTTTATTATATTATCGGTCTTAAATAAACAGTTAAAAAGAAAGTACCAAAAATCCTATAGATATATAGTTCAATAAATATTTATTGAGACCCTACGTTGTACCAAATACTACACAGTGGACTTAAAGTAGCAATAAGAACTAGGAAGGACAGGGAATTTTAGAATGTACCTATTAATGCCAAGAAAAAGAAGGAGAACATAAATATGTGTTCACTGCCAAGTGTGGTCCAAGGTGAAGCATTCTAGGAAAAACTCGGCATAACCAGCAAGTCTGAGGAATGCATGAGGGGGGGTTCTTCTTCCTTTTTTCTCTTTGTGTTTTTATTTACTTATTTATTTTTATTTTTTTAAGTTTATTTTCAGTGAGAGAGGGATGGAGAGAGACAGAGATACAGAGAGAAAGGGGGAGGGAGAGAGAGAGAGAGAGAGAGAGAGAGAGAGAGAGAGAGAATCCCAGGCAGGCTCTGCACTATCAGCAAAGAGCCCTCCAAGGGGCTGGAGCTCACGACCTGGGAGATCATGATCTGAGCCAAAATCAAGAGTCGAATGGCATGCTTAACTGACTGAGCCACCTGCTACCTAAGTGGCCCTGCTTTTCTCATTTGTTTGTTTTTTGTTTTTGTTTTTAATTTTGAGAAATCTAGATAAGAATCAAGGAGAACGTGACATTTAGGCACAATGTGTCAAACACAGAGAACCAACAGCAGAAATCCTCCTGCGATAGGAGCACATCTGGCATATTTGAGAAAGAGCAAGGGGGGCAGTGTGGCAAATGAAGTCAGTGCCTGTGATGAGTTCAGAGTTTTGACTGTGACCGGGATTGCACCGCGGCTGTTAGACCTTAGGGAAGCCACTGGCTTTCCTACGCATGAGATGAGGAGCCAAGGAGGGGCGGGAGGGCGGGGTGGGGGGGTGTGGTAGTTAGCAGAACAGTGAGCACATGCGCTGATGGGTTGAAAGGCTCCCTTCCACTGCTGTGCCTCAGAGAGATTCTGTGGGGCAAAGAACTCATGCAGGGAGAGGAGACTACCACCGCAACCTGGGCGAGCAGAAAGAGTGCCCGGGAGAAAGCTTGAGCGTGGGGGACACAAGGGGATAGTCCAGACATGGAATTAAATGAAATATTTCAAAGATGCATCGAGTTTCTATTTCGTTATTGATGCTATTTCTAAGGCACTGAAATGATGGAGCCCAATGAAGGGGAAGAATGGGTGTGGTTGGAGCAGGTTCTAGCACAATCATCCAGGTCTGTTTGGGGCACGGCAGGCAAGTTTGACATGTTTTAACCTAGATATGTCCCCACACAGTTCTATACAGTTTTATGGAATTCAGTGAAGAATTCTGGAACAGAGATATGAATTTGGGAGTTTCATTATGCAGATGATAATTAAAATTGTGACCCAGAGGAAATCACTGGTGAGAAAAGGAAGATGAAGGAAAGGATTCGAGAAAAATGTAAGACGTCGGTGAGAACTGGGATTATAAAAAGTGACATAAAGCATGACCAGGGTCAAAGGACAAAATGTCAGAGAATGTGATGTCCAGAAGCCAAATGAAGAAAACACTTCCAGGATAAAGAAGATGTTAACTTTGGTGAATGATGGTGCGGCAAGTAGGATCATGACCGAAAGATTACCATGAATTAAACAATGTAGGCGTCCATAATGACATTAAAGCAAACCTCCTTCCTTTTAACATTTCTAAAAAAACCTAACAATTTTTTACCGCATATGGATATACCAATGATTAATATGGACTATTGTTTTATATGTATTCAAACTACAGAAATGGAATATTCTTTCATAATCTAACCATTTTTTGTTTTTACTGTCTGTCATATATATATGAATTCATTATATATGGCTCTAGTTCATTCCTTTGAGCTAGCAGTAGATGAAAGGAGACCTATGAGATTTCACAATGTATTTATTATATGTAAAATTGGGGCGCCTGGGTGGCTTAGTCAGTTAAGTGACCAATTCTTGATTTTGGTTCAGGTCACGATTGCAAGGTTTGTGAGATTTAGCCCCAAAATGGGTTTTGTGCTGACAGCGTGGACCTTGCTTGGGATTCTTTCTCTCTTCTCACCCACAGCGGCTCATGCTCTCCCTCTTTATCCCTTTCAAAATAAAAAAAGAAAAAAATTAAAAAATAAAATAAAATGAATATTTGCATCAAATATTAAGTGCTCCAAGTGTGCTGTTCTTAACACCCTTAATGCATACATAGTAAGATTTTTTTTTTAAAGTTTATTTATTTTTGAGACAGAGAGAGACAGAGCATGAACAGGGGAGGGTCAGAGAGAGGGAGACACAGAATCTGAAACAGGCTCCAGGCTCTGAGTGGTCAGCATAGAGCCTGACGTGGGGCTTGAACTCCCGGACCGTGAGATCATGGCCTGAGCCAAAGTCGGACGCTTAACCGACTGAGCCACCCAGGCGCCCCAAGATTTTTTTTTTAAGGAGTGGAACTACTAACTTAAGTATATGTATTTTTTTAAACTTTATTATATATTCAATTTCTTTGTCTAGTCTTGCTGTTCTGGCTAGGATCTCTTTTACAATATTGAAGTTAAAGTTGTGGGTACTCATGCATGTCTTATGTCTTTAATGAGAATACATGTAATACTTCATCACTAAAATATTTGTTGAGCATATATATTTTATTACTTTGTCACCTGAT
Source organism: Acinonyx jubatus (assembly GCF_027475565.1). Taxonomy (NCBI): domain Eukaryota; kingdom Metazoa; phylum Chordata; class Mammalia; order Carnivora; family Felidae; genus Acinonyx; species Acinonyx jubatus. The sequence continues at coordinate 178,754,582 of NC_069382.1, read as the reverse complement.
ATGTCTTAGAATCAGTTACACCATAGTGGGAATAAGCAAATCTAGTGCCTAGATTTTGGTTTCTGATACCATTCTCCAATAAAAGGAACCAGGCCATTTGACATAATGGCTAATTCTAGGACTAGGGCTATACAATGTATAAGAAGAACACGAACTGTCTTTTATTTTCAGAAAGCAAGGAAGTGTTAAATACAAAAGCCCCACTAAAATGGGGGTAGGTCAAAGGAAACAGAGGAGTCAACTTAAAAAGTCCCAAAAGTCAAAGATGAAGTATTTTAACAAGAAAATTATAAGGTGTTGGATCATGACCCAAAGTATGAAATAAGTCTCCATGAATCCATACGATGTAAATAAATGATTGAATAAATAAATGGGAGAGAATAGACAAATCTCCCACATGGAATTACAAGTAATTTATTATAAATATTCTGCCCTGAAGTAAGAGGAACACAATGCCCCATTCATTAAATGTGGGCTGTTCTAGTGACTTCCTTCCCTGAAGTCGAGTACGGGGTTAAATAAATCAACCTTACAATGGAAAAATGATCAAACTTTTTTTCAGCCTGGTGATCAAGGTTAGCATCACCAACGATAACATACTATGTAGTCTAGACATGCAGTGATGAAAATAGGACTTTATGTCAGTGGTCTTCATCCCAAAAAAGGTAAAACCTAATCTATTGTGAGAAAAACAAATCAAATCCCAATAAAGGGGACGTCTACAAAATATTTGTCCAATACTCTTCCAAAATGTTAAGATTATCAAAATCAGAGAGAGAGAGAGAGATTGTCACAGTGAAGAGTAGCTTAACAGGACATGTTGACGAGATGCAGTGTATTATTCTGATAGGGTCTGAAATAGAAAAGGCATAAGTAACAATAAAGAAAATTTGAGTTAAGAATGGACTTCAGTTAATGTCTGCATTAAGGTTCTCCAGACAAACAGAATCAATGGGATATAAACATTTATTAATGGAATTGGTTCACGTGGTTATGGAGGCTGAGAAGTCCTGTAATCTGCCCTCTGCCAGCTAGAGAAACTGGAAAACCAGTGGTGTAATTCAATGAAGACTAAATGCCTGAGAAATTGAGGTGGGAAAGAGGGAGATGATGGTGTAAATACGGGTCTGGGTCTGGAAACTGAGGAACCAGGTGCAGAGTTCTGAGGGCAGGGGATGTCCGTCTTAGCTCAAGCAGAGATGGCGAATTTGCCCTTCTTCAACTTTTTTGTTTTATTCAGTCCCTCAAGGGATCTCAGGCCTACTGGCACACTGTGGAGATGATTTTCTTTACTCAGTCTACTGATTCGAATGCTGATCTCTTCCAGAGACATCCTCACAAACACACCCAGAAGTAGTGCTTTACTGGCTATCTGGGCTTCTTTTAGCTCAAGCAAGTTGATGCATAAAATTAACCAACACAGCAACAAATGTACCATGCTAACATAAGATACTAATTGTGGGAACTGGATGTTACTCTCTGTATTACCTTTATATTTTTTTCCAGAAAATTTAAAACTTTTCTACAATAAAAGAATGTATTGAAAATATTGAGTTTTTGTTGGGATCTTTCAAAACATCACACTTCCTTCTATTCCCGCTTGGCTACGTTTTTTAAGAAGAATGTGAGATGAAGGCTGAAATACATTTTTTTCATATACTGATGAAACCACCCTATTTTCACTTTCAATCAGACATGCTATGAAGTAAATTATATTAATCATTTTTCTAATATGAAAGCATCTTTATTAGTCACAGGGTTATAGAATAGGCTATAGTAAAAAACAAAAGCAAAAACCAAACAAAACCCCAAACAGAACCAAACAAAACAAAAACGAATCTCAGGAACTTGAAAATCGAAGGTTTATATTTCTCTAGAACTACATGCTTATGGTAATGTAGTAGACATTCTGATCTATGTCGTACTCGCCCAGGGGACCAAAGTCAAGCAATCTCTAGACTCTAGATACCACTGGCCATGGTGGAAACAGAAGGGAATATGGTTACAGTCACAGGGGCACATTTTTGAAGAATATTTTTTTGTTGTTGAACATTTTCTTTTGTCATGTGTAGTCCACGGCTTAGTCTCTCCAGTGAATTTTTCATCACAGATATTATATTACATTATAGAAGTTCCACTTGGCTTTGTTCTCTTTATGCTTATGTTTTCTCCTTGAGGCAGTTTCTGACTTTTAAAATCATATGAGAGACTGAAAAACCGAGAACTACATGTAGATAAACAAAGCCTAAGGTAAGAGGGGCACAGAGTTCACTGGAGTTCAGTGGATCCCAAGGAGAGGGAGCCTAGAAACATGCCAGCATTTCACTGGGATTCATAAGGACTACACACCAGGAATGAGTGTGAAAGGAAACTTAACTTTTTACTTAAAGTTCTTAGAAGGACTTAAACTCATCCTTGAATCCTGCCGTCCATGATTAGATCATGATTATATGGAATTACTGGTTTAACTAGATGGTTGTCAGAAGCAAAAATAAATCCTCTTTGGAGGAATGTAAGTTCATCCAGAACTTTAAAATGTAACTATAACTCTTTATTTGTAATATTTGGCATTCAATTCATAATAATCAAGTATATGAAAAGCCAATTCTTGACCATTCATCAAGAGACAAGAGAAGAAATTAGGTACAGGCTCACAGGAAATCCAGATAATGGATCTATAGACGCAGACTTTAAATTGCAAATATGCTGGAGAGAATTTCAGAGTATAAACAGGAATCATGGGAAATTCTGTAACTGAATATTTGTCTCTTTCTATTCACAAATTTCTTCTTTGGCGGTATTCACTCTGCTGTTAAACTAATCCAGGAAGTTTTAGTTGTAATTATTTTATTTTTTAAGAACCATACCAAAAATATACCTGGACTGATATGGGTAGAGGTGAAAATTGAGTAAGTGACAGAGAAGAATCTGAAAAGCCATGAGCATAAACTCAATGTTAAGCAAAAGAGGCAAAGAGTAAAATAATACCTACCTCATGAAATCTAATCTATAACGTTAGATGTCTTCCCATTCTGAACTTTGGAAACAGTGAGACGATTGTACTTGGGAGAAGAGAAGGTGATGCATTCTTGGATGCTGCTACTGTTCCGTGTATTGGCCTGACTGGTAGTTACACGGGGTGCCCACGGTGTGATGTTTCTTCAGGCTATACAATTACTGATACCTTTACTCTTTCATATTTATTTTATACATCAGAAAGAAGGTTTACGACAAAATAATGGCCTCGGCCAGTTATCAAACATTATCAACCCCCTCCCCCACCACAAAATAAAAAACACCCAAGTATCACATCAGTACTTACCAAATTGTATCTTGAAGATAAGTGTGACCACCGGCCAATTCTCTGTTTTGGTGTTGATAGCAATGGTAAATTTTAATTGAAGAAGTGTCTCAATCATCTAGGTGTCTACTTATTCTTGCCATTTGATTCTGGTCCCTGTGTCTGTCAGCAGGTTAGCCGAGCTGCAAGTGAGCCGAACTGTCAGGCATCAGGGTAGCCATTAAAGCAACAAGACAGAAATGAAAGTAATACTCAAGCCTTTAATCACTAACTATGATAGCATAAGCAAGAGACTAAAACCTGTTCCATTTTCCCGATGAAACAGCAGGTGAATCAGTGATGAGGAAATCCTGAACAAAAGGTCCTGGCAGTCTTATGGACTCTAGGGTCAGTTTCCTATGATTAGAGCTTTTTTGGTCCTATCTAAAAAGTCTTTGTCTAGCCCACGGTTGTGAAAACAGTTATCTATGTTTTCATACAGGATTTTTAAATTACGTGCTTTTACATTTTGGTCTATGATCTAATGCAAATTGCTTTTCTGATCTGATGCGTGATAGATCAAGGTTTTTTTGTTTGTTGTTTCTCTTCAGTATGATTATTCTGACTGTTCTTTTCCCATTTCACTGCATGGACAACCTTGTTGAAAATTGATTGATCATATAGGCACAATCTATTTCTGGACTTCATTCAGGTATATATATATATATATATATATATATATATATATATATACATACACACATATATATATGTGTGTGTGTATATATATACACACATATATATATATGTGTGTGTGTATATATATATACACATATATATATGTGTATATATATATATATATATATATTTATCCTTACATGAAACTACATTTTCTTGATTACTATAGTACATATATATTGTTACTAGATGGTATAATTTTTCCAAATTGGTTTTAAGAATTCCAATATATTGTTAACTTCTTTTACTCTAGTCAGATTTCAAATGTTCTACTTCACATGAATTGCAAAACAAAACACAATGATAAAATTCCATTAACTCCTCCAAAGTTTTGTGCCATTATTGTCACTATTTTATTTATACATATTATAGCAATTATGTATAATAATTACCATCTTTGCTTATGTCCATTTATAGGTCTTAAGAAAATTGGGGCACCTGGGTGTCTCAGTCCGTTAAGCGTCCGTCTCTTGATCTTGGCTCAGGTCATGATCTCACTTCAGGCTCTGCGCTAACAGAGATGGTCCTTCCCCACTTGCTCTCTCTCTTTCTCAAAATAAATAAATAAACTTGAAAAATAAAGAAATAAAGCTCTTAAGAAAATAATCTTTATAATTATTCTTACATTTTCCTTGCCAATCTTCTCCATTTATTCATTATATCTGAGTTTCTGAATGTCTATCTGGGAACATCCCTTAGGAATGAAGAGTTTCCCTATTTCTTATAGTCGTATCTCAGTTAATTCTCTCAGCTTCTGTTTATCTGAAACATTTTTATGTCAACTTCAGCTCCTTTCATGCAGGTTTATTTCTTGAGATACAGAATTCTGGGTTGACGCCATTTATTTTAAAGCACCTCAAAGATGTTCAGCCGTTTCCTCATGCATTCACCATTTCTGACAAATTAGCTGGAATTTTTAACACTGATATCACTGATATCTTGTATCTAGCTTTTTTTTTTCTTTTTTATCCTTTGCCTATTCTATTTACTTTAGGCTTTTAGAAGTTTGACTATGATATACCGAGGTGTGGTTCTTTATATTTATCTTCCTTTGGATAAATATAAGCTGACTCTCTTGGATCTGTGGTTTCTTACTTTTCCACTAACCTTGGGAAATTTGGAGGCCATTAATTTTTTTTTTCAAAAATTCCCTTCTCCATCTCTTCCTTTGGGGAATCCAGCTGCATGTAGGTCGCATTTGATCCCTCAGGTAACTGAGTTTCTGTTTTGTTTTGTTTCCCAATGTTTTGCCTGTTCAGTTCAGTGTGAATAATGTCTATTAATCTGAAGTCAAGTCCACTGATCCTTCTTCTTTTTAAATCCATCCTGTGACTTTTTCATTTCAGATATTTTGTATGTGAATTTCTGAGAATCCTTTAGATTTCTGTTATTGTTTCCTTACTTTTTGCCAAGCTTCTCCATTTGTTCTCTCAGTTGTGCTTCTTTTCCTGCAAATTATAAACATATGCATAATATATGGTTTAAAGTCCTTTTCTGTGCATCGCATTATCAGTGTCATCTGTTGAAGCCTGTTTCTACGCCTTTCATACCTTTTAAGCTCTTTCATGCCTTTGGTGGAAGAATACATGTTTTGTGTTTTCATACTAGTAGGTCTGACTGTTTGCTACACTGCAAGATATCTGGATTGTTTCTTCCTTTAAAGTTTTATGTTTTGGGGCAGCCGGGGGGCTCAGTTGGTTAAACTTCCAACTCTTGGTTTCCACTCAGGTCGTGATCTTTCAGTTTGTGAGTTCAAGCCCCCATCGGGCTCTGTGCTGATGGTGCACAGCCCACTTGGAATTTTCCCTCTCTCCCTCTCTCTCTGCCCCTCCCCTGCTCGTTCTCGTGTTTTCTCTTTCTCTCTCTCAAAATAAATAAGTAAGAAAAACTTTAAAAGTTCCTTTTAAGGTATTATTTTGTTCTAGGATACAGTTAAATGAATTCTCATTATGAGCCTTTATTTTAGGCTCTGTTTGGATGGCTCTGTTTCAATTTCTTGCTCAGCTTTAGTCTGCCATCTTAACTTGAAGGCGTGTCCTTTCTGGAGCATCAGTGTATACCTGGGATACTCAGCAAGAGTCTCCACTCTCGCGAGACCATCCTGCCATGTTTCCCTAAACTGTCCAACCTCTTCTGTCTTCATTCAATTATTAGTCCTCAGCAGCTGCTCTCTTCCAGGCCTTAAAATCTCACCCTCAGCATTCAGAGCCCTGCCTTCAGCAAGGAACAGAGGGAATGATATGCTGGCATGAGACTTTCTTCTCTGTACAGCCTTCCTGTCTACCACCTAGGCTCATAAAATCATTCTACCTCAAAAGCTCTACACTCTATTTCTGCCCGCTCCATTCATTGAGAATGCAGCTTTCTTCTTGGGTTCCTTCTCTTTGTGCTGTGGTCTAAAAAAAAGTCTCCTAGGCAGGAAGTCAGGGTGAATACAGAACTCACACTTAGAGGAGTGTTTCCTTTTTTTTTTTTTAAGTCTGATACGGGAAGTGTGTTGCAGCTAGAGGTAGAAATCAAAAAAACATATTTATATCCAACTTGCTAACGAAAACTTGAGGTATCTGCTTTTCTCTATCTATCTGAAAGTAATACTTGGAGGAAATGGGAAATACTTTGAGGGAAGTGCATTCCACCTTGTCTCAGTCTCAAAAGAAATTTCAGGCCTGCCTGAGTGGCTCAGTGGGATAAGCATTCCACTTTTGATTTCAGCGTAGGTCACGATCTCGCGGTTCGTGAGTTCGAGCCCCGCGTCAGGCTCTGTGCTGACCGCTCAGAGCCTGGAGCCTGTTTCTGATTCTGTGTCTCCCTCTCTCTCTGACCCTCCCCCCTTCATGCTCTGTCTCTCTCTGTCTCAAAAATAAATACACGTTAAAAAAAAAGGATGCTTTGGAACCAGGAACCCAATAGAAACAGACTCCGTGTGCACTCTTAACTGGTGTGATTTCCCACCTCAGAAGACTAGCCAGTCATTTATGACCTCTAAAACTTTTGAGGAGTGTAGAAAAGGTGGAAAACACAGTCTACGTTAGGATTATAGACAGGAGACCTGTTAATGGGAATGGCAATTTCTGGCAAAGATCATCTTATGATCAGAATTATTAATTTCAGACTTGTCTGTACCTGCACCCCAAATTCTACCTTAAGGAGCTATTATTTACATGTCAAAATTCAGCTTAGGTATCACCTCTTGTATGAAGACTTTGCTAAATACCGGCCCGCCCTGTCTTGTCTCCAAATTGTATGGGATTCTCCTCTTCTGCATGTTGGAATCTTTATCATAGTACTCATGATACTATACTGTAAATGCCCCTTTACTTTACCCCTTTACTTTACTATAAATTCTCCTTTATCTACTTATGGACTTCAGATTCAAAATCTTGACTTGTGAAGGCTGGAACATGTGTTATGCGCTGTTTTATCTCAAAATAGGAGCACAGTACCTAAAACCCAGTGGTGGTTCAATTTCTTATTTTCATTTTCACATGCATTCCTTACACAGATAAGAAGGTTGAAACACAGCAATACATGATGCAGTCAAGGTCTGCCTTCAAAGACAAGATGCTTTCTACCCATGTCGTCACTCTGATAATGGAGCCCGGGTCTGGCCATGCTCTGCTTGTTTTTAGCCTTTCTTCTGGAATCAGTTTTCAATACTTGCACTGAAAAAGATAGGCTTATATACCTTTCAAGAAACTCATAGAAAGACAAGCTTCTTCACATTAACTATAGCTGTGAGGTATTCCTATTTATCAGGAGTGGGGCTGTTTATTAACTCAAGGAGTTACTTTAGGAAATAGATGATAATTTAGACATTTTTTAGAAGATATAAATGTCAAATGTAAAAGAATAATTTAAAAGCATACAATTTTTTCATGGAGCGGCCTTAATTAGCAAGAAAATACTTTCTTTTTCACCCAGATGTACAATCAGAATGTTAAAACAAGTGGCTGAAATTGTTTTAAAGGGTGACGGAGTCTATGTCAACACATGTGGCCAAATAGGAATGCTTTCAGGAAAACGATCCTACGAAAGTACCTAATTAACTTTTAGCTACAAATACTAAGTTTTTTTTTCCCCCATCCTACCTTTTCTTTCTCTACTAGTGGGTTTCACTTAGTAAACTGTTTGGGTTGCCTTGGGATATAAAATCTGTCAAGAACGTTATTGAGACATGGGAGAAGGTGGGTAGAATCTTCTCCGTCAGAATAGATGACAACTAATTACAGTCCAGAAACTGGAAACCCTTGGGGAAGCAATGAAGTCTGAGTCTGCCCAGATAAGATTGTGTGAGGCTATTTTTGAGGGTGAGAGTATTTATGAGCTGCATTAATAATAGATGAATGAATGTTGTAGCACCAAAATATGAAAACATTCACATTCTTATCTGACCACTAGGAAGTTGCTTGCTTGGCACCAATATATAAGAAAAATAATATAAGCATTAAATAATAAATCATTTCTTTAAAAAAAGTTTTCATGGTATTCTTTAATATTCATAAAAGTTGTTAACAAAGGTTTTTTAAAGCTTTGCAGTGTGGCCTTCCAAGAAAGATGAAGGAATACGTTTTCCTGCAATGGAGAGATGCTTTGTGATTTTTTTTTTTCTATAATCCCTCTGTTTTCTGAATGCTGACATTGTTTTGTGTTTTCTATTATTAAGCAATGACTATTTTTATAATAAAATAACACTATTAGTTTGCCTTGCTATGATCTAGTATTTAGTAATTAGATAATGAGTCTTGAGATTTCATTCTCTTTCTTGACAGGGGACAGAAAAGGGCTTCCTGATATCTCTCTCACACCTGCATGAAGAGCCTTCTACTGACTAAAGCCACACACCTAGAGAAAGCACTGGGGGAGTATCACCAGTGTGTTTTGATTTAAAATATACCAGTTAAACCATACTCTGTAGTCTCAGCCAGACCTTGGTGCCGCCATGCCTAGAATTTCCCCAAGTGTATTAGAGCACTTTCACAAACCAGTGCCCCTTTGCTTCAGAGTTATCTGCAAAACCATATGCGCGCACAGGTAAGGGAGGGTTGACAACGCCATCATATTGGTATGAATGACTGCATTAGAGTCTTTGTCACTAGTTCTTGGAGTATGTGCAAGAAATAGTAGGAGAGGTACAGGTGGAATAGTAAAGCACATGTTGCTTTCTCATTTTCCATCCCTGCGTGTAAGACTAAAATGAGAGAGACAGATCCGATAAGTAGATGATAGATAGTGATGTTGCTGAGGCTTTAAGGCGAGGCTCCAGAGGCTGTGACCTTGACTTCTCCCTTAACAGCTTCTGCATTCAACCACAGGTGCAGCGTGAGTGATACAGACCGTGCCTAACTGGAGAAAAACAAAGAACCGGTAGGCAGCAAGACTTCTGGCAAAATATTAACTAGCATAATAGCTCTCGTGTTAGAATCGCTGCTTCCAATATTATCCCTTGAATTGCTTTGTCACCCTGCTGCCATGTGGCTTTTCTAAAATTTAAATATACTCATGTTGCTTATTGCCCCAAGATTCTTCAGTGGCTCTTACACCCTACAGGGTGCCATTATCCTTCTCGCAGTAGACTAAGTCTTCATAATTTGGCCCCTGCCTATCTCCGTTATTGTCTCTCCAACCCCTTTATCGCCCTACATTAACCTGTGCATACATACGTGTTGTGCCTCAGAAATAAGGATTTATTTTCATTTTCTGAACATGAAGGATATCAGAGTGCCTTCAGATTATCTGGAATGTAAATGGGACTCAACACAAAGCTGGTAAATGGATGAACACGTGCTCTTTCATCCCCCATGCATTACAGATGCCATGACAGCATTTTCTCTTTACTCTCCTTTGGCAAGTTCTTACTGTTTATGCTCTCTCATTGAATACTCTCTTCTGGAAAGGTGTGCTTGGTTCTCCAAGGCAGACTTTCATATTGGCTGTCACCTAATTACTCCAAGAAAGGCATGTATAGATTTGCTTTTCTGGGCAATCTAAAGTAGTTTCAATTTGCTCTCGGAAATGGAAGCAATATTAAAGACAAAAGAACAAATAAATATAAAAGGCATTCCAAAGCTTTGTTATCCAGTCAGGGATTTTAGTTATCCCTTGTATTTGCACGTTGGATGCTCTCAAAAGTATCTGCTGATTGACTGGTTAACTACTTGCTTATTGTATGTAAATAGCCTTTGAAATGATAACTTGGTGAAAAAACTACATTTTTGCATGGAGTAATTCCTGATAATAAAACTTGAGATATTTATTAAGGTGCATGTTTCCAGATTCAATGTATTAAAAGCAGCTAATCCATCACCAAGATTTTATTTAAACTTCTACTTAATTTTATGCTGGCTGTTATGCTAATCAACATTTAAAATAATATATGTGGTAGCTGCTCAATAAATTTTTGTTGATTATTAAATCTCCAAACTGAAAACTTTGATGTAATTCTGTCTATTAATAATATTCAGCGTTCCACATGTCAAAACTCTATCTCTCAGTAATAGAAGTCAGTCACTTATGCTACATCACTTACAGTATCTCTTTATTCCCTTTGGAAAAACAGAATGAAACTAGTAAGAGAAATAAATTGATAGAATTTTTCAAATGCAGCTCATGGTGGTGGTATTGTTTTAGTTGTTCTTTTTCTTCCCTCTTCCTCTCCTTCCTTTCTTTCTTCACCTCCTTCCCTTTCTCCTCCTTCCAGTTGGTACAGACACTGGGCAAGGAAATAAAGAATGTGTGTGTGTGTGTGTGTGTGTGTGTGTGTGTTCATGTATCCTTTATAGCACCTATATATGAGTTTATATACATATATAGAGGATACATATAAGCATATATACATATGCACACAGATATATGCACATATATATATATGTATATATACATAGCATAATTTGCAATGAAAACAAGTTTCAAGACTTGGTGAATTATGCATAGAACATGCTGAGAGTCCTTTATGTTATCTGAAGACTTTAGATACAAAACACTTGTCTAAATGCCATAACATCACACCTTCATATCAGTTGGTGTTGGCTTGCTGACTAACTTAAATTAGGTTTGCTGCAATGTTACTCCACATTGGGAGAAAATAAAAAGCAAGTTTGGAGATTCGGTGCTAAGTAAACATTTTAAACAGAAATAGATTTTAGAGGGCTAGCTTTTTAAGATGCCTGGGTGGCTCTGACTTTGACTCTGACTTCGGCTCAGGTCATGATCTCACACTTCGTGAGTTCAAGCCCTGCGTCAGGCTCTGTGCTGTCAGCTCAGAGCCTGGAGCCTCCTTCGGATTCTGTGTCTCCCTCTCTCTCTCTGCCCCTCCCCTGCTCATGCTCTGTCTCTCTCCGTCTCAAAAATAAATAAAAAAATAAATAAATAAAAAAAAGATGCCTTTTTATTCTGATGTGTTAATGTTAAATCATCCTGTCTCCAATTAGCAAATGCTTGAGATATAACATGTGTGTTACAGTCAATTGTTTGGAATCCAACAATTATGCTTTTAAGGAAGACTATTCTAAGAAAGAATATTCTTGTAGTTCCTCAGGCCACATCACAGAAGACTATTTGACACATAATATAGTTTAACTACTTGTTAAAATGCCATTTGAGTTATGGTTTAGAACTCAGGACAGGGGACGGATTTGAGTCTTCTAAAAGCTTCTGAAAGTTGAATAGCCTCTCCACTACAGGACTCACCATTCTATCCTAGAAAAGATGGCGACCTCCCAGCAGAGCTCGCTGCTGATAGAATTATGGGTTTTGTGAGTTTAGTATTAGTGTCTCAAGGTTGCGGTTTACTCTACAGAGGATACATTTTCATCAGATTCTCTTTTCTAACTGGCCTCCTAACCTACCCCTGGAGGTCTAATTTGCCGTAAAGTTCTCTCTTCTGATTTTTTGCTGCAGTTTTTCAGGCTTTGGCTGAGGTAGTTGTTTGGTTACGAGGATGAAGCTGAGAAAGGCTAGGCATAGATTACTCACAATTAGCACTGCCAGTTTTGAGCACAGGTTATGTACCAAGAAGTGTGCTAATCACTGCTTACCGTGTTCTTGTCAGTTAGATGGTATTTCCACATTATAGGAGAGAGATGTGAATCACAGAATGATGACCCAAGTTTGTAAAGCTGGTCAATAGTCCAGGTAAGATTGAAACTCAACAATACTCTGACTTCAAAGCACTTGTTTTCATTCATCATGCTATCCTTGGACCAGAAACTCCTTAAGTAAAGTTGTTGAGAACTGACGTAGCTTTAGCATACCAAAGTAATCAGTTCAAGTGGAGAGAGCCAGAAAAGTTCATTATAAATGTCTAGCATAAAAATAGCCCTATGGAATGAACCAAAGGAACGTAAAAATGTCTCCCATTTGTGTAACATTTGGGTTTCAGGGTTTACCCTGATTTGTTTGTTTTGTGTCATTTATCAATGGGCGATGGGCATTGAGGAGGGCACTTGTTGGGATGACCACTGGGCCATGTATGAAAATCAATTTGACAATAAATTATATTTTAAAAATTAAATAAATAAATAAATAAAATTACTCAATCTTGTAAGATATTTCTTCTCCTAATCCAACATATTGCAAACATTGCTAAGTTTGCGGGGCGCCTGGGTGGCTCAGTCGGTTGAGCATCCCACTCTTGATTTCACCTGGGGTCGTGATCTCACGGTTCCTGGGATGGAGCCCCAAGTGGAGCTCTGTGAGGACAGCATGGAAACTGCTTAAGATTCTCTATTTCCTTCTCTTTCTGCCTCTCCCCAGCTCACACATGTGTGTTTTCTCTCTCTCAAAATAAAAAAAAATAAAACTTTTTAAAAAATCGCAAAGCTTGCTAGGTCATATTTGGCATAGCGGATATTTCATAATGCTTGATATATTGTGGAAACCTCAAAGTAATAATGTAATAATAAAAAAAATTGAATAAATAAGCAATCAACATGCTTGGAATGATTACTACATATCAGTGGCTTTGCTCAGCTTTTTCCAGAAATTTCCCTATTAATCCACCAAAATGACAGAATGACAAAAAACAGAGAGGCTGGCTTTCCCTAACAGAGATACTGAAGCTGTCTTCCACATTGAATAGCTTCACTGGTACATGAAGCTTCTTTTTTCTCCCAAGTTTCAGACAATTGTGTAAAATAAATTAAATGTTCCAAAAAACAAAAGTATGGAAGCACAATATTGCAAATGATCATAAATACACAGGCAGATAACAGAATAAATGAGGCATTGGCATGGGGTGATTTTCTCATCGGAACAAAAAGAAAAGAGGAATGTTTACCTCATTAATCCATCATTCACTCTTGAAATGACAGTCATAAACTTCTGAGAAACGTCGTGGAAATTTTAGAATGTTTTCCTGGACTTCACTTTGCTGCCTAGCCTTTGCAAAAACTCTTCAGCCTGGAACATTATTTCTTACTTGATTGACTCCTACTAATAGCTTTGTGGTCTTTTCTTCCAGGAAGTTTTCCTTGCCACTCCATACCATGAACGGGGACCCCACTGCATTTCTGTGGGACCCTGAGCTTGTATCAGTGGTAGATTTTTCTCAGGTTAGTGACCATTCTTGTTTATTTATCTGTGCCTCCTCAATTTTCTGTTTGATTCTTAATACCTAGAATAGTGCCTGGAGCAGCATAGCTCCAGTAAAAGGTCTGTTTGTTATTGGATGTTGCTGGATATCCATGACCGACAGTGCCTTCCCTATCAGGAAACATCACTGGGTTGACTACACCTTACTACTCTGATCAAAGAAGCCTGGGGTCTTGCCTATGATGCAGGGGCCACTCCTATGTGGCCCCTTACTCTACAGGTTCCCTGGTCTCTCCCATTCTTCACTCTTTTCACACTAGGATGGGTAATATCACAGATCAGTTGTGTCCCCTTAATTCCTCCTAGACAGGAATGTTTCACTGTGTGGCTAAAGGTGTGGTGTTAAATGGGTGGAGACCAACTGATTCATGAACAGTCCATGTGTCAACTTGCAAAGCTCAGTTGGTCCTATTATCTCTGGTGAGGCACTGGAAGGTTTTCATTAAGAGAGCGATACGGCTAGATTTTGATTTTAGATAGAACACTCAGCTGGCTCTGCAGAAGATGGGTTTGAGAAGAACATATTAAAAAGCAGGGAAATCAGGGGCACCTGGGTGGCTCAGTCGGCTGAGCATCCGACTTTGGCTCAGGTCATGATCTTGCAGTTCGTGAGTTCAATTCCCGTGTCGGGCTCTGTGCTGACAGCCGCAGAGCCTGGAGCCTGCTTTGGATTTTGTGTCTCCCTCTTGCTCTCTGCTCCTCCCCCATTCATGCTCTATCTCTGTCTCTCAAAAATGAATAAACATTAATTTAAAAAAAAAAAAGCAGGGAAATCAGTATAAATTAGTCGGTACTACAGGCCTGCATATGAAGGGCTCATTCAAGAGGTCCACAAACTTATTTTCTATAAAAAAAAGCTAGATACTATATGTTTCAGGCTTTCTGGGTCATATGGTTGGTCTTATAATCATTCAACTCTACCCCTGTTGCTCAAAATGTAGACAAAATGTAAAAAGTGAGCATATCTGTGTTCTAATAAAACTTTATTGATGGAAACTAATATTTACATTTCATATGATTTTTATTTTTTTAAATATTATTGTTTTATTTTTTTAGCAATTTAAACCATAAAAAAACATTTTTATTTGCTGACCATATTAAAAAAAAAAAAAAAGGTAATGAGCTAGATTTGCTTCCGGTGCCACACTTTGCTGACAACTGGCTTATTTGTTTGTAAAAGAGAGGATTTTTTTTTTTTTTTAAGTACTTGCAAGGCTTTTCTTCACTGGCATTTCATGAGCTCCTAACATAGTACATGCCAAATAGTAGACATTCAAATATGTTTTGAGTGAAGGGAAATAGAAGAAACTTAGTGACATCCCATTGTGGTGAGGATGGAGATCCGAACAGATATTGTATTTTTAACTTTGGTTACTTAAGGTATGGTGTCGCCACCAACCATCATGGAAAATTTTGGGAAGAGTTCACCTGGAAGACAGAAGTAGAAAATATTTGTCCTCTGTTCTGCTTGACTGGTGCTTGAAAATTGATTAGAATTATCTACTTAGCCTCCATGTATCTAGGGTTTCTGTGCAGACACTTCCAGAATTCTTTCTGGATGAAGTATTCTCTTATTACTATAATTCCCATAAAACATTTACACATCAACTAGTGAATTCTGTGAACTCTTTTTGTTGATAACTAATTTTTTTCCATTGGAGTGGGGTACCTGGGTGGCACAGTCAGTTAAGCAGTCAAGGGTCTGACTCTGGACTTCAGCTCAGGTCAGGATCTCCTGGTTCGTGAGTTCAATCCCCATGTTGTACTCTGAGCCCATAGCATGGAGCTTGCTTGGGATTCTCTCTCTCACACTCTGTCTCTGCCCCTCCCTTGCTCATGTGCTCTCTGTCTCTTTCAAAATAAATAAACTTTTAAAGTTTTAAAATTTCCATTGGAGAAAGGGAGAAATTTTCTATTTTTCCTTAAGGAAATTAATTTTGTTGTTGTCATCGTTATAATTATTATTATTATTATATTGAAGTGCAGACATGAATGGTTATGGCCACTAGGTGGAAAAGCAAGCAGAAAAATAATGTGACTTATAATATTATTTCAGTCTCTAATTCAAATGCCTCTAAGCTTCCCAAACCAGAGTGAAGAATGCCATTAGAGTCCCTTCCCTGATAATCTCTGCCTTTCCCTCCCACTCTTTTCCCAGTTCCATTTTGCATCTTACATATTTCAATGATTTCTCCAAACTTGAAGATAATTCCTCCCCCTCCCACCTCCCCCTCCCTTCCCTCTTTACCCTTATCTATGGACCTCTATACCCTTTGTCCTTATCTATGGGCCTCTATACCCTTGAGACTTGTGGCTGCCAATAATAAAATAATATGACTAATGTTTGGAGTGAAATTTAAGTATTTTATATCTCAGTAGATATACATGAATATTTTCAGAATGAAATAATTTACCCTAAACAAACAAACAAACAAACAAAAAAACAAAGGAGACAAAGGAAATACATCAAGCACAGCATTGTAGAAATTTAATCCGCTAGTTCTCATCCATAGAAATCATCTGGAAAAAAAATGAAAAAGATACCATTTTGGACCAACCAAATAAAGAATACAAGTTTAAGCTTGGGGCAGCTTCATTTTGAGGGTTGTCACATGAACTAGGTCCCACAGAATACTACTTTTGTCAGATAAGCAGTCTTCTATCATGTAAGAGATTTCTAGAATTCAAAACTATGAAGAAGTTGAAAAACTTCTAATTAAAAAATGACATGGGGGAATCCTACAGTCTGATTGGGTCAATTGCTTCCTGGCCTAGTTTTATGAATTAGTATTACTTCTGCTTACTAATAGCATTACATAAAACATGAAAATATTTCTACAAGTCAAGGTTATTTGGGTTAATAAGAACAGGGTCCCCAAGCATCATTGAATACAATGTTTATAATGTCTGAGCAACTATTCATGAATAAAAGTAAGATAAATATGGGATTATGTTGCATCTAGTGTTTTTACATAAATTACTTTGAAGTAGTCTCTATAATTCTTTTTGCTTCTTTAATTTTCCTAGTTGCTTTTGTTTTTTTTATCCCTAATATGGCCTGTTTTCTTGTGTTTTTGTCTTCATATTTGTATTTTTTTCTCTTTAATTTTACAAACATGCCAAATAAAAAGACTTTTTAAAGGATTTGTGTTAATTGACTAGAATGTTTTTGTTCTCAATGATTAAAATCAGAAGCAAACAAAATATGATCTTGAAGATAATCCTCTCTTTCTCTCTAGCACATGAAATAAGGTAGAAAAACAAAACAAAACACAGCATAGGAAGACACACAAAATTCATTTGGATCCTGGTTCTCTTATTTCCTTTATTTCTAAAAATTTAATTCACACTGATTTAAATCTAATAATATACACTTAATCTGGTTAGAATTGAGTGGCTATTCCTTGAATTAATTAATGCATTTATTTTCTTAAATACATATTGTTGAATCCTTGTTATGAAGAAGGCATTATGCTCAGTATATTCAATGATTTAAAAAAAGATTCTAGAGGTGCCTGGGTGGCTCAGTCGGTTAAGCGTCCGACTTCAGCTCAGGTCATGATCTCATGGTTTGTGGGTTAGAGCCCCGCATTGGGCTCTGTGCTGACCGCTCAGGGCCTGGAGCCTGCTTCGGATTCTGTGTCTCCCTCTCTCTCTGCTCCTCCACTGTTCACACTCCGTCTCTGTCTCAAAAATGAATAAAGATTTAAAAAAAATTTTTTTTTAGAGATTCTAAAACATGAGATCTGCCATCGAGGAACTAACAACACGTTGATGATATGTGTACATATGTATGTACACATCAGTGTATGATACATAAAAGTATATAATGGAAATATGAGTGCCTTAAAAGACAAAGAAGTAAATATTTATCATAACACAATGCAAACAGTTGAGTAGATAACCCAGAATGGACTTTTGAGAGAAATACTATTTTATTTTGACCTCCATGAATAGATTTCATAAAGACAATGATCAGAGGGGAGAGGTAGATGAAAATTGATCTATTTTAGGATTCCAGGCAAGAAGTTTATATGAATGGATGAAGTTTGAAACCATAGAGCAAATAAGGTAATATGAGTTTATTTCATACAGGTACAAACACAGTTTATAGAGTCTAATCTTGGAGCTGTGATTGAAGAGTGAAAACTCATAGCAATTGAGACATTAGAATGGTAAGTTGTACCAGTTCTATTTTCTCCCTGCCTCTAGCCAAACATAATGATGACAATGATAGTATTAAGAACAAATTTCAATAACAAACATCTTTTAGGGGGCGCCTGGGTGGCTCAGTTGGTTAAGCAGCCAACTCTTGATCTCAGGTCAGTTCATGATCTCAAGGTTGGTGAGTTCAAGCCCTGTGGCAGGCTTTGCGCTGAAAACATGGAGCCTGCTTGGGATTCTCTCACTTCCTCTCTTTCTGCTCCTCCCCCACTTATGCTCTTTCTCTCTCTCAAAATAAATAAATAAACATTTAAAAATATATTTTAGTGCTAACTATATGCCAGGCTCTGAAAACCAACTGTAAATAGAGAGTC
Organism: Acinonyx jubatus; assembly: GCF_027475565.1. NCBI lineage: Eukaryota > Metazoa > Chordata > Mammalia > Carnivora > Felidae > Acinonyx > Acinonyx jubatus. The sequence continues at coordinate 178,736,438 of NC_069382.1, read as the reverse complement.
CTGGTAGAACCAGGACTTAACCCGCCATGCTTCAATCTCTTTAGTGTCTGAAAGAGGATGAAAATAGGTCAAGGAGAGTGGAAAACTGATGAACAAAACGGGTCTAAAACTGAAAACTGAAGCCACTGAATGTTGTTGTTCTCTTTGTGCCTCTCATCTCGGCCAGAAACCTGATCACAACCCTTTCCTCCTCTACCTCTCTTGTTCCGGTATTTTCTATTCTACACTTTCATATCATTCACCAGAATTCTCTCCGTTGAGTGATGATGGTCTCACATTAGTCCCTGATCATTTTCGCTTTACTTCCTGCCATAGGTCTCTAAGCAGCGTCCCTGCCTCCAGTTTTCCCCCTGTCTTTCAAACTATGATCAACGATCTTCCTAAAATGCAGTCAGCGTGACACTGCTCTGCAAACAGCCCTGTCTCATGTGCCTCACAGCACACGGAAGAAAGTCGAAATCCCTTCCTGTGGTACAAAGGGCTTTGCCTAATAGGTGTCCTGTTTTGGACAACTCTAATCTCAAGTCATATGTCAAGGCTAAAATATGTTTTCCAGGAACGCTTTAAATGTAATTTTTTTTTCCTAATGAGCCAAACTCTTTCATGTCCACAAATTTTACAGTTTTCATGCTTTTGCCTGGAACCCCTGGTGAACTATTACTTTCATTTAAAGATTCAAACCAGGCTTGACCTCCTTTATGAAGCCTTCCTTCACCTACTGATTAAAACCTGTCTTTCTAATTGCAAACGTAGAGCCCTACTCTTTTTCCTGGAGCACTTGTAATCCTCCAAAGATTTCTTCATTTAGATCCTGACTCCATGTAAGATTTTTGAAATCAGAAACAATGTTTTATTGTCAGTGGTACTCCCAGGGGCTTAGCACCTAGTGGGGGTTGAATACATAAACACGAATTAATGAGGAGGGTTGTAGATGTAATTAGGAGATCCTGCCGCTAGAAGTTTACTCCCTCTTTAAAGGAAAAAAAAAATATGTAATTGAAAGAAAAAATAATAAAACACGAGCCTTTCCACTGTTCAATTCGTGGTGTAATTTGGTTATCTCCTGGGTCAAAAGAGCCATTTGCATTTGGGGCCATGCCTTCGCTTTAATCTAACACACAGAAGGGGGAAAGTCTGAATTAAAGTGGTTGGGAACTGTCACACATGGCTGTTCTCTGCTCCCATAAGACGCCTGCAAAGCCAGATTTGAGGGGGTGGGGTGGGAGGCGGAGAGCCTCAAAGACAGAGGAAAGAGGGAGCGGGGGCGAAGTGAGAGAAATCCAGGAGGGCAGAAAAGAAAATGCAAGATAATTAGCTGCCATGATTAAAAGGCTTCCTTTTTCAAATCGCTTTTCAATCTCATTCCTACCATGTGAAATGTTAAGATCTATTTCCAGGCTGAGTCATGTGCTGGAGTGCAAAATTTTGATAAATAATTATCTTTCTATTTTATCCATAAAAATATTAGGACAGATCCACTTAATTATCATCACCAAGCACGACAGGGTGCTGGTTCAGCCTTGACGGATTGCCACTTGCAGCCTGACCTAAGCGTGTGGCCCTGAGCTTCATGGATGAACACCTGGGGGCAGAAACTGGCCCCTCTCCTCCCAGTTCACAGCAGAGTGCCGGGTGTCATACAGCTCATTTTCTGAGGCGCAGGCTTTGCTCTTCCCTTTAGGGAACGGGATTCTGACAGGCACTTTATCTCAACACATTGAGTCTCGTATGAAAGTGTCACTTTCTCTTGCCTCCTTGCTAGTTAGTTCAATACCATGACGAGATACACAGAATGAGATTTTATACTGCAGGCAAGACAGGCACCTGTTGTCTTAGGGGAAGTGCACTGCTTTCTGTATACATATTCCCAAAGAACAACAGCTCCAGAGAGACCAGGGAAGGGAAGCGAGGCAGGGCCGTTTCACCTTGAGATGAAAGTCTTTGGGGGCACCTGGATGGTTCAGTCGGTGGAGAGTCCGACCCTTGCGGTTTGTGAGTTCGAGCCCCACCCTGGGCTCGGTGCTGACAGCTCGGAGCCCGGAGCCTGCTTTGGATTCTCTGTCTGCCTCTCTCCCTCTGCCCCTCCTCCGCTTGTGCTCTGCCTCTCTTTTTCTCAAAATAAACAAACATACAAAACATTTTTAAAAAAGATGAAAGTCTGGTTTGTATCACTCCGTGTGTGTTCACGAGTGTTATCTTAGTTAATCTTCACAAGCGATCAAAGAATGTGATCAAATGCCCTATATTCGCTTTCAGAAAAAGCAGGTTTTAGCAAACAGCTGAAGGAGATGCATTCACTTCTGGGCACACACCTCTCGGTCTGCCATTTCAACCTATAAGTGAGTTTGTGAAAGTGCCAACGGAGGAGGGTGAAACAATAGAATGAATTTAGGGGGTGCCTGGGTGGCTCAGTTGGTTCAGCCTCAGGCTCTTGAGTTTGGTTCAAGTTACTATCTCACAATTTGTAGGTTTGAGCCCTGCATCAGGCTCTGCGCTGGCAGTGCGGAGCCTGCTTGGGATTCTCTCTATCCCTCTTTGTCTGCCCCCACCCCACTCATGAGCTCTGTCTCTCTCTCTCTCTCAAAATAAATAAATAAACCTTAAAAAAAATAATAACAAATTTAGGAGGTTAGTCCAGAAAATCTAATCATTCCTACATCAAGAGAAACCCGAGTATTAATCATTCCTACATCAAAAGCATTCCAATTCAGGCATTTTGGGGGAATATTCATTAGTGTGTGTGTGTGTGTGTGTGTGTGTGTGTGTATTTTGATGACAAATCCAGTAGTGTATTCAATGGTTGTTCCCTCTTGGAAACTGTTCTAGTCTGTACTTTAATGATTAGGATTTTATAGAAATGGAAATTTTTACTCTTTGGAATGAGGTGTAAAAAGCATCTAGACACAAAGTTTTAGTCACTACCAGTGGCTAACGGCGGACACAGCGTTTGTACCTTCAAATTTCGACGATTATTTCCCTTTCTCTTGTACTGGAGAAAACAGTCGTCATATGTTGTTACTCACTGCCCACCCTTAATATCCTGGCTCCTATTATAATTACTGTAAGTAGATAAATAAAAGGACAGAGCCACAAGGACAAAGAATGAAAGCAGCAATAGGAGCACAACATTTCAAAAACTACAATGCTGATAGGCCAGTGGCCTCTGACTTTGTGCCACGAGATCCCAAAGCCCAGAAGCAGGCTGATCAGGACCAAATAACTCCAGAAAGGGGAGGGGAGAGGCTCCACTCAACTCAGAAGCTGGTGGTACAGATAGGCTTAAAAACAGGACTATTTGTGAGTATTTGAGAAAATAACGTTGACTGCCTTCCAACCTTCTCCAAGCACCTTTATGACTCCCTGACCCCTCCCCGCCAAACACCCCACCCACCCACCCAACTGTGGCAAACATTAGATTTACTCACTAGAGACACTGAACTAGCAATGCTTTGGTTAGGAGACACAGGCCAGTCTGAGGGTGGGAATATCACAAGTAAAATCAGGAAAATAATGGAAATCTTTATACTGAGTACTGAGACCTCCCTCAGCCACCTTTTCCACTGCAGGAACACTTCTAGGCAGGGGGCTGGGTAATGCCTTTCTGAAAAACTCCACATAAAATATTTACATATAGTGAAGCTTGGTGGACAGGCAAAAATAAAATCATCAGGCTTACTCTAAATTGAAGTAAAACAGTTATCAAACTACAAATGCACGTGTAAACTCAATTCGTATTTTATTTCTTAGATCTTTGATGTGAGTTCATTGCCAAGAACCAACAGGTATCAGAAGGGAAAAAAGAGACCACAAAATAAGAATTAAAAAAATAAAAATAAAACAATACAACTGCTAACATGTCAGAGTGTTAAAAATTAAAAAAAAAAAAAAAAAGAGGAGTAAAAATACCAGAGGAAAGAAAGACAAGGAAGAGAGAAGGAAATTTCAAAAAAGGAGGTTCTCATAACAGTCCTCAGAAAGATTAGAGAGGCTATTGCAACCAGGAAAGAAGAAATGGAGAATTAAAAACCAAAACAAAACAACACACACACACACACACACACACAAACACACACACACACGCACACACACACAACCATTTGCAAACCTAGAAAAATCTTAGACACGCAAAGTAGAAGACAGTTTTTAATGTCACTAAAAGATAATGATTAAAAAAAGATAATGATAAAAGTTAATGATATCCCCCAAAAGTTAAAAACAACAACAAAAAAGACTTGGAAACTAAGAAAATGGAAATAAGAAATTTAAAAGATTAGTCCAGGAAACCTAATATTTAAACAACAGACATTTAAAAATATAGAGGAGAGAAAAGAGATGTGAAGGAATTATTTTAAAAAAATAAAATAATTTCATGAATTGAGTGTCATAAAATTATAGATTTTTGTGATCCAAAGTGCATCTAGCCCAGTGAATGATAAAAAACCCATTCCAGAGTTCACCAAACTTCCTTATTTATATTTGTGGACAGGTAATCAACCATCTGGAAAAATTTGGTTATCAGAATGCCCCTGGACTTCTCAAAGCACTGTAATCTCAAAGACAATGGGGCTTGCTTCAATAAAAAATCAGACCCTACATTGTATAGCCTGACAAGCTACTAATAAAGACATAGTCATGTGTGTAAATTCTCAATGCTTTTATTTCTTACGGACTTTTTCTCGGGAAGCTACAAAGAGATCAGCTCCTTCCCTCTGATGAGGACTAAATTAATAATAATAAAAAAAGAATGATTCAGAAAAGAGAATTTCTGACACAGAGAAATTTCTCACTTTCTTCAAGCAATAATATTGACAGAAAACCTCCAAATATAATTATTTAAAAAATAATATTTAGCGACATGAATGTTCAAGGTGTCAAAAAAGTAAGTAAAAATAATATTGAAAGTAATGTAAAAATAGGTAAATGTACTACAATACTTGTCTCATTATGTGCCAAGTATAGTGTCAAACCCCAGGTATGGGTAACTGCCACAGAGACTCTAAAGTGGATATTGTTGTGTCTACTCTGTAAGCCTATAAACGGAGGTTTAGGAAAGTTGATCCATTCGGAAGTTCTAACAGCTTCCAAGTACCACAGCTGACATTCAGGCCATGCTCAGTCTTACTATAAATCCAATATGAGATGATAATTAGTCCTCTGTGATGTTGAATGAACAGACAGGGAGCTTAGCTGCTCTTCCTAAAATTTACGTTGACCTTGACCATGGGTCACCTACCTTGGGCCAAGGTCTGGATGGAACATTAAGAACTAACAAATTCAACCTTATAAATCAAAAAGAAGAAAAAGAAACCATTAGGAGTGACAATGTGTAATTTTTAGAGTTTTGTGAAAGTAAACATAGTCATTTAAATTCACTTTTCACCTACTCTCTGCTCTTTCATATCATAAACAAGTAACATCCATCAGCGAAAACAAATATGATTTTCTAAACCTCTTTTGCTGCTGGAGTTTTTACCGTAATGTGAAAGTATAACCACCATTGCTTTGGAGTTTAACTATTTATAAGTGCTCTTTGAGGCGTGCCTTATGACACAATTCATTAGTTGTGCTAATTACGTTTCTTTTTTCACAACTAGGGTAGGAAAGTCACTGTAATGTGCTGAACACCATTAAATTAGACAACATATCTCAAAGCAGAAAAAAAATATGTTTTAAGCTCTTAATTGCAAAATTTCCACTCTTCAAGGAGGACCAACTACGTTATGTAGTCGTCATCTTAGAAAGAAGGTCTGAGACATCCATGACATCCATCCATTATATATTTCACTAGCATGATTCTAGTTTAGTATTGGAAGGGAATTCAGGCTGAAAATAATCAAAGCTAACTCTTAAACAGTCAGGGGATGCATCAGGAATGGTTTTAAGTGCTTTGAATTCAGTGTCTTACTCATTGTTTTAAGTGTATTTATTTTATTTTGAAAGAGAAAGAGTGCATGAGAAACCAGGAGAGGGGAGGAGAGAGAAGGAGACAATCCCAAGAATCCCAATCATCAGCATAGAGCCAGATGTGGAGCTTGAACTCAAGTAACCATGAGATCATGACCCAAGACAAAGTCAAGAGTTGGATGCTCAACTGAGCTACCCAGAAGCCCCAATGTCTTACCATTTTAACCTTATTTTAACATCTCTATATGGTAGGCATACTATTCTTACTCTCCCGTTACAGATGAGGACACTAAGGCACAAAGAGAACAAGAAGCTTCACTAAGTCTAACCAACTGAAAAGTGGCCAGAGCCAGGATTCATACCTTGTCCCTCGGGGTTCCAGAGTTTGTTCTTTCAAAGCATCTCTCGGGAATGGGAAATTGTGGTCATATACATTTGTATTTTGGTACCACATTTGTAAACTGAGTGACCTGAATAAAATACTTTGACTCCCTGGTTCCTCCATTTCTTCATCTGTAAAATTGGGATAATAATGATACTTAGAAGACTGAACCACACTCTTTGTGGGAGCCATTTGTAAGCCCTTAAATCACATAAAATGCTATTTACTTTCAAGGGAAGCAAATTCACATGACTGACATTTTTTTGTGAGACACAGGTCACACACTAAACATAGACTGGCAGGAGAGGCAGGAACATGTTCATAACTTCTAACCCCTGTAATTCTACGGGGCCAAATGTAAGGATCCTTTTAAATTAGGGACAATTGAATGACAGCGTGCACTGCAGTGGGGATTACAGAGTGCGGCAAGACATCAATGATCTCACCTATGAGCAATGCAAATTGAGAACTTGGAGAGTCAATGAGATTTTCAGGCTTAATAGGACAAATGTAATTAACTGAATATTAAGTCTTCTTTCCCACAGGACTGTAGTGGAAATTGGCCTTTGACAGAAGAGCATAATTCAGTCAATAATCACATTGAAGTGGTGAGTATAATTCAAAAATGAAGGCTGCAGTGAAATGCACCAAAGAATGTATGCTTCTGATTACTGCATTCATTTTCAGGGCTTGAGCATTGCTGAGTAGTATTTTTTCATAGTTCACAAGATTCTCAAACTTAAGAATTGTAGGTTTTGAAGGTCGTAAGTAGCTGTAAGCCTCATAATGAAATACAACATTTTCAAGGGTGGGGGGAGAAATCTTTGTTTCAGGACCACCCACTGCCACCTCTATTTTAAATCAAAGAAAAAAATAGCAAATACAACTTGAATAAAGAGGCTTTTTAATCACGGAAAACTCAAATTTTACTTACTCCGTTAATTAGCAGCTGGCACATCAAATGATACATGATGCCAATTCTGGTACAAAACAGAACATTAAAAAAAATAACATATGAGTAGGTAGAAAAAGCTTTTCAAGTAAATAAAGATCAGTACAATTCTGCAATTGGATTGGGGTTCAAAACATGTCAGTTTAATTAATGTCTGCAGAGAATTATGTCAACTTTTCGAGAATCATAATCATCAGTGGATATTTCTCGCACATCTGCTGCTAAAGCTTTCAACTGGCAATTAAGCAAAGAAGAGAGAATTCGTGTGAAATTCAATATTTTATTGTGGTTCAATATTTGTTGAGTTCAAGGTCCATAATAAGAAGAAGTCTTTTGTATAGTTTTTTTTTAACTTTGCAACCTTGATCTCTTTTTGTGTATGTATATGATTGAACTTCTTAAGAACTATGAGGATAACAAAAAAAATTGCTAGGTATAAAGATAATCCCTGTTTCCTCAAGATCTTATGCACGCTGGTCTTGCCAGAAGCACTGTGGATACAGTGCAATGGTACACATAAAAAAAGGGAAAAAAAAAGATGTAAGAAAACATTGGAAAATAACTAATTTGTGCTAAAGTAGGCATTCAGAGGGAAGGTAGCAGCCATAGATATACCAAAAACTATGAAGAAAAAAAAAGCCGACTTACAAAAATTGGGCCCCTAGAACACGTGTCACCTGTTGTCATGGTCAAAAAGGAAGGGAAAATTGAAGAAAGAACCTAAATATTCTTGGAATTACCGAGGGTGTGGTTTCTCAGTTTTGCTTTTAAGTATGTCCTGGAAAAATAAATGAATTACTTTTAAAACGCTTTCTGTAACATTTTTAAAAAGCTCTGAAAACAGCACATGCTTAAAGGTGCACCCCAGTTTTTCAATGACCTTAATCTGATTGTGTGAAAATATGAAATTAATGTTTATTTTTCTTGATATTTCTTTGGCTAATACTCTGTATATCTCTATTTCTTTAAATTTGTTTTTTAATGTTTATTTATTTTTGACAGAGAGAGAGAGAGAGAGAGACAGAGCGTGAGCAGGGGAGGAGCAGAGAGAGAGGGAGACACAGAATCGGAAGCAGGCTGCAGGATCTGAGCGGTCAGCACAGAGCCCGACGTGGGGCTCGAACTCACAGACCAAGAGATCATCACCTGAGTTGAAATTGGATGCTCAACCGACTGAGCCACCCAGGCGCCCCTGTATATCTCTATTTCTTGTCCCTGATCAGTGAGGCGCTTCTATAGAAGTTTTAGTTATTTAAAACAAAACCCAAACCAAACTTTTGTTCAAGTAAAAATTCCAGTGTCACACACGCACACACTCACACCTCCTTTCTGTTTATCAGCCCACAGCTGTGTGTGTGTAAGTACGTGTGTGTGAATGTGTCTGTTTGTGAAGAGCTCTGCTGTTGCATTCTTCCTTTCTCCCCTTCCTGCCTCAGTCATCTAAGACTAGGAGAGAATTTAGAGGTTACTTTAGATAAGTGATGGTCCATGTAGCATCTTTTTGTTTTTTTGTTCTTTTGTTTTTGGCCGTTGCTTCTCCTCTGGTGGGCACTAATAACTATCATTGTCTGCTGCGTATCCGACCTCCAGAGGGTGGCTTTATAGTGGGGAGCATTCTGAGATTTCCAGAGCCTGGTGGGGGACTCAGTTCTTGAGTTACCTCGGGTAGATGTGCTCTGACTCGACCTGCTCCAAATACAGTTCTCTGAAACTCCCTCCTGTCCTCATTTCTGGTGTCAGTGCCAGTTGTCATGGGGTGAGACAACATCCAGATCACCGTAGCTTGCTCATCTTCTTCATTGTTCAATTTATGACTGCAAGATCCATGCACATTTTCAAGCCCTTAAGGCTCTCTCGCTAGCATTCTTTTCTCTGCCCTACTGTCTTTCACCAATGCCCGGCTCACCCTTCTCAAATAGGCTAGAGGCCAAACTCCCCACTTAAATAGACATGCACCCAGGAATGGGATGCTAGCCTAAATTTTAGGCATCCTTGATCTTTATGAATGATTTTATCAGAACCCTCTCTTTCACTTTCAACCTAGATGGGACTAGAGGTCCTTTCAATCTTCCAAATACCATAGTAATTTAACTGCTTTTAGTCCGGTGATTTGAGATGCCAAAGATAACCTTCTAACCCCTCCAACTCCAAGTTCTTTTATAGGCAAGGATGATGATGGATAACAGAAGGACCAAATCAATCCCCAGGGTTAACTGCTTTTAAGATAATCATTATTTCTTACCTTAATGCTTGCACTCACCTATGAAATGATGCCTCTGTCTCCCATCTAACCCCTGTACAACATGACTTCCAAAGTTCACTCAATCAACAGAGGGAATAGAGCACTGTGTGAAGAGTCAAATCCCTGGGCGCAAATTGTAGCTCCAGTAGTTACTTACCACTTCTATAGCTTTGGAAGTTTAATTAAATGCTGTATCTTCAGTTTCCTCATGGGTAAACTGATAGTAATAATGCATATCTCTTATGTTGCCAGGAATGTTAACAATAGAATCTATGTAGAGAGCACATAACTAGCATTTAACAGATATTAGCTACTTCGATTAAGAATCTTTTTTTCACCGAGGATCCAATCTATCCAAAGATAATATTAGATTGTCTTCGTCCTCATCCTTTGAGATAGCTAATATTTTCTACATTTTACAAAAGAGAGCTAGAAGTTGAAAGAGAAGTACTTACCTAAGTTCTCCCAGGTGGGAAGTAGAACAATGTTTTGAATTTTATTTTATTTATTCATTTATTTTTAAGTAGTCTCCATGCCCAGCATGGAGCCCAACGAGAGGCTTAAGCTATCACAAAAGCGAAAAGAAAAGAAAACATGAAGAAACAGAAGAAGACATAAGAAACCTGTTATTTTCCTTTACACGGCCATCTATTTCGTGATCGATTCTCTTCAATGGCTCAGTACATCCTTCTTTTTTTTTAAGTTTACTTATTTATTTTTGAGAGAGAGAGAGAGAGAGAGAGAGAGAGAGCAGGAGAGGGACAGAGGCTTCAAAGCAGGCTGACTGAAAAGAGCCCCATGCAGGGTTCGAACTCCCCAACCGCGAGATCACAACCTGAGCCAAAGGCAGACCGCTCAACCAACTGAGCGATCCCAGTGCCCCTCTGTACATTCTTCAGTACAAAATTCTTTGCCAGGCAAATAAATCTTTCCAGATCTAGTCTTTTCCTCATCATCTGAAAAAACAAAACAAAAAAAAAAAAACCACATCTTGACTACAACAACTTGCTAAACAAACAACTGTGACCATAACTAAGTTAGTTCCAGTTTTCTACAATGACCGGGCTCTTTCCTTCCTGCATATTTCTACATGTGCCATTCTTTCAGCTGGAGATTCTCTTCCACCTTCCCTTACCTCGATTCACCTGGAGAACTTTTGTTCAAGTCAAGATTTACTTCAAGACTCTTTCAGGATTGGCTTCCTCCGCACATCACGATTACTTCACGTTATTTCATTATTATTGCTAATATTAATCACTTTAAATCTATTGTGGGAAGCCAAGTGTAAAAAAAAAAAAAAAAAAAAAAAACCTGGATCAATAACCAGGAGACCTGGGCGTAATAATTACTAAGTAAGCAATTTAGTGTACGATTCACGTAAAAAATGTTGTCTGCATTTTGCCTCAGCTGTTTTCTGGATAAAACAGATCAATCACACCACACATTATCTGCAAGTGAAGAAAAAGAAAAATTAAGTAAAGTTAATGTTTTGATGCAAATTTAAAAAATATTTTACCATCTATCAGGGCTCCTTTTTCTCATGGTTTGTTTCTCAACTCCCTCCTCTGTTTTCCTCCTCCTACAACATGTCAGTGAGACAGATTTTATATATATAAAATCAAAATATGTGCATATCATACATATATTTAAGTGTATATATAACATCCATATTCACTTTGTACATATGCTTAAATGTTCCTTCATTGCCACAATACAGTCTTTAAGCAAATTAAGTCCAGTTCTAACACCTTAGCTGACATGCCTCATCCTAAAACTCATTTGAATTTATTAAAGAACTCACATGTTTTCTCATTTTTCAAGCTAGAGATTAGGTGGGGCAAATCAGTTTGCAATTCGGTGACATCAAAGCAAAATGAACTCTTGATTTCACACTCTTCTAACAAGGTAATATTCAACTAAGCATCACCCACCTTGGCGGAATTTACTTTGATTTTGCTAGAGGAAGGTAAAAGTTTCCCAGAAACAATGTTTAATTTAAAACAAACAAACAAACAAAAAGAGCCCTTCAAGTTTACAATTTCAAGCAATTTTTTAATTTAAAATTAATTACTATTATTATTTAATCTGTAGGTTAAAGTCTTTTTCACACATTAACACAAAGGTTAATACAAGTCAGGATACGAAAGTTCTTTTTGTTTAATTTCTGTACCTTCAGCAGAAGGCCCAGGACTGATGAAAACATTAAGCCTCCATGCACAGATGTTTGCAAAATCTGAAGAACGTGTAACAACACAGTAAAAATGTGAAAGGCTCTTCTCTGGAATCCAGGGGAAATAAAAATACAACTGCACATGTATGTTGCAATGGAAAGTATGCTCTTAAAGGTTCAAGGTACATAATCATGACAGAATATAAAACATAGAAATCTCTGTTACAGAAATTAGATATTCAAAGCAAAGTCAGGGAGAAATAACTTGGAGCTTACAAACATTGACTTTGGAGACAGTTCGACCTAAATGTAAAGCTTGCCGGTAACACTTTTTAGGGATATAAGCATGAACAAGTTATGGAACTTTGTGTGATTCAGTTTACCCCTATGCAAAGTGGGGTTAACAGAATTCTTCAAATTATTATAAAACAATGGATATAAATCACATAGGACATGATCTGAGGCATAATAGTTTCTTTACAAGCACTTGTTATTACTATGAGGCAGATCATACAGAACATTTGTGATACCTTGAGGATTTCTTTTACTTTTTTGACAGGATTAGCAAAACTACCATGAACATTCTCATTAACAAATATGTCTCTCATTAAAGAAACTGATCAGGAATTGCATATATGAATTATTATGTGCATGGAGCCCATATATCATATTGTGTGTGTATTCATAATATTTATGGAGAATGGTTTAAAAAACAGACTATAAATCTGTAGTACCTAAAAGAAAAGCAATTTAGGCCAGATTTTAAAAACAATCTAATAGTACACTGGGGAGAAACTTCTCAGAACATGCTAAATACCAGGGTTTGGATGGGAGTTAGAGGATAGAGAGAATTTAATACAATTTACAAAAATAGAAATGATGATATGTTATTTATCTGTTGATGATTTATGTATTTCGATATATGTGCATCTCCATTTGAAAACACACATGTGTTTATGCACATATATATATACATATATCCATTCATATATATATATATATATATACACATACACATATATATATATACATATATATACACATGTGTATATATATACACATGTGTATATATATATATACACACACATATATATACATATATCCATTCATATATATATATATACACACACACGCACACATATATATATGTATACACACACACACACACACACACACACATATATATATATATATATATATATATATATATATACACACACACATACATACACATATATATTCCATTCTGGCTATATCAGAAATGGAATCTTTAGCCTGTCTGTAGGGAATCATTTGATCAGCACTAGTTAAGTAATCTGTCTGATAGAATCTTGCCAAGCCCTAAAGGGAAGTTACTGTGCAATAATCAACCCACTTTTTGCCTACCATAACTTCCTGTTCTTGCTCCCTTGTGCCTTTAAAAGCCTCACTTTGTACAGTCCCGCTGAGCTCCTTTCTATCTGCTAGGTTGGATAGTACCCCATTACAATCCACTTTTGCTCAAATTAACTCAACATTTTTAATATGCCTCAGTGTATCTTGGAACAGTATACACGTGAATAGATAGATATTTATAAAGTTAAAGCTCGTAGCAAAACTCAATATTAGGTCATGGTGCTTCAAACAACACTAAAATACTAAATAAACTTTAGACTGACTTTAAAAGTTATTCTCGGGGTGCCTGGGTGGCTCAATTGGTTAAGCGTCTGACTCTTGATTTCCGCGTAGGTTATAATCTTAGGGTCATAAAATTGAGCCCCACGTCAGGCTCCCTGCTGAGTGTAGAGCCTGCTTGAGATTTTCTCTCTCCCTCTTTCTCTGCCCCTGCCCCACTAGCACACTCTCTCTCTCTCTCTCTCTCTGAAAAAAAAAAATCGTTTTAATGTGAGGTAAATCCTAAATTATACTATAGAAAATAGAAGAATTAAAATAATATACAAAACTAATACATTCTGATAAACCAGGTTTCTTTCAAGACAGTTCATATAACGAATAACTCAATTCAATATCGTCATAATTTAAGGGAGTAAAAAATTCACTCAATAATAAAAGTAATTTGGTAAGTTCCATTTCTATGTTTTATTTAAATAAAACCACAAACAATCTGTACAAAACAACCAACCAACCAATCAACCAACCAAACGGGTCCATAAATCCAAAAATGTTTTAATATTTATTTATTTTTGAGAGAAAGAGAGCGAGCAGGAGCAGCGGAGGGGTAGAGTGAGAGGGGGACAGAACATCCTAAGCTCTCTGACAGCAGGGAGCCTGATGTGGGGCTTGAACTCACAAACCCTGAGACATGACCTGAGCCAAAGTCAGATGCTTACCCCCACTGAGCCACCCAGGCGTCCCCATAAGTCCAAAACTTTTATCTTTAGTCCAGATGTCTTACTTAGCATACAACTGTTTAGTTGACATTTACTTGTCATCTCCAAAATAGACACTTAGCAGACATAGAAAAATGTGTATGACCAAAAGTGAAATCTGAATTTTTCCCCATTTTACTCAAGAAGTTTTCTAATCTAAGTCGATGACAACTCCATCACTCTAGCTGCACAGGCCAGACCCCAAACCTTGAAGTCGTCCTCAGGTCCACATTCAATCCCCCATGAAAATATGTTGAGTTTTTTCAAATCTCGGTATATCTACAAGCTGACCATGGCTCATAATCACCATCTTGAATACTTCCATCTAAGCCATCATTAATTTTCATCTGACTTAGTACAATAACCTTCTAGCAGACCTTCTCCCCACTATACTTGACCCCACCCTGTGATGTGTTCCCAAGACAGCGGCTGGAATTAGTTGCATAAATAAAAATCAAACCATAGCTCTTCTTTGCTCAAAACTCTGTGGAGGTGCTCCAACTTCATTCAGAGTGGACAACTTACAAAGTGTTCACATGCCCTGCATGATAAAGTGGCTCTTTTTCCTTTCCATTCTTGTCTGCTGTCATTTCATCACTGCCCAGTCTATTTCAACCATATTGATCCCTTTGCTGTTCCTCAGGAATAGCGGTTGGCATATTCCAACACGCATCCATCCATCTGCCTAGAAATGTCTTCTTCTGGGTAGTTCTCTCAATCTCTCCATAGCTTTGCTTCAATATTAGTTTTTTCAATATATTTATTAACTTTCACAATATCGTGTCAATTGTCAATTTATTTCCTTGGGGTTGCAAATTCCTACTTGATTGTCAGCCGTGAGAAAACGAAGCTGAGCTCCTAATTTCTTTCTCTGTCAGCTGGTCTAGGTTAACCTTTGTCAGGAGAGGGCACTCCAGAGACGACATTAACAAGAGAAAAGAGTTTTCTTTCCCGCTTCCTGTATGGTGTTGCGAAGCCTCCCTCAGAGCAAGGGACTTTTCCAGCACGTGGATCTTGAAGCCCTGAGGCTTCTCCAGCACCAAGTTTCTATACTAATTCATCCAGCACTGGGATCCTGCAGAACAGGATCAGCAGCAGCTAGGAATTTTCCATAGGAAATTTCATTTGTGAACACCTCTCCCTAACTCCCCAGAAGGTGGGTTCCGGCAAATTCCACCCGCAGCAGCTCAGTGATTTCTCTGCTGGTCAGTGCACCACAGCAATGCCCTCTCAAACAATATCTGGATTGCCATTTTGCTTTAGAAGTTACACACGTACGGCTGTTGGCAGACTGTGCAACAGTTAGAAGATTCTGCCTTTGTGATCAGAAGACAATAATACTATTTTAAAATGTAACTGATAGATTTCTCTATACAGTTTCATGCACTTTAAAAATTTTCCTCTGTTGAGATCAAATAGATGCAGCACTTACGTTGTGCTTAGAATTACTCTGGGATGAGCCATTCAGTGGGTATAGGATAACAGGAAAATTCCCAAGTCACAATTTTGCCATAGCTCTGAAGAGTCTGCTGCTTTTTATAGTGTATCGTTTTGCCCACTGACTTGCTGACTGATTCTTTAGGTACATGGCCAAATATGTTTAGAAAAGAAAATGTCCTGGAGTTTTCTACAAATTAAATAAGAAATTAGTCCAATAAGTAGAATAAATTTATGTATGTATGTATGTATGTATGTATTTATTTATTTTAAAGTTTCTTTATTTATTCTGAGAGAGAGAGAGAGATATGAGAGGGAGAGAATCCCAAGCAGGCTCTGCACTGTTAGCACAGAGCCAGATGCAGGGCTCAAACCCACCAACCGTGAGAACACGACCTGAGCCAAAGTCGGAAGCTCAATCAACTGAGGCAGCCAGGCGCCCTTGAATGAATTTATACTGAACTGCTGTCAAATGCAAAATAAAATAAAATTCCCAGCAATCTGGGACAAATCTCAGTATATCTACAAAGGTGCAGAGAGAAGAAGAGAGAGTCACAGAGAGACAGACACAGAGAATGAGTCTATGAAGACAAATTATACTGAATGTGCTCTGCTTCCTATCAATCTTCAAGCAGTTCTTCTAGGAAACAATGGCCCAGAGCGGAAAACTAGATTTTTGCTGTTGTGATCAAAACCCAGTTGCCCGATACTGCCAATGTCTTGTGGGCTAGAGACACATTTCAATGATAATAAAACAGCAGTGTTGAAGATGTTCCAGCTCATACTCATTTGACAATGAGAAAATATAGTATGCTTTGATTGTAATTGCCGTCAGACATTGAAACGGTCCTTCCACACATACTTGTTCTAAATGTATCTTCCCTACAAACTTTTAATGGTGTCACCAGCCCGTCAGCAACCAGGAAACAACAGAAAACGTTTTAGGTACATTGAGAGCCTTTCATGTGGGAAATGTCAGGCCTAAAAATATAGTTATGCCCCGGGCTGATTTATGGGGGTGCGGTTGGTTATTTACCGTGTTCTCATGAAGCGACTCTGTTTATTTTTGTGATTTACCAAGTGCTTTATGTAAAATTCTGGGTGGTGATTTAACACAACTCTCTAAATAATTCCTCTCTTCTTCGTGGCTCCTGATGCTGACACCGATTTATGATGTCAGACTGAAGATAAGAGGCTTCCTATAGAAAAAAAAAAAAAAAAAAGATCTTTTATGAGTAGGAACATTTTTACGGCAGCCATGCTATTTTGGAAATTTGAAAATTACCATTCATTTGAAAATTTGGAAGAAAGAAATTAGTCTATGATAGGTGATAAATCAGTTTGATATCGTCTTCTCCTTTTCATCCAACAAATCCAAATGATCCTATGGGTACATTTCCTAGGTTTGAAAGAACAAGGTTATTTGGTATAATATGTTCTATTAGATATTTTGCTGAATACAGATAATAAATCAAGTTAGTGATCTCACTAGCATAGCTCACCAAGATCAACAATTTTTTTTTTCTGTTATAATGGCAATGTTAAATGGTCAGTCAGCAATTACTCTGTTAATATGATCAATCCAGGTAGGTGATAGGACACGGTTGATTGAAATCTTGTTAATGTTGTCAGATTGACTTTGTGGCAGTAGTTATCTCTTCTGTTTGCTCAGCTGAAAAGACAGATGTCATTTTGAATGTATTTATCTTTGCATGTTTTAAGACATTACCAACATTAATCAATTTGGATAAACATTTTAAATGTTAATAAAGATAACTGTGAAATTACCCCAACTTTTTTGTTCATTTCAAGCCATGAATCGATAAGTAGATTCTGCGAATCACCTCATCTGCTACTCTGGGGAACGAGCATTCTGGTCTGTATCCAATTGGAAACTATAAGTATTTTTTTTTTTTTTTTGATTCTGCCACCCATGCTTCTTAGAAAATAAATGTACCCTGCAGCTTGACTTGATTGAATGATCCCGTCAGAATGAATCTGGAGGTTATTCTAGCTGCGTGTTTTCAGATAGAGGTTAACTTGTTCCGTTATTGAATTTTATAGCACATCCACCATCAAAGAATCAATAATATTATTGGATATAATGTCTGAATATCCAGATTGATCACAAAGTAGATGAAGAATCAGTGTAAAAATACATTTTGCACGATTGTACCCTTACTTTGTTCTTTTTTGTAAATACAGAACTCTGTAAATTAAACCATTTACTTTCATGTATTTGGAAAGGGCAAGGTTATATCAATAATTGTGTGTGTGTGTGTGTGTGTGTGTGTGAGTTCACACATACACCATTTGATAAACTATATTTTCTTCTCTCTGTGATTCTCTTGCTTGTTTTTTTTATTTCTACTTATTCCACTCAAATACGGGTCCCCGGTGTTTCTTAGCCTCTGTTTTAATGTGGGAAACAGATTTCCTACCTTGATGAATGAGCTCTGCCAGAGCTTATATACTTTGATGCCCTAGCACCTCTTGGAGTAATAATGAGAGCTGCTGCTTCCTAATGGGTATTGCTGTTAACTCTAGTGAGAAGGGGGATTTTACAAGATGATTTATTGACTACACAAAATGATTCCCAAACTGATTTGTTGGCTGACAAGTAACAATAATATTACCAGTTGATATTAAACTTACATAAATAGGAAGTTAATACAGAAAGCTGATTTTTTTAAAAGTATTTCTGTTCTGACATATCTAAAATGAAAAGATCTAAGTCTTATAGCTTAATGGCTTGCAGGCTTGAAAATCAACCGCATGTAATACGAGTTGCCAAATGCCTGATGTCTGTGATAGCTCCTAGATAACCTTGAGAGAATGGTTATCTACAGATCTATCCAATTCCTTGCTGTGATCTTTCTCATCCCAATATTCTCCAAATTTTGTGTCCTTGTACTTGTGATAATTGCATATTTTATCAGAATCCAACATGAAATACCATGTAACTATCTACTAAATGTCTCGAGTCACAGCCCAGCCTTCAGAAATAAAATAAAATCTGATCGTATTAAGCATACTCGAAAGAGAATATTATTTCTTTGCTCTATAAAGGTGGAAGGGAAGTAAGTTTAAGTTTTCACTGCATGGTGTATAGGTGGGTGAGTAGAGTATGTTTGTCCTACTAACTCTGGCAATAGAGCTATGAGGTGGGTTTTGTGTGAGTCTCTTTTTGGATTTTGTTTGTTTGTTTGTTGTTAGATTTCACATATAAGTGAAATAATATGGTATTTGTCTTTCTCTGTGTGACCTATTTCATTTAGCATAATGCCTTCTAGTTCCACCCACGTTGTCACAAATGGTAGGACTCTTTTTACGGCTGAGTAACATTCCACTGTGTGTGTGTGTGCATGTGAGTGTGCGTATTATATCTTCCTTATGCATTCGTCTATCAGGGGACACTACAGTTGCTTCCACATTTTGGTTATTGTAAATGATGCTGGAATAAACACAGGAGTGCATACATCTTCTTGAGTTAGTGATTCTGTTGTCTTTGGGTAAGTATCCCAAATTGGAGATACTAGGTCATGTGGTATTTCTGTTTTTAATTTTGTGAGAAAACTACAATGTTTTTCATAGTGGCTGCACCAGTTTACATTCCCACCAAAAGTGCATGACTGTTCCCTTTCCTCTACATCCTCTCCAACATGTGCTATGTCTGGTCTTTTTGATTACTTGCCATTCTGATAACTCATCATGGTTTTGATTTGTTTGCTTATGACTTCGGTGAAATTCACCAAAAAAAGCAAAACCAAGTATCTCCTTTCTGCACCAGTAAAAACGATAAAAGCTTTTCAAGTATATTCTGCACAGCAAAGTTGTCTGAAGATTTGTGAAGAGGAGGAAGTACAGTGGTTTAGAGCCTGCATCTACAACTTTATGCCACTTTCTTTTTTTTTTTTTTAACGTTTATTTATTTTTGAGACAGAGAGAGACAGAGCATGAACGGGGGAGGGTCAGAGAGAGAGAGGGAGACACAGAATCGGAAACAGGCTCCAGGCTCTGAGCTGTCAGCACAGAGCCCGATGCGGGGCTCGAGCTCATGAACCGTGAGATCATGACCTGAGCTGAAGTCGGACGCTCAACCAACTGAGCCACCCAGGCGCCCCTATGCCACTTTCTTGTACCATTACATCCACAGATTTTGTTTGGATAAAGTCCTGATTAACTCAGGGGTGCCTACGTGTCTCAGTGGTTAACCATCTGACTCTTGATCTCGGGTCAGGTCACGATCCCAGGGTCATGAGATGGAGCCCTGCGTTGGGCTCTGAGCGGAGTGTGGAGCCTGCTTGAGATTCTCTCTCTCTCTCTCTCTCTCTCTCTCTCTCTCTCTCCCCTGCCCCTCCTCATCCCCTGGCACATGCACACACATGCTCTCTCTCTAAAATTCAAAAAAAAAAAAAAAGAAAAGAAAACTTGAGTCTTGATTCACTCAGAAACCTTAAAATGGAATCACTGTTCACATATGTATTCTTCATTTCATAGATGAGGCATCTGATGCCTAGGATGAAGGGAATTACTGGTGTTTACCCTGACAGCTGGAGAGATCTGGGGCTCAAAGTCACGTTCCTGATTCCCTGAACAGAGCCCTTTGCACTTTACCAAGCTGCTTTTCTGATATTCGACTAGCTTTGGAAATTACAGATTCTAAAGGCTATGAATCCAAATGCTTGTACATTTGGCTTTTCCTTTGTACATTTTATAATAGCTCAGTGGCTGTGGAGAAGGTAATCTACTTCTCAGTGTGCATGTTCTTTTACTACGGGCGATAATCTACTGAGTTCTGGAGTTCCTGTAATATAAGCAACTCCCTTTGTGACTTTCAATTGCTGTAGGTCTGTAACGGTGCTTGGCACTTTAATAATTAGTCTACGGGGAGCTTTAATAGAGTAAGGCAACTGTTTTAATTAACTTAATCCCCAGAACATGAGTTGACCATTAGACATCAAATCACAGTTTAGCTCTTAGAGTATTTGAACTCGGAAGAAATCACATTTGTAACTACAGTGGGGATAGCATTATCTTCTGTTATAAAACAATGCAGCTGCAGCTGATTGGCCTTCACTGGCCTCTGACACCGTGGTAAATGGAAGTCATTATTTCCATTGGAATGAATGTATAATGGAAACAGCTTAAGCGTTTGGCTTTGGGTAGTGTAGAAATGATGTGTGCTGGCCTACTTCATGAGAAGCAAAAGATAAACAGAAAGGAACAAGGAACAGCTATTTTGAAACTTGAAGAGTGCATATTGTCAGCTGAGTAAAGAAATGCTTGTTGCAAAGCCACTTAGACTTTTGAAATCGGTTCAAGAGAATAACATTGCAATAACGTATTTTTATGCCCAGATAATTTACTTTATGTTCATTTTTTTTCAACTATAGGACTACTTTAGACACTCATTTATTCAGACACCTTTATTACATGTAAGCTATTCTAGGGAAAATGCTAAGCAGAGAAGACATAAGAAAACTTATTTGTTGCCCTAAGAAAATCACAAGCTAGAGTTTATATACTATCTTTCCATCTGTACAATGGAGTTTTGTCCTTATGACAAATTCAAGAGATTGCTTACCACTGTTCATGTATTCTTTTCTGCACTTCACATGCATTTGAAACATTTATTATATGAGTCAAGGATATGGCACTGAGGGGTTGAAAGAAAGAATTCAGAAAGAATTCTTTCAGTGAAAGAAAGAATTAAGGTAACCTCCAAGAACAGAAAATGAAGTGGATAGGACAAACAAGTGGGCAGTTAAATACTATGTGATTAAGTTGAATGATAATGTCAATTACACAGTGCTACAGGAAGACATAGGAAGGCCACATACTTGGTCTTGAGATTCTAGAAGGTTTCATAGATGACATAATATTTGGATTAAGAAGGTAAAGACCAGGATGCTCTTGATAGACCTACAGTTGGTTAAAGCTGTGCCAGGAAAAATGAGTAAATGCACAAGGACCCAGATGCAAGAGAAAATTTACCCTGTATTTAATCTTAAAGAGATTCTTGCTGCTGGAATAGAAAGTACAAGAATGAAGCTGGAGGAGTGATTATATCATAAGGAGCCTTTTATACCTGGCTTTGAAATTTATACTTAATTATAAACAGTATGTGAAGTTGTACTGAAGAATATTAAACAAGATAGCTTAAAAGGAATGAAAAGCAAACAGAATTATATAGTTTATTGAACACCATGTATTTACAATATTATTTCTACATATAATAAATGTAAAAATATTATGATAATATCCTACATTCTTTTTTAGTAATAAGTATTTGGAAGTTGATAGGTAGTTGACACTTGTTACACATAGTAATTTAGATTTGGTGCATTTCAAGTGCTTATTAACTGTATGTAGTTAGTGTCTATAACTCTGGACAGTGAAACTCTAAGTTTTACCTTGGAAATTGAGGGACCTGTCTCAGTATAATTCTAAGACTGGGTGCATAATTCTGTCTGTGGATAATTCTGGATAATTATATTGTGCCTAACTTCTGGGGGGGGTGGTTAGTGAACGGTCACATGTGAGTTTAATTCAAACCACATCTGAAAATTATCAGTGATGAAGATAATGTTTTGGCTACTACCTGACAACCCTTTTAGTATTCTTTCTGCTCAGAACATATGTAAAGAAGACGGATTTATTTATTGAATGGCTTCCTTGCACACACCAACTAATTAGAATCAGCATTATAACAAAAATGTTTGGCAACTCGATGGGTAATTGTTCCATCCTTGAAATCAGAGAACATATCAGAAGGGGCAGGTTGGATGCAGTATGGGTGTTTTCCATGCACTGGGTAATTTTAGAATGCTTGAGAGCATCCAGATAGAAGTCATCACTAAATAGTTGAACATGAGGACCCAGAACTCAGCTCACCACCTTACCTCCAAAATGCAGGAGATTGGCTCTAATACTATTTGTCCAACGAGAATCTTCACTTCTGAGCTATTCATACATTCTTTTTATAAATAATATAAATAATAGTATGCTGATTTTTGTGTAATACAGTAACTTTAAAACCACATTGTTTTTTTTAATATTATATAGATTCTCAGATCTGTTGAAAATAGACTTATTGGGTGTATGCATGGTCGTATGCATTTTCTTAAACATTATATCATATTCTACTACAAACAAAACTCTGAGTTAAGTTTGATTGCACCTTGATAAATTAAAGCATGTCTTCCATTGATATGAATTACAGAATCATAGAGTCATAGAATATTAGGTACTTGAAGGTTTCTGTAACAGAATTATTCAAATAACAGAATGTTTGATGCCTGAATGGATTTTTCAGTATCACTGAAAAATCTTCATTTAGCATAAGTTAGAATGCTTTTACACTAATACCAACAATGTTCATTCCATTTTGAGCATCTTCAACACTGTTGAAATTTTCCTTGACTTTCACCCATTTTTTCCAAACACTACTATTTAAATCACAGGTAAATCTGAGATCTTTTCAAGAATAGTTATTTAAATTTTTCAAGATGGACATCAGGCTCCTGGCAAATCTCATTTCAATTCAACAAATATCCTCAGGAAACTTGTTAAATTTAAGCTCTTGGGTTATAAAATTATGAGGCAGACTAATTGTGCTTTCAAGGGACATACTTATCAACCAATGAGGTATTGGGTCTACTGCTAGGCAGAGTGATGTGTGTGCCTAATCAAAGTAAAGGGAGTATGTCCCTAACTGCAGAGAAAACATTCGTATGGTCTCACTCAGATATTATGGTAAGTGTTAAGAAAGAATAGGCATTTTATTTATTTTAAAACTTTTTAAAGTATTTATTTATTTTAGAGAAAGAGACAGAGCATGAGTGGGGCAGGGGCAGAGAGAAAGGGAGACACAGAATCCAAAGCAGGCTCCAGGGTCCCAGCTGTCAGCACAGAGCCTGATATGGGACTTGAACCCACAAACCAGGAGATCATGATTTAAGCCAAAGTCAGATGCCTAAGGCACTGAGCCACCCTGGCAACTCAGGAATAGGCATTTTAGGTGACACCTAAAGAATGGGCAGGCTGGGCACAGAATGAAGGGAAATTGAGGATAAAGATAACCCTATTTGCATGCCTCGTTCAGTGTCTATAAAGATGTGGCCATTGCAGGGTGTTTATAAGAATATAGGAGGGGATAGGAGCAAAAGGAATATGAGTGGGGCACCTGAGTGGCTCAGTCAGGTAAGCATTCAAGTCTTGGTTTTGGCTCAGTCATGATCTCACAGTTTGTGAGTTCGAGCCCAGCATCATGCTTTGCACTGGGAATGTGGAGCCTGCATGGGATTGTCTTTCTCTCCCTCTCTCTCCCTCTGCCCCTCCTGTACTCTCTCTCAAAATAAATAAATAAACTCAAAAAAAATAAGAAAAGGAACACGAGTGCAAACTCATGAAAAGAAAAATCATGAGTTTCAGAACAAAAACAAGAAAGAGGAAGAGGGAGAAAGAGAAGGGAGATTCTACTGCACAGAAGTGAATAATCAATATGCACCCTTCCTCCCCGGACTTTATAAAAGAAAGAACTCCTGTGCTGACCAATTGATCCATTCTA
This sequence comes from Acinonyx jubatus, assembly GCF_027475565.1. Lineage (NCBI taxonomy): Eukaryota > Metazoa > Chordata > Mammalia > Carnivora > Felidae > Acinonyx > Acinonyx jubatus. Next base: position 178,712,410 of record NC_069382.1, on the reverse strand, counting down.
TTTTAATACAATGCTTCCTTGCAAGTTGCTTTTCTGAAGCAGGAGATACACTTTGATTTTTCAGGGTAAACTCTGTACTATTATCAATTTATCCTGTTGGAATTTTGGCTTCCTTAGAAAAAGCCCAGAAGTGTTTATAGAATGCCTTGAAATAAACCCTAAATCTCTCTATGAAAGTTCTCAAAGTAGTCTTAAAAAGTATGATGTTAGACTGTTATCTTAATGTTAAATGGTTATTTTAATGCTAAACTTTAAAATAACTACTAAAACAGTAAAACCCTTTTTATTTCTTTAATATTTATTTGTTAATTTTGAAAGAGAGAGAGAGCATGAGCAGGGGAGGGGCAGAGAGAGAGGAAGAGAGATAGAATGCCAAGTAGGCTCTGGACTGTGTTCAGAGCCCAATGCGGGTCTCCATCTCACGAACCATGAGATCATGACCTGAGCCAAAATCAAGAGTCAGACGCTTAACCGACTGATCCACCCAGGCACTCCTGAAGCCTTTTTAAAATTATAAAAGTGTCCTAAAACTTGGAGCTCTCTGTCTCTAAATACTCATATCCAAGACATAGCCATACTTCCATATATTTCAGCTAGAGTAGAATAGTGATATAATATTTCCAGATGCATCCATAGCAGAGGGGAAAGAGTAACCAAAACAGCTCTCCTCCCCTCTGGCATCAGTGATTTTCTGTCCAGAAGACCCTTCTTCCCTCCTGATCCTGGTTTCTTTTTAGGTGGAGCAATGCTAAGTGCAGCAATGTCCACATCACAAATCATTAATCTGTTGGAACAGTCTGTGAGTTTCAAGGACTCACAGGCACCTTTGCACTCCATTCAATATATGTTCTAAATCAGGATCAGAAGTGATCATTAGAAGAATAAAAAAGACTACTCTCAACCAAACTTTTATTTTTGCTCTAGCTGAGCAAATTAAATAAAGAAAAATAAAGAAAAAGAGCATTGTTATAATTTTAGATTGTGGCCAGTCCCAAGTAAAATATTACAACTTGCAAAGCACTCTCTTCTTTCAGGAAACAATGCCCCAGGTCCAACTGACTATGTACCTGTCCATCCTTTTGATGTCTCTTTATGGACAGCCTTTTCACCCCGCCCCCACATTCATTTGCTCCAGTCACTTAATAGGTATGTCTTGAGTGTCTGTTATGTGTCAGGAATGGTCCTAGGCTCTGAGGATGAATGAGAGGTAGAATCAGACAACAATCTCTGTCCTGGGGAAGACAGATAGTAAGTAATAAAGAAGCGAATACTGTATGTTATGCTAAGAGATGATGATGCTATGCCAAGATGGAAGAGAATTGAGGAGTCTAAAGCAGAGATTAAACATGGTGGCTGCTAGTGGTCACATTGAGAAAGTGATTTAGACAGAGACGTGCTCTGACAGAGGGAAGGGGGGTTGACCAATAAGGGCATCTGAGAGAACATTCAGTGCACAGGCTCTGAGGCAGAGTGCCAAGTAGACACCTGGAGTTTTAGAGCTGCAGCAGGTGGTGATCATGGAGGAAATAGGAGTTGACAACAGGAGGGGGTGAGGGGCCAAAATGTGTAGAGCTGTACAAGTCCTAGTGAAGACGTGGGCTTTGACTTTGTGAGAAAAGGAATTGCCACCAAAGGAAAGGAAGCAGATGGATGACACACGACGCCTTACTCTTTTTTTTTTTTAACATTTATTTATTTTTGAGAGAGACAGAGCATGAGGGGGAGAGGGACAGAGAGAGAGGGAGACACAGAATTCGAAGCAGGCTCCAGACTCTGAGCTGTCAGCACAGAGCCGGATGTGGGGCTCGAACTCACAAACAGTGAGATCATGACCTGAGCCAAAGTCCAACACTGAACCGACTGAGCCACCCAGGCACCCCTACAATGCCTTGCTCTTTAAAGGATTCTTTAAAGGAATCATCATGCCCTCTGCGTTGAGAAGCGTTAGAAGAGGAAAAATGATACAAAGTGGGAGATTGATCAGGAAGCCGTTGTGACAATCCAGAGAGTGACAGCAATAGGATATGGGGGGAAACATGTTCGGAACTTTCACTTAAGGTAGAGAAAATGTGGTATCTGAACTGACTGATATGGGGTACGAGAGAAAGAGAGGAGTCAAGGGTGTCTCCAGAGTTTGGACTGAGCAAGCTGGAAGGAGACAATCAACATTCCATGAGTGGAGAAAGCTTGGGGATAAAGCAGTTTCTGGAAGGGCACAGGATCGGGCACTGGATACTGGTGTCTCAGTTTTCCAGAGCCTCTGCACAATCGCCATGCCAACCTGTAGCGTGTGACCCCCTGTTCCTTCAAAGGATTTGGTTAGATAGCCTGAAAAATTAAAATTGAGAGCTCCTCTGAAATAACAAGAAAACTCATCTTGAAAACTCCTGTTGCCGTGGGCTGAATCATGCCCTCAAATGTCCACAGGAGCTTTTCGAATGACCCATGTAAAAAGCTAACATCTTAGAGCAACCATCAAGTGAGAGCAGGGCGAAAATACACCGAGGTGCTTCAGAAAATCACAATCTCAAAGTGACCCTTTACATCATCTCATGTGTGTAGCTCCCTACCCTCACCTTGACCCGGGCCAGCAGCACCATGAGGCACAGCGGCCATAGCGGCTTAGGACCCAAGGTAGTTTTACAGGTGTACAAACATGCTTCGATTTACTGTAAAATCCGAAAAATAAAGGAACACAATCAGCCTGTATGACATTCATCTTCATACCGAAACAATCATAAAGTGAAATTTTATTATTTAGATAGTTGAAGAAGGGGCCTACAAGTGCCAAAGTGTCCGGGGCCCATGAACATCTTGTGAGCCAGGGGGCAGGTCTGGAGATGACCATACTCTGTACTACAGTCACTTGGGGTTATTGAGCTTATTCTTTTCCACCAGAATACCAGCTCTGTGTCATCAGAGACATGAAACCCTGTATAATAAACTACACCTTCGGAAGGATATTTGTTTATAAAGATGTTATGCTTGGTTTGAATATTGTCTATTAACTCTTGATCGCACTACATTATTGACAGTCTCTAAAACAAATCTTTTGAAATTAAATATTAGGGAAATACAGAGAAACCTAATATTGTTTTCTTTATTTCACAAACCACGGTGTTTCTCTTTTTACACGAAATTTTTATTTGATATTCTCTCTAAAGCCCTGGAAATATGATTCGATAATCAAGAGAAATAATTGCATAAAGGCACTGGACTGGGGCAATCGAAAACAGTAGGTAAACTTAATCCCCTATCTGATACTCCGCAGGGTTGGCAAACCTGTATTTTTGCTTACCTCGAGGAGTCTGAAAAGGATTGATGGACAGCAGCACAAGTGGAAAACAAAATGAAACAGCAATGCCAAATCTGCTTCTTTTTGCAAAGCAAGCCAAAAAAGGTTTTTGATTTATTACAAAAGGTCTGCCACTCTTCACACACAGCTAGAATACATACGTGAAAATGAATAATAAACCAAGGCAAAAAGTTCGGCTATTCCACACTCTTTTGATTCATTGATGGCTATGTTTTGTTTGGCTTTTAATCCGGTTTTGTTTTGTTTTGTTTTGTTTTGTTTTGTTTTTGTTAGCGTATAGATGGCAGCCTCCAGAATAAAGGGTTCAGTCCATTTTTATGAATTTTCTAAACACATTTGCAATAGAGTGTCTATGGACAGCATGCCCTTGGATGTTCATCCGAGGCTCACCAGAGGGCTTAGAACAGTGTCTGTAGGGAGGCTGGGGGAGTTGGGGAAAGAAGGTAAGAACATGCTGGGAATGGTGTGGGGCCATGAAGCGTGTGGTTGGGATAGTTGTGAAATGTCAGTGTTCAGAACCAAGGAGCAGGTGGGGCATCTGGAAGGCTCAGTCCTTAGAGCATGTGAGTCTTGATCTCAGGGTCATGAGTTCAAGCCCCACATTGGGCATACAGCCTACTTAACTAATAAAAAATAATAAAGAAAAAACCAGGAGAGAAAAAAAAAAGAGAGAGAGAGAGTTAGTGGGCAAGAGATAGAAGCCTTAAATATAAATTGTTGTCAGAACATGCACTGACCGTCATTTTTTTTTCGTTCCACTCCTTTGGCCTTTTGTCTTCCTCTTTTCAGCCGTGAGAGGCCATAAAACCTGATTACAAAGAGAGTTGACTCCAAATAGTTTAAAAATTTTTAATTAGGTTTTTAAAATTTTTAAATTAAGTTTTTGGTTTTATTCTGACACTTACTGATCTTGTGCAGTTACCTAAATACCACAGGCTCCCCACGACAGCTCTCTTCACCAGCTGTGTATTTAAGGACAAACACCTCCTAGGCTTGTTCTAAAGTTTAAAACTGATATTTACAATTAGCAAAGAGTTTGACATAGCACAATAAATTGACATGAGGAATAAATATTAGTTCTTTTTATTGCCGTTGCTAACGCTCCTTTACAGGGAAACAAAAACAAAAACAAAAACAGATTGACTTTGAAAACCAAACACTTAAAATTTTTTTAAGTTTAATTTTACATTGGAATCAATCTTTGGTTCCTCGTCTCTCTCAATCTGTAAATTCTGATGGCTCCAAAATCCAACTTACTCTCCAAGCAGCAATATATAACTTCTACAGATATTTACCACGCCTCTTTCTGTCATCCACTTTCATTGATTTGAAATCATTCACTTTAACAATAGTTTAAACAGTTGTTTTTGCAGAAACTGACACAAGATCATCAGTATAAAAAATATCTCCAAATAGCCGAATTGGCATTTCTTGTCATTAAAAAAAAAAGCATCTTAAGATGAATACCAAGTAGATTAATAACACGCCACATTGGTATGGTTAAATTTAATATTCTATCTCTTTTAAAAATCATTTTGAAACCACAGTGGTATTGCTACAAACTATCTATTCTTCCTATAATTCAATTTTTATGCTTCTATTCATTGAAAACCTGAGAGCTAAAATATTTGATGAAAATAGGATAAAATCCTCTGCCTCATTGCTTAACAGCCCATAAAAAGAAGATGAACTGAAGAAAGAAAAAAAAAAAAGCAATCTGCCTTTCAAATACAAGCTGCAAAACAGAAAACTATGCCAGGCCACTGAAGCTTTTTCTCCCATTCCCTTCCCTTTAGCCAACAGTTAGCATTTTATTTCTGGGTCTATGACTGTTATTTGACTTTAAGACTGATTTATTCATCTTAGCCGTCTTTCTTGCACATTCGGCTCACTGTCTCTCTCATAGTCCCTGGCTCTCATGGGCACTCAGGAAACGTGTTCTGAATGATGCATTATCACAATTCTTTGAGCTTATTTTACTGAGCACCAGTTATGTTCAGACACTGCCTAAAGAGCTGGCATCAAAGAACAAAGTAGGTGTGCGTATCTTGTCCTAATGCTACAGTTGTCACATCTGTGACGCTATGTGCTGCCCACCGAGAAATGGGGTTCACAGGCCACAGTGGAGGGGATAGCTGTTGTGAAGCTGTGGGATCCGGGGACGCCTAGGGGTTCTCTCTGGAATCGACAGAATATGCCCTCATTACACTGTTCCTCTTCCAACTAAGGAGTTCTCTGGCAGGAAAGATACAAATGCCAAGGAACCCGATTTAGGTGCTCAAGGGGAAAATGGTTGAAATGAGAATGTTCTGCCCAGCTGGTGTGGAATTAAAAGATGGTTCTGGATATATTGGGGGTAGGGAGTGTAAATGTAATGTAAATGGCTCCAAGGTTTGTGGAAAATACTACAACAATTTAAAACTCTAGGAATGATGTTGGGGCACCTGGGTGGCTCAGTTGGTTAAGCATCCAACTTTGGCTCAGGTCATGAGGTCATGGTTTGTGAGTTCAAGTCTTTCATTGGGCTCTCAGGGCTCTGTGTGGAGCCCACTTCAGATCCTCTGTCTCCCTCTCTCTCTGCCCCTCCCCTGCTTGCTCTCTCTCTCTCTCTCTCTCTCTATCCCCAAATAAAGAAATATTTTTAAAAATTAATGAAGAAAATCTCCAGGAATGATTTCAAGTACACAGCCTGGAAATGAGTGCAGTAAAGGAAAATGATAAGGAATAAAACTAAAACCACTCTGTATGATCATGTGAAAAATATACTCAATCTGTGGCCCATGGGAGTGTGTATGGATAACATGACCTTTGGGAAAACAGCTCTCTTTTTTATATGGTTTCATAGGGTATTTGGAGTGTATATGTCAGTGTGAATGAGTGTGTGCGTGTGCATGTGCATGTGCACATACATGTGCTTTGTCCAGTAGTTCACAAGTTAGCAAAATAATTTTTTTCAAAAGACACATACTTTATCTCACACTGGATATAAGACTGCTAATGGAATTGGACCTTATATTAGTCAGTGTTCTTTGGAGAAACAGAATAGGATATATTTTGAAAGAGAGAGACAGAAAGAGTGAGATTTATTATAAGGAATTGGCTCATGTGATTATAGAGTCTAAATCCCCAAATCAGCAATTACAGTCTGGGAATTAAGAGAACTTGGGGCGCCTGGGTGGCTCAGTCCGTTGAGGGTCTGAGTTCAGCTCAGGTCACGATCTCACGGTCCGTGAGTTCAAGCCCCGCGTCAGGCTCTGGGCTGATGGCTTGGAGCCTGGAGCCTGCTTCCAATTCTGTGCCTCACTCTCTCTCTGCCCCTCCCCCGTTCATGCTCTGTCTCTCTCTGTCTCAAAAATAAATAAATGTTAAAAAAAATTAAAAAAAAAAAGAGAACTTGATGGTATACATTCCAGACTGAAAGCCAGTAGGCTTGAGTGTCAAGAATGGCCAGTGTTCAGTCCAAATCCAAAGGCAAGAAAAGAACAATGCCCCGGCTAAACATTCAGGCAGAATGAGTTCACTCTTTGCCCCTTTGTTCTATTCAGATCTTCAATTGATTGGCTGAGGCCCCTCCATATTAGGGAGGACAATCTGATTTACTCAGACTACCAATTCAACTATTAATTTCTTCCAGACACACTTTCACAGATATGCCCAGAAAAAAATGCTTGGTCAAATATCTGGGCACCTAGTAGCCTGGTCAAGTCGATGCATAAAATTAACCATTACAGGGTCACCCTTGGGTGGCTCTGATAAACGCTCTGGGATATTCAAGAATGATCTCTCAGAGAAAGGAGTGCTGAGGATAATACGATGTTCTATGCATACAGGTTAAGATGCTCCAAAGAGGAGAGATATTTGCTATATGGAGGATTAAAGAAGAAGTGGTTTTTCTTTCTCATTCTCTGCAACCCACACATGTCAGTCATGTGTTAGTAGTATAGTAGAAAATTGTGTTGGGCACCTGAGCAGCTCAGTCGCTTACGCAGCCGACTCTTGATTTCAGCTCAGGTCATGAGTTCACAATTCGTGAGATCAAGTCCACGTCGGCCTCTGAGGTTACAGCACAGACCTTGCTTGGGATTCTTTTTCCCTTTCCCTCTTCCCTGCCCGCCCCTCATTCATATGTGTGCTCTCTCTCTCTCTCTCTCTCTCAAATAAACAGTGTTTAAAAAAGAAGGTGCATTATATTAAGAAGCTCTCCTCCCACCTTCTTCCCTCCCCCTATCTCCTTCCCTCCTCCTACCAGCTTCCCTCCCCCAACTCTGTTTCCACCTTTCCGCTATCCACACATATCAATCATGTATCAGTGACATAGTAGAAAATTATGAAAATGAAGTATGAGAATTTGCAGACTTCATGTGTCACCTCTCTGCCGAGGTCATTATAGTTACAGGCACATTTTGTCAACGCAGAATGGACATTTCCCAAGGGACTCTGGAATGGGTTCTAGGAATCAAAGCAAAGGTAAAAGATACGAGCAGGGAAGCTAGTAGCCCTATTGAACCATCTCTGGGGCAGATCTGATTTAAAACAAAAACAAAACAAAAAAACAAAAAAACAAAAAATTTTCTCCCCTAAAAGTTAGAATGAAAACATAAACATAACCCCAAACAGGTTTGTGTGGGCAATGGAGGTTGGTGTTAAAAGAGAAAGACGTTAGAACCCATTTGTAAAGTCCACTGGCTTACTCTGAAAAATAAGTAGTCTTTGGCTCATGACCAGAATATCGCTGACATCAATCATATGCACAGTTCCTGTTTGTCTCGACAGAAGCTTGAATCCATGTCTGTAACGTTTACTACCATCTGGTCAGTGAGTGTACTTTCAAAATATAGATACGAAAATATCATACTTAAGTCTTGCTTCTTTGAAAAAGCATGGGTTTTTATTGTGTTTTCTAGTCTCGTGTATAGCCTCACCGCTTAGCTAATGCCTGAGCCCCTGAACGCGCTTAATACACCTGCCTTGAAGAAATGTGCAAAGGTGCCGTGTCTGGGACTGTGGTGTTTTACATCTGTTCAAGGCACTTGTTCTTTCAAAGGAATTGTATTATCAATGCCTTTGCAAGCAAAAATGAAACTGTTTGATCAGGAATTGTTTGCCTAATCTATCTTTCATGAGTAGCTGGAGGTCTTAAAGGCAAGTAGACCTGAAGGAGGAAGTAATGAGTGTTTTCCTCCCAGCACAGGGCATACCTCATTCAGAATGTACTTGGTTTCTAGCCGGGGTTTCCAGACTTTCATTTATCTTTACTTAAATTCAAGTGGGTGACTGAAGCTAAAGGTCACTTTATTTACCAGAACCAAAATGTCAACAAATAAGCATTCTCTTTCTTGCTTCCTCAGATCAGCATGCATGCAACATAACACAGTGCTCTAAGACCTTCTCCACAGAGATATTAAATGAAAGCCTTAATCCATACAAAATATGTTAATTCCTGGTCTCCGTATCCCACAGGAACAGAAAGGATAATGTGTCAAGAATCACAGCCTTGTGTTCTAAATAATCCTTTCCTATGTCTTACTAAGAAGGAATCCCTGGGACTAATCACAATGATCCTGAAAGATCTGGCCTGGGAAATAGGACACATGCGTTCTGAAAGCAGCAGTGTGATTAAGTACCCATGTAGCTGTGCATAAACCGCTTTGACCCCCTGACCCTGGCATTTAACCACCTGTACATTTAGTGACAACACCTACCTCAAGAATGATTGCCGTAAAATGGAACAGGATCCTGGAAAGGGTGGGATTTTGATGCTCCGCAGAAGCTAAAACATGTGAGATGCAATCACCAATCGAATTTGAAAGATAACGATAGTAAAGATGTGACCATGATAATGATGAGTGTGTGCTCTCCAGATGAAGAGTTCTGTGTCCCTGCTGACGTGTCCACACTGTGAAATCTCAATGTGTTCTGTTCTCCAGGAACCACTCCTTGAACCTTTACTGTGCGCCCAGCACTGGGCTGAACGCTTTGCAAGGGACTAGTAAACTGTCACTGCTGTTGTAGAGAGAAGCTGTGCTTGAACTGGAGAGATCAATGGGAAATCATGTTAGAATGTGGCAACTGTAGCTTTATAAGGCCCAGGGGGCTTTAGGAGAGGGCACCAAACGCAGCTGTCCAGGAGCAAAACTCCCAGCAGTGGGATCAGCTGTTGTGGTGGTGATTGCCTATGTGCTGTTAGAAGTTGAACTACAATTGTAGAGAAGGGGTCACACGTAAGAGCTCAAGTGTGACATCAACTTCTCTGGCTTTCAAGGGAGGAAATCACATTTCTTCTCTGATGTGATACAGCAACGTTAAAGATGCTATCTTCTGAAAAATTGTGCATGAAAAGATGGGGAAACTGGAATCGGTGCAGATCACTCTAACGCTATTATAAATGTAATGCTGATGAAACACAATGATAATCCAAGTAAAAATAGTAGCATAGTTAAAGAAGACATACTAACTCCTATAGAAATAGCAAACAAAGCTCTCTGGGAAATACAGACTTCACCTGAAAAAGTAAAATGTCAGAGGGCACCTGGGTAACTCAGTTAAGCATCCGACTCTCGATTTCTGCTCAGGGCATGATCTCACGGTTTGTGAGTTTGCGCCTCTCTCTCTCTCTTTCTCAAAATAAATAAATAAATATTCAAAAAGAAAAAGAAAGACATCACTTGAGAAAGCATTATTAAAGAATTGCTGGGATGACTGAATCCTGAGGACAATGTTAAAGTGCACACAAATCAGGGACACAGTATCCAGAACATTGTGCAGAGAATGAGCATGACCTACGGGACTGTTTCCTCAATTGCTTGCCGCGCTCGACTGATATTACCCAGAAAATCAACCAGCTACAAAGAATCACCTTTCAACTAATATAACTTCTCCATTATGCTAACATCAGGCCCTTATTTATCAAGTGCATAGGAGCTTACTCACCTCATAAAAACTTACGTGGTTGTGGAAGAGACAGTTGAGATATTTACTAAAAAAGCAATGATGGATTCTGAGGACTTCTGTTCTGGGGCATAGGAACAGAATTTATAACTTCTTTAATTATTTAATTTAATCTTAAGGGTATGCTTTGTTGCCAATCAACCACGAATTATTCGTCAGGCACTGTTTTATGACTAAATATGCTATTTCATTGCATCATGAAAGCCAAGCCGTGGGCTAAGTCATATATATCCAATGAAAAAATGTGAACAAAATGGAGGTTCGTGAAGATCGGATACTTGGCCCAAAGACACTCAGATAGAAGTTGCTGGAGCTGGACTATAAATCCAGGTGTATCTCCCTCTGACATACTCTTTTCCCCATTTTATGTTCATGGTAAATGATAGTAGCAAAAGGCTTATTCACTTCAATGAAACCTGTTTTCTTACAGAAGTCAAAACCTTAATCTGAAATAGCAAAGATTTGCATTTGAATTTAATAATCATTTTTCAACTGGGAAGAAAAGCATGATGTTCTTATAATACTTCAGTTTCTTACATTCTACGTCCAGAGTTCCTCCTAAGACAATCTCTGAGAGACAGATGTTTAGAGCTTTTTCTGTAAGTGGACTCTCTTGCCACATAATCCTTGACCTGACTCATAAAAATAGAGCTGGTAAAACTTCTTACAAAAATAGGAATGGTTTATGTCAGCTTTTAAGAGCTTTACGAAACATTGAAGGGTTTTTAGATTCCTGCCTAGTTAAATATGTTTTTGTAAACATCCTAGAAATTTCTGTAGGTTTTTTTTTTTTCAGTCACTGAGAATATATTGAAAGGATCAATTCATTGTGTAGTACAGTATAAATCTTAACTGAAGAATTCAAATAAAATGACCTCAGTTTTCTTGCCTGCAAACAAAAAAGAAACACACTTCACATGGGGCTCTAACTCCTAAGTCCTATCAAATATGTTGGCAAGACAGATTTTCTTATCTATTGTGTGTGAAGGTCTGGCCCTACTTCCTCAGTGACTCACTTATTTGCTTATAGTCATAATTTGTATTATTTTTGATTCACTTATTTATTCAACTGTTCTATGTGCTGGAAATTCACTGTTAAAAACAAAAAAAATGCAGGGTTTTGTTCTTTTGGATCATACATTCTGGTAATGGCATTGAGGGACATAGATTCAGGGAGAAATTATAAGTAATAAAAAAGTTCATTTTACACTTGTTTTCTGAAACTGATAAAGTATCTTCTTTATTTGTATGATTAGAATCCATCATCATATAATCTAAAAGGAAAACATATTTTCTTTCCTATATGTCAACAACTTGATATATTTTTTAAATATTGTACATATTCAGTGGCTATGTTTGTCTAATAACCTTTAATAGGATTTTAGAAGGATTTTAGAATGGAACATACCATGATTATTTTACAGAAAGTATATGGGGAACAAAAGGCACAAAACACCAGTTGAAATGCTAGAGTCCATGGGATGGTTCAGGAGGGAGAAGCTTCCTCTAGCTATCTGAGTGAGCACGTGACAGCACTATGGTTTTTGAGGATGTAAGGTTAACTGTACTTTACAAAAATGACCACAGCAATATATCTCATGTCCCATGCTCTTTTAGAACTTTGATAGTCTTCTGATCAAAAAGTGAAGTCTGAATGCTGTACCTCAAATAGAGATTGGATATGGTGACACCCATTATGTGGTACAGGCGACTCTTCATGGATTCCATGGTGAGAACACAAAAGGCGATAGAGCTTCTAGCTGGCTCTCTTTCTTTCCTGGGCACATGAGCTTGAGATCCATGAGTTTCAATCTAGATGTCCATTTGTTGTGAAATCTCCATATTGAAGAAAACACATGACAATATAAAGAGATGTTCTGGCAGCCTCATCTATTTCAGTTCACAGTTATTTGAGTCTTCATAGTATGGTTGATAGTATGAACCACTAGACGTATAAGTGACAAAACCATCCCCAGTCTTTCAGCTGACCCAGCTGATGTCATGTAGAACAGAGATAAGCTATCTTCCCAGAATCCTGCCCAAATTGCAAATTAGAGAGCAAAACACATGTTTCAAGCTACTGAGATTCATGTTGGCTTGATATGCAGTATGGAAAGTAAAACCCTTACATAGGTACAGATCAATAAAGAGCACCACGTGGCATGTTTTAGAAACGATATATCCCATAAAACAGTCGAGATAGTTAGATACTTGCCTATTGACTATTGAATCTGCTAGTTGCTCGAACACACACACAAAATACACCCAAACCTAAGATTTCTAGGATGATTTTTTTTCTTCTGAATAGTCATCTTTCGTAATAGTAAGAAAGTAAGAAATATAAAATAATATCGCTTTCAATTTATTGTCCTTATGTCCTTTTTTGGGGCAAAATTCAAACAATCTACCAATGATATTTCTCAAACATTTGTGCTCTGTAGATCATAAACTGGTTAAGAATAAAAAGAGTAGTGAATAGAGCAAATTAAATCACTTGGTTCTAATCTTCACTCTCCTTCAATCCACACTTCGTCACATAACTTTCTAGCATCAGTCAACTCATTGTGGACAAGAAGAGCTTGTCTCAATCTTGAACTTCACTTAATGACTCATGGCCAATAAATGCTGGTAGACTTGAAGCCATGCAGAGGCTTCAAAACACCTTCAGCTTGTTCTTTTGTGTTTCTGCCATTCCATTAAAATATGCCTGAAATTACATGTCTCAGTCAGATGACAATCAGCCAACCCAGGCATGGAACTTAGCCTAGCAGGCTGGAAACAACACCCAACCAAAGTCAATCGAAATCTCTTAATCCAGACTCATGTGGTGATCAAAAGCTTACTGTTGAAATATGGTGAGTCTGGAACCATTATTACACAGCACTGATGAAATTAATAATGTACGTTTTTAAATGTCTATAAGTTGGAAAGAAAGTTATGCAGGGGTAAAAATGGAATTTTTACTTACATAATAATTCAGCAATGCCTTTTTGGTGTCTATACTTATATTCCAGATACCAGAAAAGACCTTACAGTGTAATAAGAAGCACAGTGGTGTCAAAGAAAGGTTAGCTCACTCAGGATTTAGAAAACACCAGAAGGTGAAATTTAACAGGTCTGAAATAATGGCAGGAGACTTCAAAAGAAATAAAGAAGGAAGCATAACGGATATACTATGAAAGGAAAGAAATTGAATTATATAAAATGTTCAATTAAAATCACAAAAGGCAGGAAAGGAATGAAAGACAAAAATAGGAACAAAGTCATAGGTTGTCAGAGTGGATCAAAAAAATGTAATTATATATTGTCTACAAGCAACCAACTTTAAATGTAAGGATGCATATAGATAAAGGGAAAAAAATACACTATAATAACATGCAGATGAAAGCAGCAGTAGCTATATTGATTTTAGAGAAGACTTCAATGTAAGAGTTATTAAGAATAAAGGAGAGCTTTAAGTAGTGATGAAGGGGCCCCTTCTTCAAGAACACATAACAATTGTTAATGTGTCCATGTCTAAAAATAGAGATCAAAATACATGAGGGAAAACCTGATAGGACTGGAGGGAGAAATAGATGAATCCACTGTCATAGCTGGAGATGTGAGCACTTCTGTCAGAAATGGACACACCCAGCAGGCAGAGAATCAGTAAAGACGTAGTTGAATTCAATAACAGCATCAATTAACAAGATAGAAGGGACATTCTACAAACCACCTTATCCAACAACAGCAGGGTAAACATTCTTCTCAAACTCACATGACACCACTCACAACTTTCCAAGTTAGACTACTTCCTTGTTAACACACCTTAACAAGTCTAAAAGAATAGAAATCATACAATGTCTGCTCTCAGACTACAATGGAATTGAACTAAAAATGAATAAGAGAAAAATACCTGGAAAAATCCCCAAATATGTGGAGATGGAATAACACACTACTACATAAGACCTGGGTCAAAGAAGAATCTCAAGGAAAATTTAACATATTTTTAAGTAAATGAAAATTGAAAACACAATATATTAACATTTGGGGGATGCAACGAAAGTCGCGCTTAGAGGGAAATTTAGGACACAGTAGTCATATATTTAAAAAGAAGAAAGATCTAAAATCAGTCACCTAAGTTTCCACCTTAACAAAGTGGAGAAAGAAGAGTAAATTAAAACCAAAGTAAGAGGAGGAAAAAAGAGGAAAAAGAAGAAACAGAGCAGGTAGCAGTGAAAATGAACACAGCAAATCAATAGAGAAAACTCACACTACCAAAAGCTGGTTCTTTGAAAAGATAAATAAAATTGATACACCTCTTGACAAGCTAACCAAGATAAAAAGAGACAGGACACAAATTGCTAATATCAGAAATGAAAGAGGGGACATCACCACAGATCTCATGGACATTAAAAGTATAAAAAAGGAATATTATGAACAACTATACACTCATAAATTGGACAACCTAGATTAAATGGATCAATTACTTTAAATATCCAACCTGCTAAAACTCATACAAAAAAATAGACAGTCTGAATAGGCCTCTATCTATCAGAGAACTTGAATTTTGTTAGTTCCCAGGGCAAGAAAAATAACATTAAATGAGATTTGAGTTGTTACCACAAGCATAGACATTGAAGGGATTTCGACTCCATGTTGTTGTTTTTAAATGGATTTTACTTTTTAGATCAACTTTAGTTTCATAGAAATATTGAGTGGAATATACAGAGTTCCCATATATCCCTCAGTCACACATGCATATCTCCCCACTATCAACATCCTGCAAGAGAGTGATGTTTTTGGTACAATTGATGAACCTACATTAACAAATCATTATCACTCCAAATTTATAGTTTATATGAAACTTAACTCTTGGTGTTGTGCCTTCTGTGAGTTTGGACAAATGTATAATGGCGTGTATCTACCATTATACTACTCTACAGAGTGTTTTCACTACTCTAAAATTTGTGTGTCCCACCAATTTTTCTGTCCTCCCCACTAATGCCTGACAACCAATCTTCTGGTTGCCTGATCTTTTCTCTGTTTTCATAGTTTTGTCTTTTCCAGAATGTCATATAGTTGGAATTACACAGTATGTAGGTTTTTAAGGTTGGCTTCTTTCAATGAGTAATATACATTTAAGATTCCTTCATGTCTTTTCATGGCCTGACAACTCATTTCTTTTTAAGTTTGAATAATATTCCATCGCATGGATATACCACAGTTTATTCATCCATTTACCTACATAAGAGCATTTAGATTGCTTGCAAGTTTTAGTGATTATCGGTTGTAAACGTCTATGTATAAGTTTTTGTGTGGACATAATTTTTAGCTCATTCTGAAAACCACAAGGAATGATATTGCTGACTATATGTAAGAGCGTATTAAGTTTTGTAAGAAACTATCAAATTGTGTTTCAAAGTGGCTGCATCCCTTTGCATTTCCACCAGTGATAAACAAGAATATCAATTGTTTCATATATTCACCAGCATTTGATGCTTCCATTGTTTTCAGATTTTGTCCATGCTAATATGTGTATGGGGGATTCTCACCATTGTTTAATTTGCAATTCTCTAATAACATAAGATGAGCATCTTTTCATATGCCTATTTACTAAAGGTATATCTTATTTGGTGAGGTATCTGTTCAGGTCATCTATTCATTTTTTAATCAGGCTGAATTTTTTTAATTGGTGACTTTTATGAGGTCTTTGTATATTTTGTATAACAGTTCTTTATCACATATGCATTTGCAAACATTTCCTCCCAGTCTGTGGCTTGTCTTGACATTGTCTCTCTCAGAGCAGACATTTTTAATTTTAATGAAATCTAGTTTATCAATTATTTATTTCATGGATTGTGCCTTTGTTGTTGTGATTCCATATTGTTTCACAAGAGTTTCTCATCCCAGAATTAACTGGAAAGCTGAGGCAAGATGGTTTAAATTCTTGCCATACAGTGACGTTTTATGTGGAGAAAAAGAGAGCTGAAGAGGTTTCAAAAGAAATAATAATCATAATTATAGTAAACATTTGTTCGGTACACATTAAGTTTCTAGAAAACATCTAACACCTGTACATTTAATATTGGATTTAATCCTCACCATAATTATACATGTATGGTACTATAACAGAATAATCATTTTATAAATTAGGAATATGAAATTCACAAAGATTAATAGCATTCTCAAGGTTACACAGCTGGTTAGCGTTAGAGCCAGCATTCCAACCCAGGAAGATCCAGGATTCCAACCCAGTCAAGGTTCTATAACACCAGCAGGTATATTCACTTCACTACCTCAAGAAGTTTCCTAGAGAACTATGAACAAGTGTTCAGGCTCACAAGATGGCGGTACGATTATAATGCAGCAAGAAATGGTTTCAGTGGTTTAAGGAGATGAGGCAGAAGTCCTCTTCAGTTCTAGTTTAGAGCCCAAGTTCCTTGGAGCTTCTCTGCTCTCCTACCTTCTTATCATTTAATTATCAGAAGCCTTGGTTAATCATTAATTATGCACCATCAATTATGCTTACATTATCGTTTCAAATAGATACAATATCTGATTGATTTGACTAAAATAACCCCCTTGTTTAATTGCCAATTTGCATACATTCACATGCAATGAGGTATTGCACAGTGATTCATTAGGCACTGAAAACAGCAGCAACAACCTGAACAACGGGAGGCTCAGTTTCACAAATTATTGCCACTTTCATCAAGAAAGGAATTCCATTAAAACCGACTTTCCTTAGTTTGGAACTGCAATGGAGAGTTTGCAAGCTTAAGCTACCAGAGGTTTTGTGGGCAGACACTCAAAGGAAACACATATTCATGACCACTGCCAAGACATATGTCGTGCAAGTAATTGATTGAAACTCTCTCCTGTGCTGGCCCAGGGCTTTAATGGCAAGGCAATGGATTTCCATGCTGGTGCTCTCATTCCAGAGATGGCTGTCTGAATATGATCCCCAAGTCCAGGGAGTTGAATGATTCACTTCTCCCACTACCCGGAGGTGAGATTTTGGTTGAAGGTGAGTGAGGTGAACTACCAAATCTACTTGGTCTATTTTCCTTTGCTTTCTTGATAATAGCATAACATTTATAACTGCCTACTATGTGCTAGGCTTGCATTAGGAACCAGACATAATTTATCCACATTTAATACAACAACCTTAAGAAGTTTATAAAGCTATCATATTTTTAGATGTCACTAATTTAGCAAATGACAACGTTGTGAGAGATCCTAAATCTAATGGCCTCGGATTTCTTCTATATTATATTCCAGGGCCTGTAATTATTTAACTACCTTCTAGTAGTTAATTACCTAGTTAAATAGTTAATACTTAAATAAATACTTAAATACCTAGTTACATAGTTAATAGTTAAATACCTAGAGGTATTGTTATTCATATTAAAAGGCACACATTTTTAAAAGCATATTAAGGCATATTCTTCTATTTTTAGTGGGACTCGATTATTTAAACCACTACTGAGTTAGAGTTGGTTTTAGGCAAAACAGGACTATGGACTTTTCTGGATTTCTTTCTGTCAGACATTTTTTAAAAGAATTTTTTTTAATGTTCATTTAATTTTGACAGAGAGAGACAGAATGTGAGCAGGGAGAGGCAGAGACAGAGAGAGACAGAATCTGAAGCAGGCTCCAGGCTCTGAGCTGTCAGCACAGAACCCTATGCGGATATCGAACCCATGAACCGAAACATCATGACCTGAGCTGAACTTGGATGCTTAACCAACTCTTCTGCTGGATTTTAATAACAATATATATTTTTATGGTTCTACAGGCTCCAAAGAACATCAAAGCTATAAAGTTGCATTATCTCTATGACCTTCTTGGAATTTAGGTAGCAATTCAATCCTCATTTTATAGATTTGAAAATCCAAAAATTAACTTGCTCCAAATTCTAAAAGTCATTTTAAAAAAGGAATTAAATAAAAGACCTCTAATTCTCAAGGCTATCCCCTTTCTTTTATATTTTATTGCTTTTATTCCACTCCCCCATCCCTTTTTCTCTTTAATTTCAGGTGACCAGTATGCTCAAATGGCTCCTGACTCTCCAGAGTATTTACACAAGGATACTTTAGTACCTGCAGATGACAGTGAGTTTCTATGGGATTTCTATGAAATCCCCTGACTTATTCAAAGGTCTTTTCCCTGAGGCTCATCTTCTCAAGATATTTTTTTTTTTTTCAGATTGTTCTTACTTTTCACCTGAAAGCTCATGTGCCAGTATAAGTTTTGAATACTGAGAAACAGACACCTAGTTTCATCCACTATCCACCATTCACCCGTTGTTTTTTTGTTTTGTTTTGTTTTTTTGTTTTTTGGCCATTTTCACTTCATCTCTGACTAATTCCCACTGTAAATCAGAGTGATGTGTAGGCAATGGCACAATAACTTAAAAGTTAACACAATCTCAGTAAGTTTAAAATCCCCAATATGTTGAGGGAATAATAGTATACGTTTGAAATAGCACACAAGAAGTAATGAAACACAAAAAAGGAACATGCATCAAGGCCTGA
Source organism: Acinonyx jubatus (assembly GCF_027475565.1). Taxonomy (NCBI): domain Eukaryota; kingdom Metazoa; phylum Chordata; class Mammalia; order Carnivora; family Felidae; genus Acinonyx; species Acinonyx jubatus. Next base: position 178,693,627 of record NC_069382.1, on the reverse strand, counting down.
TGACATAAAAGGTAGCCAGTAATTGGAAAGAATACATATACAATTATTAAAATAAAAAGTATGCACAATAGCTAGAGTAACAGCTAGCCTAGGCATAGTTAAAGAGCGTATTTGCAAACTGGAAAACAGTTTATAATCCATTGTCTATCTATGTTGATTACAGAACAAGAAAATACTAGATGACGAGTCTTAACAAAAGGCAAAACTTTGGAGTCTACCAGAACATCTTTTTCTTAGTAGGATCTTCTCTTGTATGTTGAGCATGTAGACAAGTCCATATGCTATTTTACGGTTTTGCAACCTTCATTTGGTTATTAAAACATTTTTAGTCAGAACTGCTAATTTCAAATGCAAGGCAGAATCCAATCCCAGAATTTCCCCCATTCTTGATGATAACACAGTGGTTCTGAAAATAAACCTCTTTTTTACTGGCCTTTGGAGGAGTGTTGATGCTATAGCAATATGGAAAAGAAGGCATGGTTGATGAGATTGTTCTAACCTTAAGAAAATGCAAGAGTCCCAAGTCACATGCTTGACTTTGAATTTCACGGGAGTCTACTATTGGGAATGAAATGATTTTCTATGCCTACTTGGGCACTTGCTCATATGCAGTGTGGGGCAACTGTCACCCTGCTAATAGAAGGTTCCTTCAACTGTGAAGTAGTATTTCTAATAAGTATTTCTAGCCGTGAGGTATTGGCTAATAGTTGTTTATTAATTGAGATTATACCCTTTTCTACTGGAGATGTGAAAGTAATCCTACCTTACAACGTAATAGATTTCTATTTCACTTGTGTCTTTAGGTTTTTTTTTTTTTTTTGGAAATCATATAATTTTAATCTCAAATATTCACTAATGGAACAAAATCTCTGCATGAAGCCCATTTTGGTATCAAAAATATCCACCCCTGACCATATTCTTGCTGATTTTACTTCTTGGTTACAACCATTTAATGATATTAGAATGAGAAGTGAAGAGGAAATTAGTTATATAACACCGTCGAAAATATTTCAATGGTAATGTTTTAAATATTTAATAGATATGAATTACCATTACATGTTCTAAAATATTGGAAATGTACAAAAAGAAGCCTTGTTCTCTTTAAGTGCATTCAGGAAAAAGTCATTTAGATTAAAAAAGTTATATTCCCAGAAGGAAAATCATAGAATTTTGAGATTCTTATGCCTCCACCTATTATGTAGTTACTTATTAAGTAACAGGTTTTTGTAGGAATAAAATGTTATTGTTATTCATTCCAACCAATTGGACTGAAAGTATTATCAATTTTCAAAAGTACAGTGCTGAGTTTGTACCGGTTTTGCAAATGGTTTATTCTTTTGTTAAAATGTTTGTTTTTTCTTACTGTAAGAAGCAGTTGTATTCTGAAATAAATATTACAGTGTTCTTAGCAATGTTACAAGTATATCAGTGCTTCTTAATGTAGATTACTTTAAGTACCATTTATATATTGTCTCAGAGACAATAAATGTCATCTGATTTCTGCGGCATTATGTCTAAGATATGGTAACTGAGAAGATACTATCAGGTCATTTGTTTTTACTCCTACTATGGGATTGCTAATATTTTAAAAAGTTAGTTGCAGTTAAAAGTTTTATCTGTCCTTTGGTTTATATAATGTAAGTCAGGGCAATGAAATTTGGCACAATATTGAGATTCACTGTGAAATTATACTCATCATTTGAGGCCCAGACTGAATCACATCGCTGCTAGAGGCATTTATCTTATTAAATTCATGGCATACAAAGTTCAGAATAAACCTTAGAACTCATCATGTCATACCCCTAGACCAGAATTTCTCAAATGCTTTTGTATCAACCTTCCATCAGCAGCACATCTCAAAATCACCCATAAAATCACACTCTTAAAAGGGTGAAGCCCAGAAATCTGAATTTAGATTGGCACTCCAAGAAATATTATGCATTATAAAATTGTCAAACCACCACTCCAGCTGGGCTTGAAGTCCTTCTTTGACAACTTTTCCAATGGTTGAATATCTTTGGAGGAAAAAAAAAAAGTGCCACTACACTACACTCAAATGATGCTCATAATCTAGGTAGTTCTATTGTAAATATAAATATACTTTATACTTTGTCAAACTTTGTTGCTTCCACGTGTGTCAGCTTTCTAAAACTACAATGAAACTTCTAATTTTTCAAGCACATTTTAACAATTGATGTAATATTAGTTGGTTATATCCTTGCATTCTTCAGTTTGAATGGATACTTTTCTCCCTCTCTCATGACACCATTTCAGGCTTCCTAACTCCATGACCGTACAGACTTTTTAATATTCTGGAGCATAGTTTTATGCTACTCTTCATGCAGAGGGTACAAAATCGAACACAATCTTTTCAATGATAGGATGGGTCTCACAAATTAAAGGAAATGGTAAATAAATATAGAAATAGAATTTAAGAGGAAATTAACATCTCTGAAATGCTGTGTCACTGGCATTGCTAAGTTCTAAATATTCATCATTTTATGCAAACCTGTGTTAAACATAAGAGGCAGGGAATTTCTTATTAAATGATTTTTCATATTTTTCTTGATATCAAACCTTAAACTAGGGTTGTACTGTTATTCAAAACCTGGTCTATTTGTCACCAGCACTTGTGTTTGCTTTCTGCATACTATGCTTATAAAGGGATTTATTATTATCTTTATCCTAAACAATGAAAGTTCTGTTGACCTCAAGGGTATCTGTATTTGTTCAGAAACATGTGAGCAGTATCACTTTTAAACATATAAAAGAATGAAATCTCATGACATCTAATTAAAATAAGCAATACTAAGATTACTAAATTTATTATAAGGACTAATTGTTTAAGGCCTTAAAGTTAAGGACAAGATCCAAAAAGCTTCTGGGAGCATAAACAGAGCGTGTACAAAAAAAGAGAAATAGAATGTCTTCAGGATCCCCAGCAATAACATTGGGAATAGAATAGTTTCTACATTTTGACTGAAAATACAGAAAAAGGAATAATGGGTCCTGGGATGTTATGTAAGACAAATTGAGAATTGAGAAAAGAAAATAATACTTTATAACTACATTGAGAGAAATGTGGTTAGGTGGTTAGGTTTCTTCCTTCCTTTTTTTTTTTTCTTTCCTTCTTTCTGTTCCTTCCTCCCTTCCTTTCTTTCTTTTTCTTTTTTTTTTAAATTTCTTTCCTTTTAAAATTGAACAAGAAAAGTAAGTTACTAACAAGGAAAGCAAATATTAACTTCAAGGAAAATAATAATAGAAGCAAAATAAATTTTCATAAAAATAAAATCTATATTTTATTGTACATGGCTCATGTACAAGCAACCTGTCTGTTTCCTAATGTATTCAGTGTTTAATATTGATAGAGGTAAAATTTGCAATATAAAGATATTTGAAAAAATGGAGATGTGATTGTGTTTATGTGTGTTTGAGCAAGGTCAATGAAACTCATCTTCGGTGAGAAAAATTTCACAGATAATTTTCTAAAAGGAAATTTTAAAAGCATTTAAAATGTAGTTTATTTTTTATTTTTTAAATATACTTTACTGTCAAATTGGCAAACATCCAGTATGTACAGTGTGCTCTTGGCTTTGGAGGTAGGTGCCTGTGGTCCATTGCTTACATACAACACTCAGTGCTCATCCCAACAAGTGCCCTCCTCAATGTTCATCACCCATTTTTTCCTCTACCCCCCACATCTACCCTCAGTTTGTTCTCAGTACTTAAGAGTCTCTTATAGTTTGTCTCCCTCCCTCTCTGTTTATGACTGTTTTTTCCCCTTCCTTTCCCCCATAGTCTTCTGTTAAGGTTCTCAAGTTCCAAGTGAAAGTTTTCAAGTGAAAACATACGATATCTGTCCTTCTCTGACTGACTTGTTTCACACAGCATAATGCCTTCCAGTTCCATCCATGTTGCTGCAAATAGCATGATTTCATTCTTTCTCATTGCCAAGTAGTACTCCATCGTATATATAAACCATATCTTCTTTATACATTCATCAGTTGATGGACATTTAGGCTCCTTTCATAATTTGACTATTGTTGAAAGTGCTGCTATAAACATTGGGGTACATATGTCCCTATGAATCAGCACTCCTGTATCCTTTGGATAAATTCCCAGATTGCTGGGTCTTTGTCCCTGAGATCAGTGACACAACAGGGATTTCCACTTTTACCACTATTGTTTAACATAGGGTTGGAAGTCCTAGAATCAGCAATTAGACAACAAAATGAAATAAAAGGCAACAAAATTGGCAAAGAAGGAGTCAAATTGACACTTTTTGCAGACAACATTATATTTTACATGGAAAACCTGAAAGACTCCATCAAAAGGCTACTAGAGCTGATACATGAATTCAGCAAAGTTGCAGGGTACAAAATCTATGTACAGAAATCGGTTGCATTTCTATACACCAATAATGAAGCAAAAGATAAATCAAGAAACTGATCTCATTCACAATTGCAGCAAGAACTATAAAATACCTAAGAATAAACCTAACCAAAGATGTAAAAGATCTGTATGCTGAAAACTTTAGAAAGCTTATGAAGGAAATTGAAGTAGATACAAAGAAATAGAAAAACATTCCGTGCTCATGGATTGGAAGAATAAATATTGCTAAAAGTCAATACTGTCCAAAGCAATCTATACATTCAATGCAATCCCAATCAAAATTGCACCGGCATTCTTCTCAAAGCTAGAACAAACAATCCTAAAGTTTGTATGGAATCAAAAAAGACTCTGAGTAGCCAAAGTAATATTGAAAAAGAAAACCAAAGTGGGAGGCATCAGAATCCCAGACTTTAACCTCTACTACAAAGCTGTCATCATCAAGACAGTATGGTACTGGCACAAAAAAACAGACACATAGATGAATGGAATAGAATAGAAGACCCAGAATTGGACCCACAAATGTATGGCCAACTACTCTTTGACAAAGCAGGAAAGAGTATCCAATGGAACAAAGACAGTATCTTTAGCAACTGGTGCTGGGAGAACTGGACCGCCAAATGCAGAAGAATGAAACTAGACAGCTTTTTTACACCACACACACACACACACACACACACACACACACACAAAACCTCAAAATGGATGAAAGATCTAAATTTGAGACAGGAAACCATCAAAACCCTAGAGGAGAAAGCAGGCAACAACCTTTCTGACCTTAGCCACAGCAAATTCTTGCTTGACACATCTCCAAAGGCAAGGGAATTAAAAATGCATTTTAAAAGTATACTGTTTTCTTTCAATTTCAGCTCCAATATATAAAGAGCTTGGAAGCCATCACTTCCACTCTTGCATTAAGAAAAAGCTGATGTGGTGTCTGAGTGGCTCAGTCAGTTGAGCATCAGACCTTGGCTCAGGTCATGATCTCACATTCCTTGGGTTTGAGCCCCACGTGAGACCCTGTGCTGATAGCCAGAGCCTGGAGCTTGCTTCAGATTCTGTGTCTCCCTCTCTCTCTGCCCATGTCTCCCTCTCTCTCTGCCCCTGACCCACTGACACTCTCTGTGTGTCTCTTTCTAAAATTAAAAGTTTAAAAAATTAAAAAAAATAAAAAGATGAAAACACTGATAATTAATGACTTTTACAGAATTCATGAAATAACTGAGGTCCAGTGCAAACTGTGACCAGAGACACTAGAACCATAAATTGATAGGAATGCTTGAGTGTAGACTAGTTTTGTAGACAAAACAAAACTCCTGGTGACAGCAGTGTTTTTTGTGTGTATGTGGTTGATTGTAGATGGGGCAGGGGAGAGTTTTACCTCCAGGAACCACACCAGGTGGTTTGACTCATGAAAAGAGTCAAAAAAGATTGCCTCAAATCTCTGTCAATTTCAGGGAAGGAATAACCACTGGGAAATACACATACAAGATTATACACATAAAATACCTTCCAGAAAATAGAAACAGAAGGAACATTTTCTAAGACATCTTATAAAACTACCACCATATGTAATATAAAAAGGCCAAAGAAGAAAAATCATATGATTGTATCAATCACTATAGGAAAAAAAAAAATTTGACACAATCCAGCATTCATTCAGGATAAAAACAATCAATATACAAGAATTTGAGGGGAGCTTTCTCAATTGTATAGAGCACATACAAAAAAAACCTACAGTTAACAATAAATTTAGTGGTGAGAAACAATTCTTTCACCTTAAAATCACAATGAATCAATAATATCTTTTCTTATCAATCATATGCAGCAACATACTAGAATTCTTAGCTAGTACGATAAGCAAGAAAAAATAAAGCAATACATATAATATATATTTTATATGTAAAATATATAAAAAATAGATTTCTATATATCATATATATACATATATATATGGAAGAAAGGAAGAAACAAAGTTATCTTTTTTCATAGGTGATATCAATATGTAGAAAATCCCAGAGAATCCACAAAAATAAAGAAATAAAACCTCCTCAAATAAGTTACTACAGCAAAGATACAGGATACATGGCTAATATACAAAAGTCGATTGTTTTCCTGTATATCAACAATGAAAACCTGGAAATTTGAAATTATTGAAATTTTTGAAATATAATTTATGATGAACTCCCCCTTTAAAAAATAAATATTTATGTATAAATCTGACACAATATTTACGAGACTTGCATGCAGATTCCTACATATTCCGTATTGTTAAATAAGATGTCAATTCTCAACTTGATGAATAGATTTAGTGCAATTCCAATAAAATCCCAAGAAGCTAATCTATGCATATCCACAAATGTATTACAAAGGGTACAGGCGAGGGACCGAGGAAAACTACACAATACCGAACTAGAGGAATCAAGTTGGAGAAGTTATACAACCTGATTTCAAAATTTATCACAAAGCTAAAATAAAACAGCATAGAATTTGTCCAAGAATATAAGCATAGAACAGAGTCCAGAAGATCCGCATAAATATAGTAAATGGCATCTTACAAAAAAGCAAAGGCAATTCAATGGAGAAGAAATAGGCTTTTCAATAAATGGTTCTGATACATATGCAAGAAAAATAAAGCCATATAGAGACCTTATATGTTTCATAAGAGTAACTCATGATGAATCATGGATGAAAATGTGAAATGAAAATCTATAAAACTTCCAGAAGAAAAAATAGAATATCTAAGTGAGATTCGCTTTGGCAGTGAGATTTTAGATATAACACCAAAAGTATGACCAATGAAAGAACAATAAGTTGAACCATATTAAAATTAAAAATTCCTTCTCTTGTAATGTAAAAGAATGCAAATACAAGACACAGACAATAGAAAATATTTGCAAAACACATGTATGATAAAGGATTATCTCCAAAGTTTACAAACAGCTCTTAACACAATACACGGCCCACTTTAAAAATGGACAGAAGATCTGAACAGAGACCTCACCAAAGAAGCTATGCATATAGCAAATGAGCATGTGAAAAGATGCTTAACGATGTATGTTAGGAAATTTACCAACTAAAGCAACATAATACTCTTATACAGCTTTAAAATGCCTATAATCCAAAAAAACACTGGCAGTACAAGTTCTGAAGCAAAGATGCAAATCACCAGAAACTCACTTCTTGCTAATGGTTATGCAAAATGTTATAGCCACTTTGGAGACAGTTTGGCAGTTTATTACAAAGCTAAACATAGTCTTACCATATGATTCAGGAAATACACTCCAGAGCATTTACAAAACTTACTTGAAATCTTATGTCCACACAAACAAACTTCACGTGAATGTTTATAGTAACTTTACTCATAATCGTCAAAAAAGCTGGAGGTAACTAAGATGCTCTTCAACGGGTGAATGGATAAATAAAATGTAATACCCTTTGTAGAATGGATTAATATTCAGTGATTAAAATACAAGCAATCAAGCCATAAAAACACATTCATGAATGTTAAATACATATTGATCAGTGAAAGGAGCCAGTCTGAAAAGGCGATAGACCCTACAGTCTCGAATATATCAGTTTGGAAACAGTAAAACTATCGTTTATGGCAAAAGGTTTAATGGTTACCAGGAATTTGGGGAAGAAGAGAAAGATTGACTAGAAGGAGCACATACTCTGCTTAGGTCTATGAATTTATCGGGAGTAATTCCATAGTTCTAGATGCATGGCGGTATAAATTTGTTAAAATGCATAGAACTTCACCTTAAGATTATAATAAAATTGAAACTTCATGTATGCAAATTAAAGAAATCCCCTAAGAAGTTGGGAATCCCAGGCTGGGATGCAGAATGTGACACAAAAATCTATATTACACATGTATAAAACAACCTCTCTAAAATGGTGGAAGAAATGTTGACCTTTGTGACTTTGCCGATGAGTGGAGTATGAAAGATTAAAGGCAAAAGAAGCTATACATAAGCACTGTATTCTAGTTGATAAAGCTCTCTCACTATGGCACACATGAGCAAGTCTAATACTGTCCTGTATGTGTACTGGAATGGAACAGTTAGTAAATGAATGGGGGATGTTGAGCCAGATTTCTCTTTGTGGGTTCAAAGATAAGCAAGGGGAAGAGGCTAGAAGGATCCCCTTTTTTAATAGATTAAAGGTGGAAACATCAGTGTGAACTCATGTTTAGCTTAATATAGATATAGTTGGCTACTTGTACAAATATTTAGATATAAGACAGAGATAAGTACATAGACAGATTAGTCTCCACATAGATTTTCTTGCTCTGTCATCTGAGAGAACCTAGAAACACTAACAGTGCAGTAGCAAGGAGCACCCCAAGGGCACAAATCCAGGTTGATAACACTATTCTCCAATAAAAGACTTAGATCTTGAAAAAAAATGGCTGATGCTAAGACAGGGGCAGAAAATATATAAGATGATCCTGGAACATCATCTTGGAGTGCCAGAAAGTAAAGACATACTGAACAATAAAACAAAACAAAGCAAAGAACAACAACACCAAAAATGTCCACATTGGTGTCTAAAGGTCATGGCTGCACTGAAAGAGGTTCGATGGCCACAGTTGGAAAATTTGACAGAATACATCAAGTACTATTGAATTATACCACAAAGCACAAAATGAATATCTATAAATCATTCTGATATAAATAAATACTTAAACAAACAAATACATGGGAAAGAAGTAAATCTATGAAGAAAACTCCAATAGTTTATGTAGCTCTCCCTCAAAATAAAGCATCCCTCCCCAAACCTTAAGTGTATGCTGTATATAATCACTTCCTGCCCAAGAGTACAGTATGGAGAGGGAGGGCTTCCAGTAAAGAAACTGACTGCCTCAGCCAGATGGTCCAGGTCAACATCAACTGTGACAATTCAGGTTGATAGTATGTATTTTTTATGTGATGCGATGTGATTTTTTATTTTTGCGGTCTTCCTCCCCCAAACTCATAACCCAGTCTAATCATGAGAGAAACATCATAAAAATCCCAGCTGAGGTATATCCAACGAATTATCTGACCAGTACTACACAGAGTGGTCAAGGTCATTAAAACAGGGAAAGTCTCTGAAACCGGTACAGCCCAGAGGCGTTCACAACAACCTATGTCTAGATGTAATGCAATATTCTAGATGGGAGCTTGGAACAGAGAAAGGTCATTAGGCAATCCTAATGTATGAAGCTATAAACATGACATATGAACGTAAGATGTTACCAGTAAGGGAAACTAGGTGAGGGATATATGAGAACTTTCTGTACTACCCTTTCAACTTTTCTGTAAACCTAAAAGCATACTTAAAAAATGGATTGAATAACATTCATTTTCTAAAAAAAAAATAATTGATGTTTATTTATTTTTGAAAGAGAGAGAGTGTGAGCAGGAGAGGGGCAGAGAGAGAAGGAGGCATAGAATCCAAAGTAGGCTCTAGTCTCTGAGCTGTCAGCACAGAGCCCGATGGGGGTCTCAAACTCAAGAACAGCAAGATCATGACCTGAGCTAATGTCAGACGCTTAACTGACTTAGCCACCCAGGTGCCCCTAAAAAAACGCATTTTTCAAGGAAAATTCAGGTGAACAGAGAAGACAGATCTCAAAATGCTTGCTTCTTAGGAGCAGGGATTCAGCTGTCGGGAATCGTAGGACAAAAGATAATGACTTTCCTTTTTTTAAACTTGTAGTGGTTTCCAATAAAGTAAATTATGCACATGACTTTCTCTGCAAAGAAGAAGAAGGAGAAGGAAAAGAAGAAGAAGAGGAAGCAGAGGAGGAAGAGGAGGAAGAAGGAGAAAGGAAGGAGGGAGGAAGAGAGGAAGGGTAGGAGGAAGGAGGGAGAAAATGACAGGTTAACCTGCCTCAAATTGCCCAGGTTATAAGATAAAACTGGGGCTTAAACTGAATTCTTTCTGAAGCTAAAGCCCACAGGGTTAGTCACTTTTGCTTCCTTTTTGTTTAAAAAAAAAAAGGATGAAATGGCTAGAAGGGCAGCTAGGTATCTCTTGCTTAACTGTAAGAAATCTCATGTCTCATTCCTTCAGCAAATTTATTGAAAATGTATTCAGTGCCAGATGTTACTGAACCAAGTAACTCATTATGATTTTTAAAAGGGACTTGGAACTTGCCTCAAATGTTTGCAAACAGTTAAGTCAATTCTACCTGCTCCGCCTTCCAGTATTTCTCTAAAACTAATCTTCAGTAACTTCATTTATCACACTCTTCTGTGTCACCTTTGAGTTTTGATTTGCAAGGCCAGATCTGGGGGTGGAACTTTAGTTGAAGTCGATGGAAAGGGATTTAGTAACTCTACTAAAGAAAGTCTTGTCTGGAAGCATAGGAGGAAAATAACCTCTTGTGAACAGAGTGAGAAAGTTCTTATTGCAAAGTGTAAAAGCTTCTCTGCACATCACTTTATTCACTGGAGAATAATGATGATGATGATGATGATTACTACTATTATTCATTTTTAGGTCAGGGCATAGTATTATTCTTTAAATGTTTGAATGTATTAAAACATTAAAAATGTATTACCCATGTAGCTAAGAAAGGGAATGGGCTGGGTTATCTCCCTTTCTCTTTTTTTTCCCTTTTCTTTCTTTCTTTCTTTCTTTCTTTCTTTCTTTCTTTCTTTCTTTCTTTCTTTCTTTCCTTCCTTCCTTCCTTCCTTCCTTCCTTCCTTCCTTCCTTCCTTTCTTTCTTCTTTCTTTCTTTCTTTCTTTCTTTCTTTCATTCTTCCTTTCTTCTTTAGTAGCCCAGAGGGATGGTACTAATTTTCTGTGTAATTATTTTAAGACTGAGTTAGAGAATTATCTTGTTCTTGATTCTTTTCTCCTGTTGTGTTTACAATTGAGAAGGTGAAAAATCTTTTTAATGAATTGTGTCTAGACTAGAAACAGTTCTAAAGATTGAAAGCCAGCCGCTGGGGTCAGTTTGGTTGTGGTGGTTGTTTTAGAACACAGGCTGGGTTTTCAGGGTCTACGCAAGCTTCCTCTGCAGTTATCAGAAGGGGAAAAATGTCTCAACTATGAGTATTCATGAAAGTGCAGAAACAAAACACCAATATTTGTTTATGTGGAAGGATATTATGAACAATATTTAGAAAAACAGTCTTTTGAATTTATCCCTATAACAACTAATAATGTAGGAACACTACAAAAAGACATCCTTCTTTTAAAATCACTAATAATTGCCTTTATTGTTTCAATTGATGTAAAGTGACATAAAAGCCAGTTTTTCCCTTCCAAATCCCATTTAAAATGTTAAAACTACACCCAAATTACAGCATACATACAAAGTTACAATTAGGTGCACTTAGGTTGTCTTTTTAATTTTAATTACACCATATTTATATAATCATTTTATCCCTTTTAAGTCAAAGCAGTTATCATGTGAACTTGAGGGATTCTTTATATTATGCCATAGTAATCATCATATTTTACTGGATCATATCACATCATTTCACATGATTCATTGATGTTATAAGGAAAGCACCAGAACAAGAGTCAAGTCGTTGATAGTTTCCCTGAACATTAGCTAAATCACTCCGGATAAGCTAGGTGCAAGATCTTTCAGAGTTTCAACATTCTTAAATATAAAATAGGAATGATAACATCTGTTCTGCATTTTCCAGGGTCACTCTCAATGACAAATTACATGTCAGAATTTTTTGAAATTCTAAGATACCAATTATTTTTAAGGAAAGATTATAATTAAATATTTGAAATATAGGCCATCACTCTATTATAAAAGATTAAGCCTCTGCAAGCAAAGATTTAAATTTATTCATTTAAAAATATATAAAGTTTTATATGCCAATAAATTCATCTTTTATATATTAAGGCAAATTAAGAGGCCCTCAGAATTAAAGACAAGTATGATTTTCTTAATTTAAAAGAAGACGACATTTGACTTGTGTACCAAGCAAGTCCTGTCAACAGAAGATTAATAACATGCATTATTTAAAGACAACTTAACTTGGGAATCACTCAGTAAATAAGAATGATACATCATTAATTTAACATGTATCAATTATGAATATTCTTTCAATGTTATTGAAGATAGTTGATAACAATTTGCATAATCTTGTATTTTAAATACTAATTTTTATATTTTTGTTTACATGATCATTTTTCTTATTTCTACTTTGTGTATCTGAAAACTGAGCCCATTTTAACCTTTTTAATCACCTTAAAGGACAAATAATACATTATATATATGTCAGTGTAGAGGAGATTTATTACATAGGCTCTGAATTAGTATTTTTTTAAGTTTGTTGATTTATTTTGAGAGAGAGAGAGAGAGAGAATCCCACATGGTCTCTGCACTGTCAGAGCAGAGCCCAGCATGAGGCTCCGTCTCAAGAACTGTGAGATCATGACCTGAGCCAAAATCAAGAGTGGGATTCTTAACCGACTGAGCCACCCAGGCCACTCTGAATTAATATTTCTAACACATTATTTGTAAGTGCATTGCTAAAAAAGCAATCCTACAATAATTCTGCAGCAATATTCTCAGCTATTATCTTTTTCCTCTGTGACAAGTACGCTTTCACTTGAAACGTGACACTAAAACTTGATTCATTTCAGATCACACAATTCTAAGTTTACGGAAATTTAAATGAGAACTTGTTAGAAGCTTATCATTACTTATAAACCTACTTATAAATTCTGCAAAGCAGTTTTACAAATAATATCCTGGATGATTATTTAAAATATTTAGCAAAACAAATTGTTTTGATTGACAGAAGCATAATTTGGAAGCGACCATGTACATGCAACAGTATCAATACACTAAGTATGAGTTGTTACTTATTAAAAATAAATTCCTTAAGGATGGACAACGATTAGTAAGGTGCAATTTTAAAGGTCGTTATAAGTTTACATATACAACTATATATCTCTATATAGATATAATAAACGTAGTTAAAAATCAAACCAGCTCTCCTCCAAATAGATTCAGAAAGTGTTAGCAATGTACCTCCGTCTGTGTTGTTAAGTTGGAAAATTGTCAAAATCTCAAATATTTGCCTTACGCTTCGTTTTTATTTCTATAATTTGCTTAGTGTAAGATTAAGAAGTAAGATTTGTAATGCAGTAATAACATTTAATCCTATATACAACCCCGGGGCATCCCCTAACCATGGCAGGTAAGATATTCATTACTAATGGTCCTGTAATAAGCCTCATAATTCTTATAAATACATGAAATTTGTTGTCATATATACACACACACACACACACACACACACACACACACATATATATACATACATACATATACATATATAAAACTTACATTCTTTCATTGCAGTCTTAATTAAAATGATACTCTCATGGGAAAGCAGGTGTGTGTGGTCGGAGTTTTACAATGAATTAGAAAAACACCATGTTTTTCCAGGATGGATCCCTAAATAGAAGTCATGTCATACTGTTAGCTCATTACAGTCATGTTCTTAGTTTGGAATATTTCGAGATTTTATTGTAGATCCATAAGCTATAGAGCCTACAGTGGCTAAGTGTTTCTACTGAAATGCACAGAGGACAAATGTATAAAATCAGGAGATCTGTGGATTCATTTCAGTGAAAACTATAATTAATAACCAGATCAGATATTTATTTGGGTCGGCAAAGAGCATCATTTTTGTTTCTTCTATACAAGCCAATGGGAATCCAGATGATACATGGTTGCTTGGAGATCATAAAATCAAAAGAAAGAGGTAATATTCACACTTATTCACATAATACTCACATTTTTAACAACATCAAACTTATATACCCTGTTGTAACCATCTTCAGTACAGAAATCTAGCTGTCAGGAAGAATAGGTCAGTTGGCCCATCAGGCATTCTTGGCCCTTAACACTGACAATGCTGGTCTTTGTGATTTTTTTTCTTCTCTGTCATTCATTCTCATCTCATCAACTAACCTTTTAATTAACCATTCGACTAAGTGAAATAAAATACTTTCTATTATTTAAGTGCCAGCAATGTGTTAGAAACCATTCTAAACACTTTATATAAATGATCTCATTAACCTGTATCACTATTTCTTTAAAAATCCAAAAGTTTACACATTAGGAAACTAAATTTTGAACCAGTGAATTAGCAAGATTGGATTGAGAGAGCTGGTAAGCAACGGATTTAGTACTCAAACCCAAATATGTTTGAATGCAAACTGTAAAACTTCATTCTCGATGGCTGCTTATTTCTCCTTATGATGGAGCAATCTTGCTTGCATTTTTATCTGCATTTTTGGGAGCGGAGCCCTTTCTCAGTTATTCACTAGTACAACCAACAGTCTTATTGCAGATGAAAAAAAAAACTTAGTTTCAAAAACGTCAAATAACTTGCTCCAGTTGCTCGGAGAATAAAGACCACCACGGACTTGAACCTGGATCCTCCATATCTAAAGCACATCTTTTTTGCACAGAAGGTGTCCCTCTGGTTTCCCCCCCTCCCCCCCGCCCCGTGTGCCCACAATTCACTGGCTGAGCAAACGATGTCTTTGGAGTAGTTATTTCATTTGGAAGTTGCACTGGCTAAGTCCTTTATATAAAATCTGAAACATCTCACCATCATCAAGAGCATGCAGTAAGTCAGTCCAGGGGATGCGCTTTTCTTCAGTTCATTTATCCCACAAATAAACCTATGAAAGCTCTCATTTACCATTCCAGATAATCTTTTTGTTGGCATCGCTTACTACGGGAGCCCTTTCAATTATCACAGGGACGGCTGGAGATTTTCATTTGGGGCAAAATAACCTTTTACCTCTCACCTCAGCTCGTCAAAGCTACTTGCTGTTGTTGGGATCTAAATTACCCAGGAGTGAAAAATTGCAGCAACAGCGGAAGAAAGGGTTCACTGGGAGGTCAAAACCTTTCTTTTTCTGTTGTAGAGAAAAAGGTAGGTATTGTCGAGTATAAATTTACTTTGAAAGATGTTGGGGCAACCATGCAGTGGAATATAACATATCCTCTAAAATAATCTATTTGTCTTTTTCTAAACAAAGATAAATAGAAATGATATGCACATATGTTTGGTGTTCATTTATTTATTTTGAGAGAGACAGAGACAGAGACAAAGCAGGCGGGGAGGGGCAGAGAGAGAATTCCATGCAGGCTCCACGCTGCTGGCACAGAGCCCAACATGGGGCTCGATCTCATGGATGCTGAGATTGTGAGGTGAGCAGAAATCAAGAATCAGTCACCCCACATATGTGAATGTTTGCTTGAGTTGTCTGCATGGTAACTCTAATATTAGGTGAAACTTCTATGCACAGCATTTATTCAGATTCAATTTAATGTGAAATTAAGGAAGATTACAATCTGGGCATCAGTGAGGCAGGTTTATAATTGCAAGTCGCTTTACTCAATTCCCTCATAAAAATTTGGTTAAAATCATATCCCTCCCCACATCCCTCCCCCCCCCACCAGCCTTAAAAAGCTAAGAAAATAAATTGATTCCTTATTAACAAAATTTACTCAGCACTAAGCACAGTGCTCATAAATCGGTATAAAATGAATAAATGGGTAAACAAAAGGGTCATGGACAAATTCTTGACATCATTTACGATAGAGCATAAACAAAGAAGAAACAACTGTGGTGCCTGGGTGGCTCAGTCATTTGAGCATCGACTTTGGCTCAGGTCATGATCTCATGGTCTGTGAGTTCAAGTCCCGTGTCAGGCTCTGTGTAGACAGCTCAAAGCCTAGAGCCTACTCTGGATTCTGTGTCTCCCTCTGTCTCTCTGCCCCTCCCCTGCTTGTGCCCTTTCTATCAAAAATAAGTAAGCATTAAAAAATATTTTTAAAAAATGAAGAAGAAACAACTGTCATCAAAAGTGTAAAACTTTTCCCCATTTTTTTTTCCAGTCTGAGGACTTGAGTCCTTTAGAAGAGAGCGGAGACTGCTTCAAAAAACAAAACCTCTATAAAATTGCTTTCAAGATATTAGGCCTGGCTAGTTTTTATTTCCACAAGCTTGGTTAAAATCATAGAATTGTTATTTCCAATTTTCAGTTGACTCTCCATTTTTTTTAATACATGATTCAATAAAAGTTTTGTTATCACCTAACATACTCACAGTGCCTTAGAGTTCAAGGTAATGGATTTGTCCTGTTATATTTGGAGGGCCCTTTTTCTTACATGAGTGATAGAAGGATTGGCCACGTTGCTTCAAATTCTTCTGTTGCGTATACTAATGCTTTCCACACATCACACTTCACTCCACAGGATCTTGGCAATGTGGACTCTCTTCTGCTTTGATAATTCTGAATTTGCTAATAGTTATGGTATTTTGCATGTCTCACAGATGCAGTTGGTATTCTGCTCTTGAGTCCTCTCCAACCATAGATGTGTAAAAGTTTAAAACATGATTTACACTCAAACATCCTTAAAAGTACTTTTTTTCCCTTTTTTCTTACAAAGAGGACTTCATATAATCTTCACAGCAATTAAAAAATATGTATGCTGATTTTATTTTATAGAGGAAGGCACAACGCCTATTGTAGCATAAGTGCTCAACAAGTCATTATTAAATGACTAAAGAAAGCTGAAAGAGTTAAGTGACTTTTCTAAGTTCACATAGAAAGTGAATGTCACTTTCATGTTCTAGTTTGGAAACTGAACCATCTAACTGTTTCTAACCTACCCTTGGAATATTGGGAAAGCATGTATTGAGCACAAGTTTTCTGCTTGTGGGAGAAAAGTGCTCAGAATTCACTTGTGAGTCAGCTATTTTGCCTAAGGGCTCAGGCATCTTTGAGTTCACCTAGGCATGAAGACATGATTTTTATTTACCTAGATAGTTGATTTATTAAGGGTTGTTGTTTCCTAATATTGTAGTATTGTTTTTTGTTGCCTTTTTAATAAAGCAGAGTAAGCAAGTAGAACTTCTGAATCATATTATTCTGATCTATTTTCTTGGAATAAGATTCGCAAATGATGGGTCTTTAATTTTAACATGAATCACTCTGCTAGTCCTTCCTTACCTTTATGACTTAAAGACATTCATAATAGTTTCAGAGAGAGAGAGAGAGAGAGAGAGAGCAGGAGGGGCAGAAAGAGAGGGAGAGAGAGAGAATCCCACACAGGCTCTGCACTGTCAGTCCTAATGTCGGACTCAAACTCACAAACGGTGACATCATGAACTGAGACAAAAATCAAGAGTCAGACGCTTAACTGACTGAGCCACCCAGGCGCCCCTCAATATCCTTGCTTTAAATAATGGTATATGAGATCATTATATTCCTAAAAGAAAGTATATAGATTGCAATGGACACTGAAGATTGTTCTCTTGGCATCAATTTTTCCTCCTTCCTTTGTGAATCTAGCCCTGCTCTGTATACCAGGTGCATCTGTAAAAACTGATCTCATCTCCACTTTGGGCATTAGGCTTAGTCTAGGCAAAGACAGTCAGCCTTGAATTCATCACCAAGTGACTCCTGAAGTCACAATGAAGGCAAGGGCCTATATTTCTCTGTCTCTTGACAAATATGACTCTTGTGATTATCTCTTGCTGTAGTACAAACACCCCCCAAATTTAATGATTCAAACAACCATTATTTATTTTATTCATGAATCTGCAATTTGGACAAGGCTAGGTGACAATGCCGTGCCTGTGTTCCATATGGCATTAGCTGGAGAAGGAATGGAAGACTAACTTCCAAGATGGTTTAGTCACAAGGATCGTAATATGGTGCTGGCTGCTCCCTAGGAACTTTGCTGGCAGCCCTCAGTTGCTTTTCACGTGGGGCTTGCTCCAAGGGCTGATTACGCTTTTAAATAATATAGTCACTGGCTTCCAAAACCAAGTGTTCAAAGAGAGAGAGATCAAAAGTACCAGTCTTTTAAGGTCTGGTCCTGAAAGTTGGCACAGAATCCCTTCTGCCATATTCTATTGCTCAGTTAGTCAGGAAGCCCACTTAGATTCAAGAGGAGGTTACATAGACTTCATCTCAAGATGGGAGGAAGGTCAAGTTATTCATGGTCATCTTTAATGTTACACAATGAATAAGAAAGCCTGACCATTGCTATCTTGCAATCAAGAGAGGAACAAGCTTTAAAATAAATTTAACCTACTGGATTCAGAGCTGAAAACAGAAAGGTCCTGGTTTCTTGAAAGCAGTGAGCTACTCACTCAACCTATCCTGGAACCTTCGTTATGGCTAGGCTTCCATTTCTGTAAGACAATCAACGAATTCATTTTTAGAACAAATCTAAGTCGGGATATTTTTAAGTTGCTCTTTATAACATTCTTATACAGAATTATGGCAGGATTTAGAAGACAATCTAAAGTTTTGACTGGTTTACAATAAAAAAGCCTTATAGTTAAATCTCTGTACACCCAAAACTAATATAACACTGTATATTCATTATATCTCAATTAAAAATTTAAAAATAAAAATAAAAGAGATAATACATTAATAAATTATAATTAAAATGGGAAAAGGAAGTATAAGAACCATTAAAAGAAGGAGAAATACAAAACCCCCACTGACCTAATAGGGGTTAGGGGGGCTGAGCCTCTGAATACCCACACAGTTGAAAATCTCTGTATAACTTTTGACTACCCCAAAACTTAGCTACTAATAGCCTACTGTTGATCAGAAGCCTTACCAGTAACATAAACAATTGATTAACATATATTTTGTATATGTATTGTATACTATATTTTGTAAATGTATTGTATACTATATCCTTGTAATAAAGTAAGCTAGGGCAAAATAAATACTATCCAGAAAATCAGAAGGAAAAGAAAGTACATTTACAGTGCTGTACTATATTTACTGAATATATGCAGTTCAAACGTGTGTTGTTCAAAGGCCAACCGTATTTAATATCTGTTTATTTCATATGAGTCGTACTAAATTAATTATTAAACATCAAAAGAACAACTGAAGTAACGTAATTAATAATATGTCAATTCTCTAGAGCCCGATGAAAATTCTTTTATTATCACGGGTGGATAGTCATAAATTACTTGATTTGTTTGTTCTACAACCTCTGTAGCAGATTTTTAACTACATACTAATTAATGTGCTAATGGGATTTGAACATTAATTGGTATCTTACAAAGTCTTGAGAATTATTTAAAAATTGTGATGCTATACAAGTCTTAGAAATAGTTGACTGATTTGTCACGTTATCAATCAAAAAAATGTTAATATCAGAAAGTTCCAAATCTGCCATCAATAATAATTTGGGCCTAGTGTTATTATCATTAGTAAAAATTACTAAATTCCACAAAATTATTTTCTATTTGCGCATACTGATTTTTGTTAATTCCAGTTGTCTTATTGTCAAATGGAAATAATAGCCAGAGGAGCTGTGAAATTTATTTCCTTCCTTCTTTCCCCTTCCCCCTTCCTTCCTTCCCTCCTTGCTTCCTCCCTTCCCTCCTTCCTTCCTTTCTCCCTTCCTTCCTTCCTCCCTTCCTTCCTCCCTTCCTTCCTTCCTCCCTTCCTTCCTCCCTTCCTTCCTTCCTTCCTTCCTTCCTTCCTTCCTTCCTTTTTTAAAATTATTGACTTCTTGGTACAAAGAACTGAATCGATAGTACTGTTTATATCCACTGAGATGGTGGTGTTAAAACTGTTTCTTTATAAGTATTATCTGAGGAATTTATGTGACAGAGTCAAACGCCACACTTCTCGAGATTCTACTTTGATGATTGTGGATGAAATCTGCAAATTTCAAATGTGTCTGAAATTAACAAGTGTCTGAGGTAACTCTGTGCAAGGATGACTCTTAGAGAAAAGACCTGGTTAGTGGTAAGAGGGGAATGGAATGAAAGGAAAAATCAAGAAAAGAACTAAATGTGATCCAAATATAACTAAACATAGATCAGTTAGCTCACAACTTGCCAAAAGTATAGGTTTTAATTCCTAATGATAACCATGAGATGCTGCAGTGTTTTATTTTATTTGTTTTTTTTTTTTTAATGTTTAATGTTTATCTATTTTTCAGAGAGTCAGAGACAAAGATGAGAAGGGGAGGGGCAGGGAGGGAGAGGGAGACACAGATCCAAAGCAGGCTCAAACTCATGAACCATGAGAGATCATGACCTGAGCCAAAGCTGGATGCTTAACTAACTGAGCACCCAGGCTCCAGAGATGCTACAATGTTTTAAATCATGTCCTAAATCATTAGATAAAAATTTGGTCAATATAATGTTTTTGCTACAGCATTCAAGTATGGTTGAAACATTTTTAAAGAAAGGAAAAACATGATTTTGATGACACTTAACTGATACCAGAATAGTTTCTGAGAATGAAGTAACATATTATTTTTAAATTCATATCTGAAAAAAAACAACATTGTCTATGCAATATACTGAAGTAGGGATGTGGCTTGGTAAAAATTATCCTTAACATTTTTAAGTGACTCATACAATAAAGTATGTATACATATAAAATCCTGAAAACAATAGTGTATAGAATAAAATGAGAGTACCAGCCCCATCCGCCACCATCCTCTTTATCCCCCCCCCTTTTCATTAAGTTGACTGAGTCAAAACTGTGTCATTTAAATACAGACTGTTATTTGGAACCCTAAAAGCAGTATTTTACTTCCTCGGAATGTAAATGTCCTCATTTTTAAAAATAAGGACTTTTATGGGATGGTTACTAATGTTTTAAATGACTCCTTCCTCTCTCTTCCTAACCCCCCACCCTCACACCCATACACATCCAATCATTACACTCTGATGTTCGTCACACACACACATACACACAGACACACACACTCAATCACATCCATCCAGAAATATTACATGTTTGATATCATTTCAGAAGATTTGCATATAAGATAATTCAATCTATCAATATGTACAATTAGCTCTCTCAATGCCAACATCCTCGTCATCATATGCGGATATTTGGAAACGACTAAACAACAAAATAAATATTCTGATTCTGTATTTCACATATTTTGCCAATGAAAGCGATGAATTTGAATATAGGTTTCATATTGCTGAATCCATTAACTGACAATATGAGATAATCTTTTGTCTTCCCTCCAGTCCAAGTATTTAATGTTTCTTTGAGAAACAGAAGAGTTTTGGTACCAACACAGGGGCATCTCCTATACTGATGAATAAATCTGGAAATAATATGTGTTAAAAAGCTGCTTTAGTCTCCATTGTAAAAATTAGGAAAAAATAGTTTTGACAGGGGAAATATAACAAAAAGCATGTAATAAATGTAAATATTATGCCTGTCACAATAGTGAACAGATATAGAATAAATGAAGTAATGTGAACTTACTACAATTTTGTCCTATAGACCCTGGTGTATATCATTTTTACTATACCAGATAAGAATCTAACACCACTGTATTTCTGAAAAAAAAAGTTATGGCCTCTTTGGTATTGTAAATTGACAAAATTTTCTTCTTTCAGTCAGAGTTTCATTACCAGCTTATGAAAGTATTATAACTTTGCATATAGAAAATTTTACACAAATAGATGATACTTCACAAAGGATAAGTTGGGATCGTATTTTACCGGGTGGTCTCGCGTGCAGAAAATATTCAGCATGCTGAGCACATGGAGAACATGTCCCTGCATAAATGGTGAACATTAGAATCATTAACATTTAAAGAGGCAACTCTGGGGGGAAATAAGGAATGGAAGTTCAAAGGAAAGTTGGAGATTGAACAGTTTAGAAAATGTTCCTCTTCTTTTTACTCTTCCTTATTCTATCTCATCTCCATCTTCAAAACCTACTTCCTGAGGCTAACCAGTAGGGTGAGACTCTGATTAAAGCACATGATACTGAAGAATTAATACTCTGTAGACTTGACTCCCTCTCACGGTGCATTTACTTGCTGGGAGTGGTAAAATCTTTAATTCGGTGACCTTGGGGCCTGGCGTATCATGCGCCAGGCTTCCGTCGCTGGGCCAATCCCTCCCTTACACATATACACACATACACACATTAATTATTGCCTACAACATCAGTCCTAACAAGTCACAAACGTTAACCCGTACCAGTTCAGCTTAGCGATATCAAAAGCTATCTATCCTTCTTCATCTCCAGGTTCGATTGTAAGCACAAAATGCAACAGTGAAGTATCATCTTGGTGAATGTCTAGGAGGTTGTGTTGACTTATCAGCTTGTGTCAACTCAGCCTAAAAAGAGAACTGGGTCTAACATAGGAACTCCTGAAAATCGATTCCAGTGATGAAAAGCAAAAATACAAGTCTGTTTCTGAGAAAGCTAACTAAGTTTAATGTTCTAACCAGGGAGATGTACTTCTACACAGAACCCTATACCATCATGGACTTCTTTTCCAAGGGAATGCGTTGTCGACAGCACCGTCATATTATTAGGACTTTTACGGCTAAACCCTGTTACATTAATTCCAACACCCTGAGTTCTACCTGACAGTGGTTTTCGTTAGTGTGTAGCTCCTCAATATGAATAAATATAAGCATCATAAAGAATAGTCCCTTCCACAGCCTTTCTCTTCAGTTAACTGGTCTCAAGATCTCCTCAGATTTTAAAATCAAGTATTAAGGATTCTATCTGGAAGAGAATCCCTGGAAGCTGGCCAGGGAATCCCTGGAAGCTGAGGCAGAAATCCTGTGCTCTACAACAATGGTTGACAAAAATGAGATTTATGATGTTGGAAAGCCATGAGTCCTCCCTGTATTTTTTTTTTCTCTGTAAAATATGAAAAAAAATCTTGTCAGGCCCGTAAGAGTTGTTACAAGGTTTCCAAAAACAAAAAGTATTTGAAATGAATTTGAAGCACATTATAATAAAAGATATTACCATTATCAAAATAATTACTGTTATTTGATAGGAAGTTTCTCCATCAGGGAATCTCTACTGAAAAGACTATAAGAAGTGACCTTAGATAACCAATGACAAAGCGTATCTTATATAGCATTCTAAAAAGATGCTCAAACAGCCATGTTTCCACTTTCTAGAAAATACAATTTGACTATTTATTCAAACTCAATCTTGCCCTTTACTCATCTAATCTTGATAGGATTGTTTAATCTTGTGAAACTCTCACTTTCCAAACTTGATTTTTTAAAATTGGTATTTTCTTATGTAACGGCCCTCTCTTTCAGCCTTATTTATTAGTGTCCTTTTTTTTTTTTCTCCCACCCCTAACCATTGGAGTGCCTAATCTGAGTCCCTTGTCCCTTGCCTTCTCAGTCTATACTTATTTCCCTAGGTGATTGCATTTAGGATTATAATTTCAAATACCATCAAACACTAATAAAAGTTTATCACACTCAAATATTTCTCTTCTCTTAATTCAATATAACCATATTCATTTGCCCACTGTACATCTCCAGTTGAGTGGATAACGGGCAACATAAAACTATTTTACTGAATCTCTAAAGCTTCATCCACTTCTCACGAACATACACAGTCACCCTCACCTCATTTGTTCAGTTTGCATGACCTAAAAACCAGGGAGTTATCTTTGATTTCTTTCTCCCTCAACACCCACACACATATATCCTCAGAATTAAGTAGAAATATTGATAACACCTGAGTTTTATTTCAGTGTTAGAAAAAAATGATAAAAATGGTTTGCAATGGACAGTATTGTGGAAAAATAATGTTGTTCTCTACTTGTATTCTACCAAGCCAAGCCTTCAATAAACTCCATACATATGAATCAAATAGATAATGTTTGATGTCTGACTATAAATGCTTAAATGGAAGAAACAGCCTTTTGCTCACAACCCACAGTTAATTTATGCAATAGACATTTATTGTTAAGAGACTGTTGTACACATATTAATGGCCCATCAAAGATATCATGTCCTGATTCCCCAAATCTGTGAATATGTAACTCTACATGGTAGATGGGACTTTGCAGTGTCATTAAGTTAAGGATCTTTTGCGGGAAAGATTATCCAGGTGGGCCTAATACAATCACAATAGCCCTAAGAAGTGACAGACAGAAGGGTCAAAGTCAGATGAGGAGGTGTGATGAAAGAAGCAGGGGTTGAAATGACAAGAAGGAGACATGAGCCAAGGAATGTAGGCAATCCCTGGAAGCTGGGAAAGGCAAAGAATCAGGTTCCATCACCTTCAGAAGGAACACAGACCTTGATTTTAGGACTCCTGATCTTTAGAAACTTAAGATAATAAATCCATGTTTTTAGAACTGTGAAGGAATAAATTCATAGTATGTTAAGCCACTAAATGTGTGATAATTTGTCACCACAATAAAAAACAAAGAAACAAATAAAAAATTACTATTGATTCTGTGTGATGAGCCCAGTTCTAGGTGATAGAAATCCATAGATAAACAAAATAGAGGACCCTGTTCAATATTTTGCTCTAGGCTTGACATAAATTCAAGTCTCTTTTTACAACAACTTTACAAGGCAGCTATAATTAGACCCTTTTAATAGATGAAGAGACCGAGAGTCAGACTAATGTGTCACACAGCTAATAGGTGAGCCACCTGTCTCCAGAGCCTGTGTTCTTTATACTCATTATCCACTTTACGTCTTCCAAACAATGAGAGAGTACATGGTAGTGTAACGTAGGATTATGCACGAAAGAGCCATTTGCTGCCATATGGTTTGTTAGGCGATTATGGAGGGAGATAGGAGAAAAGAAAGCAAGTAAAGAGAAGAGGCTTAATTCGCATCAATACATTTATACATCTGAAGAGTCAAAATGGAACTCACATAACACAAGATGAATCCATCTATGTACCCAAATCCACTAAAAAATAAAACAAAACTTTTCCATTTTATTCAAATATTCTTTGGTAGCTAACTGCCCACAGGCACTAATTTCAGATTTTTGTTTGTGTTTTCTATGTGGCTTTTTATGTATGTTTCAAAAGACTAAGACAAAGCAGAAATGATGTCATTACAACATTTTTCTTAACACACTTATCGCTAGTTAAGTATTTGGGAAATCATTGTGTTAGAGTGGATTTTAGTAATTACTTAAGAGGCCAGTGATAGAATTCTCTCTTCTCATCTCAAATGCTTTCTCTGCAACCATTTCCCCATAGTACTTACTTCACTTTTTCCTGTTACATTTGCTCCTGGACGTAGGTTTCCATTAATGAAGCTGGCAATTTGGGGGATGCGTATTTCTCTTTATCAGCTTTGCCTATAAACAGACGACTAATGATAACTACTTTCATTCTACTTCAAAGCTACTTTAATTCATGGATAAAGTTCATATTACTTGATATTTAGTGATAACATGTTATATGGACTGTGAAATTTTTGTTACTTAAAAGGAATAGAAAGAGCCTGGGAATATACAGAGGTGGGTCGGGTTTATAGTCTCTGAATGTATTTAACAAATGAGAAAAATATAAACTGGTTCCCTGCATTTTATGGAAAAAAATACTCAGAAATTTTTACCTCTTCATCTTGAATAAGAAAGAATAATGCTTGAATTGCATTAAAATTATAGACACTGCTTTATGTTAGGAGATACAATTTTAACTAATCTGGCTTTTTAAATAATAGGAAAATTTAAAAGGAAGGATAAAAATACATTTAAAAAAGCTATTTGTGGATAAAATATATTAATACATTTCCACTTGTGTTGAATACATATTTTGGTCAAAAGCAAGTTGAGGAACCACAAGATTCACAGAAGTTGCTCTTAGCCCTGGGCTCATCTTTATTATTATTATTATTATTATTATTATTATTATTGTTGTTGTTACTGTTGTTATTACTAATTGGAAAACATATTTCTTAAATAATGAAAAAAAGTATCCCTTCATAAAGCATGTCTTGCCTGAAGATTCTTTGACTAGGGTGAAAACAATGTTTTTTCAAGCTCATTACTTCCTTTCCCTAAAATAATTCATTTTAAAAAGTCATTAGCCTAATAGAAAGGAATTGATAGAGGGCCTGTAGGGATTCTACTCTAAATCTCAGGGATTTGCCTCATTAAAAGTCAATTGCAGAACCAAAGCCTCATCATGTACGTGTGTATATGAGGGAGAGACAGTGAAAGAAAAGTATGGATATATAAATCTTGCCCAATTTTATTTAAATATTTCTGAAAACTAAAAATCATTTTAAATGATATTAACAAAGAATTCTTCTTTGAGACATTGATATTTTTCTAAACAAAAATATAGTGTTACTTCTGGGTGTTATTGTTATAAATCTCCAAGAGCTAAGTCTCATTATGTCTCATAGCCAGGTTAGAAATTTCATTTTCTAATAGTTTCCTTATAAATTAAGCCTTAAAATTGCCTCCATTATTTCTATGACTCCACCACAAATTCAGCAATGAGCGAGCTTAATAAATTGGAAACATTACCCTACGATGTATATGTCATGGAAAGCAAATAAATATATGCCGCCTGCGCATTTAGTTTTTCATTCTAAGAAAAAGAAAGGAGTTTGCTGAAAATGGAAAGCTAAGAATCTTGGAAAACGATGGTAATAACATACCTAGCACTTTTTTAAGTACTTCTTTTCCCATTATCGTAAGCTATGTAAACACCAGTGTGCTTGATAACCTGGGCTTTATAAGAAGCACTACCTGGAAGACAGTGAAATAATCGATGTCTGTTTCTTCTCTCATTGGAGTCTTGATGAGCTATGTTTCTATCAACTGATGTTACTTCCAAAGATTTCATGTCAGAGGACGAAGACCATACGGACAAGGTCATCCTTGACAGTAGACAAAGGAAATGGCCACAATGACATAATGATGTCTACAGTTGTTTCAGAGAAACAAAAGTAAAATCTGAGACGGACGTTGCCTTCTCTTGTACCTAGTGAAGCAGTTTTTTCATTAATGAAAGGAGGCAATCTATTCAATGTCTTAGAACATATATCTTGTTGGGGGCGCCTGGGTGGCTCAGTAGGTTAAGCATCTGACTGTTGATTTTTGCTCAGGTCATGACCTCACAGTTCGCGAGTTTGAGCCCCACCTCAGGCTCTGTACTGACAGTGCAGAGCCTGCTTGGGATTATCTCCCTTTCCCTCTGCCCCTCCCCTGCTCGTTCTCTCTCTCTCTCTCTCTCTCTCTCTCTCTCTCTCCTTCTAAAGAAATTAGCAATACTCAAAAAAAGTTTCAAAAAGAATACATGTCTTGGGTATTGCCATTATGTCCTTCTTCTGGCTATTTCTTCTGAAATTATCTTTTACCAATTAAATTTTGAATATATAAATGCTATGACAGATATTGCTTTCTTCTTTAGGTTCAAAAGCAGCAGTTGGGTTTGTAGGGCACACATCAGTTGAAAACATGTCATATAGTCAAAGGCACTAGTTGAATCTCAGAGCTATAATCAAAAGCTGATATATAAATGACATGTCCATAACATTGGAGGATCAGGCCTGCAAGGAACTTAAAATGTGGGGAATAGATAGATAGATAGGTAGATAGATAGATAGATAGATAGATGGAAAGATATTCTGACATGACAATATCCGAATAATGGCTAAGAACATAGTCCACGATATGTAGATAGATATAGATATAGATATAGATATAGATATAGATATAGATATAGATACACAAAATATATATATTTGCTGCTTATATTATTTGTAAATCCCTTCTGATTCAGTGATCATTCTCGGGAAGACTACCTGAATAATCTAATACTAGGTAAATTGCAACAGGGCACCCAGAGATTCTTACCAATCATTTTTTTAAAAACAAATTTTTGAAGTAACTATCAATTACTCAAAAATATACAGAGGGAAAAATAAGGAGTGTAAGTGACTTATCGAAATTGAGCTAGGACATGGAAAAATGCAAAAGTTTTTTGGTTTCATGGCAGGTCCTTACAGTGTTTCTTGTCCTCTTAATTATGTGAATGTATTTAGGGAAAATAACGTAGTAGTAGGGGTTAAATAAAAGTCTCATAAACAGAACAAGGCACCTTTAAACGTGCAGGCTTTTTACAAATACATTATTATAGGAATTCTCAGGAGACAGACTCTCAAATTGCGCTGACTCAAGTTCAGGATCCATGATACGATTTGTTTCCACCACCTTAATCCGACTGACAATGCTTTATGTTCTGTTTTGAGTTTTTCTTTTAGTAACTCTCCTGAAATAAATCTGAAAATAGAAAGCAGCAAACCCCTGATTAAGCAGGTCTACAATGTAGGAGTGCCCTGAATTTGTATGGAACAGGGAAACTATTTCTATCTTTGAAATTTTATGAGTATATTCGATTCAATTCAGAATACAATTCAGTTCAGGGCGCCTGGGTGGCTCAGTCGGTTGAGCGTCCGCCTTCGGTTCTGGTCTCGATCTCACTGTTCTTGAGGCTATGAGTTAGAGTCTCCTGTGGGGCTCTGTGCTGACAGCTTGGAGCCTGGAGCCTGCTTCGGATTCTGTGTCTGCCTCTCCCTCCGACCCCTCCCGCGCTTGTGCACTCTCTCTCTCTCTCTCTTTCAAGAATAAATAAACATTTTTTTTTATTCACTAGTTATTGGGGCACCTGGGTGGCTCAGTCGTTTAAGCGTCTGACTTTGGCTTAGGTCATGATCTCACGAGCCGAGATATCGAGCCCCATGTCAGGCTCTGTGCTGAAACCCCAGAGCCTGCAGCCTGCTTTGGATTCTGTGTCACCCTCTCTCTCTGCCCCTCCCCTGATCATGCTTTTTCTCTCTCTGTCAAAAATAAACAAAAATTAAAAAAAAAAAATTAAAAAAGAAGAGTCTTTCATTTAATAGATGATCATTAAATCACTGTTGGGACAAAAAATACCCTTTTACTTTATTTTTTATTTCTTCAAATGTAATTGATTGTCAAGTTACCTAACCTACAGTATATACAGTGTGCTTTTGGCTTCGGGAGCAGATTCCCATGATTCATCACTTACATACAACACCCAGGGCTCATTCCAACAAGTGTCCTCCTCAATGCCCATCACCCATTTCCCCCCTCCCCCAGCACCCACCCCCCATCAACCCTCAGTTTGTTCTCTGCACTTAAGAGTCTCTTATGGTTTACCTCCCTCTCTGTTTGAAACTATTTTTCCTCTTCACTTCCCCAACCTTTTAAATGTGCAAAGCACTTATCCCTTCATTGTTATAATGATAAAAATAATTTAATTTAGTTTTAGACAGCTTTCAGTTCAAAAAGGAGAGAAAGAACTTGGAAGTTGGCCTGTTTGTGCTTGGTTAATATATGTATGTCCTATCCTAAAGAAATCTGATCTCACTTCAATATTTGCAGAAAGATATGCCATTTATTAAAAGCGCAGGGGCAGTCATTTTATTGCAAGTGTTCTTTGCGTAACAAAATAGATCCATTCAGCAAATATTTATGGAGCATCTTCTGAGCTCCGGGCAATGAAAGAGATAGAGGAGATTCAGAAATGAATAGGATAAACTGAATTTCTTTAAGAAACTCATAATCCTATGTGAGAGGTATACATTGGAAACACTGCAATACAAATTCCACTCATGTAAGAGAATTTTAGTACAATTTTATAGGGACATTGAAGAAAGAGTGATTAACTCTGACAGAGAAGCCTTGGAAAAATCTTCACAAAAACGTTTACATTTCTAGTGGGTATAAAGGGACAAACAGATGATTTAAAGGCAAAGAAGTAGCTGAAAACCCCTGAAGAATTTATCTTGGAGCGGTGAATTCATTGGATATTTGCATGTGATTCCCTTTATGAAATAAAATACCAATGGCAACACAAAATTCCATCTTAGGGATATTGTAAGTAAGGTAAACATTTTTCTGGTTTTGGTTTAGAAGATCATTAAGTAACATTGGTGTTTACCCATGTCTATTTACATACTGATCCATCAGGACAAAGGAGGAAAGGACTGGAACATAATCTTCTCTGACACTAATGTTTCTTACTGGTGCGGTTATTGACATATTAGGTGGGAAAATTGTGTTTTGTAGGATATTTCATATCCATGGATCTCAGATGCTACGTACAGGTCATATACTCCAGTTATTTTGCAACAAAAACACATTTTTACAGTTTCAATATACAAAATGAGTATGAAGGAATGGGTGCTTATGGCACCTTGTTGAGAAAACTGAAAACCCATAACATGGTTTGGTAAAACCTTGGGTCAATGTAACAACCCTATGTTAACCTGCTCTCTGGAGAAAAGTCCTCGAAATTTTTCACACAACTTTTTAAGTTTTCCTAATATGTGTCTGGTAAGGCTATACTTCTGAAGGCCTAACTATCACCATTCCTTTACCGGGAGTTGTCTTAAGAGACAAAACATGGCAAGGAGAAAGAGGAGGAAATGGAGGAGGAAGAGGAGAAACTTCCAACCCCTTACTTTTAGGAAACAAAACTAATCTCATTGTGCTTTGCATCCTAATTTATCTTGGTCTAACCCATGAATTATAAGAAAACTTCAAAATCTCCCTCTTTAACACACTTGATTCCCATATGTTTTTGGATCTACCCTAATCTCCCCCATTGTCCCACTTCCTTGACCTCCTTCTGGGAATTCCGTCCATGACTGTTTCACCGTCTGTGGCTTTGATGAAAACATTGCACGTCTCCATCTCTGTGAATGTAATCCTGCACATCATTCCCACTCCCTTTCTCCTTTGTCCCTCTCCAGTAGATGAGCCTCACATAATCTAAATCCCTGTTAGACCTGGCAAGAAAAGATGGCTAGAAAATAAACAAGTTTCTTCAGGATAAATCACTACTACAGGTCCATCATCGCTGACAACCCTATTCAACCACCCTTTACAAGAATCATATCTCGGGGCACCTGGGTGGCTCAGTCGGTTAAACCTCCAGCTTTTGACTTCAGCTCAGGTCATGATCTAAGGTTTGGTGAGATCCAGCCATGCTTTGAGCTCCAGGTGGATAATGCGGAGGCTGCTTGGGATTCTCTCTCCCTCTCTCTGAGCCATTCCCTGCTTCAAAATAAATAAATAGACTTTTTTTTAAAGAATCATATCTCTCCTCCTATTGGACTATCAATGTTTTTTTTTTCCCCCTATTTACTTTTGGAAAACACAGGCATTCACATTAGAACTATTTCATCAGACTAGCACCAAATGTCTTCACTTGCATTAATCTCTAGAACTATTCCTTGCTTTTCTCTATAAAAATTGAAGGATCTCTGCCTGCTTTTATCCAAGTCCAGGTCTTGTTACCAGTATATTCAATATTAATTGTGAGAAAAAATAGTTTTAGCAGTAATTACTAAATAATTTCCCAGCAAGAGATGAAGTCTAAGAGACTAAGATAAGTAATTTATCACTTAATGTTTTTATACCATGATTAGAGCATATTATCAAAAGTAGGAAGCAAACACGGTGTGGAAAAAATATTCTTCCTGAAGTTAAAAATCACAGGTAGAAATGCCAATAAAACTTAATGTGTCCATCAAGGCTAAATGCTAATGACAAGATAATATAAATACTTGGAAATCAGACCCTTAGTAATGATATTTGATATTTTGCACGCTGCAAGTAGGAATAGACTAAATAAACTACGTTTATTCTAATGTATTATATGTCTGAGATCAATTCTAAACTTGCTTTTCTGAAAAACATACAATCTAGGAGGGAATACATACATATCTCAGAGTTGATCCAGTTTTATTTTTATACTCTGTATAACAAGATAAAATGTTAAGTATGCCTGCCACGTGAGGAAAGAGACACAGTATTTCAAGGCAAAGCAGTTAGTTGCAATGTTAACTTTGCTCTTTTTCCCACTGTTAGTTTGTCCCCTCCATTAGGCATATTATCTCACCGCAGCCCAAACCATTTGAGTTCTGAATTTATTGTTGGCATTTTCTCTGATAGGCATGGCGTTCCTGGCTCTTATTTTTCTCTTTCTAAACTTGTAAACCTTACAGTTAATTTTAAAACATTAACGACTTTGCTGCTAGTGTTGTCAGTCTCTGAACATCTGGCCAAGCCGAGAGAAAACGTTTCTTCTATGTCAATAGTTTTACTCTATAAAAGGAAGTGGTGTTCTTAAATATGTCCTTCTTTCCAAATATCCACGGTTTTCATCATATGACTGATTCCCATCTACTCAAGCCCAAACTGCTTCAAATGCCCCCTCCAGCCCTTCTGTTTTTATCTACCTATTCAAAGTCATCTCATGAATTACGAATTCTTCTGAAGGTCATTTGGTCATGATCTTTTCCTCCAAGACCTTCACTCCTTTCTCGAATCCTCCTTTCTTTAGCATTTGAGCCCACCCCCAATCTGATAAGAACAGTGTTTCTGGTCTTCTCTCTTACCACTTTCCCACACGATCCAAGTGTTCTACAAATTATCTTGCCGCCTGCTTTTCCTTTCCTTTCTCCTCCTTTCCCACCACTGGGAATGCTTTTCTCTTAGTCTCTTTTTATTGATCTTCCCATCTGCCCTCCACTTATTCAACTGAGTACAACCCTCCACAGGCTATCTACATATAGGTATTTAAAACCCAATATACCTAAAATTTAATTTAATTATAGGTATTTAATACCCAATATATCTAAAATTTAATTTAATTATAGGTATTTAATACCCAATATATCTAAAATTTAATTTATTATTTTGTTAGCGCCCAAACCTACATGCCTCTAATCTAATTGTGGCTTGTGTCCCATGGCGAGAGCACCACCAGAAAAAGAAAAAAAAAAAGCCATCTAGGACAAACATCAAACATCGGAAAGCACCCTTGCCTGCTACCTCTTCTATAAATCCATTTTTATATGTCATTTATTTATTTATTCATTTTTGAATATGTCCTTTCTACTGTGTTCCCTACAAATACTGTCTTAGGTCAAGTATCTATCGATTTTCACCAAGGTGACTATGACAATAGGTGTCTCTGCTCCCCAGTCATTCCATCCACTCAGTAGCCACTAGCGTGGGCACCTATTTCTGCAGGTCTCGCGAGGAAATTACGGACAGTATCTTTCAAACTAAACTTACAACTGACATCTCTCTCACACACGGTCTCCCTCTCTATGTCCTCCAGGTTTAAGGGCATCCCAGTGAACCTGATCTTGCGAGGCAGTGATACCAAGGGGTAGCGTTCTGGAACCAGCTCGTTACTGGCTTGTGAGACTGGTGTGTGCACATCTCTCCCAACTCCATACTCAGGGACATCATGTTCACAGCTTATAATTTGCCTTCATGGGGAGATTTATACCACGGAAATTGGCAAGGCCTACAGTTCAGTACGTTTGATTTTCCCTCTTATCAGGGAGGTAGTTTACCGGCACATCGCTGTCTGGGGGCATCCACCATGAGAGTTATTCATCTTTTCCACTCCATCTCAAACATGTCTGCTTTTTTTTAAATAATTTTTTAAAACATTTTTATTTCTTTTTGAGAGACAGAGAGAGGCAGAGCATGAGTGGGAGAGGGACAGAGAGAGAGGGAGACACAGAATCTAAAGCAGGCTCCAGGCTCTGAGCTGGCAGCACAAAGCCCAACGCGGGGTTCAAAGCCATGAACCGTGAGATCATGACCTGAGCCGAAGTCCGGCACTCAACTGACTGAGCCACCCAGGTGCCCGAAACCGTGCATATTGGTTGTAGGTCCTTCATAACGTGTGTATTTGTAGTGTTGTCATATGATTTGAAGGCTCATTGCGTGTCATGTGTGTATGTATACAAGTCACTTGCTTCTAAGAGTTATGGCAACGGGTTTAAACCATAAACAACACCTACTTAGTTTTGAAGACAATTTCAAGGTTTGATAGGGTGCATACTGTGCCAGTGCACTTAGGAATTGTGGCTAACATGTTTATGACACTTATACCTGCCCATCTATCTAGTGTTTACGTTACTAAATAGAATTCTAAGTGCTCTGTGCTTATGCATATATTCATTTAATTCTGATTATTTAATTTAGCTTACTAGTAGTACAGTTCCTTTTTTTCAAATGAATTAACTGAAGAAATTAGGCAAACTTTTGTGAGGTCACACAGAAAATATATGAAAGAAACAGAATATAAATTTAAGCAGTTTGGCTCCAGACTCTCTGTTTTTATTTTTATTTTATTTTTTTTACCTTTGCTTAAGTTTCTTGACGTAGTTTGAGAGAGAAAGAAAGTGAGCATGAGTGCCCCAGTGGGGTAGGAGCAGGGGGAGAGAATTCCAAGCTTGCTCTACACGGTCAACAGAGAGCCGGACTCAGAGCTCGAACTCACAAGCCATACGATCACGACCTGAGCTGAGATCAAGGATTGGACACTTAACTGACTGAGCCACACAGGAGCCCTCAGAATCTCCGCTTTTAACGGCTATATATTGACTCAGTCAGTCATTCATAAAGTAACCCAGACATTCAGCAGGAAAGTACAGATATAGGTCTTTAAATTTTTTAATTGCCTCAACCATTTTTTTTTCTTGTATCATAAATGTAAACTCAATTTTATCTGGGTTAGAGAAAACATGATGGTGCCCAAATCTACTCTTTGGTACACCTCCTGATGGAAGAACAGGTGGTAGCCAGCAGAAGCATGCATGGATAAGAGAAGATGCATTTATGGAACACACTGTAGATTAAAAATAGCAATTGTTGGCGTGCCTGGGTGGCGCAGTCGGTTCAGCGTCCGACTTCAGCTCAGGTCACGATCTCGCGGTCCGTGAGTTCGAGCCCCGCGTCAGGCTCTGGGCTGACGGCTCGGAGCCTGGAGCCTGTTTCCGATTCTGTGTCTCCCTCTCTCTCTGCCCCTCCCCCGTTCATGCTCTGTCTCTCTCTGTCCCAAAAATAAATAAACGTTGAAAAAAAAAATAGCAATTTTTTTCCACAAATTATGTGAAACCCTGGGGATCCAGCTGAAGCAAATGAGGTTTAAATATTGTAGAGTCAAAACTGTTGAAGAAGACCAAAAAAAATAATAATAAAGAAAAGAAAAAGATACTTTTAACGTATACCAATTACTTTCAACTTCCGGGAGTCCAAATAGAGTCAAAAATGGAAAAGAAGCATTTTTTTTTCTTTGTAAAGTTTCAGTGAAGCACTTCCATAAATCAGGATTATGTTGTTCTGAATACAGGTGTTATTAGTATATTTTACCTGCACTATTCAAACACGTGGATTTTGCTGATTTCACATTTGAAAGAAGACAGAGCTCATGCAAAGTACTGATTGATTTATAGCTCGCTCCGTTGACTGTGATTTCATGGAGCGCAAATGGACCTACGGTAAGTGTTATGATCTCTCTGGGGAGAGTCCACAAGGTTGAACAAATCAGCACGGGGAAGAACAGCTACTGGAGAAATAGTAACCAATTTCTGCCTAGCTTTTAATGCGGTCTGAGGGGAGCTTTTGTTTTGCAGATGATTTTGCTGCTTGGCTATCACGTAGGATTTTAGCCAGGCTTACAATATTTTTCCATTATGGGGGGAGAAAAAAAAATGATGAATAAATGGAACTGTAAAATATTGGGATATGAGCACAGAATAGGAAAGAAAAGAGGCAGACAGCCAACCAAATCCCATCCATGCACCGTATCAGTCTGCTACTCTCCTGTGGCTGTACTACCAAATTCCTTCACCGACTTTCTCCCTTCTCTCTTCACTACCCTTCTGCTCACTGGGAAGAAAAGATAAGGACCCATTTCCTTAGGGGAATCAGTTCTTGTAACAGTTAATCGACCTGCGAAGTGCTGCAGGACCCAAGGTAAGGCGCCGGCAGATCTGGAAAGGACAACCTGACTCACAAGATGCGGAGCTTCCCGGGGACATTTGGAAGTTTATTGATTTCAAGAGAATTGAAATCTTGGACGTGCGTGCTGTTGTCTCAGAGGAGTTTATTAGAACACCATGACCTTTCTGGGCTCTGTGTCTCTGCTTTCGGTAACAAGAGAAAGTCATTGTCACAGTTTAAACATTGTGCTGGGACAACAAATAGCACAGAGAAGTTTTAAGAAGATTGAAGGCTCCGTACTTTGAATTCAGGGGAACCGGAATCCTAAGCTTGGGGTATGTCTTGGGCTAAAATTAGTTTGTTACTCTGTGTTGTATTAGTTTGTTACTGTTTTCTCTGGGTTTGTGTATATATTTGCTAGTCGGTTTTATTTTAATGACTCCGCATTCAAAATTGGGAGAGCCTCACTGGGGGCAACTCTGTCCTTAAATGTAAACGAACGCCCAGTGTACTCTCAGACTCCAGAAAGTTGCTTTGGAAATTATTTTGTGACCAGAGGTAGAGGAGTATGATTGTTATTTTGGGGGAAGCTAAAGAAATTGATGCATGTTAAGGCAAAGTAATATAAATGCATTTTTTTTATTGTTGTCTTAATGTTCCTCAGGTTTATCTTTTCTGTTTTCCCTCTGCAGTATGTTATTAGGATTTTACTACCAGTTGATATATAGACTCACAAATCTGGAAAACAGTATTTGATGATGTATCCTATCTATTGCAAAGAGGGCGAGACTCAGGGTTATATAGAATAATCGAGCTAGACAGAAAAATGTCGAATATTAATATCCCACATAACACCACGAAGCTAATGTTATCCGTCGTATAAACAAGCCAGGAAATCGAATACGAGTAGGAATTTGTTTTGATCTCATATTGTTTCTCAGCTCATTTGTAGTGTGTGGCATTTGTCTGGCCATCTCAGACATTTGCACTTTTAGTCATTCATCAAAACCTGTGATTTGAGGGGCACTTGGGTGGCTCAGTGGGTTGAGCGTCTGACTTCGGTTCAGGTCACTATCTCACAGTTCGTGAGTTTGAACCCCACATCCAGATCCTTGCTGACAGCTCAGAGCTTGGAGCCTGCTTCAGATTCTGTATTTCCCTCTCTCTGCTCCTCCCCCATTCGCTCTCGCACGGTGTGGGCTCTCTCTTTCTTTATCTCTCAAAATAAATAAACATTAAAAAAATTTAAAAAAAAATGTATGATTTGAAATAGAAAGCTTTTAGTTAATATTTCTGTTTTGAAAATGTAGAGTTTTTAAAAATAATTCCAATGAAAAAAGAAATACATTGCATTGATTTTGCTATTTTCATTTTTATCCAATCTGATGTAGATCTTCAATCCCTTTATCTACTAATTTAAAGAACATTTAATAAGATTTAATTTCTAAATGTTTTGGGGGACTCAATCTGTGGCTTTAATTTTCCCACTTTGCTTTTTTTTACAATGGATTTTTGAATCTTTGAATCCCCAACTTGGTATTATTTTTATACATATAATTATGTATATGTGCATTATATATATTATAAATATATAATTATATGTATATAATTTGGTTATATATTATATATAAAACCAAATGGGACGCAAAGATTGAATATATGTTTATCATACATATGTATCTTTCTCTCCATTTCACATCTAACAAAATACACGTACCCACATCCATTATTCAGCTATTCAACTTTTACAAATTGTTTCTCTTTGCTACTTACCGATTGTTGATGACAGGAAGAGAGCTTGATAATGATCAATCTTGAATATTGCTTCCTGTTCTAAGAAAGACAAAATGGCCTTACCAGATGTATGTGACTATTTCCAAACTTTCTTGGCAACTCAACTAAGCCTTCAGAAGTTGCAAGGCATGGCTTTCCCTTGGTCTCTGGAAGCTGGATAGTGGATTGTTTTTCTAAATACTAATGAACAAATAAATAAATGTCACTTTAGATAATCAAAAACTAATTCATTTATTTTTGTTTTTACTTCATTTAAAGTTCCCAGATATGCCTTTCCCTTCCACACACACAATCTTCCCTGCTGTCAACATCTTGCAACAGAATGATACATTTGTTACAAACGATGAACCAACATTCATGCATCATTATCCCTGAAAGTCCATAGTTTATATTGGGGTTCATTCTTCCTGTTGTACATTGTGCAGATATTGACAGATGTTTGATGATATGTATGCAGTGTTGTAGTATCAGACAGAAGAGTATCACTGTCTTAAAAATCCTCCTTTTTCTGCCTATTCATCTCTCCTCCCCAATCCTTGGCAACCACTGATCCTTTAACTTTCTCCATAGTTTTGTCTTTTCCCGAAAGTCATATAGTTGGGGTACTCAGTATGTAGCCCTTTTAACGTGGTTTTTATCACATAGTAGTATCCATTCAAATTTCATCTGTGTCTTTGCATGATTCAGCTTATTTGTTTTAGATGATAAATAATATTCTATCATCTGTATGAACCACAGTGTATCCATTCGCCTTCTGAAATACACCTTGGTGATTGGAAGTCCTTAAATTATGAATAAAGCTGCTACAAACATTTGTTTGCAGGTTTTTGTGTAGACATAAGTTCTCAACTTACTTGAGTAAGTATCAAAGAACACAATTGCTAAACTATAGGCTAAAATTATTGCAAAATTTATAGTTTTATTTAAAAACGTGCCAAACTGTCCTCCAAAGTGGCTGCACCTGGTTGCCTTGCCACGAGCCATGAACGAGAGTTCCTTTTGTTGCATATCCTCACCAGCATTTGGTGTCATCACTGTGTCGGGTTTTTGTCATCATGATAGAAGTGTAGTCATCAATTTTCTTTGAAGGAAACTTTGAACGCCATGTTTTATGTTTGAAATCTCAATTATGTGTCTCTTATGTCAATGTTCCTATTAGCAATAGTGACAAACTCATGCTGATAGTTATCTCTTTTTTATCCCATTGCCTCTCTATTTTTATGGCCCTGACTATATCTAACTCATACTTATATCCCTAAATCCTAATAGAACCTGCATATAGTACATTCTCAATACAGAAAGAAGATAGTTCTCTAAAATCCACACAGGTCCTGAAGTATGGCATTAGGAAGCACCAAACACCAACTTAAAACTTACTTCAAATCAACTTTTGAACCTTTAGTTTTTAATTTGCTTTTCCAACTACTACCAAACCCATATAATGCATCTAGCACTCTAGATTACTTTCAGAAGCTCTCCTTAAAAGATCACCTTTGAGGGCATCTGGGAGGCTCAGTCAGTTGAGTGTCTGACTCTTGGTTTCGGTTCAGGTCATGATCTCACGGTTAGTGAGATCGAGCCCTGTGTCGGGCTCTGTGCTGACAGTGCAGAGCCTGCTTGGGATTCTCTCTCTCCCTCTCTCTCTCTCTGCCCCTTTTCCACTCATGCACACATGTTCTCTCTCTCTCTCTCTCTCAAAATAAATGAATAAACTTGAAAAAATGATTTTTGTATTCAGTCTACCTTAAAATACTCTTGCGGATCTTATGATTAATATTTTTAAAGTGAAGACATTAGATACCCAAACCTTAAACTTTTTGTAACATTGAATAATAGAATTTAAACTAGGCAGACTAGACACCAAGATTAGAGTTTCCCCTCGCTTTACTACACCTACATCCTTTTTTTTTAAATAAAATATTTAGGGGCACCTGGGTGGCTCAGTTGGTTAAGCCTCCGACTTCGGCTCAGGTCCTGATCTCGCGGTTGTGAGTTTGAGCCCCGCGTTGGGCTCTGTGCTGACAGTTCGGAGCCTGGAGCCTGCTTCAGATTCTGTGTCTCCTTCTCTCTCTGCCCCTCCCCTGCTCATGCTCTGTCTCTCTCTGTCTCAAAAATGAATAAAAACATTTAAAAAAAAAATAAATAAATAAATAAATATAAATATTTAATCTTAAAGACCAAAAGCAAACATATCTAAGCAAGAACTTTATTATTTTGAAACTAAAAATAAAATTCCATATGTTTAAATATTCAAGTGTATATTTAACTCTAAATATATATATATATATATATATATATATATATATATATATATTTCAATGTCAAGTAAGGGAAAAGATGTGTGTGGGTAAAACGAAAACGAGAGATGACAGGGGATGAGGGACTTAACACAGTTTGATACCAGGCTTTACAGAAGTTTGGGGTGTGTGACTCATTCTAAAACCATACCTGGTAGAAGGCAGAAAATTAGTGCAAATTGGAATCAAAGATCTGCTGCCATAGGAAAATGTGTTGTATATTGTTATCTTGCAAGTGTAAAGGTATCAGGGCAAATTCTGATTTCAAGTAAGAAATATGGGGGCATCTGGATGGCTCAGTCAGTTAAGCATCTGGCTTCAGCTCAGGTCATGATCTCATGGCTTGTGAGTTTGAGCCCTAAAACGGGCTGTGTGCTGACAGCTCAGAGCCTGGAGCCTGCTTCATATTTTGTGTCTCCCTCTCTCTCTGCCCTTCCCCTGCTCACACTCTGTGTCTGTCTCTCAAAAATAAATACATTATTATTTTTTTTTTAATTAGAGTTAGAAATAGGAGTTTGCTTATTTATTTGGTAATTAATTGGTTTATTGTGTCAAACTTTCTTGATGACTTCAAGATGAGACATTCCAAATATTTTATAGTAGAATCTTTTAAGTTTATATTTCATATTTTAGGAATTTATATTTAATTGAAATCGGGTGAGTGAGTAATCGGTTACATTTTTAACATGCAGTTTTATAGGAACTTTTAGAAATTATAACAATATGCTTGCAAAACTCAACCCAAGTTTCTATTTGCATGGTCTAGAGGGCTATACATTAATGAATGTTAAAATGTGTCTTTTAAGAGTCAATATAACTACAGTTGGAAAGATGTGCTGTATGTTCACAGCAAGCCCACAAGAGCAATGTTTTTTCCACCTGTTGTTGTGGTATCCATTGGGGTCAGTCTTGACACTGATTCTCTTAAGCTCTGCCTTCAATAGACAATGGGATAGAATGGAACACTTTAAGATAGGATAGATAGAATATAGAAGACAGGTAGAATATAAAAAGATAGGTTAGAATAAA
This sequence comes from Acinonyx jubatus, assembly GCF_027475565.1. Lineage (NCBI taxonomy): Eukaryota > Metazoa > Chordata > Mammalia > Carnivora > Felidae > Acinonyx > Acinonyx jubatus. The sequence continues at coordinate 178,652,558 of NC_069382.1, read as the reverse complement.
GCAGAATAAAAATATAATAAAGGGTATCTTATTTATTTATTTAAAATAGTTATTTATTTATGTTATGAGAGCAAAAGGTGGGGGGAAGGGTCAGAGAGAGAGAGAGAGAGAGAGAGAGGGAGAATCCCAAGGAGGTTCTACACTGTAAGCGTGGAGCCCCACATGGGGCTTGATCTCAGCAACAGTGAGATCATGACCAGAGCCAAAACCAAGAGTTGGACAACACCTAATTGACTGAACCACCCAGGTGCCCCAAGGAAAGGGTATCACAGATAGTGGAGACTGGTATTGTTTTGTGAAACATTCACATAAGGTATATATCCATATCTTTCATGGCAGGCAGAGACCCTCTGGAAGTAAAATCTGGAACAAGTTTAGTATAAGGGAGGGTTGTAAATGAATGCCATTCTAAGGCATGTAGGAGGCACCTGGCAAGAGAAGGGAAGAGAAGGAAAGCAGGGGGAAGAAATACATTAGGCAGATGGAGATGTCAACATGCAATGCAATCTCGGTGGAAACCAGACTTGACCCCACATTGAGCAATAAAGGCGTGATGTCCTTTGAGAACTATAATGAGTAGGAGATGAAGATTATGTCTTTATCCCCTTCCCCCATCAATCAGTCATTGGATGCAAACTGCACTGAGAAACTCAGGCGAGGTGGCCCTTATCAACTAAGATAATTCCCAAAGAGGATTACTTATGTTTGAGGCTAGTCCACCAGCAACACACACAGTACATCCTTCATTCATGAAAGATCTTAGTGGGGTATCACAGCATCCATCTAATCTTGTAACAACCCGAAAATGCTCACCCTTTGCATGAATGCATGCAGTGGGTTTAGCAGTGTCCCTCCAAAACTCGTGTCTGCCTGCAGCCTCAGAATATGATCTTATTTAGAAATGGGGTCCTTGCAGATATAATGAAAGTAAGGATTAGTGTGGGCCCCAAATCCAATGAGAATGACCTTCCAAGAGACAAAAGAGGACATACAGAGACACCAGGAAAAAGTCATGTGAAGATAGAGACAAAGACTGGTATGAAGCTGCCACCAACCAAGGAACACCAGCAGACAAAGGAAGTTTTCTTACCTACAGCCTTTGTAAGGAGTGTGGCCTTGTTGGAAACTCGATTTCAGACTTCTGGCTTCTTGACTTTTACAAGATAAATAAATATGTATCATCTTAAACTACTAGGTTTTGAAAATTTGTTAACTGAAGCCCTAGGAAACAAATATAACACATTCAGATTATTCTTAGATTTCCTTGTCTCACGCAAAGGGCACCAATTATCCCTCACCCCCGGGACGGCAACATTTGGGTAAAATGTTGACTCAGATCATAAAAAGGGGAGTGAATTTGTTTTCTCATTTAAATGTATTGGATTATATAAATGATCATTATTAATTCACTTATTTTAATATTTTAAAAGTGTATTTAACAAGAAAATACAATCAAGCTGGTAGCTACACATCAATACGTTGGCTCTTGACCTTGAAGTGAATGAATTAAGTTTTGCTCAAAGAAGGAAACCATTGAGCACAAGTCTTTGGTGGAGATAAAACTTCGCTGCTCATTCCGTAAGTCGTCAAAATCATGAACAATAGCATAACAGATTACTTCTAGATGACTTTGCATTTACTCCTACTTAAGTATTTGAAGCAAAGAAGCAAAGGAGGGAGGAAGAAAAGAAGGAAAGAAGGATAAAAGGGAAAATAGGAAGGAACGAGATATTTTACAATATCTATAAAACTTCTATAAAAATACCCAGCACATGCCCCCATTATAGGAAAATGTCGCTGACAGCTGGGTGTAGAAAAGCTATAAAAGAAAGGTAATGGAAAGATTCTGCCGAGCGACATAGACCTTTCACTGATGCTTTACTTTTTTAATTCTTTTTCTATTACTAGTGGGCCACAAGGTGATTTCAGAGAAGGTAATCAAGCTTTTTTGTTGTTGTTCCTGGAATGACAATGACCATGGTAGGAGAGGATTTCTGAAAGAGGAAGAATATATATATATATATATCAGATCAAAGTTGACATATAATAATAATAATAATAATAATAATAATAATGATTATACCTTTGTTCAGTGGCTTACAATATACTTTATGCCACACACATGAAATAACCTCTATAAAGAGTTAGCAAAATCTATGTGCTCAGGTGGCCCCCTGTCAGTCTCCTTCATGTCAATTCATTTGCTCTTTTGGGGAGATGCTTCCGTGTGATTTTCTGCTGTATCGCGTGGCACTAACACACAAGGCTGAAACATGAGTGCAGTCACAGCAAGAGGAACTCTGTAGCTAACACAGATTTCTGTTTGCATGTAAGAAATTTGCTCCTCTGGGACAAAAATCACAGATGCGCAATCACTCAGCGCGCTCCAGCTTCTCCCAGGAGGTCTGACTTCCACTTCCGAAAGACATCCCCAGGGTGAAGCACTTTTGGAAAGAATGCTTTTAACCTCTGCTTTTGTCCACGGTGCAGTTTTAAGCTCCAACTTTTTTCTGCCAACTGTAGATGCTACTTGACTGACCACCGCCAGGCAAGCAAAACTTGCTTGGTGGTTGTGGAATTCTAAATCTTATTTAGGAAACGGGGGTAATAATGTAAATAAAATAATCATTGAAATTGTGTAAATGGACTATTATCTCACGGCAGGCAGCTGGAAAATACATATGACCCAGTAGTCAGACCCCTACCCACTAAATTCTATCATCCTTTTTATTCTGAGTTGGGACCTTGACCTCCACTCCTTGCTTTGGCCATATGCTGGTATTGATAAGGAGTGTTTGATGCAACTACCTGTCTTGTATAAGGAAAGATTATATGCAGGGTATGGATGTTAGTGAAATTTAGTGTTTTTGCACAGGGAAACGGGATGCAGAAGCCATCAAATGCCTGTAGTCGGGAACTGGAGGAAGATGGTTGGGCTTTGTGTGTTAAACCAAAACTGTTACTGGGACACCAAAAAACCAGCACTGGGATCTGCAGTGGGAATAAAATACGTGTCGTCTTTCTTCTGCCAAGTGGGTCAGTTGCTTGGAACATTCCTCTGAAGATCTTCCTAAAACACTTGACCAAGGCCAGGAATTTTCTCAGTTGACTGAGACGCTCTGCTCTACAAAGCTGATCGAGAACCACCCCGGATGTCTGTTCTACCATTTGGTCAGGTCAACTGTGGTGACATATTTCTTTGTTTTATGGTTAAACTGTGGTGGTCCTCTTCAGAAAGCCACTGTTATACTACTAGAATATCATTTGCATGAGAAGAGGTAAGTGGTCTATTTTGTTTGCGGCCGCGTTCCCAGGGCTGAGAATAGCACCTGAGATAAAATAAAAAGTTAATACATGTATGTTAAGTGAATAACTTCTGTCAGGCTTAGGGTATACTTATACAACGTCTGCCACACATTCTGGATAATTTGATACTTATCCTAAAATACATACTTGACTCGCCCTTCAGAACAGATTCTAACAACATTCGCAATGCAGTCCGGATAGAGGAGATGCTACAATTTGAAGTATTTTACCCACAATTCAGAAAATAGGTACCTTATTCATACTTTTTATTTGCTGCCTACTGTGTGTGGTGCTCTGATGGCTGCAAAAAAAAAATGTTAAACTTGGTTCCTACAGAGTTTATATTCCAATTAGAGATACAAGAATGAAACTTGTAATATGATAGTAGAAATAAAGATTACTTTTTTATTTTTTAAACAATCTTATTTTAAGGTTATTTATTTTGAGATAGAGAGAACGTGCATGAGGGGAGGAGGGGCAGAGAGAGAGGGAGAGGGAGAGAATCTCAACCAGACCCTGCACTGTCAACATACAGCCTTATGCTGGGCTCTCTCCTGTGAACCTGAGATCATGAAGTGAGGCTAAATCGTCAGAAAGATGCTCAAACAGCTGAGCCACCCAGGCACTCCAAGACTACTTTTTAAAGAAGCACCTAATGTAAGTCAGAGATCAGTGTGGTAGAACCAGTGAAGAGCCATCCAGATTTTCCGTCAAGGAAGGGCTTCTTCCAGCTGCCAGGAATGAGGTCAGCAGACAGACTCCAGAGGCTGACTCCTTCAGCTGGGCCATGGATTTGTCTCAACTGCAGAGGAGACATCTCAGGGGGGATTACTCCATTGCTTTGGCAACCCATATCTAGTGACTGGGTCGGTCAGGCATGTAAATATCTGGCATTTTGGCCCAACATGGGCCAACACTGATAGGCAATACTTCACTCCAGATTCCCCCAGGAGGCTGACCATGGCTTTATTGGGCCTGCATTACAGTTCAATTTCTTCTTCTCTCCCCTCCCTGCCACCAGTGTTGATCCCAAATGAATACACATTTCCATTTCAGTGTCTCATGCTAGGAAACATAAACCATGACCTTTAGGACAGCTAGAAGATATGATAAAAGCTAAAACAAAAATACTTGATGGCAAAAAAAAGGCCGGTGGCTTTGGCGTTGAGGGCATTGCTAAGGAAGAGATTGTTAACAAAATAATGGTAAAAGCCATGTATTGAACATGGGCTCTGTGTCTTTTCCTATGCTAACAGATTTATAGTTTATACATATCATTTCATTTAATATCCAAAGCAACACAATTCGTTAGGCATTCGCATCCATGTTTTATGGATTAGGAAAGTTATGTGTGGGAAAGACGGATGATTTTCCTTTACTTGTGAATGGCAGTTTTCAAAAGTAGTTTGAGAAATCAGACTCAATTCTTATAACTAGTGTTAAGTTCAAGGTGGACCAGATAATTTACAGGGTAATCATTGTTTATAGAATGTATAGAAAAGAGGTTTAATGGAACAGTCTTAGACATGGACTTCTCATTTTTCATATCCTCATATCTTAGCTCCTTATAGTATAAATTCTTGATATTAGGTTAGTATTTTTCTGGATACATTATCTCTTCTTCTAGATTGCCACTGCAAAAACTTCTTGAAAATAACATCTCTTAATTATATTGATTCCATTCCATCCCCATCACTTTTTGTTCATACCTTCTGCACCTGGATCAGACTACTTTTGACCCTTTGCTTTAATACTTGGAAACATTAAGCTCTTTACAAAGGGACCATTTGAAGGTGTGGTTTTCCTTAACCTTTTCTCTTCAACCACCTACTGTTCTTTTCTACTGAAACAATCTATTCTTAGCTGAACATCCTAAACTATCTCATGGTCCAGAGATGTAACATCTTTCATGTGTTAAAATATGATATTCCCCTGACCAATTCTAAATAACTATTCTTCCAAAATCTCCACACTTCCCCCTCCAAAGTTGGTGTTCAGTCTAACATTACCAAAATGACCCTTTACTGTCCAGTCAGTCCTCCAATATTGGAGAATTTCATCTGACTCCATTTTCCTTCCTGTTTAACCTTGAAAATTTGCTAAGTCATTTAAATGATATTCTTACTGACATCTTCCATTCTTATCTTACTTGGATTGTGAGATGTGCCATACCAACCAACCACCATTTTTGTTTTCGTTTATGCAAAGAACAGTCCTCTTTGAAACTCCATTGCACACTGGAGGTTTACTGGAATAGTGACCTATCGGGACTCCTTCTGCAAGCAAAATAGCTGCACCAGGCTAGAATTTGCACGGAGTCCATGCCTGTCGCCACCTCAAGAGTAAAAGCATCACAACTTCTTTTAGGCCTTGGACTCTACATGCTGGGTGCCTGGCTTTCTTGGGCAACTGCTGGAAATAACTACATTCAAACACACTTTGCTTGTCATCACAATGGTATTTTTATTCTCAAGCTTGAACTGCAAATAGAAAAGTCAACAGCATATGGATGCAATGTGATGTTTCTAATATCTACATTTATTCCTATTACTTTAAAAGTAGACCCAAGGTGTCTGGGGAAGGAAAGATTATTATTGTTATGGCAATAACCACATTGATTCTTCTTTGGCTCAATTCTCCTCTCTTCCAGCGCAATGTGATGACAGTCAAATGCTATCCTACGTGTACTGGGTCTGTATCATAGGACAGGAACCCTGAAAATATGAATCTGGTATGTACATACTTTGCCTCCTTCACCTCTTGAGGGGAAAGAAATTTGATCTCTCTAATGGAAACACATTCTCCTGGGGAAGAGAAGGGTAAAGACTTTGTGTTCTTGCTCTCTGGGATGCCAGTCAATGCCTCCAGATGGAAAACAAGGTAAGTCTGCAAGTTTAGGACTCTTGGAATTCCCCCATCATTCCTGGGGAGAGATTAGTTTTATTTTTGAAGAGGAGTAGATGGCTCTGGATCTGACATGCTTGAAAAGCAAAGAACAAATAGGTCTGAGGTAAAGGAGACATTCTCTAACATGTCAATTCACTTTGCTCAAGAAATCAAAATGCAGAAAGCATTAAAAAAACAACAACAACAACAACAAAAAACCTCCAGAGTTCCATAGTGTTTGGGAACATAAGTACATTCTGGGGATCTAAGTGTACCTGGTCCACTCGCTTCATCATCAGGATAATAAAGAGAAGTTGATTCACAACTTCTCTCATTAATCTTAAACTTTTGAGATTCTCCAGTAAAGTCTGTTTCTTATCTCATTCCAGGTGATAGAGTGGATGTTGTCCAGAGCCTGCTGCCATGTATGTGGTGATCATGCTTACATCATTCAGCTTCAACACAAAACCTTCTCAGGTCCCTTTACCCCTAATTCCATCCACCTGCTCCATAAGAATTGCAACAAAGACCATGGTTTTTTGCTTTAGCTCAACTGGATTCAAATATCCTTTCCACAGGGTGTTAGCTGCGTAATCTAGGCCATGTAATAATTGCTTCAGTTTCTTCTTTGAAAGCTGAAGGTACTAATAACTACTCTGGAAGAAAATTAGGAGGTAGAAAAATGTACACCACTTAACTTAGTACCTAGTACTCAAAATGTAGTTACTACTGTTATTTTGTAATTACTTCATAATTGTTTCATCTTTCGCTTTAGTACTTTAAGTGCATATCCTTTACCTACTTTAACCTCAGCAAACAAAACTAAACAAAACAAAACAAAATCTTCTGATTCTTAACTACAGATAATGTTCTGACCCACACCACTCTCCAGTTATAGAATTCCTTCCTTTCCATCTTCTCTTTCATTGATAAACGCCTGAAGGTTTGCTCACTGCACCCACAGCACTCATGGCCTCATCTCCAAGTGTGTTTCTTCATTTTCCCATTGCCTTGTGCTTAGTCACGGCTTTCTAATGCCTGGATTCACAGGGCCTTTTCTCGGATCACATCCTACTTTGCTACCCTGCAACACTGACCACATGTCTTAAAATCATCCTTTCCCAAGTTTCCTGAGAGTGTATCCTGATTCTTCCCCTACTCTGAGCAAGCTTTGTCATTTTCTTTTGTTAGATACTTTCCTTATAATGTGTGTCCCCTGGAAGCATCATCCTCCTGGCTCCTCCCATGCTGTGGTCTCTGTGAGCTAATCACTGTTGACAAGGCTTCTCTTTCTCGGACTTGAAAATATCCCCCAGCATACTTCTTTTAGTTGCTTGGTTTGACCATCTTGTAAGCTGTTTGCAATCACTACCTAACTAGACAACCCAAAATCATAGGTACAATCTAATATCATTCATCAAAGGATTTCCTGTGTAACCCAATTGAATAAAGAAATTTTTAAAAAGGGGAAAACAACAGTAAAGCAGAAAACAAGGGCAAACTTATAGTCTGCCCTCTGAATGCTCTGAACTGCTGTGTGTGAGTTTGTTTTGTAAACTTGAGAGGAAAAGAGGTACTCTTCATGACGTTCATATCTTAGACACTTTATCTTTGTGAATTCTTCTGAAAAGCCTCTGTGAGTTCGTAAAGTGTTAAAATAAAGCTCTATCATGCAGCATAAGAGCAAAATGAGTATTGAGGAAAAAAAAATTTCTTGATGTGACTGTCCTGAAAAAAGATTACCTAAGCTGTCACAAACACATAAATGCATACCCCTGATGCTGAAGGCATCTTATTCATTGTCCCCACACTTTGCATCTGTTTTACTAGCTTTATGAATCCTTAATTAAACTTTTGTTCACAGAAAAGGAACATTTAGTTGTAGACTCTGGGTCTAAAGTTCTCTCTTGTCTAGCAAAAGAGCGGGACAAAGGATGAAAAGTAAGAGATGGCTAATGTCTGGGAAAAGACAAGAACTCTGAATAAGGTTCTTTGCCCCATTTTTATTAGGATCAGAAGGCTTACACACATGCTGATGGATTTGCACAAAGAGACAACGAATCTGTGAACATTAACTTGTGGACGTGAGGGAAAGGGGATCTTGAGGATGTTTGGGATTATGGGTTTGGGTTAATACAAAACAAAATCTGGGCACCAGGCAGTAGGGAAGAAGGTTGTTTACAGTGAACATGAGGCAGCACCTCTGTTTATCTTAGCTAAACCCAGGGATGAGACAGGTAGGGGAAATAACCTCAGGGTTGACAAGACACCTTTTCTTTTGTTAATCTTTTCCGATCTGGGCCGCTTTGCCTGAAGGGCAGCTGGTCCATAGTCCAATTCACCAATTTACCTGACATGGCCTCCCTGTGAAAGCAGCTTTTCTGCAATAGTACTAAACTGGGGGTGATTCCACCCTGAATATCTAATCTTGTTTATTTCCTAAACCTATGTATTGGGCATCTTTGCGCCATTCCTATTTTAGACCTTGTCTCTCCCTCTCTGTTCTGGGGCTCTGCAATCCGTCTGTATTTTGGGGTGCCTTTGCACCATCCTATTCTTGGCACCTTTGTGCCTCCCTATTCTCGGGGTGCCTTTGCACCCCCTATCTTTGGGGTGCCTATCTGGTTTACCCAAACTCGGGTGTAAGCATTCTATGACTTTGTATTTCTTCATGCCTTGTTAACCCATCAGTTTAAGCCCAGGGATTCCTAAGCTTATCCCCCACATTTAATGAGTCTAGTTATTTATTGACTTGATATGACTTAAGAAAAATGTTGACTGTTTTTGTTCTCCTACTTTTTTCTTCATACTTGAGCTTCTGTCTTTGTGTTACACAATCAATATGGCTAAAATCTTCTTCTATGAAAGCTGCTTTTTCCCTCCTCAGTGCCTGATGCCTCACTTCCGGCTACTCTCCCTTCGTCTGATGCTTCACTTCTGGCCACCCTGCATTCCTCTCGTGCTCTGCTTCCTGGCTTGTCTGTGGCTTTGGCCTGCCTCTACAGCAGCTTTGGTTGAATAGCACACAGCTGTCCTCCCTCCTCCCACATACAGTTACCTTTGGCACAATCTTCCTACCAGTACTCAGAGCTGCTGCTTAGAAAAAGGAACTAATGCAAGTGAATGGAAAAGACAGTACAAATTCTATAACCATGAACTATAGGACAAGTCAGATATTCATAGGCAATAGTCTTCAGTCTTTTAAAGGTCTTCAGTTAGGTTAGACTTGTATCTTTAGCTGATGAGAATCAGATGAAGAGGGAGATCACATAAGGAGACAGCTTTGCTATATAGCTCTTTCCTCTCCCTGGGATGAGTTTCCTCCAGATCATCTGTTTGGCTCATCCCTTCATCTCCTTCACATGTTTGCCTTCAGATCTCACCTTCTCGTGAGATATACTCCTGACAGCCTTGTTTCATACTTCAACCTATTCCATGTCCCCTCTGGCATTCTGAATCAACTCTACCTGGTCAATTTTTACTTATTTTCCCCATGGGCCTTAAATCTGTAAATATACTAGATAATCTATCTACTACATTTTCTACTTTTATTTTTACTTTTTAATGACACAACATAGCTCCAAGAGGGCAGACACTTTGGTTTGGTTGGATCCCAAACACCAAAAGCCTGTCAATAATAGGCATTTAAAAAACACCTAGGAATGAAAAGAAGGAAAAAAAGGAAAGAAGGAGAGAATGATGGAAGAAAGAAGGAAGAGAAAGTCAGAAGCAAGAAATGAAGGAAGGGTAGCAATCATAAGCCAAATAAATGATTAATTATTTTCTCTGCCAAGTTAATAAATATTTATTTCAGATCAGCTCAACAAATGTTTTCTGAATAACTCTATAATTATTATTCAGTGTTATAATACATAGGGAAAGATATTCATCCTTAGTTAAAGGAGCCTGTAATAATTTAGGAATACAGCATCCCGTTATAATGCAGTGAAGTATTACAGATGTTGGAATACTGTGTAACAGAAATGCTATGACAGGTTTGCACCTTACCTCATCCTAACTGCTCCAGGATAATGCAGTGCCTGAGGTGGGAGGTGCTATTATTGGAAGTGCAACAGTAGAGGCAAGGAGACCAGTAGGGAGACTCATGTTCTTCGGGTGAAACAAGATGTGTGCTGGCCTGAAAACAGTGGTAATATAACAAGAAGGCAGGGATGGATTTTTGAAGTACCTAGGAGATAATATTAGAGGAACAGGATGAATGATAGAGTATGAAAGATTTGCTTGTAGTAAGGTATGGATTTAAAACTATGCAGATCAAATCCATTCATCCTTGGGGTGACCATTATATCATACTGCTACATGACAGTCGAAGGGATAAATCCAGTCAAGTGATCAGAGCAAAAGCCTCAGAAGGACACGAGGCAGAGAAATTCCAGTTTGGAATATTTCTCGTGTTTCCAGGCACTGAAAGGTAATTAATACTGCTAAAACCAGGATTTAGAAAGAGTAGGGAAAAGTGCCCAGCACTTAATAAAGCACCAGCAATTATTCAGTTTTGTTTTTTACATTTACTTATTTAATTTACTCTAAGACAAATTGGTAATGTTTTTAAAATTCCAAGAACGATAAGAAAAGAATATGTCAATTCAGCTCATTTTTCATGGGACCAAAGACTTAAGGAAATTAATTGGAAAAAAAAATTATGAGAAGTGTTGTACTTATTTAAGACAAGAATGTCATTAAAGTTTTCAACTATTAACTTCCATGATTTAATAAATTATTAGTTGCATGGTGCATAAATAATTACTCCGTGAGGTTTGGCACAGTATCTTGTTTGTTTGTCTTCCCCAGTCCAGGGCTTCAATAAATCTTTTGGTGGCTAAAAAAATGAATGAATAGGCAGATTATTAATAAAATGGGTTTTGGAATCAGAAAGAAATGTTTTAAATCCTAGTTCGGCCACCTACTAGTTGAGAAAGCAACTTTACTTTCTGAGCTTCAGTGTCCTCATATGTGAAATAAAAATAATAGCTCTACCTCACTAGGTTGCTGACATTTAAAAGTAATAATCAGTTATTATTTAAAACAGCACAGTGCCTAGCAGGTACTGTGTGTTCAATAAATGTTAATAATTATTATAATATTCCAGTTTGCATGCCAGGTAGATTTTAAGCCACAAGTAAATTTGAATTTTTAAGGCAGCCTTCAAAAACAAGTGACCATTGTGCACTCAGTAAGCCAGAGGGCGAATCCCTATAATGGAGTCTCCGTGAGAAAAACATATTTTCAACACTTTTTCCTCTTAAATCCTCAGTTCATTATTTCACCATGTTTTCTCTTCTCTTTGACTATTCTTAATCAGAGATAAGAAATGTGTCATATAATGAAATGCTTAAAATGAAACTATCTACTTTATAGTGGGAAGTGCTGAGACATAACCAGTCATTTTTAAAATATTTTATTCTTTTCGAACATAGAGTTGAATTGTATTTATGCAAGAAATATATTCAATAGCTTCTACAAACTTATGAAGTAGGTGTCTCAGAAGAATAACAAAAGTTTCACTATACTACCTAGAAATTGATGGGATCCTATAAAGCAAATGGTGTAGCTTTAATATTCTTTAGGAAGGTTCCAGAATGATAGTAGGCCTAAGAGCACGTTTTAGCTGTTAATGAAATGGATAAAAACCATGCGATTAAACCGCTTTCCTTTCCCCCCAATGTTTTTCTTTAATTGAAGTATAATTGCCATAAAATGTTACATTAGTTTCAGGTTCACAACATAGTGATTGGACAACTCTATACCTTGTGTTATGCTCACTACAATATAGCTACCATCTGTCACCATACAGAACTATTATAATGTAAAATATATTCCCTATGCTGAACCTTTTTATCCCTGTGACTTATTCTTTACGTAACTGAAACCTGTACCTCCCACTCCCCTTCATTCATTTCACACATGCTTTCAACACACCTCCCCTCCCCCCCACCCCTCACCTCTAGCAACAGCCAGCTCATTCTCTGTATTATGGGTCTGTTACTATTTCATTGGTGGTGGTGATGGTTGGTTTGTTGGCACATTCTGTTTTCTTAGATTCTACATTTCAGTGAAATCATATGTTTTTTGTCTTTCTCTTTCTTATTTCACTTAGCATAATACCCATTAGTTGCATCCACGGTGTCACAAATGGAAAGAGCTCTTTCTCTTTTATGGCTGAGTCATATTCTATTTTATAAATATTCCATATCTTCTTTATTCCTTCTAATGTGAAAAGATATATGCACCCCTAAGGTTATTGCAGCATTATTTACATTATTATTACATTATTTACATTATTTATAGCCAAGGTCTGGAAGCAACCTAAATGTCCATTGATAGGTACCATCTACCTTTTAAAAAAGTCATATCATTTATTAACCAGAGGGAAATGTAAAAGAAACTGTAGTGTTAGATTCACTGACTGCATGGGAGCTCAAATACAAGATCTAGACAAATAAATATCGAAACCATTACAAACCTCTGGTAAATGAAATAAACCTAGTAAGTGAAATGGGTGCGTAAGGGCAAATTCTATTTGTTTTATTCATTCCTCCATTCAGGCAATTCATAATTTGATCAGTTATGCATTCCACTAGTTAAATATGCCAAAGAGGTGCCAGAATTTTGCTAGTTGCTCCTGCTGATTGCTGATGGTTATAAGGTGTTCCATCCAGTTAACAAATTAATGCAGTCACCTACCTACCTTGACTCTTCTGTGAAATGATTAATAATAACAGTTACAAGTGTTACTTACATGACAAAATTCTGATAAGGAACATATGGTTTTATTTTGTCAAAATCAAGCAAAAAATAGATGATATACTGGAAATAGATACTCATGATGCACAGAGAATTCCCTCTCTAGTTTTGGAGGGATATTCTAAAACAAGAAAACCTAAACAGAGTTGGAAAATAATTCATGTTTAGGCAGTATTGTCCAAAGGTGGGGGAGCTTTCCTAAAAGAAAAACAGTTCCTTGGAATTCCTTTTGCCACTTTGAATTATTGATTTATAAAACTTGACATTAGCACCCCTGGCTGGATGTTTTTTTATGGTAATGCTTTGCCAAGATTACTGAGGCCATGCGTGCATATTGAAGCAAGTGATAATTATAATTCCACTCAGGCTTCCACCTCGCATTGGGAAACATGTTCAACTTCCAGGTTATTGTCATACTCTTCCCTGCTGGACATAGGGTTCAAGATTAGAATCCTTCTCAACACAGCAGAATTAAGGATAAATCCCATTTTCCCTTCTTGGTTATAAAAAGAAGAGCTGAGGGGCACCTGAGTGCCTCAGTCAATTGAGCCTCCCAACTTCAGCTCAGGTCATGATCTGGCAGTGTGTGAGTTCTAGTCCCACATAGGGCTCTGTGCTGACAGCTCAGAGCCTGGAGCCCGCTTTGGGTTCTGTGTCTCCACTCTTTTTGCCCCTCCCCTGATCACACTTTCTCTCTCCCTCTCTCTCAAAAATAAACTTTAAAAAATTGAAAACGAAAACAAAAACAAAAACAAAGAATAATTTACTGGAAACCTGGAAAGCTTATGTTATTGACATAAACCATCATTAATTTTGGTAACATCAAGACAAAATAAACATTTAATGCAGATAATTATGTGGAATTTATTGTACAGTACATTAAAATTTTTTTTAATGTTTACTTATTTTTAAGAGAGAGACAGAGTGCAAGTGGGGGAGGTGCAGAGAGAGAGAGGGAGACACAGGATTTGAAGTAGGCTCCAGGCTGTGAGCTGTCAGCACAGAGCCCGACGTGGGGCTGGAACTCACAAGCGGTGAGATGAGGACCCGAGCTAAAGTCGGATGCTTAACCCACTGAGCCACCCAGGTGCCCTCCTTGTTCAATACTTTTAAAATGAATACTAAATGCAATTTTTTTTGTTGAATGTGTCAATAGCCATGGTATAATATGTGTGTGCGTGTGTGTGTGTGTGTGTGTGTGTGTGTGTGTGTTTAAGGTTAGAATGAATGTCAGGAGCAGTGACTTTATTAAAATGTTTGTGATTAAAAAATATTTTTAAAAAGTATTTTTCATTAAACTATAGTTGATATGTAATATTAGTTTCAGGTGTATAACATAGTGATTCAACGTTTATGTACATTATGAAAAGATCACCCACAATAAGTATGGTTATCATCTTTCACCATACAAACTTATTACAGCATTACTGATATGTCCCCTATGCTGTATTTTACATCTCTAAGACCAATTTATTTCATAACTAGAAGTTTGTAGCTCTTAATTTTTCACCCATACTCCAAACCCCCCTCTCTTTTGATAACCACCAGTTTGTTCTCTGTGTTTTTGAGTGTTTCCTTTTTGTTTTTTTTTTATTCGTTTGTTTTGTTTTTGAGATTCCATATATAAGTGAAATTATGTAGTATTTGCCTTTCTTTCTGCCTGACGTATTTCATGTAGCACCAAACCTTCTAGTTCATCCACATTATTGCAAATGACAATATTTCATTATTTTAATGGCTGAATAATATTCCAGTATGCATATATACCAAACTTTCTTTATCCACTTATCTGTTGATGGATACTTGGGTTGCTCCCATGTCTTGGCTATTGTAAATAAGGCTGCAATGAGCATAGAGGTGCATATGTCTTTTTTTTTTAATTAGTGTATTTGTTTTCTTCAGATAAACAACCAGAAATAGAATTTCTGGATCATATAGTGGTTCTATATTTAATTTTTTGAGGAATCTCCATACTCTTTTCCATAGTGGCAATTTATGTTCTCATCAAGAGTGCACAGGTTCTCTTTTCTCATTCTCACCAACACTTGTTATTTCCTGTCTTTTTGATGATAGGCATTCTAACAGGTATGACTTAGTGTCTCTTGGTGATTTCGGTATACATTATCCTCATGTGTGGCGATGTTGAGCATCTTTTCATGTGTCCGTTGGCTATCTGTATGTCTTCTCTGAAAAAAAAGTCTATTCAAGTCCTCTGTTCATTCTTCAATAAGATTACTTTTGTTTCAGATTTTTTTTATGTTGAGTTGGATGAGTTCTTTATATATGTTGGATAATAACCCCTTATCAAATATATTATTTGCAAATGTCTTCTCCCAGTCAGTTGGTTGCCTTTTCATTTTGTTGATGGTTTCCTTTACTATGCAAAATCTCTCTAGTTTGATGCAGTCCACCTAATTGTTCGTTTTCGCTTTCCTTGCTGTCACCTGAGGAGACAGATTCAAAAACATTTGCTAAGACCAATGTCCAAGAGTTCACTGCTTATGTTCGCTCTTAGGAGTTTTATGGTTTCAGGTCTTTAATCCATTTTGAGTTTATTTTTGTATATGATGTAAGAAAAGGATTCATTTTCATTCTTTTGCAATGCAAAATGTTTATGATTTCTATGTAATATAGGAGTCTATGATTATTTGAAAAACATAAGAAAGTGAGTCGGAGAATATATACAAATCCTTTTGCCTTTCTTGAAGGCAAGACATAATGTAAAGCTAGTAATTAATACTTCTAAGCACTATGTTTTCTGCCTAACCTATCTTTTAGTGTTAAAATCTTTATGCTTCAATCAAATATGACTTTTCCAATGAAAGAGTAAATCTTTAAAACATAGATCAAATGTCAATTTTCTGTGATTAACATTCAGTAGTTTACAAGTTAAATTTTGAAAAATTGAATGGAAAATAATCAAAAAAAGAATGTATTACTTAACTTTATCTTGAAACCAAGGGAATTGCAGGAATTCAAGGGACAAAATATTTTTAAAGTCTAACATAAAAGCGGTTGCGTTTCTCAAATGGGAATGGAGGTTGCACACATTCAATCAATTAACGAGCCAATCAATGTGCGTGTTTTACGTGTATTTGCCAGAGTATTTACAGTATTTGCCAGAGTAGAGGCTGGAAACTGCCTTAATTGCAAATTTGTAAAATGCTGATTTCCAAGCCAGTCTCACATCTACTAAACCAGCTCGAGTAGGTAGAGATTGGCAGTGTCCCTGTTGATATTCTTTACTAAAATATGTGAGAGATTTGGTAGAAATCTACCAAATTAAAACATCTATTAAAAGTTAGAATACTAGCCAGTCACTATAACAATTCTGGCTGAATGATCTTGGGATTAGTCCCTGAAATATGTATTTGTCACAAATATTAACCAGCAACATTTGAAAAATATTCCTCTGAGTATTCAGTGACTTCCAAACTGGGGTAGGTGAAATCATCCATTGGAGAGTAAAAAGAAAAAAAAAATCAGTTTTTATTTCTTCTTCATTTCACCTCTTTAAAATTTCTCCTTAGGGCAGATGCTATATACCTTATGTGATGGTGACACAGGAATGCATGTGTATACTTTATAAAGAAGTGTTTGTGTGTATACATATGTATAAGCATATTCATCTTCCTATATACATGGTCACTCTATGTCCTCAGAAAGTTTACACTAAGCCCTTAGTTATAAACCCCTTAGTTTATACTAAGGGTTGCAAAAAATTGGAGACAATATCCTAATTGTAAATTTTGGTCTATATACTACAAGAATATAGGAAATGAACAATGAAATTCAGTTTATTTCTTTCAGAAGCTTACAGTGAAGTGTCAGATACGTGTATCTTATTCCCAGGCGAGGCTATATATATATTTTTTTCTTTAGTAGATACTTTTCAATTAGAAATTTTAACTATTTTAATTATATTTACTGTAAACTCTAGTTTTGAAACACATGTAGAGAGTGAGAGAATATCCTTATAGAGAGCTAAAAGAAACTCTGGGTGTCCGATTGGAGGTTTCATTTTTTAAAGTCTGTGTTAGCCTAGACACATATTATAATAAAGGAATACAGAAAAAAATTATAAAAGAAAAGAACAGTATTTGATTTATAAAATTAGCTTAATAAGCAATTCCAGGTGGAAGAACATGATAACCTACAGTTTTTACATCCACCTGATATAATACTATAATCAATTCTGAGAGGTCCCGATGTGATTAAACTTTGATAAGAGGATCCGGCCTCTGCATGCTCTTGAACTGTCACCATCTAGTTGTGTAACCTGAGACAAGCTCCTTACCTGCGGTGGTTCTCAGTTTATCTATAAAATGAGGGTGTTGGACTAAACATGATCGTCAAACCTCTCTAAACACTTAAGTGGGGTTGAAAACAATTTTGCGTATTGTGACAAACACTGTTTGAAAATGAGTTAGATTAGAATAGAAGAGAAAATATCACAGGGCATCACACATACAAAAGGTAAATGCTACATAACAAAGTTTTATTTTCCTTGTGTGTATATAAGTATACTGGGATGCAATGTAAAATATTGTTTGTTTTTTTTACAATGACTTGCAGCCAAAAATTTGCAAAATACTTAACTAGATGACTTCTAAAATTCCTTTAATTGGAAAATGTTTAAAATGCAATATATCTTTCCTAGGGCTGGAAGCTCTAAGTGCAATATCATTAAAATATTTAAAGAGTAAAATCAATCTATGTATCATTATTTCCCTATCTAATATGAATTTAAATAAATCACATTGAAACCTATAAAAATTAATATTATTTCCTAGAATTCTCTGATTCAAGATCAATATATTTCTTTTTTTAAGTTTATTTATTTTTCGAGAGAGAAAGAGAGAGAGAGAGAGATTGAGAGAGAAACATACCATGAGTTGGGGAGAGGCAAAGACAGAGAGAAAGAGAGATAATCTGAAGCAAACTGCACTGTCAGTGCTGAACCTGACACGGGGCTCAAACTCATGAACCACGTGATCATGACCTGAGCTGAAATCAAGAGTTGGATGCTTAACCAACTGAGCCAATGAGGCGCCCCAAGATCAATATATTTCTATATGCTAGAAATAACAAATGAGAAAAATATAGGGAATAAATAGCATATTTCAATGGTAAAGGAAGTATAAAACATTCATAAATATATGAGACATTATATATATTTCAATATGTAACTATATATGCATAATAATGTGTGTATTTAATGTATAAATGTATGATGTCTAAACGTATACATATATTTGAATAATACATATGTATATGTACTATTACACATAACTTTGTGTGTGTAGATATATATGTATATGTACTTTAAATTTTAAAAACTTTGGTAGCATAAAAGGCAAAGTAAAATGGGAATATAAAAATAATTCTAACCGAACTAGCAGATGAATTAATTAACAATATTTCAAATATTGTGATATCAGAAAACAAATCAGTAGAACACATTTCAAGGAGTAAACACATAATATAGACCCAAACACATGCATACTCACATATACGATGTGTCCTACCACTCTGAAACAGTGATTGTCAGCCTTGGCTGCACACTCTAATCATTTGGGAAACTTTTAAAAATACTACTGTCTGGAAGACAACCACAGAGATTCAAATTTAATTGCTCTTGGGTGTGGCCTGGGTGGTGGGACTCTTAAAAGCTCCTGAACTAATTATAATATTCAACCAAAGTTGAGAATTATTGTTTAAGGGAATTGATTCCTTTACATACAATCACACACCAAAATTTTAAATCTTAACAACAACCTTGCAGGGGCATAAGATGAAGGATATCGCATATCGATTCTTTTCAATTGCCATTGAAAGGGTTTTTTCTTTCCATAGTTTTATTGCAATTATAACTTCTCTGTGATCAATTATAACTTCTGAGAGTGGGTGAGAAAAATCAAGAGTTTAAAAAAACAACAACATTTTGTTACTTTGGTATGTAAGAAAGAGAACAAAGGGAAATTTCATTTCAAAGGGAAATGTTTTGAATCACCCATGTTTATCTTATAACCAAAGCCCTCTGCTTCTTCCTATTTGGTCTTATTTTATCCTCGATTTCCCCCGTCTCCTTGACACTTGATACCTTTAAGTCAAGACCAAGACTTCATACCTACAAGAAGTCAGATATGATTTCTACTCTACAATAAAATACATGTCAATGACATTAAAATTCAATGGAGACATCAAGTAACAATACATCAGCCAAGAAGAGTAAATGGCAAATTTTTAAGTTTTAAGGCACGCCTGTTTAAAAATAGAACAAAATTAATTTTATAAAAGTTTTTGGTCATTAAACAAATATTACTGAACAGCTACCATATTGTAAGCACTAGTGTAGGCATAGACAATAGAGAAGGGAACTTTGTATAAGAAAATTCATTGTTTAAAAGATATCGGTTCTCTAATAGATTTTAGCCTACAACTGATAGAGTAATATTAAGAATTTGATGAAAAAAACACATAAAGATCTAAGTGCAGTGCCTGGTCCACAGCAAAAACTCAACAAATTCTAGTTGTTGGGGTGGTGTCTATTACTAAGATTGTAATATTGTAAAATGTATTGTGGAGCCAAAAGAAACTTATCTTTGGAAAAAATACTACCTGTGGACCCTCTAGTTTTTGCTTTGTTTTGTTTTTGTATCTGCTCGTGTTTTGTGTGTGAATATTTTAAACATTGAGATATAAGAATTGGTACCATGAAATAAAGCTCATTGAACAACAGGTGAAAGAATCTGATTTTACTTATGATACAATTTTGGTTTTCTAAACAAACAAATGTTATGACAACTTCCGTCAAAAATGTCTAGGGGTACCTCGATGGCTGAGTTGGATGCTTAACCGGATGCTTAGTTTTGACTGAGGTCGTGATCTCATGATGCATGAGTTGGAGCCCCACCTAGGGCTCCATGCTGACAGCACGGAGACTGCTTAGGATTCTCTCTCTCCCTCTCTCTCTCTGCTCCTTCCTCTCTCTCAAAATCAATAAATAAACTTAAAAAATGTCTAAATATTTCATGAGCACCTATCAAGTGTTTAAATGTGAATTTCCAAAAAAATAAAAAATAAAAATAAAACCCACTAACTAACGAAATAAATAAATAAATAAATAAATAAATAAATAAATAAAATAAAAATAAATGTGACTTTCCATTTCCCTTATCTCAGGCCACAGTGCCACCAAATCCACATAAATTATCAAACAGTATCTTAACCATCTTACTCTTCGTTCTGTCTTGTTCTGAATTGAGTTCGACCTAATGGCATCAATTCTGATTTTGACTTCTAACTCCTAATTTTCAGAGAAACTTGAAACCCGCCATGAAAAAATTTCTTTGGTTTGTTTGTCCAAGAGCTGATAATTTATACGCATCCACCTGCATTTTTTTCTACCACCATTACAGTTAGAGAAGTCTTCCTCCTGGTGTTCAAGTTCACAACGCTTCAACCCAAATTCTGGGCAGCTCTTCACAATTCTTAAGCTGTCAGTTATATATATATATATATATATATATATATATATATATACACACATACTTAAAATTTATAAATTACATAATTTCCTCAGGCAATTCTTATTCACTCCAAAGTTTAAATTATATTTATATTTTGGGGCACCTGGGTGGCTCAGTCGGTTAAGCAGGTTAAGCGTCTGACTCCAGCCCAGGTCATGATCTCGCAGTTGGTTAGTTTAAGCCCCGTGAGGGGCTCTGTGCTGACAGCTTGGAGCCTGGAGCCTGCTTCTGGTTCTGTGCCTCCCTCTCTCTCTGCCCTGCCCCACTCATGCTCTGTATCTCTCTCTCAAAAATAAAAATAAACATAAACAATTAAAAAATTATAATTATAATTTATAATTATAATTAATAAATTTCAAACATGTGTCCCCAGTATTTATCACTTATCCAAACTACCAAAGCCATATGTACTTTCCCCATTTAAATATTTGCATTCACTTGATGTTTCATAGATTTTGCGAACTCATTCAACTCCAGTGAAGTCAAGGTGTTTCTTCAAACTTTTCCATATATGTTTGCTGTGTCAAAGAGTGCAACCACCAATCACACAGACTCCAAACCCTAACATAGCTTTATATTTTATATTTCATATCTAACTACCCTATTTCAGGAATCCTGATTTTCCTTTATATCAGTTTAGCAATTTCAGCTGCTCTCCTTGTTTCATTTTGGTAGGCAGAATTTGAGAGGTACCTGTACCTTGGCTACTTTACCAAGTACTAAACTACGGGACATTGTAGACAGATTTAAATTTACTAATCAACTGATCTTAAGACAAGGAGAGTAAAGTAGATTACACAAATGAGCCAACGTGGTCCCATGAGCCCTGAAAGCAGAAGATGGTCGCAGAGGTGTAAGAGAGAGGAGGCAGAAGGTCTAAGCACAAGACGTAACTGATCAGCTGTTGCTGGCTTTCAGGGGGGCCACGAGCCAGGGGATATGAGCAGTGTTCTAGAAGCTGAGAACAATCCATAGACGACAGAATGGAAACAGGGACCTCAGTCTTATCATACGGAACTGAATTTTGCCAAAAACTTGAGTGAACCTGTCAACAGATAATTTCCCAGAACCTCTAGAAAGGAACACAGCCCTATCAACACTTTGATTTCAGCTTTGTGAACTCTAAGTATGGAGCTGATTGTGCCATACTGTACACAGACTTCTGACACACATAAATTATGAGAAGATATGTTGGGGTTGTTTTCTGTTGCTAAATTTGTATAATTTGATAGAAGCAGTAAAAATGTAATACAGCATCTCTATACCAAACTTATTGGTAACTTAAGTACATTTGATGTCTGTCTATGGTACCCAGGATGAAGATTAAGTTCCTTCAAATGGATTATACAGTACTTCATGATCTTATCTCTTTAATTTATTCTCGTTTATTCCCACCAACAAATTCCTGATGTATTTGTTCTCTATGTGGCTTATAAATCTTTTTTATTTTCAAACCCCAGCTTTCTGGCTTTAGATAGCCAGGTCTACTAATCTTGTACATAGTGATGTATACATTCTGTGGAAACTTAGAGACTGTGTTAGGCTTAACATTCTTATTATTATATAGCTTACACCTATATCATCTCCGTACTTGTATCACACAGAATTATAAATGTCTACTTACTAATTTACAGTTTCCGTAGCTCTATCCCTAGTTCCTAGAAACTGAAAGCTTTGGAATTTATTTTCTCATTTATACACTGAAAGAAACTAATATGGGACTGATGAAAATACTCCGGGAGGTAAGGAACTAGAAAGGTGAAGTTACTAGAGATTACTTTTCTGTGAAAATAATATTTAAGAGACCTACAGTACTAGAAAGGGCCAGTCACTGGGTTCACGGGGGAAATGAGGATAGGCTAAAAGTATAGTCACCTACATTGGCTGGGAAGCAAAAATGCCTGAGTTAAATCCCAAGTCTTTGTTGATTACCAGAACAGAGTCTGCATTTTATTTTAATTTCACTGTAAGTGGTCAAAAGTGTGATAGGCTCTATAGAGAGTGGCTTGAAGAAGACATGATAGGAGAGTTTGGGTTTATTTCCTTAGTCTCAGAGAGGATGTTGGCAGACTTGTCAAAAATGTTGGCCATGGACTAAATAAATAAATAATAATTTGGATTAAATCAAAGTAATTTACTGACAATCCATGTTGGAGAAGAGTAAATCATTGAGGGATTGATGTTCACATTATATACCCAACAAATAATATAATGTCCACCACCTAGTAGGTAATTAATAAATAATTATTGAATTAATGAATAAGGGAAAGAGTAACAAAATGCTTAGGAGATACAAATGATTTCTCTGAAGAAAGAAAACGCATGTCAGCCATATTGGCATAAATTATGCAAAGTGTGGTCCCTGTCACATATTTGGTGTCCAATTCATGTCTATGAATGGGACGAATAAGCACATGTTGTGCAGAGTTAAATGGCACCCCAACTCCAACTATTTCTTCTCACTTCCTGTTTTTCTGTTTATGTCTTTTATCAAACTTTATTTGGGGTGCCTGAGTGGTGTTGGTTAAGAATCCAACTGTAGATTCCAGCTCAGATCATGAGCTCCTCATTGGTGAGATCGAGCCCTTGAGATTCTTTCTCTCCCTCTCTCTTTGCCCTGTTCGCCGCTGGTGCTTTTTCTCTCTCTCTCAAGAAATAAACTTTAAAAATACCCTTTAAAAAACTTTATTCATAAAATGAAAATACATCTATTAGCATATATTATCTAGTTTCTTTGACAGTGAGTACTTAATAAAAAAATACAATACAAAATTGAATAACTTTGATGCAGTTCCGTTTTCTTTTCAATATTGGTTATATTGATTCATTTTCTCATTTGCTCAGACTTCTTTTAAGTGTGAAAGCTGAAAAACAATGTGCTTTATAATCATAATTCTCATTCTGTTTCTAACTTTTGAGGTCAAAGAGAATTCTAAATAAACAGTGGGGAAACAACTGAATATTGCAGTGGCTCAAAAATATTTATAATTAAAATCTAACTTACCTCATCTACTGCTCTTAGAATAATGTTAGCATTTCTAAAGAGACTACGAACGATTTTTTCATGAATCTGGTTAAAATAAAAATGTACTTGTATACTTAAAATGTACATAAATACTTTTTTCTGGCTATAAGATTTGAGCAAAGGTTAAAATTCAAACTGACTAATTTTGCTTTTCAGGTAAACGTTCACGATGTTTAGTAATCAGTGGTCTGTAAGTTTTCACTAGTCAGTATAAAATATCTAGCTTTGTTGTCACTTCAGTGACTGTGAAATTAGCTTAAGTACACTTTTTTTCAATAATTACCATATATAATACACACACATATGTGTGTGTGTGTGTGTGTATATATATATATATATATATATATATATATATATACACACAACTTTTTTTGTTCTGACAGTATTAATTTAATATTATTTGATGATTATTAAGCCTATTCCACCATTTCCTTGGAGCTGTATAAAAGGTGTTTTACATATAATATTAAGAAACTATGTGTTATATGAAATCAAGCATATGAATTTGATTTCAAAATAAGTCTCTCGTTACAGAATATTTTATGCTTTTGTTTAGGGGAAAATAAGACAGATAAAGCTACATTTAGGTGAAGCTTTATGTCAGTGTCTAAATAGGCAAACTGCCCTATATATACTCAATGAAAATCTTCAATTTTTTTTTGAGCACTTATAAGGTAGAAGAATTCATCTGAGCCCCTCTCAGTACATTAACTTTCGTAGGGTCCTCCGAGGTATTCCTCAGACATGGCAGGACAAGGGGAACACATAATAGTTATTTTAGAATGGGTCAGTGAAATCCTCCCTCCATTGTTAAAACCACAGGCCCCAAATCGAGTCATTTACGGAAGACCAAATCACCAAACCGAGGCTTAATACCCAACCTAATCGCAGTTTCGACCTCCCCCAAACATGTAATTTTAACTGTATGGTCAGGAATTTTCCGGACAGCACCAATGAGATAATCTGCCACATGGGCTCTCTCCATTACCCCAAAGGAAGGCAGGGCGATCGACCTAATCAGATCCCCTGCTCTTCCCCATAAGGGAAGGTGTGCTTGCCTGAAATAATGTTTTCTTTTCTTTTGCTAATTGTCCCTCATGTTTCTGGCTTTAAATTCCCTCCATTCTGTGCAGCTCCTCAGAGAATCTCTCTACTTACTAGATGAGATGCTCCCTGATTCATGAATTGCCCAATAAAGCCAATTAGGTCTTCAAATTTACTCGGTTGAACTTTGTTTTTTTACACTATGGCATGTCCACCAGGAACCTATAACTGTGACTTTATTTAGAAAAGGGGTCCTTGCAGACATAATTAAGTTCGAGTTCTCAAGATAAGGCCATCCTAGCATTAAAGTGCCCCCCAAGTCTAACAGACGTCTTCATAAGAATGGGCAAAGGAGAAATTGAGACAAAGAAGCACAAAGGAGAAAGCCAAGTGGAAATGAAGGCAGAGATTGGAGTTAAGTGGCCACAAGTCAAGAAAAGTCTGGATCCAACCAGAATCTGAGCGAGGGTGAGGGAATATCCCCCTTAGACACTTCAAGAGGGAGTGCGGGCCTGCCGACCCTGTGAGAAAAGAAATTTCTATCGTTTTCAGCCACCAACTTTCTGAAAATGTTATGGAAATTAATATAAAATGACATGACTTGACTTTATTTCCCTTTGTAAAAAGCTATGGAGGGGCGCCTGGGTGGCTCAGTCGGTTGAGCAGCCGACTTTGGCTCCGGTCATGATCCGAGGTTCGTGAGTTCCAGCCCGCATGGGGCTCGGTGCTGACAGCTCGGAGCCCGGAGCCTGCTTCGGATTTTCTGTCCCCCTCTCTCTCCACCCCACCTCTGCTTATGCTCTGTCTCTCTCTCTCTTTCAAAAATGAATAAACATAAAAAAAATCTAAAAAGTTATGGAAAGGTAACTATGGAAGTGTGAAGTGCATGCAGGTGGTGGCTATTTCCATTGCCTACAGAAGGGATGGTTAGTGACTGGACCAACACTTGAGCTGAGGTGGAAGCAGTAGATGCAGGGCAGACCTGGAGCAAGGGAGGGGTGGGGCAAGGGAGCGATCCATGACCAGCAGAGTGTGTCAATAGTTCAGTAGATGGTGATGCTGTTTCCTTAGATGTGAAAGACAGGCAAAAGAGTGGGGGCAAGGGTAGTTTTTATTTAAATAGGAAATAGAAGATGAAAAAGAAACGAGAAAATTTCATGGTGAATTTCGGTTACACACACACACGCACACACACCTACACGCACTTGTGTTCTGAATCTCCTTTTAAACTACATTATTTACATCATTTTTAAGTTTTTATGTATTTTTGAGAGACAGAAAGACAGAGCACAAGCAGGGGAGGGGCAGAGAGAGAGAGGGAGACACAGAATCCGAAGCAGCCTCCAGGCCTTAAGCTCTGGCCTCAGCACACAGCCCAATGCAGGGCTCAAACTCAGGGAACTGTGAGATCATGACCTGAGCTGAAGTCAGCCCTTTAACCGACTGAGCAATCCTGGTGCCCCTAAATTATATTATTAATGTGGATCACAGTTGAAAATACTAGAAAGCCCCTCATTTAATGGACAAAAGCATTAATACAAAACGTTCCTTAAGGGACTTGCCAGTTGTTTGGGGAGGGAAGCAGCAATAACGAAAAAGAAAGATTTCACAGGGTGCTGATAATGCAGGGAGGAGGGAGTTCTCATCCTGATCTACGGTCAGTAGGCCAATTAGGTTCAAGATTTAAGTCATAAGTATGGGTAGAAATATGTCATGTGGTGGAGGGAGCGAGGAATGCCTCTTCATAAAGCAAGCATCATATGCAAAGCCATGGAAAGAGCAAGCTTTGTTGAAAGTACTTTAGTTAATGAATACATAGTAGCAGGTGCACAGAGGAGAGGAAGAAGGGGGTGGCCTATATGGAGGCAAGAAATAGTATCTGATGGTCCTAATACGTCATACAATACATTCTGGCTTGTATCTTTGAGATTTGGGAAGCTGCTGAAAAATTTTAAAAGGTGGAGTTCAGGATCTGAACAGATATGTAGAGATAATATCCTAGCAGCATGAGATAGCATAGAGAAGCTCCCTTTCCATGTCTGGGAGTGTGTTGCTCCCAGGAAGAATCTAAAAGTATGTAAATATCAGCTTCAATTAACACAAAGGGAATGTTACTGCTCTATTTGTTGGAGACAAATATACATACAATAACTGAGGATAATAACAGTGCCCTATGACCCCCTTCTGAGGATAATAGCAACTTTCTGTGATACTCTTCTGTTTCATGCTGCAAAGTAATAAACATCAATACAGGCAGAAGTACCAAAAAATTTTTTTAGGATCATGTCAGGAGGCAGAAACTCTTTAAACTTGAAGGAAACATCATCAGCAAGAGCATCTAAATCCAATTTTTAAAATTCCATTTGTTCTTTTTTTTTGTTTTCCATGAATGCTCCCCATGATAATTTGGATTGGTGAGCTGTGTCTCAGGTATAGAAGGACAATCCCCCATAAGGATATTAAAATGTTTATTTACTCCCAAACAAATACTCCCAAATATTTACTCGCATTATTTAATCAAATAAAGTTTCATGAGTTTGATTAGGTATAAATAGTCTCTGAAACTGTGAGTTAAAAAGGTGATGAAGATTAAACTTAGTTTTCAGTAGCTCAAATCTAATGAGTGGGTAAGAAAATAACTTTTTATTACCACACTATTATAAAGCATACTGAAGAAATTCGTATCATTTTCTTTCATACTATATATTGGTGGGAAAAGGATGGTGCTAATTTGACCAGTGGGACCTGGGGAGACTCTCTAGAGAGGTATTATTTTGACAGAGAGAGAGAGAGAGAGAGAGCAGGGGAGGGGCAGAGACAGAGGGAGAGAGAGAATCCCAAGCTGGTTTCATACTGTCAGCAAGGAGCCCGGCATGGGGCTCAAACTAACAAATCATGGTCTTTCCCTGAGCTGAAACCAAGAGTTGGACACTTAACCAAATGAGTCATCCAAGCACCCCAATGAGATCTGTTTGAACATGCTAGTGGAATGGGCATTTCTCTTTTATTTTTATTTTTTTTATTTTTGAGACAGAGAGAGAGAGAGAATGGGGGAGGGGATGAAGGTGAGGGAAAAGAAGGGGGTGAGACACAGAATCCAAAGCAGGCTCTAACCTCTGAGCTGTCAGCACGGAACCCAACTCGGGGCTTGAACCCATGAACTGCAAGATCATGATCTGAGTCAAGTTGGAGGCTTAACCAGTTGAGCCACCCAGGAGCCCTGCATTTCTCTTTGTATTAAAAGTGATCTTAACAGTGTTTAGACTATGTCAGATGGGGGTGCTGGAACAAATCTTGTTGACTCACAACCCTTTTCATTTGCTAGCCCCTCCCTTCACCTATTGCTTTCTTTTTGCCTTTACCTATGTCTTACTTGTAAGGCATTCATTTATTACGATCAGATTGAAAAGTTTTGTTGCAAGCTATCAGGACCACATATTTAAATAATTTAAAGATAATTTATTGGATTACATTACTAAAACATTCAAAGGTATGGGAGGCTTCAGGTTATGTTTAATTTCCTTGTTCAAATTATACAAATCTCTTTTTTATATTTCTTGGCTCATCCTCCTTGATGTGGATGCTCATCCTATATAACTTTTTCTTCATTGTTTCAAATTATTTCTTTAGCTCTTAGCTCAAGATACTTCCACATTCGATGGAAGCTTCCAGATTTATATTCCATTGATAGAGCTTCATTTCCCTTGACATCGAGGAAAACTTCCAACCTTTTGCCTGATTAGATCAATTTAGATCATGTGCTCTTCCCTGGACCAATTCCTGGGGTTAGAAAGTTGAGATCAGATCAGGGTTTTCAGCATCTGCACTATTGACATTTTGGCCAGATTATTCCTTGTTGACAATCATACCTCAAGGTATGCATTATAGATGTGTGATAACATCCCTGGCTTCCACCCACTAGATGCCAGTAACAAGCCACACTACCACCTGCCCTCTCACAAAAATGTCTGCATATAAGGTCAAGAACCACTACATTAGGCTGATGTAGTTAGGTCTGAACCCTAAATCAGGGCACAGCAAAATTCCTCTGAAGCCTCTGAAGCCAGATCCTGGGAAGAAAATGGGATTATAATTTTTATTTGAGGACAAGTAAGGAAAAGGAATAAAGATATTAGTTGTCAAATAAAGAAGTTATCAACCAAATACTTTTCCCATTTATTCATCAATCATACATGAACTACAAATCTATTATACGTGTGATAATATGACAGGAAGGGTGAAGAGTCGGGTAAGTCTGGACTCTATGCCTGGATGGCAAATATAGTCAAACCGCAGTCTACTGTTCAACTATTCGAGTTTTAACCCTTTTGGGATTTTAAAATAACACTTGCCCCTATAGCTTTCTGAGCATAACTCTGGCATAACTCAACACACTTTTTTTTTAAGTTTATTTATGTATTTTAAGATAGAGAAAGCACGAGACAGGGAGGAGCAGAGAGCGAGAGAGAGAGAAAGAATCCCAAGTGGACTCCATGCTATCAGCACAGAGCCCGACATGGGACTTGAATCCACAAACTGTGAGATCATGACCCAACTGGAAGTTGGACACCTAACTGACTGAGCCACTCAGGCACCCCTCATCATACTTTTTAATCATTGATTTACTTCTCTGTTTTACCCCTAAATACATCATAATCTCTTTGAGAGAAGATATTATTTATCCCTACTACATCCCACCAGTGCCTAGAATAAACTAGGCTTTCATTAAATGTTTTATAAAAGAAGGAAGCTCTTTTTATTTAACAATTACCATTCTCATTAATGCCAAGTATTCTTGATATAGAATCTCTGTATCTTGATAACTATTGCTTTGTTGTAAAATCTGATGATTAATAGTAACATACCTTATCTTATATTCTTGTTTACAATTTGATTTTACAAAGCCTATGATTAAATATGGAGAAGAAAGAATTATGAGCTCCCGTACAGCTGTCATAACCTGATCTAATAGGTATTATGCCAAAGCTTCATCTGACACAATCATAATTTATACTAGTCAACTATCATGGCTTTTATATCACTTGTGCATAATAAGACATAATTTGGGTATATATATTTTTCCCCAGCTGTAACTTAGTATCTAAAATAATGTATCACAAAGATGCTATAAAATTTCTCTTGGAAAATGTGTGAATCGATAATTGCACATGGTAGATAAGAATGAACTAGTACTCAGGAATTTGGTAACATATGAAAGGGACTAACAAAATTTCCACGACAGGGAAGGCAGTGGTTTATTCCAAGCATATGCAATAGAATCAGAGGGTAGCTGCATACCTTGGATGCAAATAAACTAGCAGTACAAAGCCTGGAAATCAATACAGATCATGTCGAGCCTATTCTTATGTCTTAAAATTTGGTCTAGCCCCCTACCCAAACAAGCCACCAGTATCCAATAAATACTGGTGAAGTCTGCAAGTTATAAGTATTAAAATTGGTCCCCAACAACTAGATCTGAATCCCTCACTGCATATCTCAGTCTTGTTTATTATCTGGGTTATTTGACTCTGTATGTCTGATTTTATTTCCTGATTTGGGCTCATGCATGTCCTTTAGACCTGAGGATAAGTCTCATTTTATCGTACCATCATTATTGTTAGCATGCATCGTGTTATATTTTAATCGAGATGCTCGATTCATTATTTAAGGTTATTACCCTTAATCCTCACAACATTTTGAGATTGTTACTCACTCCTCACGTGGTAGGCAGAATGCTAAGATTATCCCCCAAGATTTCCTCCTTCTTCTGTAGATTCCTCGCATAATACCTGAAGCTGTGAATAGGACGCACTCTATTTCTGTGACCAAGTTATATTATGTGGCTCTTACGTGACTTTAAGAAAGGGAGATTATCCAAGCAGGCCTCATTCAATCTCATGACCACTTGTGAGCTGAGAGATTTCTCCTACTGATCAAGAAGTCAGAAATAGCTGACTGGCTGGCCTAGAGGAAAGTGAACATCCATGTAGTGAGCTCCCCAGGGAAGAGTAGTGCCCAGATGAGAATTCTTGGGGGAAAAGAAGGACTTCAGTCTTATAATTGGAAGGAACTGATATCTACCAACCGTAGGAATGAGCTTAGAAGAAGATTTGTTTTTCCCTCCGAACCTCTGAGTGAAAAACGAAGCCCAGGTGACACCTTATTTTCAGTCTTGAGCAGAAAAAACAGCTTGTTCAGGACTTCTGACCGATAGAGCTATGAGCTAATAAATGGATGTTATTTCCAGCCATTGGATTTATGGTATTTTGTTACACAGCAGTGGCCAACCAATACTTTGCATATGTATTTCATATAGCTATCAACTAGGTGAGAAATATAGTGATTGGTAAAGTATAATCAAAAAGAGTGTGAGCTTTGGAATGGGATTTTCTGGGTTTGAATTCTAACTCTGCCATTTGCCAGTGATGTGACTTCAAGAGAACTATATAATCATTCTAAAACTCAATTCCTCACTTGAAAATGTAGATATACCCCCATGGAATTGTTAAAAAGATTAAAACAGATGGAAGAAGTAAAGCTTCTAATTTGGTGCCAGGTTTATTTACAAGTTCAATATATCAAGTAGTTACCCAATATGGGGGGGGTTGCAAGACCCCCCAGTGGATTCCTAAAACTGTGGATAGTACTGAACCTTTATATATACCGGTTTTTCCTATACGTGTTTATCTATGAGAAAGTTGACTTTTAAATTAGGCACACTAAGAGATTAACAACAACAGCTAATAATAAAATAGAACAATTATTACTAGAAGCTGTAATAAAATTTATGTTAAGGAAGACTTTCTGTCTCTATAGATATCTTACTGTAATGTACTCACCCTTCTTATTGTACTCTATTTACCCTTCTTCTTGTGATGATGTGAGATCATAAAATGCCTACGTGATGAGATGAAGGGAGGTGGATGGCATAGCAGGACGTACTGTCAGGCTGCTATTGACCTTCTAACACTACTTCATAAGGAGAACCATCTGTTTTTAGATGGTAACTGAAAGTGTACAATGTCAGACTGCAGATAATTAAGGAGGGGCACTGTACTA
Organism: Acinonyx jubatus; assembly: GCF_027475565.1. Classification (NCBI taxonomy): domain Eukaryota; kingdom Metazoa; phylum Chordata; class Mammalia; order Carnivora; family Felidae; genus Acinonyx; species Acinonyx jubatus. The sequence goes on along the minus strand of NC_069382.1, from coordinate 178,620,941 downwards.
GCTAATGTTTTTCCCACAATGTCATAAATCAAACATACAGGGCTTGGGGATGTGAGAAACTTGGCCAAAGCTGCAAACCTACTAAGCTGTGAATCAAATTTCACCCTCAAACCATGTGACTCTCCCATCTCTCTACCTACCCTTCCTGAATTAGTCCACTGTCCGTCAACATTCCCCTTGGAAGTCGGGTGTGCAGGTCTGTCCTCAGATGGTATCAGCTTCTCACTCTCGTGGTAACTGGCCTCTCCAATTGGAGAGAAGACATCTCACAAATCCAGAGAAGACTTAGACAAAACACATTACAAATCCAGATTCTTTCCGTAATTCATCGTGTTTTTAGAACCTTAGATCTCAATAGACAAATAGCCCTTTAAAACATCCTCTGAAAAATGGAATGGGAACCTCCTGTTTTCTGAATTTTTTGGCTAGGACTCTGGGGAAAAGTGCTGTTATGTGTTCCTGAACTTTTTTTCTTTTCCTTACTTGTTAACCTTTATCTGCCTTCTGGAAGTGTTAGCAGTTAGAACCTCCTCCGCCTCCCCCCCGCAAGTATCAACAGCTCATGCCTGCAGCAAAACACGGAACTAACAGATCAGCTGTGGATACTAAGAAGTAACCTCAGTCCTGTAACCTGTCCCCACCTGTAGTAATTCAGGCAGAATGTTGTATTTACCCATCTAAACCCCTTTGAAACCCTACTCCATGGTAAATAAAGCCTGAGAGGGGTGGTGGAATCATTATCAAACATCACATAATTACTCAACATTACATATCACAGATAATAGCTGAATAAGAAGGGAACATTATTCACGAAGTCAGGTTTTTACAATTTCATAAACCGAAAAGTAACTCTAAAGTGGAAATTTGGCCTCCCTTAGGTATCCAAACAGGCAGATTTTCTCCCCAGTTTACAAACCGTGCAGCGAGGAAAATAGGGACAAATTGGTTGGGTTAGAGAGATAATCGCCTGGTACAAAGGTAATTTCTACAAGTTAACGAATTTAGAGTGCTCTGGTGGAGGAGAAATAGCCACAGGCTACCAGAACTGCCTTCTGCAAGTTCTCTTTCACACCAATAATTATGTCAAGGAACAAATGAAGTCTTATTTATTGGCAGGAGGACATGGATCCTTGGTGATCACTGGTGAAAAAGGAAACTGTGAAATTAATTTGTACTAAGCAAAACGGCACTCGATCCAGCAAAGCTCTCCTTTGAATTTCAGTTGGTATTTTGGCCAGTGATTATCACGTCAGGTCATTTGAAAACTGCAGCTAGTGCACAGTTGTTTTCCACAGCAGTCTACCGGTTGGGTATTTCATGCTTACCATGCACTGATCTTTAACGTATGACAAGGGTTATTACCTGTGATGTGTAATGACAAGCCTATCAGCTAAGGGGAAAATCACTTAACCTCAATCTTAAGCTTAAAAATCACTTAACCTCAATCAAAATTCTCACTCTAATAAATGTATCTGATATCTTAAGAAGAATATCATTAATTAGGAATTTTGAATTATTTATTGCTTCCCCCCCCCCCCCCCCCGCCGACCCCCGGAGGTTCCTAGATACAAGTAAAGAAAGAAAAAAACACTCTAAAGCTATCATAGGCATGCAAAACATGACTTCACAGACAGGAAAAAAAAAATGTGTGAAATGTTTTCTGAGTTTCTTTTTGTGTCTGGTGTAAGAATGTGGTCCAGGTTCATTCTTCTGCATGTCACTGTCCAGTTTTCCCAGCACCATCTGCTGAAGAGACTGTCTTTATTCCATTGGATATTCTTTCCTGCTTTGTCAAAGATCAGTTGGCCATATGTTTGTGGGTCCATTTCTGGGTTTTCTATTCTGTTCCATTGATCTGAATGTCTGTTTTTGTGCCAGTACCATACTGTCTTGATGACTACAGCTTTGTAATACACCTTGAAGTCCAGGATTGTGATGCCTCCAGCTTTGGTTTTCTATTTCAAGATTGCTTTGACTCTTTGGGGTCTTTTGGGGTTCCATAGAAAATTTAGGATTATTTTTTCTAGCTCTGTGAAGAATGCTGGTGTTATTTTGATTGGGATTGCATTGAATATGTAGATTGCTTTGGGTAGTATAGACATTTTAGCAATATTTTTTCTTCCAATCCATGGGCATGGAATGTTTTTTCAATTTTTTGTGTCTTCTTCAATTTCTTTTATAAGCTTTCTATAGTTACCAGTTTATAGATTTTTCACCTCATTGGTTAGATTTATTCCTAGCTATTTTATGTTTTTTGGTGCCGTTGTAAATGGGATCAGTTCCTTGATTTCTCTTTCTGCTGCATCATTATTGCATAAAAATGCAACCGATTTCTGTACACTGATTTTATATCCTGTGACTTTACTGACCATAGACCAGTTCTAGCAGTTTTTTGGTGGAGTCTTTTGTGTTTTCCACATAGAGTATCATGTTATCTATGAAGAGTGAAAGTTTGACTTCCTCTTTCCAGATTTGGATGCCTTTTATTTCTCTGTGTTTTCTGATTGCTAAGGCTAGGCTTCCAACACTATGTTGAATAACAGTGGTGAGAGTGGACATCCCTGTCATGTTCCTGACTTTAGGGGGAACGTTCTCAGTTTTTCCCCATTGAGAATGATATTAGCATTGAGTCTTTCATATATGGCCTTTATGATCTTGAAGTATGTTCCTTCTATCCCTACTTTCTTCAGGATTTTTATCAAGAAAGGATGCTGTATTTTATCAAATGTTTTTTCTGTATCTGTTGAGAGGCTAATGTGGTTCTTATCCTTTTTTTTTATTGATGTGATGTATCATACTAATTGATTTGTGGGTATTGAACCAGCCCTGCATCCCTGGTATAAATCCCATTTGACTGTGGTAAATAATACATTTAATTTATTGTTGAATCCAGTTGACTAGTATCTTGTTGAGAATTTTTGCATCCATGTTCATCAGGGATATTGGTCTCTTGTTCTTTTTAGTGGGGTCTTTGTCTGGTTTTGGGATCAAGGTAATCCTGACCTTGTAGAATGAGTTTGGAACTTTCCTTCCATTTCTATTTTTTTTTTTTTTTTTGGAACAGCTTCAAAAGAATAGGTGTTAACTCTTTAGATGTTTCTTAGAATTCTCCTGAAAAGTCATCCAACCCTGGATTCTTGTTTGTTGGGAGATTTTTTATTACTAATTCAATTTATTTTCTGGTTATGGGTCTGTTCAAATGTTCTGTTTCTTACTGTGTCATATATGTTTCTAGGAATTTGCCCATTTCTTCCAGACTGCCCAATTTGTTGATCTATAATTGCTCAAAATATTCTCTTATTATTGTTTGTAATTCTGTGATGTTGGGTGTGATCTCTCTTCTTTCAGTCATGATTTTATTTATTTGGGTCCTTTTCTTTTTGATCATTCTGCTAGGTATTTATCAATTGTGTTAATTCTTTCAAAGAAACTGCTCCTGGTTTCATTTATCTGTTCTACTGATTTTTTTTTTTATTTCAGTATCATTGATTTCTGCTCTAATCTTTATTATTTCCCTTCTTCTGCTTGTTTGGGGCTTCATTTGCTGTATTTTTTTCCAGCACTTTTAGGTCTAAGGTTATGCTGTGTATTTGAGACTTTTCTTCCTCTTTAAGAAGGCCTGGATTGCTATATACTTCCCTCTTAATGACCACCTTTGCTGCACTCCAGAGGTTTTGGACTGTCGTGCTTCATTTTCATTGGCTTCCATGTATTTTTTTGGGGGGAGGGTTAATAATCTCATTTTTATTATACTAAATACCAGGCCAAAAGTCAATGGCATTTACATGCTGGAAGACTGTTTTTCACTCATATCTTTCAATTATATCAAACACTGATTGACCAAATATGACTGGACGTTACTGATACAACTTTATGGTCTCTTTCAAGTATACATGAATCTTTTAAATGGGCACATATGCAAATGTGCAATACAAATGAAATATAAATATTTAACAGAATAAACAGAATTGGGCTTTAAGCATAAACACCCTGCCATTCAATTTTGAAGATCTATCTTTTCTTCACTAATTTGTCTTCTACTTTTAGTAGTCTTCTATCCTATTAAAGTTGTAGGCTTACAGATGATCTGGAAATTTCACATTGAAAGGGTTAACCCATTCATTCTTTAGTAGGATGTTTTTTAATTTCCAAGTATTCATGGTCTTTCCAAATTTTGTCTTGTGGTTGATTTCAAGTTTCATAGCAATGCGGTCTGAAAATATGCAAGGTATGAAGTCAATCTTTTTATACTTGTTGAGGGCTGATTTGTGACCCACTAAGTGATCTGTTCTGGAGAATGTTCCATGTGCACTCAAGAAGAATGTGTATTCTGCTAATTTATAATGAAATGTTCTGAATATATCTGTTAAGTCCATCCGGTCCAGTGTGTCATTCAAAGCCATTGCTTCCTTGTTGATTTTGTGCTTAGATGATCTGTCCATTGCTATAAGTGGAGTGTTGAAGTCCCCTACTATTATAGCATTAGCATAAAGACATAAAAGTATTTTCCTTTTCTTTTCAACTATTTTATTTTAGAATTGTATGCAGTAGTATAAAAACATCACCATATAAACATTTGAAAATCTGACTTTAAGTGTTGTGGTAAAGAAAAGTCTCAGTTTCTAATATTTGTCAATGTCTTTGGTGTAAATATCCCCAGCATGGCCAAATTCAAGTTATTAACACATCACTGAAAAAAAGAGTTGGAAAAAATGCCCACAATCAGCACACCTGAGTCTGTAGGAACTGCTCCAGAGCAACACTGGTTTTACAGTTTTGTTATCGTAAGATCTCAAGAGCAAATACCCTGAGAAAAATGACTCAAACCTCCCCTCTAGTACATTTGTATTATATTTCCTTTGATTTACCATGTTATTATTATTATTTTTATTTCCTTGTCTGCATTTTTCTTTAGAATGAAAGATGTTTCTGTTAGTTTACACATATCCATGATAGCTAACAAAGTTCCTAGATACAAAGTGCTCAATAAACACTATTAAAATAATTTCCCTAAATTATTTCATCTTACTTACCAAGACTCCTAGACAGGAGCCAAAATGAGGTTCATGCAAACATATTTTCAAGAGCTCAGAGGCTGTCAATACTTTATGGAAAATCTCCAGTCTTCTGTAGATCCCTCTCTCCTTTAATTGCCACACCGCCCTTATATTTTCTTGGATATTGATCACCAGGCACTTATCCTCAAGAATATGTAGGAGCACGATGAATCCCCAAAAACCATATTTTGCATATCTATTAGGATATACTTTATCACTTTTCCTCTAAGAACAACAAAGAGAGTCACATATTTTGTTTTTCACAGACAGACAGAAAAGGAGTTCTTTTCCCAAGAGTACAAAGTTAGACACTAGTGGACCTGGCAGTGGGAGAAATTAGGTTCCGTGCCTAATTCCCCCTTTCTTCCCTTTTATCATATGAAAACTATTTTATTATTTAACAAGATCAATTGCATTGAGTTCTACTCTCAGAAGTTTGGCCTTGTGCTAAGTGTTGATATCACAAGGACACAGATAAGCATCTGGTTTAGTTGCTTCAAACATAAGCCTAGGATAGATGCCTGTAACTAAATAATATGAACTGTTGTTTGTGCTACAATATAGTTATTAACACATTGTTCTGAAACTAAGAACAGCACAGGATTATTTTTAACTTGTGAATCAGACAAGTTGTCACAAAGCAATTTCTTTCTGTTCAGTGATGCACAGAATGAAAGTATCTAGTTTTAAGTGCATTTTGAATGTGATTTGAAATTACTAACATCATTAAACTGTATCTTTGTGTTTTGGTGAAATGTTTACATTCTTCTTTAAAGATTTGCAGTAATAATGTCATGATCTCTGGGACAGCCATCATCTTTCCTCAGCCTAATGCCAATTACAGTTAAATGGTCAAAAAATATGGGCAATTAATTTATAAAGAATATATAAATGAAATAAATATTTTAATCATCTACTTTGAAGAATGGGATACTTTTGTAAGGTTTTTTTTTCCCGTAATATTTTGTTCATCTTTTTGAATAATTTGATTCATAATACACATGTATGTATATTAAAAGAGGTCTGTGGAAATTTCACAGGATACAGCCATATGAATATGATCGTGAAAGTTCATTAAAAAGAATTCAATGTTTATTAAAAAAACTTTTTTGTGCTATGATGAATATTTCATGATAAGAGTTTTTTTGAAAATTAGTAGACCTCATAATGTCCTGTAACAGACCTAAAGCATTTTAGCGGGGGATTCATGATATGCACAATTTGGTGTATAATACACATTTGAAACACATGAATTAAAATTTAAAATCTGAATGCTATCTTTATTTTTATTTTGATATATTTTTTAATCTATCTCACTCCCTCTGTCCTCTCTCTATTCCCGTCTCTTCCTACATATGCTATCTTCCTCCAAAAATGTGTTGTTCATCTTTCTTGCATTTATGATGGCACATACAAGAAGGAAAAAACAATGTTTTCAAAAAACTTTAAAGACTGGGGGTCACACCCTCAGGTTAGGACCTGCTCCTTCTGATCATCTGGCTTCCTGTTATTCACCGTCTCTCCTTTTGGGGAACAGCCAGCCTCCAACGTGCAGCGACGTTGGGAATGTAAGTCAGAAGGAAACACATGCGGTGTGGTCACATGACCAATCCGTCTCTACCTCATGAGAAACAGGATGTTTCTCATGTAGAGAAACAGGATTGGAAGCAGGAAGACATTGACGGCAAAACAGCAGTTAGCCTAAGCTGTCACCAGCAGCCACTGCGGACACCATCTCCGACACCCCGGCTCACTTGTTACTGTCAATCCCTCTAAATCGAGGCAAGGCAACTGGCCTGGCACTTCTGATTTCCTCCATGCACACAGGAGTGCACCTCTCATTATGCACACATCCCCTGAGCCACTGCTTTAGAGCCCCAGCCTGTCTCTCTTTTTCTCCCTCTACCTCTGGCTGGCTGTGGGCCCCTTCACCCATAACTCTCCTCATTTAGGAACTTCCATATTTCAGAGTAAGAAAGCATCTAATTATGTGTGACCCTATGACTGGCATGGTGTTTTCTGACGTGGACACCTTTAAAGCGGGGTAATGTCACACAGTAGAGGCAGGCAGAGGTAGGACCTAAACAAGAATCTTGAGTCTTAAGGGGAAGCATGAAAGAAGCAGTTGGAGTTTATTCAATTGAGCAGAAGATTCCAAAGGATACTCTTGAATAGTCCCTATCACCAAGACTGCTTGGGTTTCTCACTTCTCTGGGCCTGGATCCTCATCCTCCCATTTGATCGTGTACATTCCCCAAACTTCTGACATATATACACACACATATATATATATATATATACATACACACACATATTATTATATATCATCGTACATTAATATATATTATTTAATAACATTTAATAATATATTATATATAATACAATAATATTTAATATATATACATACATACATATTATTATATATTATCATATATTAATATATATTATTTAATAACATTTAATATTATATTATACATAATATAATATTTAATAATATAATACATATTATTAGATATTAATTAGTTAGAATTAATATATATTAATATATATCAGATATATAATATATTTATATATGTATTAATTCTGTATTAATTATGTATTAATGCATATAATATAATCCGAATTAATAAATAGTCAAAATTATAAATAGTCAAAATTAGATTATAGTGCAACCAAAGAATTATAGATGATATAATGGGTTTGATGAGCCTAGTCCTTTATTTGGAAAAGAAAAAAAAGTACAAAATGCAAATTAAAATTATCTCTGAATGCCCCCAACACACACGTATAAACACAGGTACACTCACACGCACACACACACACACACACACACACACATCTGTCTTAACAGCTGGCCGAGGCTAAAGGATGTTTCTAGTAATCCATAAAGATCCATGCAGTTCACTCATTGCCTTTGTGACACCTACTTGGTTTTTCTACGTGTATTCAAGAGAGACATTTTCTCCCTCCCTAGCAACTATGGTTCTGATAACAATTCTGTATATTGACTCTGCTTTAAGGATAATAGTAAAAATAACTAACATTTATTTAAGGCTGCGTGTGTGCCAGACACTGTGCTAAGAACTTTTTATGCTCCTATTTCTTCCCCAGAGCAAGAATTATTTTTATCATCCCATTATGCAAATGAGAAAACCAAGTTCAGAGTAAATAACTTGCCCAGGGCTTCACAGCTAGTATGGCAAAAACAACTTGAGTCAGATGTCACTCATTTTATCATGCCTTATATTTCATATAACTTGTATTTTTACACTCTGTTAATGTGATGCTTGTTACCAAGTAGTGGATTGTAAAATTCCTCAGTTCTTCTCTTCTCAGAGGAGAGAATCAGTGGAAATAACAGAAAGTTAAGGCAGAGAGGTTTTATTTTGCAAGGCAAAAAGACACTCCAAAGCCATGGGTTGCCTGGAGGGTAGGTAGCAGCCCTCTGAGCTCTGCAGTTTTTGTTTTGTTTTGTTTTGTTTTGTTTTGTTTTGTTTTGTTTTGTTTTGTTTATAGTGGTCTATTTGGTCTCCTCCTTCCCATTTCATTATCAGCTCACCCTGTGGATCTGCCCTGATTTCTTCTCCTCCAACTTTTGTGCATGTCTCTGTCCATTTGCTTCCCCTAAGCGCCTAAGCAGAAACCCATGGCAAAGGGGCTGGGCCGGGGGCGGACTGCAATGCAAATGATATTATAATGATATAATAACAGCCTTGGGGTTACTAGTGGACAAGCTTCTCCTTTAGCAGATATGCTTCAAAGTTGGGAAAGTCCTTGCAGCCCGTATCTTTTTCATATCACACTGTGTTAAACTGCAAATGGGGTTGGTCTAAGGGAGACGGGGGCATGTGGTTCCTGCCCTCCCATCTGCCCTCCTCCTTTCTCGCCTCATGCTTTTGTCTGTCTATTCTAGCGATGTTCTCAAGCTGTCCACCCTGGAACCAGGGATTGCGTGTTGGGCATTACATTTACCTGGTGCCTCGCAGAGTGCTTAGCATATCTAAATGTAAATGTGTCTGTTAAATAATTTCTTATAGAGTGCAAAATAGAAAACTTGAATTTTTCACTTTTCAGTAAACTAATTTGACATAATTTCACCAGGGACTAAGTTTCTTTCAAGGCAGTAAAAATCTTAGTCATCGATTGTCAAGAAAGATTCTGAGAAAACATAGAAGCCACAGCTCTGACAAGCACTCAGTGAATACATTCCATAAACCTATGAACGAAGGCGCTTAAATATCTGCATGAAAGAGAAAAGGGCAAAGGGATTTGAAGATTATCAGCTGATAATCAGAGACAGGAAAGCCCTAGAGAGGGTATTATTGAAAAATATCAACCACCAACAAAGTATGCCCCCAAGTGCATGTATAAGACAGAGTTAATTGTCCCATTTCTGTCGGCAGCTAATGAAATGTGATCTTGTATTTTCAGTTCTACCCTTCAGACTTCATATACTTCTGGGGAAGTTAAAGTCTCATTGCAAAATATGGCATGGCACTATGGAGATTTTGCTTAAAACATAAATTGTATCTCAACGGCAGGGAAAGAATGTTGATGGTGAAATAGACCTGTTATCTAAGAAAAGCAAAATGTCCCTTTCGGTACAACGCCACACCATGGGCTTCAGGAGACTAGGTGATACGAACAGGCAGAGACTGGAAAATGTGACAGGAAGGCCTGGCTTTAGGCACCTGCCTTGCTGAGGGGGCCCACACTGCAGCGAACTCCCCAAGGATCGTTTCAGCCACTCGGTTCACCGTAACCTGGGCTCAAAGTGTGATGCGTATCAATGGAACTCCAGCAACGTGCCCACGGACAAGCGTTCATTTCTCTCTCACCCGAAGCAGTTGAGCCCCATGAGCTCACCCAGGGTCCTCCTGAAGCCAAAAAGAAGTAATGAAGTTAGTAATGGAGGCAATTAAGGAGTGGTAATGTGACTTACATCACATTATTATGTGACTTACTCACAGTCCAGATATCAGGAACTGTTTATATTTAAATATCTAGACACAAATTTCAGGCACTTACCTATGGGTAATGAGACTTCCTGCTCTCCAGCCATTTCACTCTTCAAATTATGTGCATTCCGGGCTCTCGGGTATCGTGGCATTTTTTTTAACGTTTTATTTATTTTTGAGACAGGGAGAGACAGAGCATGAACAGGGGAGGGCCAGAGAGAGGGAGACACAGAATCCGAAACAGGCTCCAGGCTCCGAGCTGTCAGCACAGAGCCCGACGCGGGGCTCAAACTCACGGACCGCGAGATCATGACCTGAGCCGAAGTCGGACGCTTAACCTACGAGCCACCCAGGCGCCCCTCGTGGCGTTTTTATAATGCTAAATATACTACCGTCGGTGGAGTGGGAAATGAAGTGTCAATGTTCAGAAGAAGTCAAATTACTAAATCTACCAATGAATCAATAAAAGTTAGATCCAAAGGAAATATGCTTCATGTATATAAATGTGTAAGAAGTGAAAATACACTAAACCTCCCACCTCTCATAAGTGTCTCATGGATACACAGATGGGTGTAAATGCTCTTGCTAGTGAGGCTGTAACAGCACAGCAATGCCTTACTGCACCCCTCCAAAAACAAATCCCCTCCTTTTCTAATATCCAGGTCAGAACTCTCTGTTTAGATTTGTCTTTTCTGTAATCAAATTCAAAGGACAGAACAGATGCTGGCCTTCATCCCACAGGCCTTTAACAGGACAGATTCTGACTTGCTCATGAATATATTCCTATTCTTTGCAACCGGCACGTGGCTGCTGAGTTGTGAGACAAAAAATACAACCTGTGCTGGTTAGTGTTTATGAGGTTTTTGGCCCTCTTTGGTTGTGGGAGTACTGCTGACCCCCATAAGAATACCCCTTGCTGTTTCTGTTTCACTTTGGGTCCCCCATTGGTGAGCAGCAAGGTTCCCAACCTCTGCCTCAATTCTTTTTTTTTTTTTTTTGGGGGGACAGAGAAAGAGAGAGAGAGAGAGAGAATTTACGTAGCTGAGCATGGAGCCTGACGTGGGGCTCGATCTCACAACTCTGGGATCATGACCTGAGCTGGAATCAAAAGTCAGACCTTCAGCCAACTGAGCCACTCGGGCGTCCCTCTCTCCCTCAATTCCTAAACATGCCCTGCAGTACTGCAACTTGAGACCTAAGTACTGTCCCCTGAGAGAAATATACTTGTGTATCCCATTTTCTTTAGCCACCATAATGCTGAGTCTCTGTCACAGCGTCCTCTGGTTCACCTTGGATAAAAACAGTGGTTAGTTGAAGAGGTGGTCAAGATAAATAAGTTAACGTATGTTCAGAAATGGAAGACAAGATACTCTCTTTATGCACTCACTTCCTCTCAGAAAATCTAGGTCTTCTACCTTTAAAAAAAATTGTTTGTGTGTTTGTTTGGCGTGTAAAATAAGGACGGCGGTTACATGTAGGGCAGAGTGTACATCGTGCTTTTCGGCAATAGAAGGACCCAGCTCTCTCCTGATCCCAGATCATTCTCTCTCTTCATCTAATTTTAGTTGCCAATTGACCTTCTCACTCCTCTTCTCTTCAGACCCAGTTCTGTTATTCTCCCAAAAGAAAAGCGGGTATTGCAATCAATTAATATATTGAAGACATCACCCTCTCACATGCCAGGTTGAAGAATTTCATCTTACTTTTATACATAGTGAAACTGGTAATGTATACGTGTGTGTGTGTGTGTGTGTGTGTGTGTGTGTAACTCATCATTGTTTTGTTGGCTAACACTGTATAAAGAGTAGACTTCAATTTGCATTTGCCTCATACATATCCCGCCTGGTTTGGGTTCGGTAGCCTGACTCACCAGGATCAATTTGAAAGCTGTGGTGTGCTTGAAATCCAAGTTGAGTCAAACATGGGGGAAAAAAAACAACACAACAGTGAAGAGAACCATGAAGCAGGAAGTAGTGCACAAGATCCAAAAATAGAGCAAGAATTCAAGAGATCTTGTATGATAGGCTTCACAGCCAAACGTACTGAAGTGTAGATCATCAACAATCTAGAGAGAGACAGAGAAGTTCAGCCTATGATCGACGTGAGTGTGTGCATTTTGTTTTCTTTTGTTCTTTATGCTATGGATACACGTTCCATATTAGGTACACATCTAAGCCACAAATTCAGGTGGGCATGAAGTGTGATTTTATTTTATTTTTTTTTATTTATTTTTTTTTAATTTTCTTTTTTTGAACGTTTATTTATTTATTTTTGGGACAGAGAGAGACAGAGCATGAACGGGGGAGGGGCAGAGAGAGAGGGAGACACAGAATCGGAAACAGGCTCCAGGCTCTGAGCCATCAGCCCAGAGCCTGATGCGGGGCTCCAACTCCCGGACCGTGAGATCGTGACCTGGCTGAAGTCGGACGCTTAACCGACTGCGCCACGCAGGCGCCCCTGAAGTGTGATTTTAATACCACACAATAAATTCATTTCTGTTTTAAATGCAATTCTGATAGATTGTGAAAAAAAAAAAATGTCAGCCATATTAGATTTCTCTCTACCGTTTGCTTGGTTTTCTTTGAAGTATGAAGAAATGGTAGTGACAATGCAATAGTGGCCCAGGACTGTGGATGGGAACACCTGACATGGTGTCCACTAAAGCATCACTGGTTCTGCCTCATCCTTTCCTACATGAAGGTCTCAGCTTTGTTGACTTTTCTTCCTAAACATGAGGCATCTCTGAATCCAGGTTTAGCAAAGCTCTTTTGTTCTTCCTTTGGGAGCAACTCTGCTGCATCTTAGTAACTCCACCATGGATCTCTGACCTTCTGTCTATAACGACATTGGCCTTCATTTCCACAACTCCTTCTCTTTGCCTTTCGGGGCACAGAATTTTGATTTCCCTGGAATATATTTTAAAATTTTTTGTTAACGTTTATTTATTTTTGACAGACAGAAAGAGACAGAGAACAAGCAAGGGAGGAACAGAGAGAGAGGGAGGCACAGAATCCGAAGCAGGCTCCAGGCTCTGAGCTGTCAGCCCAGAGCCTGACGCAGGGCTCGAACCCACGAACTGTGAGATCATGACCTGAGCCGAAGTCAGTGGCTCAACGGACTGAGCCACCCAGACACCCCTCCCTGGAATATATATTTTAAAATGAAGAATTTGAACCATTCATTTTCATATTCCCCCAAATCTTTCTGAAGTTTCTCTTATCCTATTTTCTTGAGTTCAGATGAGATGGAACACCACTTTTCAGGAGAACCCCAGCATATGAAGCTTTTGCTTCCCCCTTATCATCCCTGGCTCCAAGTGGAAATTGTGTTTCCTACTTGAGGGAGCGGGGAAAAACTAACTCAACTTCATCACATATTTGTCTACAGCTTTTAAATCCTATGTCTGGTCCTCAACTTTTAAAACCAAATGAATGTGTATCCAATGTAAGAGAAATACCAAGGAAAATCTATGTTAAGTAGTATGTCAAAATAGCTTCCTGCTATATGTTGCCTGCCTCCACACAGCACATTGTTATTTTGTGTTTAATTTTCTCTCTATGCTCATGGGAAATATTATCGAGTCAATTTTATAAAAAAGCTAAAGATGATAATATTTAGATATATCAGGTTGTCTGTCACCCAAATTTGGAATAAGAACCAGACTCAAACTTGAGTCTGGTGACAGTCCACAATGACCACATGCATCTTAGAAATAATATTTCAAGTTATCTTCACATTTTCCCCTACATGACAACACTGACAAAAGTGTAAAATACCCAATTTGTTCAAATGCTAACAAATGGTCAAATCCACATAGATTGGCATAAGAAACATGTTGTATGCTTAGCCTTTAAGATATGCATTGTGTTGCAGCATGTAAAGAGTTATTTAGCACCTGGAGGAAACCTCATGTTTATATGAAGTATCTTGAGGTCAATGGGTCCCGTCACAATTGTTTATTATATCTATTCTTGATGCTGTGGCATGGAGATTATTTACTACCATAACATGTTTACAAATTCCAACTTTACAAATTCAAATAACACGATGAATAGTCAACTGTATCAAAATACATCTCATTTCCCCCCTGTACTTTTAGACTGGTAGTTTTCAAACTTTTGCTTCATTTTAAAATTACCTATGGAGATTTATATTTCCAGAAATTCTGATTTAATTGGTCTGGGTTGGGACCCAGGAATGGATGATTATAAATTAGCTCTTCTAGGTCATTCTACAGTGCAGTCAAGGTTGAAAACCACTACCTTAAAGAATTCTCCCTGTATTGTTCATCATCTGCCTGTGCTGTCCATAAACTCTCACCGGGACGGGAAACACCAGCTCATTGGCATTGAAGGAGCCTCATTGATTCCTGATCACTCTCTTTCTCTTCCCCTCTGTGTGCTGTGTCTTTGTCAGTCTCTGCCTTTGTCTGTCTGCCTCTGTTGTCATCTATCTCTCCTCCTTCCTCCCTTCCTCTGTCAGTAACTTCTAGTACGGGAACAACCTGGGAAGGGTGGTGTAGCCCTCCCCACCAAGAATTAAAATATCCCTAGTGCTTGAATCTTCACTCCTCTGTCACATGGTGGGTACCACTGTCACTCTGACTCCTTTTCATATCCTAGTGGGGCACCTGCAAGGAGAGAGTAAGGTGTAAAATGCTGTAAATGCTGTAAATGTAAAAGGTGTAAATGTTGTAAAATGAAATAAACATCTGTCCAGCTTTATTTGCCTTTCAGAATTCTGAATATCCTACCCACACTCCACACCAGAGGACCAACATCAACCTTTCCCCTGAGTGATGATATTTCTACCTTTGTCGGAAAGAGGTTCAGATGAACGTGTGGCAATGGCGACTTTAGTGAGTGTTTTTTTTTGAAGCCTGTGGTTTGAGTCATTCTATGGAAATCAGCTTCATTCCCTGACTTCGTTGTCAGCCCTCCAAGAACCCAGTAACCTGTGACAGCTGAGTTACTGTGCGCTCTGTGAAGGCTGCTTCTACCAGAGGCCCTTATTGGTATTTTTCTTCGAGCCAGCTCTCCTCAGAGTCATTTATCATCTTGTCTCCTGAAACGGCTACACCTATCGTATCATTTCATTTATATGTTCCCTATGCAGCAGCCTCTAATGACCGTTTAATAATGTTGAAGAAGAGGTAGGCATGTCCTCTGCGCAAACCGTATTCTAAATAATAAAATAGCCTGTGTAGAATTAGAAAAGAATCGGACGTTTTAGCCCTAGCAGTCAAAAAAGATCTCTTGTTCAACTGAACTGAGCATCAGGCCCCTCGGATATGCATCCCTCTATTGTAGATACTGGTGTCTCGATCTGCTTCTACAGTTAAATAATTAGCACACCTACAGCAGGGGTTTTGTCCTTATGCATCTAGCTCTTTGTTGTCGTACTTGGAAGAAATGCTACCTAGGCAGAGCTAAATCCGTTTTATATTCAAAACCACTGGCATATTAGAATTGCATACACGAAGCCTCTACCAATACTGAGTAGAATAGCTGGCTTAAAAAAGTCTTTTCTTATCAAGTATGCAAAAGAGAAAGCGGTACATCAGGTAAGGAACATGGGTATTTTAATTGTTTATGAGTAAGGCATTTTGCCTCTTTGAGTAATAACCCAAAGGCACATGACACAAGAAATGCTTATTGATCAATTCATTCAACATATCATTATGCGATAACACGTTTATTTTCTCTCAGTTCTTATTGTCATCAGAACGTAAATAACATCTTCCCCATGTCAAGGACGCTTTGGAGAAATGTACTGGATGTGCTTGGGAGAACTGGCACAAGTTTTTTTCAGTCTTTTGAGGTTAAAAATTCAGAAATTTGGATATTAACCCCTTATCAGATATATTATTTGCATATATCACCTCTTAGTACGTTGCCTTTTTCATCTATTGATGGTTTCCTTCACTGTGCAGAAGCTTTTTAGTTTGATGTAGTCCCATTTGTTTATTTTTGCTTTTGTTGCCATTGGTTTTAAGGTAGTAACTTTTGCTTTTGTTGCCATTGGTTTTTGTTCCATGGGTAGCCACCATGGAAATCAGTTTGGAGGGCCGTCAAAAAATTAAAAATAGAATTACTACATGACCCAGCAATCATATTTCTTAGTATTTATCTGAAGAAAGCAAAAACACTAATTGGAAAAGATACATACACCCTTATGTTCATTGCAACATTATTTACAATAGCCAAGATATGGAAGCGACTTAAGTATCTATTGATAGATGAATGCATAAGGATTACATTTATCACATACATATACATGCAATGGAATAATACCTAGTCATGAAAAAAGAAGGAAATCTTGCCATTTGTGACAATACGGGTAGAACGTGAAGGCATTATGCTAAGTGAATAGGTCAAACAGAGAAAGACAAGTGCCATGTGATTTCACTTGGATGTAGAATCTAAACAAAACAAAACAAAACTCAGAGATACAGAGAACAGGTTGGAGGTTGCTAGAAGGGAGGAGGCTTAGGGGATAAATGGAGAGGATCAGGATGTACAAACTTCCACTTATAAAATAAATAAGTCATGGAAATGTAAGCAGGGTGACCATAGTCAGTAATATTGTATTACAAATTTGAAAGTTGCTAAGGAAGTAAATTTTAAAAGTTCTCATCACAAGCAAAACACATTTGTCACTTCGCATGGTGACAGATGGTGACTAGACTTATTGTGATCATCTCACAATGTATGCAAATGCTGAATCATGATGTTGTAATCCCTGAAATGAATATAATGTTGAATGTCAGTTATATTTCACTAAAAAAAAAAAAAAAACCCACAAACTCAGAAATTTACTTTTGGGAGAAAGTGCTTGAGATTTAACACCAAACTGAAGGGTGAATTCAAAAGGCAGGAAGATCAGATGGCTCGTGGGTAGTGTTTAAGCTGGGCCTGTTTTTAAATAATAGCATTTTGACTTTCTATGAACTAGACAGACAAGTTAATGTCGACACTGTCTCTTCCTATAACCTTCAACAAATATGGTCTGAGTCTTAAAAAATAAACTCTCACTTCATAATTTTGGGTTCCGAGAACTGTTCCATATGGAATGGATGGAAACAATTTCATTTTCTACTAACAAATTAAGTTTACTTCTAGTTAATAATGTTTATATATACCTTTCTCCCTTCAGGCAAGCATATGCAAAAAGGAACAGCTTGTAGCTTCTGGATACTAAACAGTTACATCAACCTACTGTGGTTAACACACACACACACACAGTATCATGTCAGATAAAAGGTGAAATAATTCTTCAATGACAACATACCATTACCTCTCACATGGTGATTTTATGTTAGTTGCTATTGTTTATCCATCCTCCATAAAAAGAATCTCAAAATCCACAGGGTTTGGCAAAATAGCCAGCAAGTGTAAACACTTAATAAATGTTGAATGAATATACATAGAGTTGGCCTAATTAAAGCTGGATGAATGGAAAGATGAACAAATCAGTTAACGAAAACAAAATATGATAACATTGAAACATCTCCAATTATAAACAATAGACTTAATCATCACCGTTCCTGATATTGAGTCATATTATCCACATTATTCGCTGTATGGCCATAGTCTCCATCTCAAGAATGTTTAAATGGGTTCCCACTTTCTTACAATAAAAGTGCTATATGTATTTTTTTCTCTCCTTAAAGGCTGTAGCTTTACATCTTTGCACAATTTTCTTTCTTTTGTTGGTAAAAAACAGTTTTTCCTTTTTGCCTTTCCTATTTATGGAAACTCATACTTAACTCTACCAAGAAAAGTTCCTGAGATTTCTTCAAACCCCAGTGAATTTTTACTGGGGTTGGCATTGTCTCAAGGAAAGCATTCGGCCTATGCTAATAACACATTGGTAGCAATTTTTGATTTGTTCATCCACATTCTGCATGACCAGTGATGCTAAGGGATGTACTGAAGAAGGCATGTGGGGAATATACATGATTCTGAAACCAGTCACTCTATAAATGCTCCATTTGGTTTGCAGCTTGAAAGTTACTTTGCACGTTGAATATTGCCTGGATGTTTCCAGTTTGATATATTGGACTATTTAATTTTAAAGTTCCTCCTTATCAGTAATTACCTAATTTTTAAAAATTGAAGTATAGTTCACATATGATATGATACTAGTTTCAGGTGCTCAACATAGTGATTTAACAATAATGCTCACCACTGTTGGTATAATTACCATCTGTCACCATACAAAGTCATTACACAATTATTGACTGTATTTCCTGTGCTGTACTTTTTATCCCCATGACTTACTTATTTTAAACTGGAAGTTTGTACCTTTAAATCCCCTTCCTCTATTTTGCCTGCTCCCGCAACCCTCTCCTTTCTGGCAACTACCAGGGTGTTTTCTGTAGTCTGTTTGTTTGTTGTAGTTGCTGTCATTTCTTTTTTGTTTGTTTTGTCTCTTAGATTCCACATAGAAGTGAAATCATGCATCATTTGTCTTTTGCTGTCTGACTTATTTCACTTAGCATAGTACTCTAAGGGTAGGGTAGGTCCATCCCTGTTGTCATGAGTGGTAAGATTTTGTTCCTTTTTATGGGTGAGTAATGTTCCATTATATGTATATACCACATTTTTTTTAATCCATCCATCTATTAATGGACAGTTAGGTTGTTTTTATATTTCAACTATTGCAAATTTTGCAGCCACTATGAAAAACATTATGGAGGTTCCTCGAAATATTAAAAATAGACAATACCATGCAAACCAGTAATTTTACTTCTGGGTATTTACTTGAAGACGACAAAAACACTGATTCAAAAAAAAATCACCTATGTTTATTGCAGCATTATATTGACCATTTTATTTTTAATATTTATTTATTTTTGAGAGAGAGAGAGACAGAGGGTGAGTGGGGAAGGAGTAGAGTGAGAGGGAGACATAGAATCTGAAGCAGGCTCCAGGCTCAGAGCTGTCAGCACAAAGCCCGATGCAGGGCTCGAACTCACAAACCGTGAGACCATGATGTGAGCCGAAGTTGGATGCTCAACCGACTGAGCCACGCAGGTGCCCCTATACTGAGCATTTTAAATCAAGTCTCTATAATGGTCTATCATTGGAGAGAAATCACACAACGTTCGTATGGTCAGAAACACTAACTTAAACCGGCCCTGAAAGTTCACAGAAGCATCTCTTCCCCTGTGATCTTAAAGTTTCTTCTGTGTATAACTACTAAATCACATATCACCTAAGTACTTTGTTCATATGACTATTTTCTCTATCTCAGAATTAGGGACTAGTCACACCCACCTGTAGAAGCATATGAGCTATACATATCTGAATATGCATTATTGTTGTTGCATAAACTCATTACCCACTTGGCTCATATATGTTACTGCTGCTGGGGTGTTGAGAAAAAAAGGATGGAAAGAGACACCAGGCAACTTTTAGTATTTTACTTCCATGCAAAGTCACCACTGACCCTAAATTCTAGGTTACAGTTAACTGATGTAGAAAATTGCTTTAGTAAAGTCTCTTACCTATAAACCAGCTCTGATGGGCTGCCTCATGTTGATAAAATTCAAAAAAGTCTGTATATGTAAGCTAAGACATAAACATATCAGTTTTTTTATTGCTTCTCTGATGACATCTTTCTGTTCATCCAAGAACTTTCTTTTAGATACCATTCTTTCGGATGCATGCCCCTCATCTGTGCAGAGGTAGGCATCACAGCAGGTGTTCACGTGTGGCACCTAAAAGAGAACCAGTCATATGAATTGGTGTCTGTTTCCTCTTCTCCTTTGCTTGAGGCCATTGCGAGAAGCTCCTTGACTCAGCCTCCACTGTATATAATCACATGCTAACAGAGTGGCTGACCTAGTATAGATACTCCATAGGTGACACTAGCATTAAAATCTACATATTTTATGGTACATAAGCAAATCAACCACCCCTTTCTGTGTGTCCTCCCCAGAGGTTATTGTTGAAGTCCTTAAGACTCCTACAATATCCCTGAGATAACGAGCTTTACCTCTCCCTAGGGTTACCTCTGACTATGGGCAATTCATGCATAAGAAAGCATAAGTCCTTGCAATTAAGATTTGAAATATCTCTATTGGTTGATAAAGCAACTATTAGTCAAGCTTCTTTAATTATAATTGGGTTTGGCAGCATCTATTATTGTTGTGACTATGAATATCAAGTGTTACAAAGGAGCTTAATAATTCTAACAATGCATAAAGCAAAAAAAAAAAAATACAGAAAATTAGATCGGGACGTACACAGGCTCCACCTGTTCCTATGATTGCATATATAAATATACAACTTGCAGAATTTTGCCCCTGCAAATTATTTCACATGGTTCATTGGGATATTTTTGTCTAAGTATTTTCACAGCAGTGGTTAAAGCAGGATTACAAAAGTGCCTCGGGTCTGGCGTCACTCATCTGAGCCCAGGATACCAGGAGTTTATAGATATTATTGTACCATGTACAGCAAGTTGCTCCAATGCAATCTTGTACAAACCCTATATGATGTTTGAAAGCTGTGAATTTAAACTGGGGAACCACATAGTGCGTAGGAATGAAAATCAGTAGAAGCTATGACCTATAATTAGTGCATCATAACATGTGAGTGTTACTAGATTTGTGTCAGTGAAGAAATCCATTCATGACTCATAGTTACAGTTCTTGTAAACCAAAGTCATCCAATTATCCACAGGTATTTTAATTGGTGAAGGAACACTTCACCATAGATGATGATGGAATATCTACTGAGTTAGAAAATAAACTCATCATACAAGTTGGGTATCAAAACAGAAATGAAATCATTGCTGAATAATTAACAGTAAAATAAAATTATCGAACAGTGTCTCCAGTTTGGGAGTATTTAAAGAGCCCATGATCGACAAATGATACATCTGTCATATATTTGATATATTGCTTAGCATATCACACTCACCCAGTCCACATTTGCCAAATAAAATGAAAGGAATAGAAAATATTGTGTGCATGAACTTTATATTAATGCATTAAATATTAATTTGAAGACACAGTGCAAAGGGTTTTTTTTTTCCTTCAAACAGAAACACTTTTTTATTTACCTAATAACTTTGTGTGCAAGCGTTCTCTGGAAGGATGGTTAGCACTTCTGAGAAGCATTCGATCCACCTGGCTATCCAAGCGATAGCAAATTGAGGGTACAGACCACAGAAACTTAGTCCTGAATAGGAGCTCAGAAATAATTTAGTCTGCATAGATGAGGGCCCTTAGGTCCAGAGCTATTGAATGATTCACATAAATTCACATAATTGCCTAGTGACAGAGCTGGGATTAGGACCCTTGTCAGGTGACACGGACTGCAGGGCCCTTTCTACGCTACCCTTCCCCACGGCAGCTAGAAAATGACTCGTAACATATCGGCATGACCTTGGTGGCTTAAAATTCACTTCTCAGAGTATAACATGATTATTGAAATAGTAATCCAGAGGCTGCTTGAAAGTTTATTTTCGCATCGCCAACCTCAAGGAATTTGGGGATATTTGGGGTTGCTCTCAGGAACAAGAAATGCAAGAAGGCATTTGGGACTTTGGCCATAGCCCTTAGGTGCCTGGGAAAGGAATTCTTGAGAGAGACTGATGGCTTTCATGCATATAACATTCTGTCCTATCAGCAGTGGAAAGTGTGAGAGCCACAAGGAACACAGACCTCAGCTGGACGGTGTCTGCTTCACAAAACAGCGTGAGGTATTGAGGGAACCACTGACGTATGATGCTCCCTGGTCTCCAGACCTGCTTTCTTAAGGTAACTCTAGAGAGTTTGAATCTTTAAAAGATCAGTTCTTCTTGGGGCACCTGGGTGGCTCAGGAGGTTGAGCGTCTGACTTCGGCTCAGGTCATGACTTTGTGGTTGGTGAGTTCGAGCCCCCGTGTCAGGCTCTGTGTGGACAGTTCAGGGCCTGGAGCCTGCTTCGGATTCTGCGTCTCCCTCTCTCTCTGCCCTCCCTGTTTACATGTGCTCTCTGTCTCTTTCTCTCCCTCTCTCTCAAAAATAAATAAACATTAATTTTTTTTTAAAAGATCAGTTCCTTTAAATGGTTGATAACATCAATGTTCCCCCTAGAAAGTTCAGTAGGGCTACCTCGTCAGGCTGTCTTTTCCAGATGTTGCTAAGTGGAGAGATGCACTGAGTCGCCAGTTGAAGGACTCAGGAGATTATTGTAGGCTATTCAAGGGACACACTCAGTTGCTAAGGGGGAACAACGCTTGGGTTTGTCACGTTGGAATCAGTGACAACGCACCAACAGATATTTCAGATTTATCTGAGATTTTTTTTTCTGAAGTTTTGGTTTTTATTTGCCTGTCTGTTACCCCAAACTGCATCGCAGCTCTCATTTTCTCCTCTTTCTGGTTAACGATTGAAAGGGAGGGGAGACGGATTCAGACCGTTTGAGGCATTTTTGTAGTTCAGCTTACTTTATCCTAAGGGACTTCTAGAGGCAATCTCATTAAATCATGGCAATGATCTTAAGAGGTGTCTCTCAATCTCTCTGTTTTGAAAATGGAGAAACAGGTACCAGTCATGGAAGTAACTAGCCTAAATTCTTTCTAGTAGCATACACAGGACTGAGATTCAAAAGAGGCCAGTCTCACTTTAAAGTTCAAGCTCTTTCTACTGTACGATGTGTTCTCTGTTACTCTTGTTCTTTTATTCAATGTCTGAGAAGACAGATTTATAGTGTCATACAATCTGTGGGGACACCAGCTCCAGTCTTTCAGATGGCATTCTCACCCAGTTACAAGAACCCAGACACCATACCCAACATGGGGAGATTCAAACTGAGGCACGGCTGATCATCTCCATAGCCCTCACTGTAGTTTCAAAAGCAGGAAGAAAAATCACAGAATTGGAAAGCAAGAACATTACATGCTTTATTTGCTGCGGGAGCTATAAGGCAGGGAATATCAAGCATCAGGCGGGACAGTTGGACAAGCCAGAGTCAGGGGCATCTTGTCCCCATTCTTTGTACATGTAAGTTGCTATGGTTACATGAGGTGCTGAGTTGAGAGCGGAATGAAGAAGCTACTGTACAATTTTAGTTTGTGAGATGTTCGTGAATGTTTCTGTCATTGACGGCAGGTAGAAAAGCAACACTTTCCTAAGGCATGGTAAGCACGATTTGCCTAATAAAATGCTTCAAGATTAGTTTTTTGGCGACGTTTTTTCCCTTTATTTTTTACTGGATGTTACCCCATCATATGAAAGAGCTATTGTCGTGAATGAGGAGAAAGGGCCCTGATATCTGTGACAGTGGTGCTCTTAAGATCACAGAGAGCAGGGTAGAGGCCAGTGCCCTGATTACATCCATAAAGCACTTTTTCTACAATTTGCTGCCTCTTCTCTCTCGAAATAGAACCCATAATTAACATTGTATTAGGTTCACTGAAGTTCACTAATTAGGTCTAAAGTTGGACTGTATAAGTAAGCTTTTATTGTTAAAGGAGATATATATAGATTCAGATATAGATATAGATATGCACACATATATTTATATACATACACACACACGCACACACACACACACACACATATATATATATACACACATATATTTTTGATGTTGCATTTCTATATCCCATTTGTGAAGAGACATCAGAGAATTTTTTTCTTCTTCCTTATATTTAAACAAAATTTCAAAATTTTACATATGGGCAGAAAATAGCAGCTATACCAGAAAAATTTTATTTCATTTAAAAATTTTTAAAATTTTGGGGCACCTGGGTGATTTAGTCGGTTAAGCGTCCGACTTCAGCCCAGGTCACGACCTTGCAGTTCATGAGTTCGAGCACCAGGTTGGGCTCAGTGCTGACAGCTCAGAGACTGGAGCCCGCTTCAGATTCTGTGTCTCGCTCTTTCTCTGTCCCTCCCCTACTCGCACTCCGTCTCTATCTCTTTCTCTCAAAACTAAACATTCCAAAAATTATATATTTTTTTCAAATTATAATCACTAACATGCTGATTATGGTAGTTGGGAACCCAGTAACATTTGACTTATCCTTACTAATATCTGATCCAGTTAAGAGGATTGATGCATTTCTTGTAGACGTTGAGGCACCTGCCCATGGGAAGCAATATATTTATTGTTTTGAAAATGACAGGGCTATAAGACATTCTTTCACAAGATAAAGCCTATGCATGAACAGTAGAAATAGGTGCATTTCATTTAAATATTACCCTAATTTATATTTCAAAATAGACAACAAGATCTTTTTGAAGAAAGCATCAAACATGGTTGTAGGGAAAAATTGTATTTGGGGAGAAATCTCAATTAGGCCGCTTCTGACAAGTAAATTGATAATTTGATGCAATCTTAAATTACCATTTACTTACCTGCATACAGTTTTTTTTTTCATACAATATATGGCTACTGAGTTTCATACAATGATTTTTTTTTAAAGAATGGTAATGGAAGGAAAAGTGGATCCTTCTAATCCCTAATAACCCTAACAACCCCTTCAAACCCCTTTTAACCAAACTAATTTGTTAGCCCTATTAAAACTGATTTTTATAATGATGGAAAAAATTGGTGGACAAAATTGGAGCATGCTGGGTAGAAAACACTCCTGCTGGAGAATAAACACATACACTTCAGAAACCCAGTGCGTCCCTCTCACTAGAGTCCCAGCAGCCAGGGGAGGGGACTTTGTTATAGCTGCCCAACACCCTGTCATCTTTATTTCCCTTTAAAATCTATTTCTTGGTTATACAGAATGAGAAAATTAATCTAACTCATATCTCCTTGGTTCCGGGGAAGGTCATGTGACTCAAGCCAGACCATTTTGACTTCTTCCCTATGGTTTTAAATTCTGGAACAGGAACAATAGTTTTCCCTTGTAGGTAAGAAGCTGTTGAAATTAAAGAATGAGATGTCTACTGCTATATTTTTGAGGTTCAGAAAAGTCTCCACACACAAAGAGTACATGAAGCCAACACACGAAGCAGAGAAAAGGGCGAAACTCAAGCACTTAGTCCCAGTCAACCCTCAGTACAGCTCAACTTCCACTCATTTCATGATTTGTTTGTACAACTTAATAAATTTCCTTTTTACCTTCAGGTGCCTCTATATGGGGGTTTTCAAATATAATAGAAAGATTTCTTCACTAATTCCATTAGTGTGGGGGCTACTATTTTTCCAATGAGGGATTAAGAGATCCAAGAAAACTCTTCTCTCCTTCTCCATGCCTCATTTTCCTCATCTGTAAAATGTGGTTCTAGATAATTTATAATGTTCAACTCATAGTCTGATTCCCTGTGGTTGCCATAAGTGTGATTGATATTGACTAAGATGTGAAAAAACTATTTCCTCTTAGTATGATCCATTCTTTTTGCAGTCACCTTTTATTCTGATGCCTCTGCTTCTCAACTGTTTCTTTTATTATTGAAGAAGCCATTACTCAAAATGTATTTAAACACAGAGTTCAAAACTAACCACTGCACTCTCCACTCCAGGCCTGAGGTTGGTAGTGATAAAAATGGATAATGAGAGATTCTCAAACATCATCCAACAAAGGTACATTCCAACATTCTGTAGGTAGTTATTCTCAAACATTTTTACAGAAATATCCATGGTATCAGATGAGTTAAATATATTTTCTGTGGGGTTCTGTAGAGAAGGTGGGAGATATACACGTTTCTAAAATAGCCTATCACAAGGACCAGATTTATAAGAAGTGGGAGAGTTGGCTTTAAGACTTCTACATTCTTTTTAATAATACAAAAGCAATGCTGTAATTCACTTCTAATAAATTAAATCTGGATGAAGTAAGATGCATGCTTCGGACAGATGCATTATGTTTATCTTTTGATATCTTGAATTTACTAGTCCATAGGTGTTTGACAAGCATAGGACTTTGGTGTTAATGGCTCCTGTTAAAATAAAAACATGTTCTCTGAGAGTGGAATCATATCATCAGTAGTACACATTCACATAGAGCTCAGATAACCTCATCAGGTTTTCTTCACTCGGATGCAAGGATGATGGAAAAGACAACAGACAAATTTGAGGAAACAGAATTGCTCAGGAAAAGTTCAAAATGTGAAGCAAACTCCAAAGGACACCTACATATCTAGGGAGCTGCTTCAAAGCACAGAGTGCCTAAAGATAAAACAGCAGAAGTGAAGAGAATTGCTCATGTGGCGTAGGGTTGAAGTTGCATCCAACGTGTCTCTGCTCTCTCCCAAAAGAAGAGCAGACAGTAGCTATGGGGGAAATGTGTGGTCGCATCAGGACAGATAGAAACTTAGAGAAACAGTTAGCGTGAGCCTAAGGCCAGTTGGGGGTTCCTGGGGCTGTGTTTCAGAAAAGGCTGATGGTGGAAAATGAGAGCTATTGAGTACTCTCTTTCAGTGACTGGCTTCGCTTCATTTTGTGCATGGCATTTGCAGATTGTTGTCTAACTTTGGACATTTTTAACAGTAGAGGAACTTTTCTGTCAGTTATGATATGATAAAACACACACACACACACACACACACACACACACACCTTTTAATTGACCATTCATTAAATCACTTGGCCAGGAATCCAAACAACACAATGTCTATTATGCTATTCTGTGTGTAGTAGAAGTTATGCAACATGTTTCTTCTCAGAAGAGAGAATAAAAAGTAAAACCACCCCCAGATGACCACTTTAAGCGCTTTTATTTTACAGGGAGAGGTGAGGAACATGAATAAAATACATGTTCTTGAATTAATCTCCCTTGGGTGCAGAGAGAAAAGAGCTCATTATTCTTCTAACGGGCAAAATTTGATTTTATTGACACCCTTGCTGTATGTCAATTGCTCAGTATATCTCCCTAGGCTGTAGTCTTACAAGCTTCCTTTTCTTTCATTCTTCCTTTCTTTCTGTTTTTGTTTTGGTTTTCTTTTTTTCTTTTTTTGGAGGCGAGTGGGGAGTGGGCTTTTTAACTGAGCAATCTATGATGTATCCCCATGGATAACTCTTTACACTGTCTTATAATCCACTTCTGAAAGAACAACTATAATATCAAGGAAAACAATATATCACATATTATGTCTATACGTGACTCTGTATACTTATTTGTAAGTGGACCGCACCCTTCACATATTAGGTAATAAACACATGAATTCAATTTAAGAATTACATTGAAAGATATTCCATAATGGTTGGCATTTCTTTTGAATTCATTTTGTGTCTCCATAGACTAGCTCCGGGCCTCACATCCAGTAGATTTAAACAAATGTTTATTGAATAATGAATGAGTACATAAATTAATGATTTGATGAATGAATGAATAAGCAAATAGTTATATGTACTAACAAAAATGCGGGTAAACACAGAATTATAGAATTCATTTGCTTAGTGAGATCATCTCGTTCTGCCAAAACTTGATGTAGTGGACAGAATAATGGCCCAAAGATGTCAGAAGTCCTAATCCCCCCAAACCTGTCAGTGTGTTACCTTACCTATCAAAAGGGATTTTGCAGATGTGAGTAAGTGGAAAAACTTGAGACAAGAAGATTAGCCTAGATTATCCAGGTGGGCCTAATCACAAGGGCTCCTCAAAGAGGGGGGCAAGAGGTCAGAATCAAAACAAGCAATGTGACTAGGAAATAGGGAGAGAGAGAGATTTAAAGATGATATGCCAACTACTAGATTTGAAGATGGAGGAAGGGGTTGAGAGTCAAGGAATGCTGAGCCTTTAGAAGCTGGATAAGATAAAAGGGCAGGTTGTCTTTAGAGCTTCCAGAAAGAACCAGTCCTACTCACATCTTAACATTAGCTCAGTGAGACCCATTTTTGGAATCTGACTTCCAGAACTGTAAGAGAGTACATGTATATTGTTGTAAACTACAAAATTTGTAGTAATTTGTGACAGTAGCAGAGGGTATTGGGTAGTTCTCAATGGGTCTGGAATCAGTTCTGGAATCTGAAACTTACTAAGACCTCTCAGTACACCCGAGGTGGTAATTATCTAGCAAACCCTGACCTACTGCACCACACCCATTTGGTGCTTTAAAAAAAAAAAAAAAAAAGCATAGTGTTAAGATCTTGAGATTAGTGGAGACATCAGTATGATTTACCCTGTGCAGAAATGTTTGGAAAAAGGAGCCTGAAAAAAAAAAAAAAACCCTAAACTATTAACACTATATTCTGTATTGATTTTCTCCTCTTGCTTTTACAAAAAGAGCAACAACGCCTTTCACAGAGGGTGATTTGGATAATACCTTGCATGCATTGTTTCAAGCAGAAATTCTCCATCTATCATTTCTGCTTGTATTACTTCACATTTCTCAAACCTTCCCATTGCATTGCGGGGAGCAAAGTCACCTGCCCGTGTTCCAGCCCCGGCTGTGTGACACAGAGTTTACTTCCCTTTCTCTTGAATAGATTGTCGATGGTTTTCTTTATCTCCTTCTGTGACGAGTATGATAAATATGTGGGGTCAGCTCCGTTTTCTGTTTTTTTCAAATCATTCTATTAAATTATACTAAATCATTGTATTAAATTAAACCATGGCTTCATTAAATACACGTAACACATCCAGAACTTCTAACGATTTTAGAGATATTCAACAGGGACCGTGCGTTAGCACTGCTTATTTTCTGAAAATATCGACATGAAGGCTAGTGTTCTAATACCACATTAGTCACTTAGTTCAAATCTAGGTCACTAATAGAAAAGGGAAAAATCAGAAGCACAAAGAAATCTTTAGAAATGTGTCCGCGAAAACAATAGCATTTTACAGCAGGTTATCAGGTAGCCAGACTGGAATTTTATATCCTGTGTCCCCATATCCACTTCCTCAGGACCATCAGCATTCATCGTAACTAGTACTGGACAGTTATTTTAAATCTGACATGATTCCTATAAGTGTTCTCATATGAACATTTTCTTTGGTATATCATCTCACGCTCTACATCTCTTTTTCTTTAAAAATAAGTTGTCTTGGGGCACCTGGGTGGCGCAGTCGGTTAAGCGTCCGACTTCAGCCAGGTCACGATCTCGCGGCAGGTGAGTTCGAGCCCCGAGTCGGGCTCTGGGCTGATGGCTCAGAGCCTGGAGCCTGTTTCCGAGTCTGTGTCTCCCTCTCTCTCTGCCCCTCCCCCGTTCTGTCTCTCTCTGTCCCCAAAATAAATAAACGTTGAAAAAAAAAATAAGTTGTCTCTATAGGGACAAATTTCAGTATGGATGCCTGCCTTCCTTCTTTCAGGATGCTTATTCAAGCAGGTCAGGTCTCAGATCTGTGTTTATTATTTTCATTTTGTCTATAGGAAAATAAAGGACTCAGAGATTCACACAGTCGTTAAGGGGCCGTGACTGTCATCTAGGATGCTTCCCACTGGAAACTTGAAGGTTTTATCTTGCTAAATACACTAAATATGTTGAAAATCGAAATACCATCAGTAGGATTCCAAGGACTCTTACCGTTAGCCCTGGATCCTGTGGCTCCTTGCTGGCATAGTATGTTACTGCCTGAGACGTTAAGCCTCTAGACCTCTGTTGGGGACCAACCATACCTGCTCCACAACCAGATCCAAGGGATTAATAATGAGGAGAGGAAATTTGCCTTGTTGGTGCCAGTGAGGCTCTTGAACACTCTCTGTCTTCTCCTTATGCCTGCTTTAGTGACTGCAGAGGAGATTTTTATTGCCAGACATACATGCAGTAGCAAAAAAAACTGAAGCATCTCTCTCAGCTAATGAGCTGCAAAAAATAAAAGTTTGGGGCAGTCTCTATGGAAACTTTTGAATATGGTGACCTACCAGTGCTGAGTGCATATGAAGTGACAAGTCCTCTTCGAAGGCAGAATGTCACAAATGGGAGTTGGTAGGACTTTATGAAGGTCGCTAAAATTATCTCTGCCTCAGTTTCTATCACTGTAAAGGCATAATTATTTGATTTGAAATTACATTAGCAGGATTAATGAGTAACCTAAATTACATCAAAGTCTTCAGAACTAGGCATTATATAAAGAGGAAGCAATCTATTAAGGGAGTAAAAGCTCAAGAAAGAGAAGTTAAACTTGATATATAAAATGTGGTCTGAAATGTAAGTAATTGACCAAAAATCAGGACTTTGGGCCAATTACTGGACATCCACGCTTTGTCATTTGAGAAAAATTGTACAGAATATCCTTTCTTCATTTCCAACATTTGCTTATTACGTGAAATAGATAATTTAGTACTAAATAAAGACATAGTTACATTCTCTCCATGTATCATTGCAGGCTGCTAAAAAAAGAATTATTTTAAATTGGTAGTCAGAATCTTTCCCCAAATGATGATAATTGGATCTCAGATTCAAAGGACACCATTCAATTGGAAAGAAATGGGCAGAGGAAATATAAAAGCTCTGTCCTCAGTATATAGTATTTTATATTTTCTGAAGTATTACATCAAGTCCAATCCACAAAGGAAGTAAACATTGACCCAAAATATATATCTGACATTTACCTTAAAAATTCCATGTGGTAGTCATTTATATTTTTGTTACTCATGCTGTAACGTCTCTTTGTGAGTGATAAGAATTCTCATTAATTTTTATTGATTTCCCACTGAGTACACAGTGCTCTGCTAAGGTATTTTGATGGGCGTCCAGTAGAGAAACAAAGACAAAAGCTATCTGAATCCTCCAGCATAAATCAGTGTGCATATTGTTAGCCTTATTTAACAATGTTTCCATAGTTAATCACTCGTGTGTTTATCAAGTAACATTGGGACTTTTAGAAGATGCACGCTTACTGTGATTTGAACAGCTTAGTATTTACGATGAAAAAGAAGTGGATTCAGATAGAAGGGGTTGAAAGTTTGTCACTGGTGATTTGGGTAGAGAAATCATTAGCATAGATATTTGTTTATAACATGGCAAGTTGCTGAAGCAGGGCACTCTTCAATGAGCTTAAGGCATAACCTGTGAAGAATGTTTTGCTAGACAAATATCAACAAGAAGCTATATGCATTTTACAAATACAAAGAAAATAAACATCGCTTATCTGGAGGGCAGGTTAAAGATGACTTACAGCATGGCAGGATATACATAAAGCACTAAAAATAAATCAGGATGACATATGATCTCCAAATAGAATTGAACACTCTTTGGATAGATGTGAGTCTGAAAAATTCTTGTCTGAATGATTTATACTGGATTTGTGTAATTTCCCCAGTGTCCCCTTCATGACTACTGAGAAATTTTGGAGAACACAGGGGAATATAGGTTGTGTTAAGAGGGTTCACAAATTCTAAATTCTACAAAGACCTACATGTTGCCCAGGATGGTTGGTATTTCAACCCAGAGCAGTGCTTGGTACAGATTATTAAATGTGACAGAGGGTATGTGGAGTTAACATATTATTCAATAAAATTCCCTTACGTCTCACTGGGTAAATAAAATCCTTGGGCATTTATTTATAACTAAATATCTTATCAATCCTTTTATTAGGAAATATTTCATCTGTATATTAACTCTGTATATGTCCCTACACACACACACACACACACACACACACACACACACCCCAAATATTTTGTGTCATTCTAATATATGTCAGGAATTGTGATAGCTATTTCACACATGTATATTCATTTTAATTTTATATTTAGCAAGCTGTCTCTGTCTTAGTCTGTTTAAGTTGTTATATCAAAATACCACGTAATGGGGAGCTTATAAACAACAGTTTGTTTCTTACAATTCTGGAAGCTAGGAACTCCAAGATTATGGTGGCAGCATGGTCATGTTCTGGTAAGAGGTCTCTCAGGTGCTTCAGACTAATTATTTCTCACTGGGTTCTCACAGGGTAGAAGGGACAGGGGACCTCCGGTGGGGTCTCTTTGAAAAGAACATTAATCCCATTCATGAGGACTCCACACTCATGACTCAATCAATTCCCAAAGACCCCACTTCCTACTACCATCACCTTTGGAAGGTAGGATTTACCATATGAATTTAGGGAGGGACACATTCAGACAATAGCAAAAGGTTGATGAAATATGTCTTTTTGTTAAGTTTAGTGACTAGTTAAGAGTCTTCTTCCAAGGAGGAAGACATGAAGAATGTTTACCAAATGTGTGCATGTAAAACGCTTTGAAACCCCTTATCAATGAAGCAAATATCATAACTAGAAAATCTTGAGGAGGTGCACCCCACAATGGGAGGTACTAAATGATGTAGGTATCAAACTGTTCATTCTATGAAATATCAAAACTCCATTTGGACCTTGGAAGTATATCTCTTCCCTTTAAATGACAACACAGAATTGATTTTATTTATTGCCTCTTGAGTGAAAATATGTTCAGCAGTGAACCATGAATTTCTAAACACATTCTTCCATAGGCCACAACCGAGGAAGCTCCTTGGTTCCTCTTCATTATGTGTTTCTTTCCACAATGCAATGTCTTGATGCATAAAGGGTCATATGTCATTTAGGTGGCCCGTCATGCCTTCAGATTTTGAAAGCTATAGCTTTCTGACCTAACGACTGTACTGTAGCTTTCAGAATCTTAGACTGTAGAAATTTGGCCAATTAGGTAGTAACTGAAGCCAAAAGATGGAAGGGTAATAAAAACTATTATGTATATCTAAATGTATACATCAGCATTTCAAAACTCCTTTGTCCACATTCTTAATCTTCACATTCATTTTGACTGTACATGCATACATCTAAATAAACTGAGCTCTGGTGAGAAGTCCTCTTTTGTTTGCTACAGCAGCCTTATTTTCTCCAGGAACTAGTATTTTAAGAAGAATAAAAATTATTGATTAATATCCATTTCTGTTTGAAATATATTTAACTGTATAGTTAGAGTTGATATATATTTATATATTCATTATATTTATGTATTTTTAAATATATTTCTAAAAGCCACAAAAATGTAAAATACAATATTTCAGATGCTGTAATAATGCAAAAGTAATTACTTCTCACCCCAATGCCTGTCTCTTTATTTCTGATATAAAGAGAGCATAAAGAAGTCAGCTTTCTTAAACATAGTCCTCTTTGACTTGTGGTTTATTTTTTATCAGCTATTTGTAGTAAGGAGTAAATATAGATGTCTTTATTTAGAATATTGACCTGGGGTGGAGGGGGGAGGTATATTTCAAGCAAACATTTGGCAGGCTTGGGTGCTTGAACTTCTAAATACATAATTTCAGAGATCATTTCTTCCAAATTTTTTTTTTCAGTTAGCGAGAATTACAATGCAATTTCAAACTCAATTCAAGTCTGACCCTGATCTGCTAGAACATAAATATACCCAATCCAATTATATCAGCCACCAAAGAATACTTTGTACTTCCTTGCAGATGCTTCTTTTCATTGTTCCCTCAGGATAAAACAGACTTAGTGGTGGGAGATATGTTACATGGTGAATAACAGCTTACAAGACAGGTTTTCACCCAATTTCCATAGGAAGACATCACATTTGGATGATGATGTGAAATATGAATTTCAGTCCAGCTGTTTAATCCCCTGCTCTTTGAAACATATTTTTCAAGGTTAATTTGTTTTTGAGAGAGAGTGCCAGGGAGGTGCAGAGAGAGAGGGAGACAGAGGATCCAAAGCAGGCTCTGTGCTGACAGGAGAGAGCCTGATGTGGGGCTCAAACTCAGGAACTGTGAGATCATGAGCCAAAGTTGGACACCGAACTGACTGAGTCACCCCAGCGCCCCGATAATTCAATAATTGTATGCACAATCAGTATAGCTGCTATCCATCTCCATAAAAAGTTATTTTTTTTTCTTATGATGAGAACTTTAAGATTACTGTTTTAGCAACTCTCAAATATGCAATACAATAGTATTGACTATAGTTGTCATGCTCTACATTACAATGCATGACTTACTTATTTTATAACTGGAAGTTGGTAGCTTTTGACCCCCTTTGCCCACCCCAACTTCCTTCCCCTCTGGAAACCACCAATTTGTTCTTTGTGTCTAATGAGTTTGGTTTTGTTATGTTTAGTTTGTTCATTTGTTTTGTTTGTTTAGATTCCACATGTAAGTGAAATCATATGGTATGTGTCTTGACTTATCACTCTGCATTTCCTCAAGGTCCATCCATGTTGTTGCAAATGGCAAGATTTCATTCATTTTTTATAACCAAGTGGTGCTCCATTCTACATCTATGACACATATTATTTTTTCTTCTTTTGTTTTTTGGGAGGCTTTTGATTACCAGTTCAATTTCCTTACTAGTAATTGGTCTTTTGAGATATTGTGTTTCTTCATGATTTAAACTTGGCAGATTATATGTTTCTAGAAATTCATCCACTTCTTCTAGGTTATACAAATTATTGGCATGTAATTGGTCAACAGACTTACAATCTTTATCTTTTGACTTTTATAACTCTGTATTTCTTTAGTATCGGTTGTGATTTCTTTTATTTCTGATTTTATTTTTTGGTTGGATGCTTAACTGACTGAACCACCCAGGTTCCCCAAACACTGCTCTTTTTTTTTAAACAAATTAACTTTTGAATGTAATGTGAAAGCCTAAAAGTTACCAATATTTCATTATTTCCTCAAGAAAATCAGTTCCAAAGTAAAGATCAGGACCTGAGCTGAAGTAGGAAACTCAACCCACTGAGACACCCAGATGCCCTCCACTGCTTTTTTTTTAAATGTTTATTTATTTTTGAGAGAGAGATTGAGAGAGAGAGACAGAGAGACAGAGAGGTTGAGCAGGGGAGGGGCAGAGAAAAAGGGAGACACAGAATCCCAAGCAGGCTCCAGCCTCTGAGTTGTCAGCACAAAGCTGGGTACAGGGTTCGAACCCACAAACCGCTAGATCATGACCTGAGCTGAAGTCAGATGCTTAACCAACGGAGCCACCCAGGCACCCCTAACACCCCAAACACTGTTCTTTCTTTTTTAATAAATTGACCTTTAAATGTAATGAGAAAGCCTAGAAGTTAACAATATTTCATTATTTCCTTAAGAAAATTCGTTCCAAAGTAAAACAACAACCCAGACAGTAATAGTCTATATATATGCTCTATCTGCAAAGTATTGAAACCCAGAGAGTTATCTTGTCACAGCAAATACAAATTTGTTGAAGTTATTTTTAAAGCCTTCAGTGCTCAAACTATGGAACACATCAGTTAAGAAAAATGGATCAGGAGTGAGATTGATAGGATTTATGGTTGTTGTTGTTTGTTTGTTTGTTTTTCACATTTTCAGAATATTGGTGGAGATTGATTTTAAATGTGGTGCATTTTAGCTTACATTTTAGAATACAGTTCCTTCAAATGGTAATGCAGAATGGTAAATGAAGTTAGTAATGCAAAATGGCCATTGAATTCCAAAGGAAGATTCTAGGAGAGTGAGCCCTTTGAAGAGTCTCTCCTTATGACTGACTCAAGATAATCACAGGCCTGGCAAGTTATATGTTCTGCGAAAAGTCGCTCCATGTGTCCATATGTTTGGACACACAGGATGATGTCTTTTCCAGAAGTAACAAGAGGACCACATTCTTCTGTCATTTGCTACCTGTTTGACCTTGAGCCACTCACCAAGGCTTATTGCGCTGTAATTCTCTTCTCCAAAAAATAAAATACTAACCTATTAACAAGAGGCCACAGAAAAGAAAAATAAATATTATCAAATTAAAGTGTCTCTCATATTCATAGTTTATGAATTATCTATTTATAGATGAATATTAAGACTCTTGAACACCATTGCCAAACATAGCTACAGTCTTTTTTACAAGACAAGTGTTTTTCTCCTTGACATTGTAATGAAATCACACAGAAATCATATGAGAAAAATAAGTTTTATCTGAGAATATATACATTTTTCTATTTATAGATTCTGGACTAGGTAGAAATTCCACCTATAACTGAGTAGATTACTATCTGTGACCTACTATATCTATAATCTTTTGGAGGACAAAATCAGTAGGCTCTTGAAGTCCATCCAGATCAGTGATCGTTTGTGCCTGGTTTTAGTTAATTAAGATTGTTTTCAGGACAGTAAGCCTCACACTTAGCTTTCAGTGGAATTTGACTTGTAAGAATAAATCAGTGCTTTGGAAATGTCATGTTCTCATTTTAATGAGTTTATAATTAAGCAGAACACCGGTTGTTTTCTTTACTGAATCCCACCCACAAGGATTCTATCGATTTACTGTTTCATTATATGAAATAGCACGTCAGGGTGAAGGTAAAGCCAAAAACAAATTATGATCTCATCTAAGATGGAGATCTATATTGGAGTGAGAGTGCTGACCTGTGAAATAAATTCAAGGAGCATTTACAAAATCATTCCTATTGTCAAAATGATGAAAGAAGATCTTCTCTGGGCGTTGCAGTGGGGACCAACCGAGAAGTCAGGAAGTTTCCAAACTTAAAATGCTAAAATAATGTTCACACATTTTTATTAATAAGGGATTCTTTTAATTATAGAAGGAATACTTTAATATCCTTGAAAGTGCGTTCATGTATAGCAAAGGGACGATTGGGGAGGACAGTGTTGCATGGAGAAGAGTTATCAAAATTAAATTCATGAATGTTGAAGATTACACTTTAACTTTTTATGTTTTTTCAAATATTATTGTCATCACTAAAATTACTTTGACATTATTAGGTGTCATGGGCCTTACTCACGTGATGACTTTCCTCATGCAAGGGATCTTTATTTTTTATCAACTGGTGTCTACAAATAGGAAAGACATTTATAATTGTAAAGAAGGAAATTAGTTATCATTGTCCTTTCATTTCATCAGCTCTTTCACCTCAGTCATTAAGTGTTACTTTTTACCTGGACACGGTATAATTCCTGGTAGAAATTAGAGTAAAGAAATGAACCAAACAGCCCGTGTGTTATAGAAGTTCATAACAATTAATAGTTCAAATGCGACTTGACATATGTGTGGGGTATTATAAAACCATTTAGGAAGATCACATAAAAAAGAGGTACACAATTACTAGAAAGTCAACGAGCTTAGGATTCAAGAAAGGTGGATTCTATAATAAATAATATGATTTAAAAATTCTAAGAACACAGACCATTTTCCTTAGTTATAAAGTTGACGTCTTATAAGAACTAGTTATATGATTTTGAGCTTTAAGGTTCCCATAATCCTAGAGTATTATGCCTAGATAATAAAATTATGTTTGAAAGTAAATTTGTATCTCCAGTAGAATAAGTGGTATTTTCCAGATAGCCAAATGGATTTCTCATATTCTTTTTGTTTCATTTACATGTGCTTTACTTAGAAATGTGTGAACACCTTCTTAAGCGAGTTCCTATTTCTGAAATGAGATCTGAGATCCAGCCACAGATCTACTCTATTCCAAGAAGTTACCTTTGTGTCTTTAATTGTTCGCATTTGAATTGGAAATCTAACTGATGTAGGAGGAATTAATTAAAGATACATTAAGAGAAAAGAGAGTGAGAAGGAAGGAAGGAAGGAAGGAAGGAAGGAAGGAAAGAAGGAAGGAAGGAGGAGGAGAGAAAGAGAGAGAGAAATTTGTGTGACCCTTAACACAACTTACAACTTATACAACCTATAGATTATAAAAGAGGTAAAAATGCTATTTTGTGGGGCACTTAGATGACTCCATTTGTTAAGCATCCAACTCTTTATTTCAGCTCAATCATGATCTCACAGTTTGTGGGTTTGAGCCTCGCCTCAGGCTCTGTGCTGACAGTGCAAAACCTGCTTGGGATTCTCTCCCTCTCTCTCTGCCCTTCTTCCACTTGCTCTCTCTCTCAAAATAAATAAATAAAGTTAAAAAACGCAATTTTTTTATTTTACTGGAATTAAAGATTTGGCCCATACTCAGTAAGTTTCATGATGAATTAAATTATAATTTTTTGAGATCTCTCAAAGAGCCTTTGAGAAAGTAAGAGATAGCCAAGTAATATTCCCTTGTCTATGTGTGCCACATCTTTATACATTCATCAGTAAATGGGCATTTTGGCTCTCTCCGTAGTTTGGCTATTGTATAATGCTGCAGTAAATATTGGAGTGCCCTGTTGAATCTGTATTTTCGTATCCTTTGGATGAATAACTAATAGTGAAATTACTGGATCATAAGGTAGTTCTGTTTTTTGTTTTCTGAGGAAGCTCCATACTAAGTGATGAATCACTGAATTTTACTCCTGGAAGCAATGTTGCAGTGTATATTGGCTAACTAAAATTTAAATTAAAAGGAAAGGAAAGGAAAGGAAAGGAAAGGAAAGGAAAGGAAAGGAAAGGAAGGAGAAAAGAAAAGAAAAGAAAAGAGAAAAGAAAAGAAAAGAAAAAAGAAAAGAAGGGAGATATATCATACTTAGAATTGAAATGGTGGTTTCATTTGAATTTTGGGAAAAAGTACCTGTATCAGAATATCTCAATTAAAAAAAAACAGTTTATTTATTTATTTTGAGAGAGAGAGAGAGAGAGAGAGAGAGAGAGAGAGAGAGTGCACACATGAACAAGCAAGAAAGGGGCAGAGAGAGAGGGAGAGAGAGAATCCCAAGCTGGCTCTGTGCTATCAGTACAGAGCCTGATGCAGGGCTTAATCTCACAAAATCAAGAGTCAGAGGCTTAACCAACTAAGCCACCCAGGAACCCTTATCTTAATCTTAAGAACAATTTTGAAAGATTGCTTACCGTATATATTTCTGATAAGTTATGAGAATTTCACTTAAGTTTCATACTTGATAAATACAAAATAATGTGAAAGAGAAACCAGTTATTATTAATTTGACTCTTTGTGAAATGCTAACATTAATTTTAACCTCAGATGAAAATATATAGGAAGAATATGATTAGTCTTGAGGAATCACATATTGAACCTCACATATTTCCCACAGATACTTATCATCTGTGAGTTCAATGCGTTTCACCATAAGGAATTCTGAACATGTGAATTAGTCCTTATTATAAAGGATAATAGTTAGTTAAAAACCTAGTTTGAATATCAGCTTTCTTTAAAAAATAAACATGATATTCTTTGACACATCTTTAGAATGGAAACTCATAATTTATTTTAGTATGAAGGTAATCATTATAATAAAGTATACTAGTTACTAAGAACCTTCTAAGTGTCAAAAATGATCATTTATTTATTCAAAGAATAACAATTGAGTACTTACTGTGAGCCAGTCACTCTCCTAAGCAGTGAGTAGACAGTCTTTAAGTTTAAGGAGATTACATTGTATTGGGAGAAAACAGATAGTAAATAAATAATAAATGCATACTTAATACACCAGTCTGCTATGAGTTTATAGAAAAATAAACAGGATGTAGGGATAGAGACTGATGACAGAAAGTATGTTTTATTTTTATTTTTTGGCAGAAAGTATGTTTGTTTACTTGTTTGTTTTATATCGGATCGTGTCTTCGTTAACGTGGACTGCTATAAAAAATTACCACAGAAAGAGTGACTTAAACAACAAACATTTTCCATGGTTCTCCAATAGGAGCTCCAGATCAAAGTGCCCACAGATATGGTTCTTGGTGAGGGCTCTCTTCTTAGCATGGCGATAGATACCAGCTTGTTATCTCCTCACATGATGGAAAGAGAAAGGGTTAGTTTCTTCCTCTTCTTATAAGGATACTAATTTCATCATGGGGACTCCACTTGCATGATCTATTTACCTCCCAAAGGTAATTAGAAAGGCCCTACTTCCAAATATTCCAACATTAGGACTTCATTGGAATTTGGTGGTGGGGTGGGGGGAGGGATACATTCAGTCCATAGCAGGTAGTCATAAAATGTCCCTCTGATGAACTGACATTTGTGCAGATATGAAGAAGAAAGGAGGGAGTTAGCCCTATAGATATCTGGAGACAGTTGTTCTGGAAAAAGATCCTCAAGCAGGAGGTGTTTAACATGTTCAAACTAAGGTGAGAAAGTTAAAGGCTGATAGCGAGGATACCAAAACACCTACAGTTTTACAAGCCAGGGAAAAGGTTTTTGACAAAGCGTAGTTGAATTATTGATACATTTTAAACTTAGAAAAGACAATATTAAAGACTGTACATAGAACTGTGAAGTTTGTTTTGAGATATCAATTAGGTATGAATGTGGAAATCTCAAGAAAGTAGTTGGACCTAAGAATCTTGAGTTTTGAATGAGATCAGGACTGGAAAGGTATCTTCATACATAAAACCTCACAAATATCATTAATGAAAACATTATTCTTCCCAATACACAATAGAAAAACCCAAGGTTTACATAGGTGCATCTTCTCAGGCCACATAGCTTATAAATAATTGAACTATAAGTTGATTTAGCTTGTACCTACCTCCTATGGCACATACCGTATCTTTCTTTTAGCATGATTTAAGTTGTAAGAGATTAAATATTCAACATAAACCAACTTCAATACAATGCCAAGAAAAATAGCTTCTTAATTATCCATCCTTCTTCATTTCAGGGAAATCTGAAATTTTCCTTAGAGTCAAAAGAATTTGAATTCCTTCAATTAGTCAATACCAGTACATATTGAAAACCATTATATGCTAAACATTTTTTCAGATACTGGCAGTTCAATGATGAACAAGACAGACTATATCTCTGCCCTAATGAAGGCTATAGTTTAGAAACACAAAACAGTGTACAATTTTAGACTAAATTAACTGCTTTTGTACCATTGAGAACATGAGTGGAGATGAGTGGTCAGGAAGAGCCTCTATTTAAGCAGACTACCAAGTGTAAAGAAGGAATCAGCCATTTTTAGTTCTGGGGTGGGCATGGGAGAGTGCTTGGGAATGAGTCTGAGGAAAACGTGGAGGGGGCAGGGAAGGGCCCAGGATGGCAGGGAGGATTGGTGGACTTATCAGGCAGAAAGAAGCAAGAAAAAGTTGCTGACATAGCAGGAAGCTTGGTCAGCTGGAATATCCAAAAGATGTAAATCCACATTTATTTGTGGCTAATGATGTTTAAGTAATTCAGAATGATTCATATTTCTCGGCCCTATAGATATTTTAATAAGATCGTCTCCAATAGATTCACAGACAAATGCCCACCCTAAACTACACATGTACACCTCCCAGAGGTGTTACCACAGATTGTGGTCTTCAAAAGCCTAATGTTAATCCTTATTCCAACAGTCTGAGAGAGTTAGAAACTGAAAATTCAAGATAGGGATGTTGTAAGTCATGGAAATCATAAAGGTGATAAAGCTCAACAGAAGAGAGAACCCAGAATCCTGGCTCCTGCCGTGTTACATTAGGAGAGAAAATGTTTCTTTGACATATATAATCTTGGGTCAAATGTTCTTCTTTGAAAAGTTTGTGATTTGTTGGTAGATTCCCTCTGCTAAACGAGGCAATGAAATTCTTCCAGGTCTCAGCAACCAGACAGATGTTTGTCTTTTCTAGACTGCCCTAGCTGCTAAAGAATATCAAACTCCTGGGACAAAGGACACTGTACTAACCAAGCCTTCCATTTGATTTGGAGACTGATTCGTAGTTTTGACTTCTCAGATATATTGGATCCTGAGTCTTTGCCTCTGACTACCATGCCAATTGAAGAGCAGAGTCTGGAAAAAATTTTTATGCAATAAATTGGTAGTAAAGGATGAGAATATCAGTATTTTCAGGAAGGCACCTGATAAATCCTTGGAAAATAGGTACATTTGGGATCACAAAGAAAAAAAAATGACAGAAGAAGACATCCATTATTTCGGAGATTGGTGTAAATAAAGACACCCAACTGGCAGCTTAATTTCTCCAGCACATTGGAGTCCATAGTGTCAATAATTTAAAGGTGAATTAGGCACTTTTCCCCTTAGGTGAGAATATAATTAAATGTTTCAAGTCTTACATGGGGAAGGCATAGATGTAAATATCAAAAACCCAAGTACAATCTACATTTATGTAGAGTCTTCCAGTTTGCAATGCATGTGTTCATTTTTTACCTCATTTAAATTTCACAACAATACTGGTAGATTTATTAGTTTCAACTTGAGATTCAGAATGTGCAAGCAACGATGAGCTATCACCTCACACCTGTCAGAATGCTTAAAATTAACAACACAGGCAACAACAGATGCTGGCGAGGATGCGGAGACAGAGGATCTCTTTTGCACTGTTGGTGGGAGTGCGAACTGGTGCAGCCACTCCAGAGAACAGTATGGAAGTTCCCCAAAAAGTTAAAAATAGATCTACCCTAGAATCCAGCAGTTGCACTTTAGGTATTCACCCAAAGGATACAAAATACTGATTTGTAGGGGCACATGCATCCCGATGCTTATAGCAGCATTATCCACAATAGCCAAACTATGGAGAGAACTCCAGTGTCCCTCGACCGATGGATGGATAAAGAAGGCAATGGAATGTTACTCAGCCATAAAAGAGAATGAAATCTTGCCATTTGCAAAGGCATGGATGGAGCTAGACTGTGTTACGATAGGCGAAATAAGTCAATGAGAAAGACAAACACTATATGATTTCCCTCATGTGTAGAAGTTAAGAAACAAAACAGGTGAACATAGGGGAAAGAAAAATAAAGTGAAGGAAATAAGCCATAAGAGACTCTTAGCTATAGAGAACAAACTGAGGCTTGCTGGAGGGGATGCGGGTGAAGGATGGGCTATGTGTGTGATGAGTATTAGGGAGGGCACGTGTTGGGATGAGCATTGGCTGCTATATGTAAGTGAGGAACCACTAAATTCTATTCCTGAAACCAAAGTATACTATATGTTAACTAACTAGAATTTAAATAAAAATCTGAAGCAAAAAAACAAAAAACAAAAAAAATAGAAGGTACACACAGGCTTCCAGGTTTCAGAATATAATAAAGGATAGACCCAAGGTGTTGAATTAGGTCCTAATATAGAGAAACGTTACATTTTACAGTTTCTTCCAAATGGCGAACTGTATTCATTAGTTGCCAGTTAGCGGGCCACTACTCCTTGCTCTCTCTCTCTCTCTTTTTATGTTACAACCAGTGGGTAAAAGGCAAAGAGACATCATAATGTTAATTATAGTCATCTGTTACATTCAGGATTTTGCATGTGATTTATAGAAGATAAAATATTATAAATTTGATAAACTTTATCTTCCGTATTACACAATGACATTCGCTTCAGGATTTAGGCCATATCTAGGTAAACACTTTGTTTCAATTAAATATAAATATAGCAATATATTTGATTGTGTTTTTCCTGAAAAGTCTATTCACATATCCACAGTAAGAATGCCAAGGTCTTGGGGTGCCTGGGTGGCTCCATCAGTTAAACGTCTGACTTTGGCTCAAGTCATAATCTCCTGGCTCACGAGTTCGATCCCTGCATTGGGCTCTGTGCTGATAGCTCAGCGCCTGGAGCCTGCTTCAAATTCTGTGTCTCCTTCTCCGTGCTCCTCCCCTGCTCACCCTCTGTCTCTCTCTGTCACTATCTCGGTCTCTGTCTCTGTCTCTGTCTCTGTCTCTCTCAAAAATTAATAATACACGAAAAACAATTAAAAAATAAAAAAATGCTACGGTCTTGCACAAACATTCTGACATATCAAAGTCAAATCAATCTTGGGACTTAAAAAAAAAAAAGACTATTCCCTTAGAAAAATACCTGTAATTGTACAGAAAAGCCTACAGAAACTAATTACATCCTAGATTTAAATTGTAATTTATAAACTCTCAAGTGGAAAAAGAAAACTTGGAAAAGAAGAATAGGCCCTAAAAAATGATTTATTTCTAATGAGAAAGAATCCTCCATGAAGATTTCATTCCGGGGACGTCCAGAGAGGGGTAATTATACTCTATCCTGATTTTGCCAAGAGAAAAGGAATACAAAACAAGTTCCCCTTTGTAAAATGAGGAAATAAAAGAAAAAAGCCCATCGAACTGCATGGAGAGGTAGTATACTAACTTTTCTACTAGAACTGGCAAAAGCCAATGTTTTTTTTCTAGATTAAAATACGTGAAATAGAAATTCTCCGTAGCAAGAGCATTCCAAATTCAAGCACAATTTCCCTTAAAATCTGAGAAAAGAAAAAAGTTTATTAGGAATGGAGTATCTGTGGGCATGATTCTTATATATAGTTGTAGTAACTTTTTCTTGAAACTTATCGAAAGTGTAATGTTAAATCTTTTGAACTTTATTCCAGTTATAAACATATAAGAAGGAGGTGGGAACCATACCTGGGATCCTACATAAGCCTTGACTTATGTCAAGGCTACTGCCTGTCACGGACTTGTGTCTTCATAACATGAATGCATGGACCTTGCTTATAATAAGTGTCTGTTTAATGAATGGAAGAACAAGCAAATGAATTAGTGAACCAACTTCTGGGGTGTCATATATTCATAATTTG
Organism: Acinonyx jubatus; assembly: GCF_027475565.1. NCBI lineage: Eukaryota > Metazoa > Chordata > Mammalia > Carnivora > Felidae > Acinonyx > Acinonyx jubatus. Next base: position 178,576,687 of record NC_069382.1, on the reverse strand, counting down.
AGAACTCTCTTTATTCACATTTTAAAAAGCTGAAACAAACGAAAACTTGTGAAAAACAACAATTCCCTGTAGAATCATTTTAAATTCAGCTTTGGTTTGTATCATCTTTGTAGTTACTCCTTTCTCTATGACACTAAGACAGTTTAGAACAACCTTTAACTTTGCGTTGATTTTCTACATCGGTTGCCAAATATCTTCCGGATTAGTTTATCCCAACCTTCCCATTCCCACTTGTAACTTTGCATTTTGATTTCTTTCTCTCACATCGCTTAAAATTCAAGAGAATAGTAATGACATATGGGGTGTCTGGGTGGCTCAGTCGGTTGAGCGTCTGACTTCGGCTCAGGTCATGATCTCTCCGCTTGTGAGTTCAAGCCCTGCGTCCGGCTCTGTGCTGACAGCTCAGAGCCTGGAGCCTGCTTCGGATTCTGTGTCCCACTCTCTCTCTGCCCCTCCCTCACTCATGCTCTGTTTCTCTCTCTCTCTCTCTCTCAAGAATAAATAAAACATTAAAAAATAAAATAAAATAAAGAGAATAGTAATGACATAGACCAGGTATTCAAGATGTGGTCTCCCTGGTTGCAAACAGGATATTCTTACAGTCCAGACATTGTTTTCTTCAGGAGTCACGTGAGCTATGGCCAGTGAGATGTTGGTGAATTCTCCCAGGCCAAGATAATGCACGGGAATCCCAACTCTCTCATCTTGGGGAAGCCAGAAAAAGAATGGCCTGGACATTACCTGAGGAAATTAAACCAAAAAAATTATCCTGAAGCTCCCACCTTGCTCCAGCCTCCAAAGGAGATTCATCTCCTAACCAGTTCATGTCCATGAGAAAATGTAATATAAGAAGCAGAGGCTTCCCGGATAGTTATCTTAAATCCTTTTATTTTTATTTATTTTTTAAACTTTTTTTTTTAACGTTTGTTTATTTTTGAGACAGAGAGAGACAGAACATGAACGGGGGAGGGTCAGAGAGAGGGAGACACAGAATCTGAAACAGGCTCCAGGCTCTGAGCAGTCAGCACAGAGCCCGACGCGGGGCTCAAACTCACAGACCGAGAGATCATGACCTGAGCCGAAGTCGGATGCTTAACCCACTGAGCCACCCAGGCGCCCCCATCTTAAATCCTTTTAAAACTAAGCCAGAGAAGCGGGTGCCTCATTGCTGTCTAAGCACTATTGCTGTATTTTACTGAATGAGAAAAAAAGAGAACCAATACAAATAGGTAAATG